>NC_083223.1:95457241-96152241 GCF_032191835.1 Heteronotia binoei | reverse complement strand
TTAACATCTATGTGAAATTGCCAGGAGAGCATGGGTCCCCCACCTTTTTCAGTCTGTGGGCACCTTTGGAATTCTGACACAAGGTGATAGGTGCAACTACAAAATGGCTGCCAAAGGTGGTGGAGCTAATCACAATATATCTAGGGGTTAGGTTATGCATAATTCTGATCGTATCTCTTCAGCATTTCAGGCAGAAGCTTTGTTTAATGGAATGCTGTTTAAAAATACACAAAATAAGTATACATATTTAGCCAGCCTGGGAAGCCCTCATTTTGCCGTATCTGTTTTCATTTTGCACCCATGTAACATGCTTATGGCCTATACATATTTTGTTTATTTACTTCTGTATTTATAGTCGTCCTTTCTTTCTCAGATGTCACATAATCTTTTATTCACCATACTCTTGGTCTAATCTAATGTATTTATTTATTTACCTTATATATAATCCTCCTTTCTCACTGAGACTCAAAGTGGATTTCAAAGTTAGAAAAACAATAGAATGAAAAGTATAAGATATACCATAAACAATGCAGCAATAGATAACTATCAGATAACTACATTAGCTTCCATTTCTATGTATCTGAAGAAGTGCATGTGCGCACAAAAGCTCATACCTTGTGTAACGGAAGAGGCACCTACCCATAGTCCTTGCACCTGTGCAGCTGTCTGTGGCTTGCAAGTCCCGCTGCTGCCCTACCCCACCCCTCTGGTGGGTGTAACCTTTCCTCGGTTCGCTGCCACCACTCACTGAATTATCACTGCTGTCTTAGAGGGGCAGTGAGACCCCTCTGGCTGGATTTCCTTGTTCGGAGGTGAAATCTCCAATCTTTGGTGTGGCCCTGGAGAGTTGGCAACTCAAAACAGGCCTCTCCTTTCTCTTCCCAGAGTTCCCTTTTCTATTTTGGCAACGTGACTAAATGGTCAGAGCACAACTCCAAAAATATAAGGATTTATTTAAACTATTTACACTATAAACAAGGAACACATATATTACTTGGATAAGGCACACCACAAGGGAAACTTATACTGGGGATAGGGTTGCCAAGTCTAATTCAAGAAATATCTGGGGACTTTGGGGGCGGAGCCAAGAGACATTGGGGGTGGAGCCAGGAACAAGGGTGTGACAAGCATAATTGAACTCCAAGGGAGTTCTGGTCATCACATTTAAAGGAGCAGCACACCTTTTCAAACGCCTTTCTTCCATAGGAGATAATGAAGGATAGGGGCACCATATTTGGGGGCTCATAGAATTGGACTCCCTGGTCCAATCATTTTGAAACTTGGGGTGTATTTTGGGGAGAGACACTAGATGCTATACTAAAAATGTGGTGCCTCTACCTCAAAAAATAGCCCCCCTCAGAGCCCCCAATACCCACGGATCAATTCCCCATTATTCCCTATGGGAATTGTTCTCCATAGGGAATAATAGAGTGCCCAGTAGACATTTCCCTCCCCCCCTCACATTTTCTAAAGTGGGGGGAGGGCCTCCAAACCAGGGAATCCCCTTCCCCCTCCCTCTCTCTCACACACAAATACTTACGGGGTCTTGTTCCTGCAGAACTTTACTTGCTCTGAAAACGAAAGCAAAAGAAAGGGAGGGGCCGTTCTCTAAGGAAACTGTTACTGATCCTTTCCCATGAAGCCCTTCCTGTTTCTTGCTTCCTGCTCAGCCTTAAAGGCACACATTTTAAAAACTGTTTGCAGGTTTCTAAACCTGCAGGAGCTATAAAACTACAGGATGACTGTGGGGGCGGGGCTTCCCCCGCCGGTCAGCTGGCTGGGGGCGGGGAGAAGCCTGTCAAAACTGGGTATCCCCCGCTGGGACCTGGGGATTGGGAAGCCTAACTGGGGACCAACAGGGCACAAATAAAACAGAAGAAAAACGCAGTCCTCTCTCCCTACACACTTCCCTGACTTCTCTTCCTGGGAGGCTGCAGAGCAGGAAAGGGTAGGCTTCCCAATCCCCAGGTCCCAGAGGGGGATCCCCTGGTTTTACAGGCTTCCCCCTCCCCCAGCCAGCTGGCCGGCGGGGGAAGCCCCACCCCCACAGCCATCATGCACCACCATGAACGATTCCCATAGGGAATGATGGGGAATTGAGCCGCTGGTATCGGGGGCTCTGGGGGGGCTGTTTTTTGAGATAGATGCACCAAATTTTCAATATAGCATCTAGTGCCTCTCCCCAAAATACCTCCCAAGTTTCAAAAAGATTGGACTAGGGGGTCCAATTCTATGAGCCCCAAAAGAAGGTGCCCCTATCCTTCATTATTTCTTATGAAAGGAAGGCATTTAAAAAGATGTGCAATCCCTTTAAATGTGATGGCCAGAACTCCCTTGGAGTTCAATTATGCTTGTCACACCCTTGCTCTTGGCTCCACCCCAAGGTCTCCTGGCTCCACCCCCAAAGTCCCCAGATATTTCTTGAATTGGACTTGGCAACCCTAGGAAAGGGTCTCTTCTCCAACAGGCCTTCAGCTCTCCTTCACCTCTCTCTCTCTCTCTCTCGGGCAGAGAAACTTCCAGTCTACCCCAGACTGATTGCAGCTGAATCCCTTGGGTTTCCAATTCTGATTTGCAGGGTTCTCCACCTCTGTGGCTTGGTCACCCTGCACAGCCCTTCCATAGGCCCTGTTCACTCTACAGTAGAATAAAGACTGTCTGCTTCCTGCCCCACCCCTTGGGGAAGTTCTCCTTTTCCCACACTTTTTAGGCCCAAGGGCTGCTGGGCCTTGTAGGTCAGAGGAGGAGGACATTTTACATCTAAGACTACAAACAGAAGCCATTTTAAAACCTGCCAACTGCCAGCACTTTAACCATTTCGTCACACTTTGAATAAACTTTTGATGGACTTAAAGGTGTCACTGCACTCAAAATCTGTTGTACTGCTTCAGACTAACATGGCTGCCTTCTTGTATCTATCTTAGATCCAGACTGTAAAAGAATTTAGAGGTAAACATCAATGTTTTCAAATTCATCAAAAGAAACTGGTAAGCTCCAGTTTGATTATTGTTATGCCTAGAAGTGTTTTTAAGACCTAAGAAACATTTCTGGTAAGCAAAGAGGTTTTAGGAAGAACACAATGAGGAAGGAAAAGTTGGGCCACTAATTCATTATTTAACAACTAAGAATAATGAAATTATGAAGTTTTGAGGGCTGAGGCTACATATATCTTGCTAGCAGCCGTGTTAACTAAGCCCATGTGAGTTCCTTAAATTCCTCCTTATGTCTCTTCCTCCATTGCAAAGGATCTTTAATTTGCATTGGAAAAGTTACAGGACAGAAGGAAGTACTCTGACAGTCACATAACCTCCACCTTCCTTCTCCAGCTACTTTTAGCCCCATAGGGTTTCTGGACCCAAGATAACCATGGGTTTGGAACAAGAAAGAGGGGTATGCCCAGTTTAATGAGGATGGGGGCATTCCCATAAGTAAAGTGCTTGCTAAGAAGAATATTGTTCCTCTTACTATCCTGATAACAATCACCCTTCTTCAGTGTACTTTGCAATGGAGAACATCATGGCTTCATAACATGTAGCTTATTCCTAATGCTCCAGAAATAAAAGATTTCAGGTTTTCACGACTGGTAACATCATTAGGGTTTGTAGAATCTTTCAGGCTCAAGTGCCGTGTTCTACTGGAGAAAGTTTTTCTTCCAGACATTTCGTTCTCGGCTCCAGAAATCGTTTTTTAAAGAAACATTAATATGACAAAAGCTTTCACTGAATAGATACATCCAGCTTTTTGTGTTATATTAACTAAAGGATGGTATTTGGGAATTTAGTACCCCACCTACCATCTTACAATGATTTTATCATCATCATTATTTCATTACATCCCCCTTTTTACTGGAAATAGATTGACAAATGTGAAATTGTATTTCACATAAACTGTTCCTTATATGTAGCCCCTATTCAAGTTTGCAGCAAAAATGGCACAATAAAAGATGCTGCCTCTCAGCGATACAAGCACTGCGCATCCATGAATGTCTGAGCCTTGTTAACATCTTTTACAGAAAATTAAACTGCTCATCTCTGTCATGTGTAATGATCTTCCTGATGGGTTGGTATTTGCATATAGAGTGAACCCTTTTGTGATTTGAGTTCTTTGCCCTTTCTGCTCTGGAATGTGCTGTTACTGAAAAAATAAAGACGTATCTGTTAACACTGGAGTTTTGTGTCTTGTGGATGGATTTGGCGGGAGAGCTCAAAAGGTCAGAAGGTCTCTGCAGTGTTGAAGATGGGGAATGATTTTGTTCCTTTAACTAGCTAGCTCTCCTGTTCCTAACAAGGTTATCCATATTCCATGCAGCTGTTTCCTCTGTGCGTAACATTGTTATAAACTGTATTAATAATTTTGTCTGCCAAAAAGATAACCATAGTCCATTCACAAGGGATTTTCCTGTTTAGAGTGGATCTGCTCCAGGTTTTATGGGCTATAGCTCAGTTATCTTCTGAACAGAACACTTCCAAAGTATTTGTATGAATATGGAACACAATTGTTTCTCCTAGCTATGATAATCAATGGATACACCCTCTGTCTCAATTTAAAAGCTTCTTATTTGTTTTAATCGTAATACTTGGGACATATTTTTTCTAGTTTGAAAGTGAACTATGAAAAGGTGTGTGTGTGTTTGTGTGTAGTCAAATACAACAAAACAAACGAATGATCCATGATGACTTGTAGGGGAATTCACATTTCCCCAGAGTCAGTTTGGTGTAGTGGTTAAGTGCATGGACTCTTATCTGGGAGAACTGGGTTTGATTCCCCACTCCTCCACTTGTACCTGCTGGAGTGGCCTTGAGTCAGCCATAGCTTTCACAGGAGTTGTCCTTGAAAGGCCAGCTGCTGTAAAAAGCTCTCTCAGCCCCACCTACCTCACAGGGTGTCTGGTGTGTGTGTGTGTGGGAAAGGTAGAGGAGATTGTGACTGCTCTGAGACTGTGAGATTCAGAGTATATGAACATATATGAACATATGAAGCTGCCTTATACTGAATCAGACCCTTGGTCCATCAAAGTCAGTATTGTCTACTCAGACTGGCAGCAGCTCTCCAGGGTCTCAAGTTGAGGTTTTTCACACCTACTTGCCTGGACCCTTTTTAGTTGGAGATGCTGGGGATTGAACCTGGGACCTTCTGCTTACCAAGCAGATGCTCTACCACTGAGCCACCATCCCTCCCCAGGGCAGGATATAAATCCAATATCTTCAATATCTTCCTGAAAACCCCTGTAGCCTCTCCCCCTTTCCCACTTCCTTTTCTCCTTCCCATCCACCAGCCAATCTACTTTTATCTGGCACCTGTATTAGCTTTCTCTCCCCCCCCCCCAGAAGCCTATCCCTTGGAAAAGTATGGGCAGTTCTGACTGCTGGGCTGCCCCAGGCCCAGCTGCACAGTGAGGAACCTGCAAGGACTTGCCAGATTTACTAGATTCTGTTCTAAAACTCTAGTCTGTCCACCTCTTAGTCAGATTGCCCTTGAGTGAGGTATGGGGGAATTATTTAGGTGGGCAAAGTTGGTAAAATATATGGGGTCAATAGCCTGTGTATACAGGAGTCATTTCTCCCAGGATCCCTCTTTAAATAATGAGATTTGTATACTAAAAATAGATTTTTATTGGGAAAAAATTATTCAAACACACAAGAAGACTCAACTATCAACATTCACACAGTTCTAGGAAAATAGGTAGGAAAATAGATAGGGGCATATGAGGGAAGACATACAGGGTGATACTATACCTCTTGAATATGAATGAAAGATGATCCTCTAGTAAAGATAATAAGGGAAGGGGGAGCAAGAGATGACCACTGCCACTCACAATAATGGGCCCATACTGATCAAGAATTGGGGGCAGCTCTGACAGCAAGGTAGGGGTATCATCAGAGACACACTTGGCTGGCAAAAAACCTGGCCTTCTTATAGCCAAATTCATGTCCCAAGGCAGGATCATGTGATGGTTGACACCTACCCAGAGATGGCTCTCAGGAAAGAAAACAAAAGAATTTGATGTGCATTGATGGTTTGCTCTTAGCATATTCTAAGCAAAGAAACTAGAGTGGTAAATCTAGAGCTGAATTGTAACACCTTGGACAAAATAATGGAAAAGGGCTATGTGACAGGATGGGGCTGTTGACTGAAAATCGTCTTCAATGATGCTATATTGTGTAAGAAGCTCATCTTGATGGGCAATAGGAAGGTTCTTTTGTTAGATAAGAAGATGTTACAGCAGGTTATTGTTGACTGTTGGTCTCTACATTTACATTTACAAAGCATGGCTGGTCTCTGGAATGTGATACATGATAGAGACATCTCCTTTGCATGGCAGTTTGTAGAAGAGAATATGGTCTTTTGGGGACATCTCAGGAACATGGCTTCTATCAAGACTGCTTCTGGTGCTGTCTTCTCGATGACAGGGATGCAGTTTCTCTTCTGAAGGCCTGAGCAGCTTGTCTGTGAAGCACAGTCTGGAGTCCTCTTAACATGGCAGGCATGTGTAGTCACATAATAACAGACACAGGCAGGAAGCTTGCTGAGGCCTGGCTGAAAGCACAGCTATATAGTCCATAAAAAATAAATGTCCATAATGAGGTTGGCACAAGAGCCAAATACTTACAGTCCATTGAGATAGAATGGCCATTGTGAGTTTGGCATAGGAACCTGATCATTATAGTCCATTGAAACTAGGTGTTCATAGTGAATCTGCCCTTCGAGCCAGAGAATTCTAGTCCATAATAGTTGGAGAGTGGGTCAAGGGCTAACACACCACACTGTGTTTGTTTAACAGTAGCAAGCAGCCTGGCCTGCATGAGTTATGCAAATCAGATGGTAGTAAGTTGCTCAGAGGTTGCTGATGGGCCTGGTCCCAGTGAGCCATCCCATAAAGGCCAAAATAGCCCTGGAAATGTTTCAGTTTCTTCCTCTTACCCTTTACTTGCAGAAAACAAGGCTTGTAGTTTGTCAATACTGTTGTGGTTGCCTAGCAACTACCACTGAGGTCATTCAGAGATATTTCTGTAATTTTTTGGGGGGAGTAAGGATTTAACCCTAGAAGTGTGTTTGTGTGTGTTTAAGATTTCAGATTTTCCCGAAAAACTGCTTCCCCCCCCCAGCCTTTACATAAAAATCTGCCATGTTTATTCATGGCTTGCAGATTGAGTACACCTATGGGAATAAGTGGATTTAACTTTTTGTGCCTCAATAAGGACATGGAATTAATTAATTCTGAACAACCACCACTTGGTTGAGATTTGTCCATAGCCATTCTAAAGTATGTGTGAAAGAAAGAGCTGAAGTTACTGTTTTACAGAAGTGAGAGCCTGTTTTAAAAGAAATACACTGTTATCCATCCTGATAATATAAAAATTGGCACAGTTTTAATGTGGATTATAGCTGAAGAGCAAGGCTGGTATGAAAACACATTTGGTTTAACAGGACTCTGTGAATTGTATATTAAAGCAATCATGCTTCCAGTAGATTGTGGTCATTTGTGACCTTTCAAATAATAAGCATCCTCATATTTACAGTGTGAAATTCCAGAAATATTACAGAGAACTTCATTTTACCAGTATTCCTTTGTGTATTTTTTCATAGTGACCACTGCATTTAGCTGAGGTGCAGTGTGTCAAAACCCTCCACCCCAGCCTGGACTAAGGACTTTGAGTGGAAGGGCTGCAGCATGACAAAATTACAAAACCCAGTGTGAGGCTGCCCTCACACTAGTCAGGTAAGCTATTACCAGCCCCTTTAAGTCTCTCTCAACAGTTTAGGAGCAACAGGGCAAGTCTCCCAGCCTTTCAGGGAAATTAACAAGAAAGTCAACCCTGCAGGATGGGCCTGCAGAATGAGTTTCCAAAACGCAAAATAGTTACCTGGTAGGTGCTCACTGGGTCAAAACACCAGAATTAGGTTTGAAGTCTGTTGAAGGCAAAAACCACAAGAAATAAAATTATTAAGGTGAAATTTTTTCCCCAAAAGAACAAGACTGCGAGGGAAAGCCTGAAAAACCAATGAAAACCCTTAAAGGTGATAGAAATATAACGCCAGGGCTGTAGCCAGGAAATTCTTGGTGGTGGTGGGGGGGGCAGGAAATAAAATTTTAGGTGGAGGGCCCCCCTGCTCGGGTGGCCCCCACTCTCTCCACTGCCATTGCTTTGGCAGCCCCCAATCTCCCCATCACTCCATCAGTCCCCACCGTCCTCTGCAGCGCATCCCCTTTCCCTCCCACCCACTCACTTGGTAAAGTGCCAGCTCTTGGGGCTCTTTCAAGGAGGCCCCCGCCCTCCTCCATGGCACCTCCTCTCTCCCTCTCACCCACCCACCTAGTAAAGTGTTGGCTCCCAGGGCTCTTTCAAGGAGGCCCTCCACTGCCGATCAGTGGGAAAAGCGGCGCTGAGACCAGTGGCTCCTCTGCTGGCTTCCGGAGCTCTCAGCACATTCAGTGCTGGGGCACCAGAAGGGGAAAGGACCAGCTGGGAGCCCTCAGTGCCGCTTTTCTTGCCAATCAGCTGATCGGTGGGGGGGGGCTCCTTGAAGGAGCCCTGGGAGCTGGTGCTTTACCAGGTGGGTGGGAGTGGGGAGGCGCTGCAGAGGAGGGCGGGGGCTGACAGAGTGTTGGTGGCAGTGAGAGCAGGGCCGCAAGTGTGATGGGGAGAGGGGGGATAGGGGAGAGAAATAGAGGGGTCATATAATTGGAAGGGGGGTTTGAGTGGAGGGGCCTAGCCCCCCCTGTGGCTATGGGCCTGTATAATGCCCTGTTACTGGGCTAATGACCTATAGGATAATTTGACCAAGATGAAAGGAAACTAAACTTACTGCAGATTTGTCTTGGCCCCTTTCTTAAAAGTGAAACCCATAGACTGCAGTTGGTTGGAATGCATTAATTCAAAGTTGGTGCTAGGCACTGTCTCCCCAACACAGCTGTGTGTTACCTAAGGATAATACAGTCAGCTTGCTTTGCTAGCTATGACTCTACTATCTCTGGGAATTCTCTCTAAACCACATGTTAGGCCTGAAACAAAGATTTTAAGATGACCAAAGTTTTTAAGCAACCATTTTCTTCACACACTGGTTTTCCGATAGTTATTTTGAAATAGAGAATTATAGGAGAACTAATCTGTGAGGTTGCTTGACAGGCTATTGTTTGATGCTTATTCATTTCCCCCCTTCTGACCCATATCCAGTACAACTCCTACATAAAATCAGTCAACATTCAAATCATTTATAATTTAGTTGACTTACGACTGTCCTAACTACAATGACATTCCTGTTTGGGAAGATTTTCAAATACAGATTTCCACATTGTCAGGTTTAAAAAACAAACAAACACAAACCACTGTGTTTCAGGATAACATCTAATGTCATATTGGTCTAAAACTGAGGATTTTTGCTGATTCTGAATCATCTGTTTGGTGGTTCTTATCAGACATAAAATAATCTAATAAACTCATAAACTTGATGAATGAGGGTAGTGTTTAACTATCCAAAATATTTTATATTTGTATATTCCTTTCCCCCTTTTTTTTGCTTACACTGCATCTCAATGTTTATTTTTAGATAGTAAACTTTTTGAAACAAGGGCTACCTGTACAGTGATGCTCCGTGAATGCTTATTAAAGCATTATCTTAGACTTTGCACTGGATTTCCCTCCTATAACCCTCTTTTTTGCTTGCTTGTTTCTTGGAAATTGCAAACTGCAAAACTTTGGGTGTTGAGAGCTACAACAGTAACTAAAAGACTTATAGTTCAGTCTCAGAAATCAGTTACTTCATGTGGTATAGAGAAGAAGATCTTTTGGAACCGGCTGCAAAATCAAAAGTAACTTATCCTCACTGAACAATAAATTCCACAGAATATGGACACATTTTCTAGAAAAGTATGAATACTAAAGCAGCAGAAAACTACTACTATTACTGTTTCCTCTGTCTCGTTTCTTAAGCCAGTGTTGAAAAACTGTCCAAAATGATAAAAATCTTAACAACAACAAAAGCAAACTTCAGGATTAAATATCAGTTGGATATTTTAAAAAAAATAGCCCAGCGTGTAGAATAAATTTTTAAAAAGTGTTGCAATATCCAAGATGATTAAGACATACAGTAAGATCTAACAATATAGATAAAACTCCAATTCCAGACTAACCAAAGGCAATTCTACAAATCACTAAATGAAAAAGTAGAATTAAATGAATAAGAAAATGCAGCAAACTTCTCAAAAGAACTCTAAGGTGACAAAAATACAATTAAAAAGCCACCTGGATCACAGATGTGGAAAAACAAACAGAAAGGAAAGCAAATGGAAGATCTTAAAATACCGTAACCCCGGAAAGCTTACAAAAACAACTGAAAAAAGTGAAGGACTGGACAACATGTGGAACTGGAAGAGATTAAATCCACAGTTATTGATTTAAAAAATTGACTTCATCCATGATTGGTGCAAAAGCTCAATGATGTGCTCTGTTCCAAAGCAGCAGAAAATTGGATAACTGGCAGGAAATTTCTCATGCTAAAGAACAAAGAGAAAGGAGCTGTGCCAAGCAATGTCTGCCCAACTATCTGAATCCCAACAACTTTTATACTACTGAAAGTAATTGTAGCATGGGCCATTGTAGCATGGGCCATTCCATTCAAGAATAACTATACTATGCATGAGGTCCGTTTCCCTGAGGAAGGTAGTCTTCAAGAACACGGTGCTGGCTATACCCTCTACTGGTCAGGTATGTCAAAGGCTGAGAGCCGCCTTTCTGGCGTTGGCTTCATGGTCAGGAACTCCATTGCCTCCAAACTCGAAAACCTGCCAACAGGTCACTCAGATCGCATCATGTCCATGCGCCTCCCACTTCAAAACAAGCAGCATGCAACACTCTTCAGTGTGTATGCCCCAACCCTTCAAGCAGATCCTGCAGAAAAGAACAAGTTCTATGCTGATCTACACAACCTCGTACGGAAGACCCCTACAGAGGACAAGGTGATCATCCTTGGCGACTTCAATGCCAGAGTAGGTAAAGACTCGGAAACCTGGAAAGGAGTACTTGGCAAACACGGCATTGGCAACTGCAATGACAACGGGCGCCTCCTGCTAGAATTCTGCATGGAGCACCAGCTCACCATCACCAACACTATCTTCCAGCAGAAGAACAGTGTGAAGACAACCTGGATGCACCCACGGTCCAAGCACTGGCACCTTACCGACTACATTCTGGTGCGCCAGAGAGACCTTCGAGATGTCTTACACACCCGAGTAATGCCCAGTGCAGAATGTCATACGGATCATCGTCTTGTACGCTGCAATCTCCGTCTTCACTTTAAACCCACACCCAGGAGAGGAGGTATCCCTCGGAGGATGTTTCAGGTTGGCAGTCTCCAGTCAGCCGAAGTTAAAGCTGCCTTCCAGGCAAAACTCCAGTCAAGAATTGAGGACCCCAGTTGCCCCACAGACCCTTCTCCAGAAGCACTCTGGGAACACCTAAAAACTACCGTCCTGCAGATCTCTGAAGAAGTCCTCGGGTTCTCCACAAGGAAGAACAAGGACTGGTTTGATGAGAACAATCAAGAGATCCAAGATTTACTGGCGAAAAAAAGATCTGCCTACCAAGCACATTGGCAGCCCTCCTGTCCTGGGAAAAAAGCAACCTTTCGCGCTGTATGTAGCAACCTCCAGTGCAAGCTTCGAGACATTCAGAACGAGTGGTGGACCAAGCTTGCTGAGAGAACCCAGCTGTGTGCAGACACTGGTGATTTAAGAGGGTTCTACGAAGCCCTGAAGGCAGTATATGGTCCATCATATCAGACTCAGAGTCCCTTGCGTAGTGCAGATGGCCAAGTGCTCCTCACAGACAAGGCATCCATACTGAACCGGTGGTCGGAGTATTTTCAGGTTCTCTTCAGTGCCAACCGCGTAGTTCAAGACTCAGCAATTCACCTCACCCCACTTCAACCAGTGAAAACAGAGTTGGATGAGATCCCCACTCTAGAAGAGACTGTTAAAGCCATCAAGCAACTGAAAAGTGGCAAGGCAGCAGGAGTTGATGGAATTCCACCAGAGATCTGGAAGCATGGGGGCACAGTACTACATAGCTCACTTCACAAAGTACTTGTCACCTGCTGGGAACAAGGCAAATTACCACAGGACTTTCGCGATGCAATCATCATCACCCTATACAAGAACAAAGGGGAAAATTCAGACTGCTCCAACTACCGGGGGATAACCCTGCTCTCCATCGCAGGCAAAATCCTTGCCAGAATACTCCTGAACAGACTGGTGCCCGCCATTGCAGAAGAACTCCTCCCAGAGAGCCAGTGCGGCTTCAGAGCTAACAGGAGCACCACCGACATGGTATTTGTTCTCAGGCAGCTCCAAGAGAAATGCAGGGAACAGAACAAGGGTCTATATGTGACTTTTGTCGACCTTACCAAAGCTTTCGATACCGTTAGCAGGAAAGGCCTGTGGCAAATCTTGGAACGTTTAGGATGTCCCCCAAGGTTCCTCAGCATGATCATCCAGCTGCACGAAGACCAGCGAGGCCAAGTCAGACACTGCAACGACCTCTCGGAGACCTTCCCAATAGGCACTGGTGTAAAGCAAGGCTGCATTCTCGCGCCAACTCTCTTTACGATCTTCTTTAGCATGATGCTTCAAAGAGCCGCAGTAGATCTAGATGATGACGATGGTGTTTACATCCGCTATCGCACCGATGGCAGCCTGTTCAACCTGAGGCGACTAAAGGCCCACTCCAAGACAATGGAAAAACTCATCCGAGAGCTACTGTTTGCTGATGATGCTGCACTCATCTCCCACTCGGTATCAGCTCTGCAGCATATGACGTCCTGCTTTGCAGAGGCTACCAAGCTATTCGGCCTAGAAGTTAGTCTGAAGAAGACAGAAGTTCTCCACCAGCCTGCACCCCAGGAAGAATATCACCCTCCCTGCATCACTGTGGGTGAATCAGTTCTGAAGACAGTCCAGCAGTTCAGCTACCTGGGGTGCATCATCTCCTCAGATGCTAAGATCGACAAGGAGATTGACAACAGGCTGGCAAAGGCAAACCGTGCATTTGGCCGACTGCACAAAAGAGTGTGGAGCAACAAGCATCTGAAAAAAGGCACAAAGATCAATGTTTACAAAGCAGTTGTGATGACAACCCTCATCTACGGCTCCGAATCGTGGGTTTTATACCGTCATCACCTGCGACTCCTTGAGCGCTTTCATCAGCGCTGCCTTCGCACCATCCTCAACATCCACTGGAGTGACTTTGTGACCAACACTGAAATTCTCAAGCGGGCGGAGGTTACCAGCATCGAGGCACTGCTGTTGAAGACGCAGCTGCGCTGGGCAGGGCATATTTCTAGGATGGAAAACCACCGCCTTCCCAAGATTGCCCTGTATGGCGAACTCTCCACCGGCCATCGAAATAGAGGGGCACCAAAGAAGAGGTACAAGGACTCCTTGAAGAAATCCCTTGGCACCTGTCGCATCAACCATCACCAGTGGTCTGACCTAGCCTCAGATCGCAAAGCATGGAGGCACACCATCCACCAGGCTGTCTCTTCTTTTGAGAACGCACGCATAGCTGGTCTTGAGGACAAAAGGAGATTGAGGAAGAATCGCACTGCTACAGGACCAACCCTAAATCAGACTTTTCCCTGCAGCCACTGTGGCCGGACCTACACAGCACAGCACAGCACAGCAGCCAAGAAGGTCTGAGCGCCTGCTCCGGCTGCAATGCCACTGAGGATGTTCTCCGCAGCTGAGAACGAAATGTCTGGAAGGAAAACTTTCTCCAGTAGAACACGACACTTGATCCCGAAAGATTCTACAAACCCTAAAGACTCACTTTCACTACTGCTCTTTGTCAATGCCCCAATACCATTCACAATCAGCAGCTTTCAAAGGCAGGCCAAAAAAAATTCACACTTATTTCCCAGTCCAGATACCCTTATCGGCATAAAAATAAAAAGTACAGCATAGCAAATTTACAGAGAATATCAATTATAAAATCAGTCAAGCATCAAGAAGGAGAGCTAATCTTTTGCTCCCTAATAGTTATGCAGCCAAAAGATACTTTGCAACCAGGCTTGTAATATGGGGACATTGGTCAGATAGTAGAAAGAAAACTAACTTCACCTCAGGTAATCCATAAGATTAGACAGAATAGGTTTGACAGTGCCACACTTCCCCATAAAAATCGCAATGAAGAAAGACATGGGCGACCATTTTGAAGTGCCTTCTATTACATGAGCAGAATCTTTCCTGATAGTGAATATTGGCAAACCTCTCAGACAATACCACTGAGGGTAAAACATGTCTTGCTAACATAAAAGAGTGCTGTAACTAGGGTGAAGTAATCTGGGAAAGGTAGGCAGCAGACAGCCCATAATCTGGGAAGATACCAAATGCTAAAGGGGAGCAAGTTTATGCATATTGTATATGGATGACTTGAAAATGTATGCAAAGTAATAATCAAAGATTGATTCTTTACTCAGAACAGTTTGAATATTCAGCAAAGATATAGTGTGCAGCATTAGCACTGAACAGAGGAAAGACTTGTTGAACAAGAAGTCAAGATGCCAAACAACATCAAAACACTGAACTATGAAGAAAACTACAAATATCTTGGAATTTTGGAAGCTGATGACATCAAACATAATAATAATAATAATAATAATAATAATAATAATAATAATAATCATCATCATCATCATCTTTACTTTGTATCCCACCCTCCCTGCTGGAGCAGGCTTAGGGAGGCTCACATGGCATAACATAGTATGCTACATTTCAACAATTAAAACAAGGTGTATACAAAACATATTACAAATCATATAAACATATTATTATCCTACATTAAAACCATCTAATTAAAACCATCAAAGTTTGGTGCTAAAATTTCGATGTTGTCCATCTTACAGTTGTTTCGTGGCAACGGTTTCTTCTATAATAAATTCCATATTAAGCAAAAGCCAGCTGGAAGAGGGTAGCCTTGCAGGCCTTGCAGAACTGGGTAAGGCTCTGCAAGCCCCGCACCTCCTTCAGCAATTGGTTCCACAAGTGGTGAGCTGTAAACGAGAAGGCCCTTTCCCTGGTGACTTTCAGTTTGACCTTCTTCGGCCCGGGGACTGCCAAAAGATTTTGAGAGCCAGATCGCAGTACCCTCTGGGGAATATATGGGAAGAGATGGTCCCTAAGGTACCTTAACATACCCTTGTTAAGAAAAAAAAATAACCAAGGAGTACTACCAAAGAGTTAAAAAGATATTGTGAACTAAATTAAGTGGAGGCAATACGGTAAAGACAATTCACACATGGGCAGTCCTGGTTCTAAAGATACATAGCTAACATCAGGGCTTTTTTTGTAGAAAAAGCCCAGCAGGAGCTCATTGCTATGCGAGGCCACACCTCTGACATCACCATCATTTGCATACTAGACCACACCTCTGACATCACCAAAAGTGCTATAATATCTTTTTTGAGGTGTGGTGACCAGAATTGTATGGTGTACAGTTCTGGTCACCACACCTCAAAAAAGATATTATAGCATTGGAAAAAGTCCAGAAATATATTTAGCCATTCCAGAAAAAAAAAAAATCAAATTCCAACACACTACTCGATCACAAGAGCCAGCATGGTGTAGTGCTTAAAAAAAGAAAGAAAAAGAAATAAAGCAAATAGACAGGGAAAAAGACCTGACTGACAGAAAAAGAAAGAGAGAGAGAGAGACTGGCATATGATCATCCAAGGAGTATCCTGATTGCAAGGATTTCCGGTTTCCTCAGTCTTTGTCCAACACTATAAGCACTGCTGGTCCAGTCAAGTGGACTATCTCAAGGAATTTTTTTCAGCAGATAAAGCTCATACTTGAGGAGGAGGTGTCTGTGGCCAGCTGGTCAAGCAGCATGCTAAAACTTACTCGAAGGGAGATCTGTCTTTGAATAAGCAGGCTTTATTTTAATATTTTTAAGTTTAAGAGAGAGAGAAAGAGAAAAGAGAGAGCGAGAGAGAATACTGTCTGCTTGACAGAGAGAGGGGAAATAAAAGTAATAGAAAGGAAAAAGAAAGACTGACAGGAAGAAAGAAATAATGAATGAATGAAAGGGAGAGAGGGGAGACAATAAGAAAGAAAGAAAGAAAGAAAGAAAGAAAGAGAAAGAAAGGAAGGAAGGAAGGAAGGAAGGAAGGAAGGAAGGAAGGAAGGAAGGAAGGAAGGAAGGAAGGAAGGAAGGAAAGAAGGAAGACACTCTGACAGGGGGGAAGCAACTAGAAAGTAAAAAGAAAGACCAACAGGAAGAAAGAAATAATGAATGAATGAAAGGGAAAGAGGGGAGAAAGAAAGAAAGAAAGAAAGAAAGAAAGAGAAAGAAAGAAAGAAAGAAAGAAAGAAAGAAAGAAAGAAAGAAAGAAAGAAAGAAAGAAAAAGAAAGAAAGTTGAAATAGGAAGAAAGGAAAAGGAAGGGAAGGAGGGAAAGAAAGGAGGGGAAAAGGAAGGAAGAAATTGATAAGAATAGAAAAGAAACGGAAAGAAAGGGGATGGGAGCAACTCACCTGTAAAACTGCTGACTCTCAGGAAGCCCGCGCTCTGCAGGTTGGCCCCCCAGCCGCTCTGAATACCCGGAGGTTGGAAGGCCCACATGCACATGCAACTGGCCTCCCTGAACTCCGTTGGACATTGGGACATTGGGAGGCCCCCGCACATGTGCAGCTGGCCTCCCGAAACCCCATCGGACACTGGGACATCAGGAAGCCCCTGCGCATACGCAGCTGGCCTCTCAGAAGCCCACTGGACATCTAGAGGTCAGAAAGCCCCCGCACACGTGCAGCTGGTCTCCCTGCTGCACCCGGAAGTTGGGAGGCCCCTGTGCACGTGTGGCTGGCCTCTCTGAACCCTGCCAGCCAGTGGGGGAAGCTGCCTGGCCTGAGCCGGAATGCTGGCCTAGGCACCAGAACACCAGCCGGAATGGTGGGTGCACAGTCCTGGCATTCCGGTGCGTTCTGGCTCAAAAAAAAGCCGTGGCTAGCATTATCAATTGGAAAGAAGCAGAATTAGAAACAAGAGAGCACTGCAAGATAATGACAATACATCATTCACTACACCTGAGATGATGTTGATTGTGTTTACCAAGAAAATTAGATGAAATAGCAGTTGAAGAAGAAAAATGAGCACTAAATGACTACACCAAGAAAAGCCAAGATAAGCTTCTAGTTGAACTGTACAAGGCAGATGTATTTACGTTTGCACAAAATAAAAGAAAATAACAAAAAAGATTGAAATCAAAAGTTACCGACAACTGGAAGCAAAAGCACTTGCGTGGGCAATATTTGAAAGACACAGAGAATAACATTGATGATGAAAACATCTGGAAGTAGGCATATAACTGGAGGGCCGCTTGGGGATACTAATTTAAATAGCAAAACATAAACAATAGGAGGGGGGGCAATGGACCAGGAGAAAGTATGTCTGGCAGATTTGGGAGGAGGTGCCACCCCCATGGCACCCACCTAGTTATGGTCCTGCCTGGAAGAAGCTCCAAAATGGGCACGGGGAAAGAAATGGAATGACTGAAGAGCAGGTACTCAAAACTAATAGCTATTATTAAAACTAATATGGACATATGAAGCTGCCTTATACTGAATCAGACCCTTGGTCCATCAAAGTCAGTATTGTCTACTCAGACTGGCAGTGGCTCTCCAGGGTCTCAAGCTGAGGTTTTTCACACCTATTTGCCTGGACCCTTTTTGTGGAGATGCCAGGGATTGAACCTGGGACCTTCTGCTTACCAAGCAGATGCTCTACCACTGAGCCACTGTCCCTTTATATTATACCAAAATGCTAGAGTGTCCTTGTGTTACATGCCCAGCACAATTACATCACTTCTGGGTAATGTCATCACACCAGGCATGTCGGGCACCATCAGAGCTCTTCTGGCCAATCCTGTGCTGGTGGATTGGAGGCCCTGAGCTCAGGGGAAACCCCCACCTCCAGTGAGAGGTTGGGAAACCTACATACAGGCCCTCATAAGAGAACATACACTCCAAGGTAGTTGGTCTTCAGTGGTTTATGCATGCATCATTGATGATACTGTGCATATGTAGTTCAAACCAGGAAAAGGTGAGGGTGCAGAGTCCTGGCCTGTTGCTAAACTGCATGCCACAATTGCACAGATATAAAACAAACTTAAAACATTGTACATTTTTAATTGCAAGCAGATCTTTGAGGCAATTGTATGAGATGCTTGATAGAAAGCGAGTATTGCAAACAAGGATAATATGAATTCCCAACATGTTATTTGTAAACATCAAATCATATGTAGTTCCAATGAATTCCTGTAATTATCAGCAGAAGTAATAAGCAGAATAATCTTAAAATCCCTTCCTACCATTTTCATTTAGCTTGCCTGCTGTTTATAGGCCGGCATTGCTCTAAATCTCCTTATCTGATCAACTCAGATTGGATGGCTACATTGAAAACTTCAGGGAAAGATAATCCACATTTATTTTTCAAGTACAGATTTTTCTACTGTATCACATGATAAGGGTTTGTGCTAACCTCTGCTTCATTAAGAAATGACTGGAAATGGACAACAAAAAAGTCAGAACAGAAAGATCTAAAAAGGATTTGTATACAGAATATTTATTTATTTTAAACATTTCTGTGCAGTCTTTCCACCCATCTTAGGCTAGGGTTGTCAGGTAGCTCCTGGTAACCAGCAGAGGATGGGTAGACTTACCAGGAGAAAGAGAAGGCTCAGACCACATTGCTGGAATCATACAGGAAGTGACTCCATCACACTGGTGACTTCTGGGAAATGCTGGGGAATTTGGGCAAAAACTCTAGGGTAAAACCAGCTTCTACCATAGAGTTTTTCCCCAAATACCAGAACATTTCCCAAACATTGCTGATATGATGATGTAATTTCCTGTGCAATAAATATTTAAAGAATCCATGATTTTTTATGCTAATTATTTATAATAAATTTACTATATTCACATATACCTTACTTTTATTCCACAATTGAATGGTAATGCAATTCCTCATGAACTCATACCATTTCTAACCAAACTAAATACATGAAATAAAGTCATTAAAGCAGCATGTAGAATTCTGTAGTGAAGTAGACTCAGTTCCCAATGCCGACTCCAATGACAATGTAGCTCATGTGATGAAAAGAACACAGTTCCATGGGTCAAAAGAATACATTCTCACACAATAAAGTGCCATGAAAAGTTAAGGTAGTTCCCTGTAGAAGCACCAGTTGTTTCCGACTCTGGGTTGACATCACATCATGACGTTTTCAGGGCAGACTTTTTATGGGGTGGTTTGCCGTTGCCATAGACGTGTCCAAAAATATGCAATTACTTGCTCAAAATGGCTAATAAGTTGGCAACATGCTTTCCTGAATTACTACATGTCCAGTCAGCATTGGAAATTGAGTCCCCAAGAACAGTAAAATAAGCTTTGTGAAATATACAGTGTTAAAATAATTGCAAACAGCATTTAAGACAAATGCAGTTGAAATGCACACATAGAAAGGCAGGTCAGTGAAAGATGAAACAGATAAGTAGGGTTGCCAACCTCCAGATGGTAGTTGGAGATCTCTTGGGATTATAACTAATCTCCAAGTGACAGAGATCAGTTCCCCTGGAGAAAATGGCCACTTTGGAAGTTGGACTTTATGGCATTTTTCCATACTGAAGTCTTCTCCCTCCCCAATAGGGTTGCCAAATCCAACCCCAGAAATATCTGGGGACTTTGGGGGTGGAGCCAGGAAACTTTGGGGGTGGAGCCAGGAGACACTGGGGTGGAGCTAGGGGGGAGGGGGGAAATGGCGCCGGGGAGCGTGGCGAGCCGCCCCGCAGCTGCCGCCTCTGCTCCGCTCGCCGTGGCTGCTCCTCCGAGATGGGCTCAGCCTGAGCCCATCTTGGAGGAGCAGCCACGGCGAGCAGAGTAGAGGGCAGCGGCGCGGGCGGCCTCGCCTGCTCCGCCTCTGGGATGGAAGCGGAGGGGGGGTGGAGGCGGGCCAGGAGCGTGGCGAGCCGCAAGTCAGGGTCCTAGAAGGGCCCGGATTCGCGGCTCGCCATGCTCCTGGCCTGCCTCGCCCTCCCCTGCGCTGCTGCTGCCTCTTGGCTGCTCCTCCGAGATGGGCTCAGCCTGGGCCCATCTCGGAGGAGAAACTGCGGTGGGCGGGGAGGGGACGGCAGCGGCACGGCGGCCTCGCCGGCTCCAGGATCTGGCGGCTTGGCGCCGTTTCCCCCCCTCTTCCATTTTTTGGGGGAGCGGGGGAAGAGGGTGGAAATCCTGGGGTCCCCCGCCAGGGCGGGAGGGTTGGGAAGCCTACTCCCCAAACCCCACCCTACTAGGGCTCCATCCCCCTCTAGGTATTTCCCAACCCACAGCTAGTAACCCTAGTTTTATCCAGTGGGGGAAGACAATGATATGGGAGGGCATATGGAGCTCTCTGGTGAAGCAGTTCTATAATTTTGGTTCTATGGCTGAGAAGGCCCTTTCCTAGGTTTGTCAGGCATCTAGCGTTAGACAGTGAGGGTACCCACGGAAGCTGATCACAGTGGTCAGTTAGGTTCATACTATATAACTAATTACATGAATGGTTTGTGAAAGGGTGAGTTCACACACACTAAATAACATGCTTTGCAACTGGATTTTTACTGTGTAAGAATAGCAAAATCCACTTGCAAACAGTTGCTGTGTAAAAGCAAACAAAGATAAACAAATTGATATTGCAAGCAAGCATTAAGTCAGGCCTTCCATCTTTGTTTATGGCTGGCAGTAGCTCTCCAGATCTTTCCCAGTTCCTTTAACTGGATATGTCTGGGACTGAACCCTGGACTTTCTTTGTACAAGTCATTCGCTCTACCTCTGAGACATAGCCACTCCCTAAGTGTACTGAACTCTACTTTCACATTGTCTTACGCACACATTAATGCTGTGCTACATACAGTAATTCCTACTCATTGTGTTCTCGCTGCCCATTCCAGTGCCTTCTATGCTGCCCTCTCTCTTTTTTTTGCAAGGACAGGATGAAAGGCTCCATAGCTTTTTTTTAAATGCCTGAAGGCTATGAGAGTCAGTTTGGTTTAGCAGTTAAGTGCACAGACTCTTATCTGGGAGAACTGGGTTTGATTCCCCACTCCTCCACTTGCAGCTGCTGGAATGGCCTTAGGCCAGCCACAGCTCTTGCAGAGTTGTCCTTGAAAGAGCAGCTCCTTGGGAGAGCCCTCTCGGCTCCATCTACCTCACTGGTAGGTAAAGGAGATTGTAAGCTGCTCTGAGACTCTGAGATTTGGAGTGGAGGGTGGGGTATAAATCCAATATTATCATCGTCGTCATTGTCATTGTCGTTGTCATCGTCATCGTCTTTTTCAGCAAGCCTTCTCAGTTGTCAAATATGAGCCCTATAAACTGCCTGTGGCCAGCAGGATAAGAATAAGAATATAAGAGAAGCCATGTTGGATCAGGCCAATGGCCTATCTAGTCCAACGCTCTGTGTTACACAAAGGCAAAAAACCCCAGGTGCAATCAGGAGGTCCATCAGTGGGGCCAGGACACTAAAAGCTCTCTCACTGTGCTCCCCCAAGCACCAAGAATACAGAGCATCACTGCCCCAGAGAAAGTTCCAGCAATATGCTATGGCTAATAGCTACTGATGGACCTCAACTCCATATGTTTATTCAATCCCCTTTTGAAGCTGTCTGTGTTTGCAGCCGTCACCACCTCCTGTGGCAGTGAATTCCATGTGTTAATCACCCTTTGGATATTTTTGCTTTGTTTTTTAGTCTCCTGTTTGTAGCAAGGTTTATCAAATCTGGTTTTAATTTGATTGTGATTATAAGTTGCCTTGAGATAAACTGGACAGATCATATAAAATATTTTAAAATTAGTATCTTTAAACCAATGTGACTATCATCTGCCTGCATACTGTGATAGTCTAGTACAGGGGTGACCAAACTGCAATGCGGGAGCCACATATGGCTCTTTCACACATATTGTTTGGCTCCTGAAGCCCCCACGACCCCATTGGCTGGCTTAGAGAAGGTATTTCTCTAGTTAAATCACTTATCTAAGCCAAGTCAGCCAGAAGATTGGAGAACACATTTAAAGTTAAAGTTGCTTTCTTTCCATCTCTCCCTTCCCCCATCTATTTGCCTTTCTTCCTTCCTGCCCTCAAACACCTGACGTTCATGTTTTGCAGCTCTCAAACATCTGACATTTAATTTTATGCGGCTCTTGCATTAAGCAAGTTTGGCCACCCCTGGTCTAGTATGTTCTTCCTATCGGCTTGGATCCTGCCCAACATTTCCACTGATTGGAGCAAACTTTTATATCCTTCCCAGCCCTACTGCAGCCCAAAGAGCCCCAGGAACAGCATGAGGACTCTGCAGTGGGAGTGGAGAATCAGCAAAAATAGCTCCCCCTTCTATTTGCATGAATCCTCTTCAGGATACAACTCAGTGTAAAGTATGGTAGATTACAACCTGTTTATTCTTTGGAACAAGCTATACTTTACATGCAAGTCAAGTGTAATGGCCTTTTGAGAGGCTGAAAAGCATTTTGTAGGGAAATACTCAAAACTGGAAAAGCAGGAGGAGGATGGATTGTTTAACTGTTTCTCCACCTACTTTTTCCTCACTCCAGATTGTTCCCTCAAGTTGTCAAGAAATGTATCTCTTTAAGCAGTTTCTTGTTCAATTCAAACAATTGTTCAAGCTGAGACCTAGAAAAGATAGAAACTTCTTTCTCTGAAAACTTAGGCCAAGTTGCTTGTTGCACCATTTGGCTTGGAAGTTTCATGGACACAAGAATCTAGGAGAGTACATTCCATCTTCTTAGTGCCTGAGCTCAAGGGTGGGGGAAGGTATTTGTTAACTGAACTCAATGCAACTGCAGTCAATTTGGTTTAACTGACAAACCAATCTGATTGGTCAAGTGATATCATTTGCTGTATATTTGATTGTTTAACTAGAATTAAGCCAATGCAGGTTGTTGGGCATATAGGAAAGGTCTAGTTTTGCCCTGTATCTGGATTACATATGACTTTGGAACACTTCTTGTTTTGGATGGGGCATACTGATTGGAAACTTTGTATTGGACTTTGGAGCCCTATTAGACTCAGTCTTATGGGTAACACCTGGATCTTGAACCAGTGCTTGTACATTTGCTTTGTTCAGACTTCTAGCTTTGTTATTTTTATCCTCAAGGTTCACTGCTCTTTTATTGACCATTTATGCACAATTTTAAAATAAAACACTTTATATTTTTGTGGAGTTGAGTTGGACCATAAGAAAGGCTGAGCACATAAGAATAGATGTTTTTGAGCTGTGGTGCTGGAGAAGAATCTTGAGAGTCCCTTGGACTGCAAGAAGATCAAATCAGTCAGTCCAGAGGGAAATCAATCCTGACTGCTCCCTGGAAGGTCAGATGCTGAAGCTGAAGCTCAAATACTTTGGCCATCAAATGAGAAGGTAGCACTCCCTGGAGAAGATCCTGATGCTAGGAAAGACAGAAGGCAAAAGAAGGGGACGGCAAAAGATGAGATGGCTGGACAGCGTTACTGATGTAACTAACATGAATTTGAGCAGACTTCAGAGGATGGTAGAAGACAGGAGGGCCTGGCATGACTTTGTCCATGGGATTGCAAAGAGTCGGACTTGACTGTGTGACTGAACAACAAATTTTTGTGGAGTTCTTGAGTCCAGGAGGTTTCAATCTTAATCCAGTACTTTAGCCCTTATTGGCCGCAACAAGGTCTCAGATTCAGCAAGAGCTCACAGGAGTACAGCTCCTGAACCTTTCTGATGGTTCTCCCTCCTCCTCCCCACCTACCTACCTTGTGCATTGAATAGTAGGTGCAGCTGCATAACAATCCCTCAATTAGGAGAGTGGGCAGCCAGCCAGCCACCAGGAGCTTTGCCACACCTCCAGCAGCCCTCATTAAGCCCATGTCACCATTTCTCCACTTCTTATGTGGTTTTGGCTGGTGGGTGGCTTGCTGGCCTTTAGAGTGGAGGGGACAGCCCAGGAGAGCCCCAGGCTAGCAAGGCCTGTTTGGGCTGACTGGATCTTTAGCCAGCCCAAGCAGGCCTCACTCGCCCTGGGCTCTCCTTTCTTGCATCAAGTTGCTTTTGGCTGGGAGGGGGGCATGTAATTATAACAGGAAATGTAGAGAGGACGAAACTGCTCCTACTTTTTCTCAGTCTTCTCTTCTGAGGGAAACAGCTCAACATGGCAAAAACAGAACATATAATGAGGGTATGAAGTTCCAATGTAGGATCAGCATAGGGGTACTACATAAACACCTAGTTTCCTTATATGAAACTAAGTCCTCAGGGCCAGATGAACTGCATCCAAGGGTTCTAAAACAGTTTGCGGATGTATTTTCTGAGCCTCCGGCTATTATTTTTGAGATTTCTTGGAGAACAGGAGAGGTGCCGGAAGATCGAAGGCAGCAAATGTTGTCCCCATCTTTAAGAAGGGGGAAAATGAGGATCTGGGTAACTACCGACCCGTCAGCTTGACGTCTCTACCTGGAAAAGTTTTAGAACAAATCATCAAACAGTCAGTCCTGGAACATTTAGAAAGAATGGATGTGATTACTAAGAGCCAGCATGGGTTTCTCAAGAACAAGTCATGTCAGACTAATCTGATCTCTTTTTTTGGGAAAGTGACTACCTATCTGGATCAGGGGAATACTGTAGACATCATTTATCTTGATGTCAGTAAGGCTTTTGATAAGGTTCCACATACAATCCTTGTTGACAAATTGGTAAAATGTGGTTGGATCCTGTTACCGTTAGGTGGATCTGTAACTGGTTGACAGATTGCACCCAAAGAGTGCTTGTGAATGGTTCCTCATCCTCTTGGAGAGGAGTGACAAGTGGAGTGCCTCAAGGATCTGTCCTGTGGCCTGTTTTGTTCAACATCTTTATAAATGATTTGGATGAAAGAATAGAGGGAATGCTTATTAAATTTGCTGATGATACTAAATTGGGAGGGGTTGCAAATACAGTAGAAGACAGAAACAGGATAAAAGATGACCTTGACAGGCTGGAAAGCTGGGCTAAAGCCAATAAAATGAATTTTAACAGAGAAAAATGTAAAGTTCTGCATTTAGGTAGGAAAAATCCAATGCATGGTTATAGGATGGGGAGACTTGTCTTGGCAGTAGTTTGTGCAAAAAGGATCTGGGGGTCTTAGTGGAACATATGCTGAACATGAGTCAACAGTGTGATGTGGTGACTAAAAAGGCAAATGCAATTTTGAGCTGTATCAACAGAAGTATACTGTCCAGATCATACGAAGTGATGGTATTACTTTGCTCTGCTCTGGTAAGACCTCACCTGGAGTATTATGTTCAGTTTTGGGCACTACATTTTAAGAAACATCTACACAAGCTGGAACGGATCCAGAGGAGGGTGACAAAGATGGTGAGGGGTCTGGAGACCAAGTCCTATGAAGAAAGGTTGAAGGAGCTGGGAATGTTTAGCCTGGAGAGGAGGCAGCTGAAGGTGATATGGTCACCATCTTCAAGTACTTGAAGGACTGTCATATAGAGGATGGTGCAGAATTGTTTTCTGTGGCCCCAGAAGGTAGGGCCAGAACCAGTGGGTTGAAATTAAATCAAAAGAGTTTCCGTCTCAACATTAGGGAAGAACTTCCTGACCGTTAGAGCGATTCCTCAGTGGAACAGGCTTCCTTGGGAGGTGGTGGGCTCTCCTTCCTTGGAGGTTTTTAAATAGAGGCTAGATGCCCATCTGACAGCAATGAAGATCCTGTGAATTTAGGGGGAGGTATTTGTGGGTTTCCTGCATTGTGCAGGGGGTTTGATGAGATGACCCTGGTGGTTCCTTCCAATTCTATGATTCTATGATATGCTAATGAGTTCCACCACCTATTTTTCTACAAAATGACCCCTGGCTGCAACTACCAGATTATTTTGTGAAACTTGCCTTGTAAGTCTTGTAAATGTCCTACCTTGCAAGAATGATTTTCTTGATCTTAGTACCAGGAGAGCTTCGGGCTTTGTTTCTTTTTTTCTGGCTGCCTGAGTCGTGGAAAGGGGCTGCTGGTGGTGCTATCCTGGAGTGTGAGGACTCACACTTCAGCCTTTTGGGTTTTGTCTTGCTTGATTTGCTCTCTTCCAAGGGATCCTGGTTTTGGGTCCCTTGACAAAAGTGTTTTAACTGCTTACACGTGGACTTTTCAAATGTGTGGTGATGAGAAAATACAGTATTGCTGTGTGTATGTGATTGGGACTGGGAAAAAACAACTGGGAAATGTTTAATTGCCTCTGTAAAGAAAAACATTTTTTTCCCTTTGGAGGCTTGAAATGAGCAAAACTTTCAATCTGAGTTTTAAAAATCCCCTCCTCCCTGGGCAGAGAACACAATGAAAGATGGAAAATCAGTCCAACTGCTTTGCAGCTTACCTTCATACAAATGCTAATAGACAGGGATGGCCAAATGGTGGCTTGGGAGCCACATGTGGCTCTTTCAGACATATTTTGTGGCTCTCAAAGCCCCCACCACACCATTGGCCAGTTTGGAGAAGGCATTTGTCTCTTTAAATCCCTTATCCAAGCCAAGCAAGCTGATATGGGGGGCTTGGAGAATGCATTTAAAGTTTCTTTCTTTCCACCTCTCCTTCCCTCATCTATTTCTTGCTTTCCTTTCCCTTGCATTCATGTCTTGAGGCACTCAGACATCTGCTGTTTATTCTATGTGGCTTTTATGTTAAGCAAGTTTGACCACCCCTTTTAATAGAGCTAGCAGGAAAGATACTGGGTGGGTCAAGCTCTTTCCCTTCTCAAAGCAGAGAAAAGAACTTTGGGGGACTTTAGACTAGAAAGGCTCCAAGAATAACCCCTCAGAAACGCTTCTCTGACCTGACTTAGTCATTGCATGAGGAAAAGAGAGACCATAAAACTCAGGGGGGCAAGGAGGAAGGGCTCTTTGGTGCAGGGTTCATTAGATCAGACAGACAGACAGAACTCTTAACTGAGGCAGCCATTTGACCATGTGCTCACCTAAACAGCTGAAGACAGCTTCAAGGTAATGGTAACTCTGAATTTATTATTATATTAGCCTGCCCTCCCTTGATGGGCTCAAGGTGGCTAGCAACGGTTAAAAATGACATAGAATTTAATTGTTACAATAAAATCCTTAAAACAACTCAAAACATATACAAAGTTGTAGAGCTTTGCCACTCCTCAAGCTAAAGAGCCTGTCCTATATTTTAACAACAGATAGGGCATGTATAATGTGAGGGACAGTGGATTTGCATTTTTATCCATTTCTTTTGTATACCTTTCTCAATCTGGTGCTGTACTAAAAGTATGCTTGTGAATATTTTCTTTCTAATTATTACTTTTGATGCTGATAGTAGTTCTTTGTATCACATAGGCCTCCACCATCTTGGACTCACTATTTTAAAAAGGAGCACCAGGAAGAAGACAGGCAGTTGGCAAGTGGCTATTCCTCCTGGGGTGGGGGGTGGGCTCCCTCTGGGAATCCTACCCCCCCAGGGAAAGTGCATGCACAATACATAGCCTCTCCTCTCCCGGTGTAGTGAACGCCGCGTGGTCACTGTCTGGCTATGCCTGGCAGATGGTCACTGCAATGGCCTCTCCTGCATTACTGCATCCGTAGCAACACCTTCTCGCTGGTCCCCCCCGTTTTCACAGAGTTTGCTACGTCATGGTGCGACCGAATGTCCGGTGGTATAACCGGATGGGCAGGCTGGGCCCACCAACCTCACCAGCCTAAGAGAAGGAAAACTCTAACATCAAACCCGGGCAGATAGAGCTCGTTAATGTAACACCTACCACCTGGAGGACTCGCTGCCGGCGTCCCGGCTTACTGGGCCATGGCAGATGACCCCCAGGTGAAAGGGTGGAGCCAGTACCGCGCACACTGCGCTTCACCTAAAAAATTCCTCTGCGCAGGCCTGAAGGGCATATCCACACACACAACACACAACGCATCAAGTCCTGCAGCGATGGGCAGGGGGCGAAACGGCAGGTGGAAGGTGCCACTGGAAGCCGCAGTCCCGATCCTGCATGTAGGCGGTTCAGGGTATTGGTCGCCTGATGCTAACCCGGAGACGAAAGCATTTTTCGGCAGCACCCTGAACGACCAAGCAGCCTTATCTAGGGACAGCACTGCTTGCTCCACACGGAGAGGGGCCTAGAAAAGGTGGCCTAAACAAAGCTCGTCTCCCCCACCCCAGTTGGCTAGCCGCAGTCAACGGGCATCCTTACTTGCGGTCGAAAAATAACAACAAAGAAAAGGCATGCACCTGCCTCACAAAGTGTGCAAAGACTAAAGCTTGCGTGTTGGAACATCAGAACCATGCTTGACACAGTAGGCAGTGGTTGCCCTGAACGACGCTCTGCTCTAGTTGCCCACGAACTTCTCAGGTTGAATATCGACATAGCAGCTCTCAGTGAGGTCCGTTTCCCTGAGGAAGGTAGTCTTCAAGAACACGGTGCTGGCTATACCCTCTACTGGTCGGGTAAGTCAAAGGCTGAGAGCCGCCTTTCTGGCGTTGGCTTCATGGTCAGGAACTCCATTGCCTCCAAACTCGAAAACCTGCCAACAGGTCACTCAGATCGCATCATGTCCATGCGCCTCCCACTTCAAAACAAGCAGCATGCAACACTCTTCAGTGTGTATGCCCCAACCCTTCAAGCAGATCCTGCAGAAAAGAACAAGTTCTATGCTGATCTACGCAACCTCGTACGGAAGACCCCTACAGAGGACAAGGTGATCATCCTTGGTGACTTCAATGCCAGAGTAGGTAAAGACTTGGAAGCCTGGAAAGGAGTACTTGGCAAACACGGCATTGGCAACTGCAATGACAACGGGCGCCTCCTACTAGAATTCTGCATGGAGCACCAGCTCACCATCACCAACACTATCTTCCAGCAGAAGAACAGTCTGAAGACAACCTGGATGCACCCACGGTCCAAGCATTGGCACCTTATCGACTACATTCTGGTGCGCCAGAGAGACCTTCGAGATGTCTTACACACCCGAGTAATGCCCAGCGCAGAATGTCATACGGATCATCGTCTTGTACGCTGCAATCTTCGTCTTCACTTTAAACCCACACCCAGGAGAGGAGGTATCCCTCGGAGGAAGTTTCAGGTTGGCAGCCTCCAGTCAGCCGAAGTTAAAGCTGCCTTCCAGGCAAAACTCCAGTCAAGAATTGAGGACCCCAGTTGCCCCACAGACCCTTCTCCAGAAGCACTCTGGGAACACCTAAAAACTACCGTCCTGCAGATCTCTGAAGAAGTCCTCGGGTTCTCCACAAGGAAGAACAAGGACTGGTTTGATGAGAACAATCAAGAGATCCAAGAATTACTGGCAAAAAAGAGATCTGCCTACCAAGCACATCTTGCTCAGCCCTCCTGTCCTGGGAAAAAAGCAACCTTTCGTGCTGCATGTAGCAACCTCCAGCGCAAGCTTCGAGACATTCAGAACGAGTGGTGGACCAAGCTTGCAGAGAGAACCCAGCTGTGTGCAGACACTGGTGATTTAAGAGGGTTCTACGAAGCCCTGAAGGCAGTATATGGTCCATCATATCAGGCTCAGAGTCCCTTGCATAGTGCAGACGGCCAAGTGCTCCTCACAGACAAGGCATCCATACTGAACCGGTGGTTGGAGTATTTTCAGGTTCTCTTCAGTGCCAACCGCGTAGTTCAAGATTCAGCAATCCACCTCACCCCACTTCAACCGGTGAAAACAGAGTTGGATGAGATCCCCACCCTAGAAGAGACTGTTAAAGCCATCAAGCAACTGAAAAGTGGCAAGGCAGCGGGAGTTGATGGAATTCCACCAGAGATCTGGAAGCATAGGGGCACAGTACTACATAGCTCACTTCACAAAGTACTTGTCACCTGCTGGGAACAGTACTACATAGCTCACTTCTTTAGCATGATGCTTCAAAGAGCCGCAGTAGATCTAGATGATGACGATGGTGTATACATCCGCTATCGCACCGATGGCAGCCTGTTGAACCTGAGGCGACTAAAGGCACACTCCAAGACAATGGAAAAACTCATCCGAGAGCTACTGTTTGCTGATGATGCTGCACTCGTCTCCCACTCGGTACCAGCTCTGCAGCATATGACGTCCTGCTTTGCAGAGGCTGCCAAGCTATTCGGCCTAGAAGTTAGTCTGAAGAAGACAGAAGTTCTCCACCAGCCTGCACCCCAGGAAGATTATCACCCTCCCTGCATCACTGTGGGTGAATCAGTTCTGAAGACAGTCCAGCAGTTCAGCTACCTGGGGTGCATCATCTCCTCAGATGCCAAGATCGACAAGGAGATTGACAACAGGCTGGCAAAGGCAAACCGTGCATTTGGCCGACTGCACAAAAGAGTGTGGAGCAACAAGCATCTGAAAAAAGGCACAAAGATCAATGTTTACAAAGCGGTTGTGATGACAACCCTCATCTATGGCTCCGAATCGTGGGTTTTATACCGTCATCACCTGCGACTCCTTGAGCGCTTTCATCAGCGCTGCCTTCGCACTATCCTCAACATCCACTGGAGTGACTTTGTGACCAACACTGAAGTCCTCAAGCGGGCGGAGGTTACCAGCATTGAGGCACTGCTGTTGAAGACGCAGCTGCGCTGGGCAGGGCATATTTCTAGGATGGAAAACCACCGCCTTCCCAAGATTGCCCTGTATGGCGAACTCTCCACCGGCCATCGAAATAGAGGGGCACCAAAGAAGAGGTACAAGGACTCCTTGAAGAAATCCCTTAGCACCTGTCACATCAACCATCACCAGTGGTCTGACCTAGCCTCAGATCGCAGAGCATGGAGGCACACCATCCACCAGGCTGTCTCTTCCTTTGAGAACGCACGCATAGCTGGTCTTGAGGACAAAAGGAGATTGAGGAAGAATCGCACTGCTACAGGACCAACCCTAAATCAGACTTTTCCCTGCAGCCGCTGTGGCCGGACCTGCCTGTCCCACATTGGTCTTGTCAGCCACCAGCGAGCCTGCAGCAAACGTGGACTATTGCACCCTTCTTAAATCTTCGTTCGCGAAGCCAAGCCGAGAGAGATTCCTCCTGGGGTGCACAAGGCAGTAAAACTATCCTAATGGTTACCAGGCACTGGACAGTGGGTGATACAGAGGCAAGGCCACAGAACTTGGAAGGGAAGCTGGGATTCCTGACCCTCCCAGTGAGCAATTCCTGCAAATGTCAAGTTGTGGTGGTGGGCTACCTGAGAGAGAAAGAAAAGCCTCTCTAGGTGTTGGGAAAACTTTTAAGAGTGGGGTGGAACAGGGCCTGCAGACCAGAGTAGGCCTGTCCACCACAGTCTCTCACTATCCTTTGCTATACATCTCTCACTCCTGCAGCAATTTACTGACCTACAAAAAGGGCTATTGGGCTCAAGGCACTTTCATATATCATGTAGCTTGGCAGTCAGAATCATCCTTTCAATATTATCTTGTCCACTGAAGGACCATGTGTGCCTGTTAAACAATCCCTGCATGTTAGTGGGATTCTAGATACCTGGTCAATAGTACATCTGTGACACTGGTCATATTGTAAGACTAACTATTATTCTACGTGAACTGAAATAAAACACTATAATGAGCCCATGATACCCTTGTGACAAAAATCACAAATGGTGATGACATCTTTCTCAGATCTCTTCACCAAGAAATGCATTATAAGAATTTGAACAGTTTGAAATCCATTCTTATGACTAGGGGTGGCCTGAGGATTTAGCATCTTTCTGCAGCTGTTAAGGTCCCTGTGTCTCATGAAGAGCAGGCTTGAGACAACCAGAAACATAGCTAGGGTTTGTGTCTGGACTTGAAAGTAGCTTTTTTTCCCTTTCAGATTTTTGTGCATATTTTTTGCTCCTTTTGGCTGTTAGGAGATTCCCACCCTCCCCACCCCATATTGAATTCAACCCCAATGAGGGCTTTAATTGCTAATCACAGAAAGAAGATGCTATTCTGTAAAAACGATACCAGAAAAGGGGAAAAAATGTTTGGAAAGAAACTTACTTCCTATTTAAACAAGGCAAAACAATCTACTAAGCCCCATAGTGGCAAAGCAAACTTAAATACCTCAGTAATCACAATTGTTATTGGTAATTTGGTTGTCTTGATGATGCATATTCCCACTTATCTCTATTAGTCCTGTGATTAGATGTCAGAACTGAATTCATGCTGGCTCCTGGCTACGACATCTACCCGTCAATTTCCAGAAAGTGCAAGTAATTAACTTCCAGAGACACACATACTCTTGGAAAAAAATAGCTTTGAAAATTTATGCCATGGCACAGTGAGTGACTGGAGCTCATCTGCTGTACAGATTTACAACTGGTAGCAACAATTTTCATTTGCTGATGAGGGTAAAGAGTTCAGAGGTATACAATCCACAGACTTTCTATAAGCAGAAAGGCATCTTGCATGTAGCAGACAGAAATAGATGATAGGTTAACTGATTGAAAGAGAGTGACTTGAGTGATCTTCTGGGATGTTTGGATTTAATTCACAGAACTGGAATTGTTTTAGAGGGGATGCAGGGCACTGTCAACTTAATTGGAATTGACTTTCTGAAAAGGGCTATGACAGAGTAAGGGCATATTGAACTTGACTATGAAGGTTTCCACAGATATGCAAGTTTCACACAGAGTTTTTTGTAGAAAAAGTGCAGCAGGAACTCATTTGCATATTAGGCCACACACCTCTGACACCAAGCCAGCCAGAACTGCATTCCTGTGTGTTCCTGCTGAAAATATGTTCATATCTAAGTGCTATCAAGTCACAACCAACCAATGGTGACCCTAGCAAGGCAAGTGAGAAACAGAGGTGGTTTGCCATTGCTTTCCTCTGCAGAGACGGAAAAGATTAACTGACCCTTATTTTACATTTATAGGGCCAGTGGTTCTACTTGTTGTTATATGTCATAGTGCTACCTGGGAGAGCCAGATGGGCATGCCACACTTTCTCTAGAAAAATATCACTGAATCTACAGTCTTCCTGGACTTAGCCAAAAATCAGCAATGTGGTTCACAGGGAGGGAAAGAATTTTATAAAGTTTCTTACAAATCAAGGAAAAATGAATTTTTAGTGAAAGATTATTGGAAGAATTTGCCTATCCTAGAATAATTTTATACTTCCTAGTACGCTAGTAAAGGTATATTCTAAATATGAGGTCTACATCACTTTTAAAAAACCCTATCAGCTGCCTTCCTGTAACCTATTTGTTAATCATGTTTTGGTGACTGACTTTTGGGCATATTTCCAAAGAATTTTGAGGCAAGTTTAATAAACACTAATATGTCTGCATACAAAACCAAATTATTATTATTCATGGGTGGGATTATGCAGAATTAAACTTCCCGAAAACTGAATGGAACACATTCAACGAGACATGAAAGTAAGCTGAATTTCCATTTGGTTTGCTCCTAGCTGAGCCTTCAAATTATGAAGTGAAGCAAAGCCAAAAGATTAATACAATGAAAACAAAGATTGGGAAATTAAATGACACGATGCAATTTTCTGCCTCATTGGGCTGGCACCAATAATATGCAAAGGGAAGCCTGCTAAGTGTTGGTTAGCTGCTGAATAAAATGCAGGACAATCAGTCTCTTTCTCAAGGGAAGCTATTTCTTTGACTGATATAGCCATTGACCCTTCCAATTACTTGCACCCTCCTTGCACAGTTTGAGGCTGTAGTCTATTTTTCCCCCTGCTGTGGGGCACAGTACTGCCATTACAGTTTACACAGGTACATGCTTCAACACTATCACTGATGGTTTAGAGTTAGCTTGAGGGCAAGCCCAGAAAAACAAACTGTGTCTACCTCCATAATTAAATATTAATACAGCAGTGTTTTATGGAGACTTGGAGTACATACTAATATACTTTCCCAGAATCAGTTCTATCAGCCTAGCCTAAATGTGCTGTGCATTCAGAATATATTTCAGCTTCATGTGCATTGGTGCTGCAGATGTGACAGTGAACTGAAAAATAAATCATTATCTCAACACCCATTGCTAAAAGGAAAGGAGTTGCATATTTTTAATCAGTCTCTTAAACTGAGATTTTCATTTCCTGGCAGTTTATTCTTTGCTGGCTCATTCTTAGAAGACAATTTATTTCATGACAAATGGAAACAGTAGGTAAGTTGTATAAAGTAACATTTGGGGTTGTTTTATCAGAAATGTCATCAGTACCTTAGCTAGACATTGCTTATAAGAAAAGGATCCAGTGACCAAGGATATAAATCTAGAAAGGGACACATTCCCTACATTCCAGGGCTGACTACTCATTTTGCTGCTAGAAGCAGCAAGAGCACATAACAGGAGAAGTTATGTCTTCTAACCATGATGTACGTGGGAAGACCATGTTCACTCCCATGCACACTAGATGAGCATTTTCCTCATGCTTGTGCCACCCTGGCCTACAGGAGCTGCAGAACATTTTGATGGCCGTTGGACCTGGGTGGGCTGGGAGATAACAAGCACATGTCATGCCTGTTGCTTCCTCCCCCATGGTGTCCCAACCAATTTGATGCTCCAGCAAATTTGGTGTGCCAAAATACCACTTAGACAGTTACCAGCAATCTGCTAGGAGTTTCTGGGGTAAAAGCAGAAACCTCATGGCTGAGAGCTAATGCCTTATTTCAGGGTTTTGTAAGCCGAAATGCCCTCAAAACGAGGTTGGGGAATTAGTCAGGTGGGCACCTGGCTCACTAGGGATTTTTTCCCAATGTATACAAGATACACATCCAGAGAGTAATGCTTAAAATAATAGGGACTCTAATTTAGTAAAATCAATTACAATTTATTCTAGAAAATATAGGCATACATACAAGATAGAATACTCATACAATCACACATACAGTCCTAGGAAATATAGATAGATGGATAGGGGAACAAAAAGGGTAGACACACAGGGTAATATTTACCTATCGTAGTCTTCAAGGAAGGCTCCAATTGGCGACAAGTGAGGGCGCGGGTAAGGGACCCGAAACTGACTAGGAATCAGGGATGGATCTATGCAGCGGAAGGTGGGATACTGATAGAAGCACACATGTGGGGAGCTGGGTCAGAGGTTAAATAGATTACCTTGGACCCTCAGGGGATGGGAGGTATGGGGGAGGAGAAAGGGGAGGCTCTACAGTGACCATAAGGGCTGGACTACTGCAGTAGCCAATAGAAAGTTCATTGGTGGCACCTAATTGGGTGCTGGCTATTGACCAATGGACTTGCCTGGATCCTGTGTACCTGAGAGAACTTTCAGGTTGAAACGGACCCTGGGGTGGCTCCAAAGTGACAGTTGGGAAGAAGAATAGAGAAATTACTTGGGTGGGGAGATGCTTAGGACTATTGGACTTATCTGAAAGGGTGACAATAGAGAGTCAAATCATGGCCTAGGTAACACCCGGTTTGTACAAAGGAACTTGGCTCTGGCTGAAGATGGTCTTCCTCTTCTTTAGTCTTCTTCTTGGCACCAGTCTTTGTCTTGAGTTCTGTTGGACAAAGGCTTAAGTGGTCTGGCAGGATATACTTGATTGCCTTATGCAAAAGTTGAAGCAGCTGTTGGATATGGAGTCAGGAAAACAAGATGGAGTCTGGTGGTGTTAGCCTTTGGTTCATGGAAACAGGCTAGAAATTGTTTGCCTGTACAGTTCATGGTGGTGTGGCTTCTTCCACTGCAGTGGCCAAGACTGGGCACACAAGGAACAGCTGGAAGCTCGTCTGTAGTTCTGGCTGACACCCATCCAGAGATGTAGAATGCTGCTGCAAAGCTGAGGCTTATAGTATCCACATAAGCCTTAGAAACAGTAGGCAAAGTCCACTTCTTAGAGCAGATGTGTGTGTGAGTCAAAAACTCCAGGCACCCTGGCAACCATACTGGTGATCACGATGTCCATGTGTATGAAAAGTAGGGGGCTTTTCCTTACAGTTTTGAGGCTGTGAGCACATTTCAATATCTGACATATCAGGAAAAGTGCAGTCACAAAATGGCTGCCACATGGAGCCAACCACAACAATCATACGGTAAAGATCCTTTTGCTATAGTGGCAGCTGTTGTCCAAGCAGGCCTGTAGCTATAGTGCGGCCCCTGGGGCCAGGCCTCCTGACTTTCTGTCAAAGCCCTGGGGGCAGGGAGACTAGGGGTGCAGGTGAAAGGTGCACAGGGAGGTGGTGGTGGCTGATGGGCAGTGAGACAACCAGGAGAGCATGGGGCTGCCCTTGCCTGCCTGCTGGCCATGGCCCCAGGACCTCTCCTCTACCTCAACAGCCTGGTGCCTGCCCTTTCCTTCACTGTACTGGGCACAGCATGTGCCCAAGAGGAAGCTCTCATTGGCTTGCACAAGTAGGGCAAGAGCAGCAGCAGCAGCAACAACAACTCTCATGTTCAAGCAGCAGCCTACTGGCTGCCCAGCACCAAAGAAAGCTGTTGCACCAGACTCCACATGCCTCCTAGGTCAAGCCTGAGTACAGCCCCATGGGCTGACGTGTTAGCCAAATTGCCTCAATAAAGTGTTTTTTGGGTAATTTTAGTTAAGTGGGCAAGATGGCCAAACTATATGAGATCGATAAACCATATATACCAGAGTCAGAATTCCCATGAGCACCCAAGAGTCAATAATGAGAACTGTATTTTAACTAATCAGTATTTATTAAGGGGAATTCAAACACACAAGAAGCACAAGCACTCAACACACAATACAGAGCTAGGGAAAATAGGAAGGAAAAATAATAGAGACATTTGCATGAGCAGGATTTCATTGACGGGGAAATACTGGACCTCTTTGATAAGATTAAGAAGATCCAGCAGCAATGAAGAAGGAAAAGGGGGTGCATGCAACAGCCAGTGTTATTCACAATTGACCCAAACTGATCAGGAATTGAAGCAGGAAAGGCAGCTCTTTCAGCAAGGTGGGGTCTGTAAAAGATACACTGAATGGCAGAAAGTTCTGGTTTAAATAGCCAAATTCATAACCTGTGAGGCTGGAGGAGGAAGACCCAATTTGAAGAGGGGAAAAGGGGGTCTAAAAGTGGGTGAAGCTGGCCAGGGGCAGGACCATAGCTAGGAATTTTTTATTTTATTTTGTGACATTTTTGGTCCCCACCCATTCCCCAGGCCCCCCCTCCGCCCCACTGAAAATGTCCTAGCTATGGGCCTTTGTCCAAGCAATATTTTTGCAGTCTGCACATTAAACCTCCAGTGGCCAGTCAGAAACCTTTCTAGGCAAAAGCCCCACCTGGCTCCACCTACTTTCTGTAAACACTTGGTGAAAAGGTGTCAGTGGACATCCTGGCACCCACAGGCAGCATGCTGGAAACCCCTGCCTTATTCAGTGAGGTTTCTGGGACTGTGGATATTCAAGATTCATGAGGCATAGATCAGAACAGGGCATGGAGCATCAGCCATTCTGAAACCTGTCTGTTTATTCATATAGTCCACTTAATTTCACTTAGCCAGTTAGCATTCCATGAGAGAAACTGCAGTCTTATCTCATAAGTACTAAGTTTATTGGTGAGTCCTTAGTAATAGAGTTTGTCAAAATCGTTCTTGCTCAAAATAGTGCTAATGGGTACCTCCTATCTACATGTCTCAAATAATTTCTATGGAAGAACTTTCTTTTGCAGAAGCAATACAGATTTAAACTCAGTGGGGCGTGTTCTTCTGTGTGTAATATAAAATTAAAAAAATTCTGCATATTAGTCTGTTTTGGTGCTAAATTTGACAGTCTTTCAGTGTTTTTGTACAATTATTAATTATTTAAAATATATTTTGATAAATTATTTTAAAATGAAATTTTACATGGCTCACACAAGCGCCACTGCATTTACCATTTTGTTTTGTTTACACCAACTATCACTTCAGGTTTTTTAAAAGTAGCTAATTCAAATGCTGTTAATTAAGTAAGATCAAGATGACTATTTTTCAAATGTCTAGATCTGCATTTTTCAATGGAGGGTATATGCAAAAATTACAGCTTCCAAAGCAACAGAAAATTTGTGTTTTGACATTAGTGGCTGTGGCAGCATTGGCTATTGTGAAAAAATGGAAGTCTCCTTTGGGTCCTACACACTTCAACTGACAAGTAAATTTGTGGGACCAATATATTATGGGTAACCCTTTTTTCTCTGACTCTCCCTTGGTGTGGGAGCATTTTGATTATGAGGAAACTTGGGAACCAGTTATATAATATCTTGCGGACAAAAGAATTATCCCTTCTGGTCAATATAATGGTGTAGAATAAAATGTTTAAATAGGTTGTATAAATTGCATTATCTTATTTAGTTCATTTTACTTTTGACGTTATATGCATTTTTTATTAAAATTATAAAAGAAGGAAGGTATATACAATTGAACTAGAATAGGTGTTCACTATGCAGTTATGGAAATGTGTTCCTCAAGAGGCTGTGATCTGCTTTAGAGTATAGGGTAGAGATGGGAAATTGAATTTTCTCATTTTCTGTTGTGCTGTATCCTTATGTAGATCAGCAATTAGTGCTAATGAGTTCTAGTAATCTGTATGGGAAATGGATGGAGTCAGGGCACATTGCTGGTTACCAAAACAATGTATGGCTTTCTGATGGTGTGAATGAATCATTACTTTCCCTGTGTTCACTGATAACAAGATGACTTCCTTCCTGGTTCATTTGTGATGTCAAAACATCCTATCATCAGAAACCAAATGAACAAATATTTTGTTAATGGAATTGTTAATAAGGTCCAAAGGTCACTGGAGTGAAGCAGCGTCAGGAGCAGACATCAGAATCCATCAGGTGTCACAGAGTCTATCAGGTGATGACTTATTGCTTCCATATCAAGCAGTATCCCTTGTCTGACTTTTATAGGCATTAGCTGCAAGGTCTTGCAGCCAACTGTTTGGGAGTAACTCTGCAGGTATGCATCATCAGCAAGCAGCTGGTGTTGGGCCAGGAGGCGTGCTTTGTCTTCTCTCCTGGAGCTCCATTCTAAGCCTTTGTCTCTGGTGTTCAAAGGGTGTGGATGAAATTGGAGAGCTGATAATGACCATCTGGGTTTCATCTGCTGGAGGAGGCTGTAAGGTGCTGGTGGCTCCACGTCAGCTGTTGGCTGTGAACTCTGACAAGCCCACAGCTCCTCTTCTTGCTTGCCTTTTCTGCTGCTTCAGAGGGGGCTACATAGGACTCCTCTTCTCCTGAGAAGTCCTCTCCTCCTGAGGAGTCCCTCTCTTCTAACTAAGCCACAACAGGAACTTGGTAAAATAGCCTGCTGTTTGATCTTAAAATCCTTGCTGGGTCCAAAATAGTCAATATATTTTACCACAAGTTAGGCTGGGGAAACCTCTGACATACTGCACCACAAAACAGTCACCAAAGCAATAAGGAGGAATCCTCCTCCTCCACTGATGCTAGCTGTCAGCAGAAGAGGGAGAAGGAGGACACTGTAGATAACTCACCCAGTCATCACTGCAGCTTCCTGTCCTGTGTGTTCCATGTAACCCATGGACTGATGTGTCCCCAAGCCCAATCAAAGAAACACAAGGAGTCCTGTGAGGAAAGAGATAAACCAAAAAGATCTTTATTTGTCAGTACTGACAGAGAGAACTGGTCCCATGAGGCACCAAGACCTCAGGACATCCCAAAGTTCTTCAAAGAATACAAAAGTGACCAAGGGTCTTATACCGTCGATGCATAAGATTCCTTGTCCGATGAAGTGTGCTTAGAGCACACAGAAGCTTATGGTCTGAATAAAACTAAGTTGGTCTTAAAGGTGCAATTGACTCCTATTTTGTTCTACTACTTCAGACCAACATGGCTGCCTACTTGGATCTATAAGCATACATTATTCAAACAAACATTGTTGGATAAACAAATAACACTACATGACTTGGCTTCTTTCCATTGGTGAATCCTAATTTTGGGATGCTGAAATTAGCAATTGTTTACATATCAAAAAGAAACATTGCAGATCCCTAGCACCTTGGAAAGACAATAAAACCTCTATTCTTCCTGTCTTGTTCAAGGCCTCTTGATGATACTACTAATACTCAGTGTTCCTGTGTTATCAGTTCTGTATTCCAAAGTGCCAGACATTGGCCTTAAATTATTTCCTTTCTCTATTGAGATGTATCAAGATGTGTGCCATTACAGATTGATAGCTTTGCCCATGTCTTCCCAGGCTCATCCTCCCACAAGCCTAAGTTGCCCTGAGTGAGATCTTCAGTGTTATGCTAAGAGTCATAAAGGTCTGTTTGCAAGAATGGGATGTGGTTTTGTTTTCCCCAGGCCAAGTCAAGCCTCTGCAGAAAAATACTTTTAAAAGTACACTATATCTAGTCTTTATGTTCTATCTATGTATTTTGCTAAATCCTATTAATATTGATATTAGATTGTCACATCAGATAAATAGATACTGTTCAGAAAATATAAAAAATGTGCTGGGCCTGTCTCATGTGTGGAATATGTTTGTGTGTGAAATTGTCCCAACCATCAGAGGATTTTCAGGACAAACAGTAGGGCTGCTTGGGGAAGGAGAAAGTGGGAAAAGTCTGACCTATCTGTTCCTTCTGTAAGCTTTTCCTATGGAACCAGTCCAGTGCATTGATACGTACTTGGAAATTCTCTAGTCAGCAATTTGAGAATTTGAAGAAAAACAAAAACCACTTCACTTCAAAATTTATTTTTATTTATTTATGTTATATTTGTATCCCGCCAATTCCATACAGACTCAAGGTGGCTAACAGCATAAAATAGACAGTAAACAAAACAATATTAAAACAATAATAATAATGGCACATAATTAGGAGATAAATTGAGCTTGTAATTAAAAAGGCAGGTCTGAAATTTTATAGGGCATCCGTGGAGAGGTGCTCTGCTGTTTTCTGTCATTAGATTTCATACAGCATCGGTAAACAACTACTCTAGCATGTGTTTTTCATTAGTGATGGCAGTGAAGATAGTTGCATGTGAATGCCCTTGAACAGCATAAACTTGGTAGTTGGAGGGCCCCAATCAACAGTGTCCAGCTTGTAGATAAGGTCCCTCTACTGAAGGGGCGATGTAAGGTCAAATGGATGTGTATGGAAGCACCAGCTGTTTAAAGAAAAAAGTGTTACAAATTCTTCTTGGTTTTAACAGCAAGACCCAGGTATGAGTTAAATTTTCTAGATTCCAGTCACCAAGGGCATGTAGTTACTCTTTGTAATCAGAACTCTACTAATCACTAACCAATCCAAGCAATATCTATTTTAGAAATATCATAAATGCTCTGAAATTTAACAAAATTAACTTCAGGATCTGAGAGTAGGCAGAGTTGAGATCCAGATCCAGCACATTCTGGTATTTCATTCTAATATTTCCTATCACTACTTATATATTAGCTATGACAATCTGATTTGTATTAATAGAATAAGCAGCAGTGCATGTGGGTAGAACATAAGAGGTCATATAGGATAGAATGTTTAGGCTTTTTAAAGAAAGCATTGGTTTTAATCTTACCCTGGCTAAAGGAACTGAAAGTGCATTTCACATAGGCTTCCCAACCCTCCCGCCCTGGCGGGGGACCCAAGGATTTCCACCCTCTTCCCCCGCTCCCCTAAAAATGGAAGTGGGGGGAGGGGGGGAAATGGCGCCAGGGATCATGGCGAGCCACCCCATCCCGGAGTGGGCGAGGCCGCTGCGCCGCTGCCGCCCCCTCCCTGCCCACCACAGCTGCTCCTCCGAGATGGGCCCAGGCTATATATAAAAATATATAAAAAAAAAAGAGATGGGCCCAGGCTGAGCCCATCTCGGAGGAGCAGCCAAGAGGCGGCAGCAGCGCAGGCAAAACCAGAGAAGGGCGGAGGCAGGCCAGGAGCATGGCGAGCCGCGAATCCGGGCCCTTCTAGGACCTGGACTCACGGCTCGCCACGCCCCTGGCCCGCCTCCACCCCCCCTCCGATTCCACCCCAGAGGTGGAGCGGAGCGGGTGAGGCCGCCGTGCTGCTGCTGCCCTCCCTCCCGCCCCACCGCAGCTGCTCCTCCGAGATGGGCTCAGCCTGAGCCCATCTCAGAGGAGCAGCCACGGCGAGCGGAGAAGAGGCGGCAGCTGAGCAGCGGCGTCGCTGCACCTCAAAAAGGATATTATAGCATTGGAAAAAGTGCAGAAAAGGGCAACTAGAATGATTACAGGTTTGGAACACTTTCCCTATGAAGAAAGGTTAAAACGCTTGGGGCTCTTTAGCTTGGAGAAACGTTGACTGAGGGGTGACATGATAGAGGTTTACAAGATTATGCATGGGATGGAGAAGGTAGAGAAAGAAGTACTTTTCTCCCTTTCTCACAATACAAGAACTCGTGGGCATTCAATGAAATTGCTGAGCAGTCGGGTTAGAACAGATAAAAAGAGGTACTTCTTCACCGAAAGGGTGATTAACATGTGGAATTCACTGCCACAGGAGGTGGTGGCAGCTACAAGCATAGCGAGCTTCAAGAGGGGGTTAGATAAAAATATGGAGCAGAGGTCCATCAGTGGCTATTAGCCACTGTGTGTATATATATGTGTGTGTGTGTGTGTATATATATATATATATATATAAATTTTTGGCCACTGTGTGATACAGAGTGTTGGATTGGATGGGCCATTGGCCTGATCCAACATGACTTCTCTTATGTTCTTAAATCTCTCTTCCCAGGATCTTTCCATGTGTTCCTTGATTGGGTTGGGAAACACAACGGCCCACAGGTTTTCTGTGGAACACAGTTGACCTTCTGATCATAAGTTACTGTCTGTTTGAAGGTCTGATGATAGTGCCAGGCAGAAAGGCGTAAACACTGAGGGGAGAAAGTGATTTGGCATCAACAGGTTTGTGTATGACAGGAACGCCATCCAAAAGCATTGGTGGACAAGAGCACAGAGGCCCAAAACTTATGGCTCTCCCCCTCCCATGAAAGAAAGATATCACCAGCCAGATTGAATGCCTGGCAGGGAAGAAAGAGAACACTTTGCTTATACCAGCTGGAAAGCAGGCTGGGCTGTCAAAATGGGCAGGTAAGAATAGAGCATGCTGGTCAGAAAAGCTAAGCCCCACTAATTTTCCCACATCATTCCCACATGCCTGAAGCATTATCACATGCTCCTTTGCCAATCTTCAGAAGACAAAGTCAGATTGCTGGGAAAGTTTTTTGAAAGAGGTACAACATAGAGAAGCCAGACATTTTTGCCAAAGGAACAGCCCCTTCCCCAGTCCACCATTTGAGACTCCAGGGGCTGGAAGACAAAGGTTATTCATGCTATTTCACATCTTCCTGTTCTTTAATGGCTTATAAAATAGGGACACTTCCTTTTAGGGTTGCCAAGTCCCCAGCATTGCCCAACAGGGGACTTTTGCCTGCGCATGTAGCACGCATGCGTCGCAATGATGTAGCACACGTGTGACGCAATTTAGATAGGAGGAAGTAAGGCTGCCAAGCCCCCAGTCTGGGCGGGGGGTTCCCCACCCAGGAGGTTCCCAATAGGGGTGTGCATTCGGTTCAGCCGAACCGAATCAACCGCCAAATTACCCCTGATTTGGCTGTATACGGGGCCCATTATGCGGGAGCCAAGTATGGCTTCCCGTATACTTCCGTATAGATATTGTTTCACACAGGGATTTCTGTAGAAAAAGTCCAACAGCAACTAATTTGCATATTAGGCCACACCCCCTGACACTACGCTAGCCTGAACTGTGTTCCTGTGTGTTTTTGCTCAAAAAAGCCCTGGCTGATAGTTTTAAATGGCTGTGAGCCATTAAACCCCTCTGTTTTGCTCCCTCTCAGTGGGGGAAGTGAAACTGATGCTTCCTGGCCGATCGCTCCCTTTCTCCCAGCTGCAGGTTGCCATGGCTGGAAGAAAGGTGGCCCAAACCAGCTTAAACTGAATGGTTCAGTTGGGGCATTTTTGCTTGGTTTGGTACAGGGTTCAGTTCAAGAACACCCTGAACTGAACCAGAATTTTCTGGTTCATTTCCATCCCTACTTTCAATTATAAACAAACATTTGAAGCATAACACCCCTATTATCATAATTGTAGGGGTGAGGGATGAGAAACAGGGATTGTATCATTTACACTGCAATCCCAGGAGACAGCAGAGTAGAAAATAAAGGAGAACTTGAATATAAATTTATTAAAATAAAGAAATATCAAGACCTATGAACACAGTTGCCTCTGGGAGAGGAAAGTTACCCTCATGCTGGTTATCATTGGAACCCTTGACGCAGTGCCTAGAAGACTCTAGAAACAAATGGACATTCTGGGCATTGAGCAAACAATGCCAGCTCAGCTCCAAAAGACTGCTGCTTGGAACAACAAGAATACTGTGAAGATACACTTCCCAAGAACTTGGCTAGAACTTGAACTGCAGAATACCATCTACTAGTCAAATATCTGACTGTGACAAATCATCATCATCAATCATCATCAGTTTTCCTCAAAAGACTAGGTTTACTCCCAATAATAAACAATCTGATTCAAGTTTTAAAAATAACATATCTCATTCTGAATCTGACTTTTTGTATACCCCTTGAATTTAGTACATGATCTCTATGCGTGTTCAGACACACCCTATCTTTTATAAACTGACATTGAATCTATGGCACAGTCTTGAATAGGAAAGCTCTGGACAAATGTATGAATGGTTTGGAGTGGATTAGGAGCTTTTTTGGTTGTTATTTAAAAGTAGATTATTGGGTTGTGGGATAATGTCAATGCAATCAAATAAAACAAGCAGAAGACCCAAAAGGATTCCTGGAAGATGGAAAATCTTGCAAAACTTCAGGTGGCATTTTGAATTTTTAAAAAGCTGCACAGAATTGATCCTGGGAGTTAAAAAAAATCAGATATTTCCCTACAAAACTATGTTTCCACAGGTTTGCAAAAATATTTCCTCTAGCCATACATTATCCCATTATGATTTTAAACTATTTATAGTGGGCCATTATGGGATGATATTATATAATGTATTAAACCTGTTTCTTGAACCTGTTTTGCTACATCACAATTTCTGAGAGAAAAATAGTTGCCAACATCACCTACAAAACTTTGTAGCAGAGCAGGGATTTAAATCTGGGATTCCCACTTCCACTCCAGACCATGAGATATACCATCATATTGTTTCTCCTTCCATAATGAGCTGGTCAGTTTTTCTGACATAGTATTTCAAAGCTAATTCTTGTAGTCTTAATCCTTGATTTAAATAGTGCTATTTATCGCTTTATTTATTTTTAATTTATGTTGATATATAGTTTTATTGACCTCTTGATTCATGATCACATAAAGGGGCTAGCAAAGTTATTTTTAACCAGTAGCAATACAAAAATTTTAAAAATTACCAAAACCGCAGAAAGGATGATAAATGAACATCAGAAACCAAATAAAATATGGCTCCACTGCTGAAAATCTTATGTTCCATTTGGGCTTCTACTATACAACATCCTTGCACCCATGTTCTAGACTAGCAATTCTTTCTGGGAACCTTTCAAAAGTTTCCCCAGATACAAAACATTTCAGTTGTCTCATCTGTCTATAACTTAAGCATGAATTCACATTATCCTGCTCGCTAATGATTTTGTGAGTGCTCTCTTCTGGTAGGTAGGCTAATTATATGAATTGGCCATCTCATGAACACAACTACAAATTAATGTAAATGGGAAAAAGACCTATGAAAAGGATAGGCTTGCCAATCCCCAGGTCCCAGCAGGGATTCTCCCACTTTCCCAGGCTCCTTCCTGCCCCCAGTCAGCTGGCCGGCAGGGGGAAGCTCCGCCCCCACAGCCACAATGTGCCTTTCCACCTCTGGAGGCTTCAGTCTCCGATTGGAAAGGTTTCCTCTTGGGATAGTGTGTCTGTGTTACTTTGAAGAAGTTGGCAGCAACTCATGAGTAGAGACGCCAATCCCTCACTTCAGAGTCGCCAGAAATGAGGAGGGGGGAAGGGTAGGGAAATGTCTGCTGGGCACTTCATTATTCCCTATGTGGAGATCGATTCTCATAGAGTAAAATGGGGAATTGATCTGGAGGTATCGAGGGCTCTGGGGGGGGGGTTGAAGTAGAGGCACCAAATTTTCAGTATAGCATCTAGTGCCTCTTCCCAAAATACCCCCAAAGTTTCAAAACAATTGGACCAGGGGGTCCAATTCTATGAGCTCCCCAAAAGGTGCCCCTATCCTTCATTATTTCCTATGGAAGGAAGGCAGTTAAAAGGTGTGCAGTCCCTTTAAATGTGATGGCCAGAACTCTCTTGGAGTTCATTTATGCTTGTCACACCCTTGCTCCTGGCTCTGCCCCAATGTCTCCCAGCTCCACCCCCAAAGTCCCCAGATATTTCTTGAATTGGACTTGGCAACCCAAGAAAAGGACTTAATTGATCTTGTTGCATAATTACATCCCTGGATGTAACATCAGATGGCCTAGTTACCATGGGTTAACATAGATCACCTGCTTACCAAATGTTGATTTTTCATTGTCATGTTTTGTGACCAAGGCAAAAGGCCCAGTGCCAGTAAGACACAGAAAAACCCTGGCATCTGGGTTCGGCAGACAGTCTCAACTATAGTCAAGTCCTCCTAGGCAAGAGGTCCAAGCACCAATGCCAGGAGTCAAGGCAGGGCAAATTCCGAGAGGCATGGTCAAGCCTGGTTCAGAGATCAAACAGAGGTCAAACACAAGAGTTAGGTTGCAAGGTGGGCCCAAGGAGCATAGTCAGGTCCAGAATGAAGGTCATAGCACAAGGAGCCAGGATATAGATCAAGTCCAAAAGGAATAGTCAGGTCTGAAATAAGGGTTGATGAACAAGGAGCCAGGAAGCAAGACTGTTCCACAGAGTCACCAGGGAAAGCAGGGAGTTAGAAAAAAAGTTGTTCCCAGTGAAGAACGAGCTGTAACCACACAGTATTTATGGGACTACCCTCCTTGTGCAGGAGTTTCTTGTCCTTTAAAGGAGCCATCAGTTTCTCCAAGTATGAGTACAGATTCCCTCCTCTTCACATTGTAATCCCTGGGAAGAAGTCATGCATGTTGATGGCTTTAGCTGTAACTCTTGAGTGGCCATACTGGTTGTCAGCTCTGGTTGTAAACCTGAGGGAGGATCTGCATCTGTTGATGACCTAAGCATTTCCTCAGATTTGATTGATTTGATTTCTAGCCTGCCCTTTCTGCAAACGGGCTCAGAGTGGGTTACAACATAACAAGTCAACAAGCTGTGGTATTCCTCACCTGCTTCTGAGTTTTCATCAGAGTTGCCATCAGCTTGACCTGGCTGAGATACTGGGGAGACTGACTGAACAGTGAGCCATGACACTCATGGCTTACATGCAACCACTTTGTAAAGTAGTGCCATTTTTACCACTCCTTGGCAGTCTCTCTCTCACACCACCCCGTGTCCTTTACATGTTTTCCAGCATCACAGGAGCTGCTCAACATGACTGGGGGCTACATATCATTGGCCATTCATAAGAACATAAGAGAAGCCATGTTGGATCAGGCCAACGGCCCATCCAGTCCAACACTCTGTGTCACACAGTGGCAAAAAATTTTATATATACACACACACTGTGGCTAATAGCCACTGATGGACCTGTGCTCCATATTTTTATCTAAACCCCTCTTGAAGGTGGCTATACTTGTGGCTGCCGCCACCTCCTGTGGCAGTGAATTCCACATGTTAATCACCCTTTGGGTGAAGAAGTACTTCCTTTTATCCGTTTTAACCTGTCTGCTCAGCAATTTCATCGAATGCCCACGAGTTCTTGTATTGTGAGAAAGGGAGAAAAGTACTTCTTTCTCTACTTTCTCCATCCCATGCATTATCTTGTAAACCTCTATCATGTCACCCCGCAGTCGACGTTTCTCCAAGCTAAAGAGTCCCAAGCGTTTCAACCTTTCTTCATAGGGAAAGTGCTCCAGCCCTTTAATCATTCTAGTTGCCCTTTTCTGGACTTTCTCCAATGCTATAATATCCTTTTTGAGGTGCAGCGACCAGAACTGCACACAGTACTCCAAATGAGACCGCACCATCGATTTATACAGGGGCATTATGATACTGGCTGATTTGTTTTCAATTCCCTTTCTAATAATTCCCAGCATGGAGTTGGCCTTTTTTATTGCAAACGCACACTGTCTTGACATTTTCAGTGAGTGAGTTATCTACCACGACCCCAAGATCTCTCTCTTGGTCAGTCTCTGCCAGTTCACACCCCATCAACTTGTATTTGTAGCTGGGATTCTTGGCCCCAATGTGCATTAGTTTGCACTTGGCCACACTGAACCACATCTGCCACGTTGACGCCCACTCACCCAGCCTCAACAGATCCCTTTGGAGTTCCTCACAATCCTCTCTGGTTCTCACCACCCTGAACAATTTAGTGTCATCCGCAAACTTGGCCACTTCACTGCTTACTCTCAACTCCAAATCATTTATGAACAAGTTAAAGAGCATGGGACCCAGTACCGAGCCCTGCGGGACCCCACTGCTTACTGTCCTCCACTGCGAAGACTGCCCATTTATACTCACTCTCTACTTCCTATTACTCAGCCAGTTTTTGATCCACAAGAGGACCCGTCCTTTTACTCCATGACTCTCAAGCTTTCTAAGGAGCCTTTGATGAGGAACTTTATCAAAAGCTTTCTGGAAGTCAAGGTAAACAACATCTATCGGGTCTCCTTTGTCCACATGTTTGTTCACCCCCTCAAAGAAATGTAACAGGTTAGTGAGGCAAGATCTTCCCTTGCAGAACCCATGCTGAGTCTTCCTCAATAACCCGTGTTCATCAATGTGCCTACTCATTCTGTCCTTCATAATGGTTTCTACCAACTTTCCTGGTATTGAAGTCAGACTGACTGGCCTGTAGCTTCCCGGATCTCCTCTGGAACCCTTTTTAAAGATGGGGGTGACATTTGCTACCTTCCAGTCCTCAGGAACGAAGGCAGATTTCAATGAAAGATTACAGATTTTTGTTAGAAGATCCACAAGTTCAACTTTGAGTTCTTTCAGAACTCTCAGATGTATGCCCTCCAGACCCGGTGACTTATTAGTTTTTAATTTGTCTATCAGTTGTAGGACCTCCTCTTTTGTCACCTCAATCTGACTCAGGTCTTTCAACACCCCTTCCAAAATTAGTGGTTCTGGGGCGGGCAAAAAGTTCTCATCTTCCACAGTGAAGACGGAGGCAAAAAATTAATTTAGGTTCTCAGCCATTTCCCTATCCTCCTTCAGTAATCCTTTTATTCATGTGGGCAGGAAATGTAGGCATAGCTCCCAGCAGTACCTGATTCACTTATGGATAAGTGGCTCTTGCACAACTGGGAAAACTTTGGGTGTGTGTGTAAGTTGCAGCTGACTAATGGTGACCCCAGCAAGGGGCTTCCAAGGCAAGTGAGAAGTAGAGGTGGGTTGCCATTGTCTTCCTCTGCAGAGTCTCCCTGGAGGCTTCCCTTCCAAGTACCAATGCTGCTTAGCTACTGTGATCTGACAAGATTGAGCTATACCATGCTGCCTTCCCTCCTGGAAAAACATTTACGTGACACCTATATCAGGTGCTGATGATAAGGAATTCTTCTTATACTAGAAAGGATTTTACAGGTGATTTCCTTACCAAATAAATCCTCAAATGTATACATGCAGTGTTGTACAGAGCAGTTCAAGAAGGTGTGAAAATATGCCAACCAACTGCCCTCATTACAAGTTAAGTAAAAGGTGTTTCCCATCTAATAATTAAAGTATCTTCTAGCTTGACAGAAGCTGATTTTGCAAAAGATATACATGAAGTGGCAAAACTGTCGGATACTTAAGAATTTCCAAATGGAATAAATTTTCAAGTTTTCTCATTTTGGTTATAGGCATTCGATCTAACAAATGTTGATCATTATCACTGCAAATAAAAATATCAGAAAGTCCACAAGCACATTCATTATGTATTTGCAAAAATATCCTTCACTTGTTCAGGGCACAGCATCATTTTTCTTGACAGATGAAGACTCTGCTTGCCATCATGTGTTTCTAATACAAATAAAACAGTACAAAAAATGAACAGGCCAGCACTGTCCTGAATCCTAATGGCTTTCTGATGAAGTAAACAATGACTTTTAATTAGAAGCTAAATTTTTTAATTAAGATGATTCAACAGTAATTATCTTAGTTGTCTGACTCACCAGATTTTAATGAAAAAGATTGATTATGGGTAGAACTGGTGGCATAATTAAACATTCGGAGGGCTACTCTAATTATTGATGTAAAAGGAACATGGTTAACTGCAAAAGTGGGCTTTGCGACCCTATGTAAAAATATAAGTATTGTATCAAGAGACACAGTCTGGCATAGGGCAGTAACAACAGCTATCCCCTTTCAATTGCTTTCAGTGGGACTTGATATTCATAACTGGCTTTAAATTGGTTTGTGTCCTACAAAGTGCAGGTGTAAGGATGCTCATGACATAGTTCTTTCCTACCTACCCCATAGTCTCCAGAGGCCACTAGAAAGCTGATGCTGAAGACCTCTGAGGACAGAATGTCTCATAGTCTGATAGATGCAGTGAAAAGGGAGAACCAAGCACAGTTGTTTGTCCATGCATCTTCTGCCAGTGACATTTCTGTTGGATCAAGAAATTGCATTGGCACAAAGGCAGTGCTTGCCCAGTTCTGCCTCCTCATTGTAATCTCCTGGGTCATGAGAATTTTTGCTCATTTGGGTACTGGAGTTTCAAGCACCACTTTTTAGAAGTTTCCAGGGTTCCTGATGGAAGGGAGAGGGCAGAAATGAACTGGATTTGTGAATATCATTGAGGCTTTGCTTCATAGATGTCAAGCTAAAGTACCCAAAATGTTTGGCTGTAGTAATAGAACAGAGTTTAAGTCCACTGACACCTTGAAGACCAATGAAGTTTTATTCAAAGTATTCATTTTTGTGTGCATATACCCAGAATTCTGCTTATACCCAGAAAACTTTCTGCTTATCCCCAGAATTAAACTTTGTGGGTCTTAAAGGTGCCACTGGACTCAAACTCTGTTCTCTTGTTTCAGACCAACATGGCTACCCACCTGAATCTGGCTGTACTAATGTCCATCCTTCCGTTTGCATGTAAGATATAGGGGAAATGTGTAGAGTCTCCAACTCACAGCCCCTCACAGCTGTTCCTGTAGACAGGACATAGTATTATGTGGAATATAGTAAGTGACTGGTTGAATAGTTTCCACATGATATGGAGCTTCTGTACTGCCAATTCTGTACTGCCATTTTGTACGCTTCCAGTAATTAGTTTATATTTCTCTTCATTTCTTTCCTTATACTGGAAGCAAGAGATTGTTGTTAGTGATCTATGTGAGCTTTTTTGACAATATCCATATCCAAAGTTAAGTTAGAAAGACTGCTCAGAATCATACCAGAAAATCTGGATAAAATTCTGAAGATCATCACAATCTTAGGATAAGAACTATAACTTTTGATCTAAAATCACAGGGCAGTACACTATCATTAATATTGAGGAAGGTATAATTCTTTTGTACTCCTGTTGCAGCTTTTTCTGACTCCTGGAAGGATCAGTCTCAAGGTTGTAGGATCTCTGTGGAGGAACAGCTGCACAGTTTGTGAGGAACCACCTCACTCCTGTTCCTCACATACAGCCTTGCCCTTCTCACTCCAACTCACTGCCCCTCACAGCTGTTCCTGTGCATGGATTCTGTGATCCCAGAGGTGATCCTTCTGCAGAACAGTGAGAATCAGGGCTTTTTTTTGTAGCAGGAACTCTTTTGCATTTAGGCCACACACCCTTGATGTAGTCAATCCTCCTGGAGCTTATAGTAGGCCCTGTACCAAAAGTCCTGTAAACTCTTGGAGGACTGGCTACATCAGGGGTGTGTGGCCTAAAATGCAAAGGAGTTTCTGCTGCAAAAAAAGCCCTGGTGAGAATTATAGCACTGGAAGGGATGTGCCTTCTGCACATGGGTAGTAGGATAGAGGTCACTTGTTTGAGAAATACCTGCAAGATCATGTGTTTTGAAACAAGCACTCATGCCAATGAAATTGTGAACACAGCTGGCAAAAGAGGTGATACAAGGTTAAACACAGTTTCTTAGAACATGGAAGAAAATTAGTTGTCATAACAATTTAATCTCCATGTTTACTTTTCATGAAATATATTCCACAGTCACCTGCTTAAGATGATAAAATACTAGAAATTTTGACATGATTCTTTTTGATAAATATTAGTCTTCATAATATATATGTGATTACTGTGACATTTCTTGTCAAATACTAAAAAATGAATATATAGCAGAAATAGAAATAATAGCCCATGTCAGGAATTTCCAATAAAATGTGGTCTGTTGTTAAATCAGGAAGGACATCATTTCTATCCATGATGGATGTGGTTAGAGCACACACTTGCTGCTTAATGAATCACTTATTTTCAGGGCAGAGTATAGCTTTTTCAGCTGTTCTAAAATGAATGTAAGAGGGAAGGATCACAACTGGAACCTCTCCTTTTTATTGTTCTTGATCACATGGACAGAACTTTGCCTATTTGTGCTCAAGTAGGTGCTCATGTACCTGCACACATTCCCATTAATATGTAAAATTCCACTATCTAAAATGTATTATTTTTTTCATTCTACCCACATAGTATGTCTAGAAAAATGCTTTTGCGTTTCAAACTACTTCCATCATACTTAAAATGTCTTTGTCTTAATTGTCATGTTCTCTTAACTGGTAGAGATAAATCCTGTTGAACAGAGAGAAGCCCTGTCCCATTGAAACCAACAGCAACATTGTTTTAATAATAATTATGTTGGTCTGTCCCTAAAATTTTAGTTTTAGGCCCAAACTGCATAGATTGCTTGAATGCTATTGCTATTTTCTCTCTCTCAGCAGTGTTTACTTCAAAAAATACATAACATGATGTAATCATGCTCAGTTTTCTCCCATCGTTGCTTCATTATCAATTGCTGGGCTGGCGGTGGTGAAATTCTGAGTATGTTCATGTCACATGTCTTTAACATTATGATATATAGAAATCTGTGCCACCTGCTGAAAGTGGTAGTCACATGCTTCTCAAAGCATGTGATCTGGACTTAAAAATGCATTGTTTACCAGAAAGCAGATCTTGGATCATTCAATTAATCCTCTCTTTGTTAATAAGAAAAGACCTGGTCAATTACTGACCCACTTAACTGAGAAACCTGAAAACTGAATTAACATAAATTCAAGAGGTTCAATTTCACATCTCTTCCAATTAATTGCTGAAACAGTTCCCTCAAAGCTTCTTTAATCATCAGTCATATTAGTGGAAGGAATAGAACACCTCTCTTCTTTCCATTGATTGGTTTCACCAAGCCTGCACATGTGGATAATGCTGGAGTAAAAAAACGTTGTAAATTCAGGGCAAAGTATAGCTTTTTCATTCATTGTGATGTATATCCCAGTGGTAGAATTTTGAGATGGGTCCCATTGTTTTCAGTAAACTTACTTTCAGGTAAATATAACTGTAGTCTAAAAAACCAACCAACCATTGATTCCTGGCAACACTTATGGTCTTTCCTGAACCTGTGCTTTCCTGTCTGATGGAGGTTGGAAGGGCAAGAATGAAATATTCTCTGAAGAGAATAGGACTGTAAGAAGTAATCATGAACTTTCCATCCACCTGGAAGTTCCTGTGACCAAACTCCTCATAGGATCTTATGCAGCAGAACTGTTGAAAGTCCAGAGAAAAAAAGATTAAATTGGATGAGCCATTGGCCTAATTTTGATAAGGCAGCTACTTTTCGCCTACATTCATTGGTCCAGGAAAGTGATATCAGTTACAAAAAGTGGGATTGAGCACATTCACAAGTGTGCACACCCACAGTGCTAAATGACTACTTGTGGTTCAAAGTGCACTGACTTTGATCAGTGAACAAATTTTTCTTTGTACTCTTCCATAGACTGTAGTGCATGCATTCTTTCATTTCTGCTTTGCACAATCAAAACTTGTTGTGCAAGGTTGGTATTACCACCAGCTTTCAAACTGACCTCCTCTAAGTTATAAGTCTTGATCTTACAGAAACATATGAAAAAATAAGGTCTAATATATTTCTACTGATGGGAGGGGAGTATAAAAGTTTATTATCAATATTAATCAGAGCAGGAAAAGGGCAGGTATTCCTCACAGCAAAATGGTGTCCTGCTACAACATCAATTAGCTCTCATTTCTCTTTCATTCACATTTCTATTGACTTAACAGCTTTACAAAAAGAAGTAAGGCAAATTAGATCAACTTGTTATTAAATTGCCTTCCATCTAAAATTGTGCGGAACCTTTAACGCCTCTAGAAAAGCATTTGACAACAGTGTGAGTCAATTTTATTACTGAACTTGCTCAAGCCTAAGAAAAGATTTGATCCAATCAGTAAAATAATTGGTTCTCTCTCTCAATAGGCATATTCCTGACTCATTAACATTTCAGCTTTAACTCCAGGCAGATCATTATGTTTGTTGGACACACTTGTTAGCCATTGTAGCTTACTTTACTTTATTTTATTATTATTAAGATGCCAACATCTGCAAAAGATCTATTATACACATAAATGCTACATCTCCTCTAAGTAGTGGAAAACAAAGTCTATGGTCTGACATCATTAGCGGTTGTTCCAAAACATTTCAAACACAATTGCTTTTCTGTACAACAGTTTGGAGTCATCTTCACAAAGGTAACACAACCAGGAGACTAAGAGACAGTGTGGTGTAGTAGTTAATGTGCTGGTCTAGGATCAAGGAGAACAGGTACAATTCCTCATTCTGACATGAATGACCTTGCATAAATCACACTGTCAGCCTCACCTACCTCACACCTACCTGTTGTAAGGCTAACATGGAGGAATGGAGCATGAAGTATGCTTTCCTGAGCACCTTGGAGGAAGAACAGGTAAGGAATATATTTAATAAGTTTAATCACTACTAGCTTTTTCCTAAACCCAGTGGAATCATTCTGCAAATGGATATAGCGATTTCTTTTTTCTAACTTTTCTACTGTCAGAATGTTCCTAAGCAGGGATGCGTATGAACCAGTAAAATGTGGTTCAGTTTGGCTTGTGGTTTGTGGCATGACTGGTTTGCACACCATGAACCATCATGAACTTATAGGGGCTAAACAAACTGTGAGGTTTATGATGTGGTAGAATGCCTCTTGAAAGGCTAGGGACACAAAACTTGCAGGGGCTTGCCAGATGACTCTACCTCTACTTCTCCAAATTTATTGAGGATTAGATTTACTGGGTCTGAGTTATGCTCCCCCAAAGAAGGTGCCCCACCCTCCATTGTTTCAGTAAAAAAAAACCAAAAGCAAAAAACAAACAAACAAATCCAAAAGCAACTGAACCCCAGCAGAACAAAATCAAAGTCCCAGTAAATCTCTCCAGTATAAACTGAAGGTGGGACTCGTTTTTTCAAGCCCAGCAGAACAAATGCCACTGTGGCAGTGTAAACTCAACAGGACTAATATCAAGCCAGAGAATCTCTGAAGTAGAAACTGAAGGTGGTGATGGAGGGGCATTTTTGCAAGCCCAGCAGAACCAGTGCAATGTACTAGTGCGCTACAGAACTCAGTGTCATTATGAGCAACACCAGCTCAAAAAGACTGGTGTAAAGTACAGACTAACTCTCCAAGCAAGATTTTTTTTGCAAGCCCAGCACAACCAGTTCAGTGTACAGAATGTCCAGCAAAAAATGTCACTGTAGCAATGTAAGTAAAAAAGGACAATGTCAAATCAGAGAATTCATGCAGCACAAACTGAAGGGAAGAACACATTTTTTCCAAGCCCAACACAACCAGTTTATTGTACACAATACCCAGCAAAACCCAGTGCCACTGTGCTACTGGAAGCTTAAAAGGACTGATCTCAAAGCATAGAGCCAAAACAAATCCAAGCAAGGGGCATTTGCAAGCTCTGTGCAAGAAAATGGGAAGGGAAAACAAAGGAAGGCTTGCAAAGGGTGGGGAAACCCTCATGAAACTGACAATACAAAAGTGTTCCCAAGGCTGGAGAATTCTCCCCCCCCCCTCCATTGCTTTAAAGTTTGGTAAGTATTTTGTTTGAGTGGAGGCAGTCTGTCTGGAAAAGTTTATATTTATGAACTGCCATGAAATTCCATGAACTGCTTGAAAGTTTATGGAAAGTTCAGGCCAGTTAACCTGCCATGAACTTCAGTTCATAAACTACGAAGTGGCCAACATTCATAACAAATTTTAATTTGTGAGCCAGTTCATGCCCGTCCCTATTCATAAGTAGGCCTTAAAGTTTTTAATTTTTTTAAATTTCAGTATATTTTTATTCCACCTATTCCCCATAGGGCTCAGGGCAGAGTACAACATATGATAAAACAATAAAATACAATAAAAACATTTTATAAACAGACAACTCAACAGCACTCAGAAAATATACCATAATCACATATTGCCCAGCCTGGCAATCCTAAGTGCAATTCTAAACACAGTTAAACTCTTCTACATTTGTTGACTTTAGATCTATTACTTTAAGTTAAGTTCAGTTAAGTGATTAGCTGGCACTGATTTTAGATTTTTTCAGTGTTCTACTTTATCAGTGTTCTACCTCACAGGCTGAATCTGATGAAGCTGAAGCTGACAAAGATGGAAGTCCTTTGCCTGAGTCATTGTGGCATCATCATCATCATCATCATCATCATCATCATCATCATCATCATCATCATCATCATCATCATCATCATCATCATCATCATATCGTGTAATCCTGGCCAATGCCAGGCTTTAGACAATGTACAACAAGAAATACACACAAAATCAATAAAACCAGTAAACTAAAAACAGCTGCAACCTTAAAAGTATTTTATTTATCTTGTGATGTTACTTACGATCACGCCATAAAAAATCCAGCTGTCTATTTCATACTAAACCTCTATGAGGGGACAGGACATTTTTCTCCAGGCATGTTAGAAGTCCTGCTCCAGGATACTTGCCTTGTGTACATTGAGGTACTAGCTATATCTAATACCTAATTCTCGATTCAAGAAATTTTTATTTTTAAAGATATATCTAATTCTCGATTCAAGAAATTTTTATTTTTAAAGATAAGAAACTGCCAATGTTACCAGTCTTAAATAAAATAAAATGTGAGTAAAAAACATGCACAATAGTAGGAAGGTCATGTCCTTTATAAAACTTGAGAATCCAGAATGCAGAGTGGAGGAAAGTAAAAGAAGAAGCCGGTGGCTGACCCTTTTGCCATTTAAAAATGGCAATCAACACAGAGAGGCTTAAGGAAAGCAGGGTCATGGGAGCAGCCGCCTCCGCTGGTATCCCCAATCTACCACTCGATCCTCCAGCCTTCTGGAAGCCTTCCTGGCCCCCAGAATCAAGTCATCCTTCATGGGCAACCCCTCAGAATTGCCAGTTTGAGAGTGGCTCAGGACACATCAGTTTCAGTTTATTTTAATTTATATCCTGCCCTTCCCGCCGAAGCGGCTCAGACATCGGTCTGAGCCACTCTCAACGCCATGTCGCCGAAACCTGGAAGTCCGATTTTTATTGTTAAATATCTTCCAATATATGTCCCCTCCCAAACTTAAAGAATTCAATGTTTACAATTCACCAACCTATTTTGGAACACAATGTTCCATCTTTTGTCAACTAACTCACTATCAGGCAGGAAAAGTCAATATTTTAGTTAGATATAAAATTGTTTAGGAACAAAAGCTTCCCCTTATATCAACAATTCAGCAAACCCAAATGATGACGTCTGAAGCTATAAACAATAACCATTTGCCATAACAATGATTCAAATGTGTCAAAAATACCCTACAGAGAAGAGGGGGGTAAAAATACACTCACACCAGCAAAATTATAATGTGCTCTTGACCAATGCAAATTAGTCCAGTCCAATCTTCAAGAAAGTAGTCCACGAAGTAATTCAGGTAGTCCAAATATTCCAAAACCAGAAGTTTATAAATTGTAATCCAAACAAGAATATCCAATTTACATGTCCACAGATCTTTATAATCCCAAGGAGAGTTTAAAAAAGAAAAAACCATACAAAGCCAAAAAAAAGCCACCAAAAATAAAAATTCTGAAGGTAGAGAGTCTTAATTATAATCCAACAGCACAGTTAAACCCATCCACATCTCTATAATCCATTTATATGTTATATATTCTATCAAGAGTTTTATAATCTATTGGCAAAGGGAAAAATCCAAAAGTTCAGGTACTTGTAATCCAATATAAGATCGTATATTCTGCCAGTGATTTTATAGTCCACCCAAAAAGAGCAAGATCAAAATCTGTGAAGCTTTCATAAATATTTTTTCTACAATCAGCAATGCAACTACCTTTTATAATCCAATATTCAAAGCGTTACTGAAAGTCAGGATTTTCTTTCACACTGCCTTCCAATCTTTATTCCAAGTTTTGTCTCTGCTCAATTCCACCATCAAACCATTAAATCTCAGTCAGTTCTTTTAACTGTACTCTCCTACTGGTATATTTTATATCTTGAGAGATTTTTCTTTTATACACAGTTCAATATACTCCCACTAGATCCTTGTTATTAAAAGTTCTTGTGTGTCAATAGTTTCTGGGATGCAACTTCTTTTAAAAGTTAAAACCTTTGCCTTCTCTGTCTGTTTGAAGCCTTGGAGCAAGAGGAGAGGGTTAAGGCACCCCCCCCCACACACACACACACAACGTCTTCCCTCATGAATCGCTCCCATCCCAACTTTGACTTTGAAGCTTTAATCCCAGCAATCAACAGAAAAGAGAATTTACAGTCACATCATGAGTCCTTCAGCTCGCTTCAGTCATGCAGATTTCACTTTAGAAAGAAAGAAGAAGTGCCGGTGTTCAATCCGAATGCCATTTAAAAATGGCGATCAGGGCAACGGAGCTCTCCAGTGTCTGCAGGTCCAGGAACTGGCTGTCGCCGATATCCCGCTCGCAGCAGAAAAGCTGCCTACCTGTTAAGACTCTTCCCGGATCCTGGACTCAGGCCCTCCCAGTCAGGAGAACCCTCCAGTTTCCTGATTAAAGATCGACTGTTAGGAGCAAGTCCGCGGTTGGTCTTCACAGCGGGTCGCCAAGACCGGAAAAAACTATATGTCTAATTCTCAATAGCTCCCTCTGCCTGAGGATACTTATTTCCACAAACAGAGGGCACACTTTCCCCCAACAGGTTTTTGTGCAGATTCAGGGGACTTGATGGGTCTGCAGAAGAATCCAAAAGGTTAAAAAATACACTGGGGGGTTTAAATTCCCCCCAAATAAAAAGTACTGTCTGCACATGCACAGACAACACAACATACCATTGAGGGCCAGGCTGCAGCTGCTTCTGTGGAGCTGATTGAGGCCCTGCTACAGGGGTGGGAAACACTGGGGACCACTCCAGTCCTGATCCTTGTGATAGCCCACTGCTTACTTCCTCCATTGTGAGAACTGTCTGTTCATTCATACTCTTTGTTTCCTGTTATTTAACTAATTTTTGATCCATAAAATAATTTGTCCTCCTATCCTCTGACTGCTAAGTTTATTCAGGAGTCACTGGTGAGGTATCTTATCAAAAGCCTTTTGATTCTTCAGGTATATAATGTCAACAGGGTCACCATTGTCTACATGCCTGTTCATGTAGAAACAGAGAAACAGTTCAGAGAAATAATTTGGGGTGGAAACTGAACCTAATTTTGCCCATGAAAGGATGCCATCTTTATAATATTTTTTTTCCCTGGGCATTTATTGTTCTGGCCAAATGTCATTGGTGAAATTTTTGGATCCTTTTTGTCATTGGGCTCAATTCCAGGATTCTATATGTATTTGGTGGAATTAAGGATGTTCTATGATTGGAGAAATATATGAAACCTTGTTCTAATTGACTGAAAAGTCATAATCCTGCTTCCTACTGATAGATTCAAATTTTCTTTGTGCAAGGTTCTGGTGGGGAAAGTGTGTTGGATGAAGCAATATGGAGGTAACGTAGACCCAGGTAAGATGACATTTACCTGAATGATAAATCAGACTAATGTCTATTAACAAAAGCTAGGAGATGAGCAGATAGCCCTGGCTTTATTTTTGATTAGGTTTCCAGAGAGATATGCATTGTAAGGCAGATTTCAGGATGGTCCTAGTTATTTCAGGATGGTCCTGGTTATTTCTCTTGCAAGCCTCACTTATTAATCATAGCCTGAATTTTGATGAGTCCTGTGTGTTAAACCACAGAGTAGAACCATTGTCAGGGCTTCCATGGAAACCTAGCTAATGCCTATTCTGTTTCATCATGACAGGGAGGGCAGAGCCTGATATTAATTTTTCAGCTTTGTTATCAAATCTTGGCCCTGCTGCAGACATCTTAGACATCACAAAGTGTAAGGAGCTTGGGGTGGGGGGGAGGGGCAGTCCCAAAAGTAAGCCTCCCAAATGAGAGGCTTTTTGTGGGGTAACATCTGTGCTCTTCAATCACCAGAAACAGATTAGAAGATACAAGCCAATTATATAGAAACTAATTGTTTTATTAGGCCTATTAAAAGTTACCCAATTTGGTTCTTGCATTTTTAAAATACTGAACATTTCTTAACACAAGATGATAGAGGCAGATAAAAAAATAATGTAGTCTTTCAACACATGTGTCTTTATTCACTTTTCACTTTCCACAATTTATAACCTTACAATTTTTAGTTGTATCTTTCTGGGGAGTCTCTGAATAATGAGGAAGAACCAGCATTTAATTTCATGCCAGGGACCAGCCAGGGACCAGCATACCTGTGGGACTGTCTCTTCCTGTATGTGCCCTAAAGAGCTTTGCACTCTTCAGACCACTGCTTAGTAGTCCCTTGCCCAAAGCCAGGGGCTTCTTGGTCCTGGCCTCAGCCTGGTGGAACATGCTCCCAACTGAGATTTATTTATTGCAAGTCTGCAGAGCCTGTAAAAGAAAGTTGTTCCAGCAGGTTCCAACCACCCGATGACCTATATTATCAGATTTACTGATCTCCCTGGAATGGGTTTGGTATTGTGGGTGTGTGGGAGTGTAGTTATTCATCAACCTGCTATTATGTTCTAATGACTGTATCTGAATTTTTTTTTTTTACTGAAGTGAATGTATTAACAGTTAATTATATTTATTTATTTATTAATTTTTTTAGCCATCCTTCCATGTGAATAGGGTCAGGGTGGCTTATGTCACGACAAAAACAACAATCTGCATCAGTTAATTTAAATTAATATCAATACACAGTACAATCTCTAATTAATGCTTTTATGAAGTGTTATTCTGATTTATATGATGTAAGCCAGCCTAAGCGCACTCATGGGAATAAAAGTCTCAACAAACAAACAAACAAACAAAGCATGACCTCTCCAGATGATGGGGTTGATCCTCCAGCTGGAATGATTCCTCCACAAGAGCCACAAGTTGAAGGGATTTTCCCTAGGCTGAAAGAAGTCTTCCACTTTGCTCAATATAGTGGTGGGAGTGGGGTAAGATCCATCCCAACCTGTACAACCAGTGGAAAACAACAGTGGACTCCTTGTGTATAATGCTGATTAAGAGTTATGCTGGGCTGGGCAAGAACAAATAGTTGTTGCTGATAGAGGGTGGCTTCAGCTCAGGATGGGGTATGTATGAGCATAAGTCTGTTCTTTTTCATCTTTCCCCCTTCCACGGGGGTCAGAGGTGTAGGTGATTGGGCACTCCAGAGCATGAGGCCTGTTATGGTTCACCCAAGTTCTACTAGGGCAGACTCTTTGGATGATAAGCAGTCCCATGCAGACCCCAAGAGCTCTGAGGTAAAGGTCATGTTGAATGTTCCACAGGAAGATCTTTCCCCAACAACCAGGTCTGGGCTCCACAGACAGCCAACAAACCAGTATCCAGCTGATAACATCACCATCCTTTCAGCACCACCTGATGACCTGGAACTGCTGCAGAATTTTCAAGGTTCTGCACCTAGAGAATCTTCCCCAGAGCACCAGGATCAGAGATGGAGGACCAAAACAGAGGCAGGGACTTAAAGAAGGAACCTATGATGTGCAGCCTGGGGTAGGTGGTTCTTCTCTCTAGCCTCTCTTATGAAGGAGATGAGGTGTATTAGTTGTTAACAGGAGCTGGGAGTTTGACCAGGCTATCAGGAGAAGAATGGGGCAAATTAGGCTTTTAAATAGATAATAACAGTTTCATAAAAGGAAAAAATTAGCTTTACTTGTATTTGCAGTCATTGATTTCTAAAAGGAAAAGAACAGAAGTGAGCAAAAAATAAAAAAGGTCTGAAAAACACTGAGCAATGGGAGAATAAAATGAGTGATAAAGGCAATCCATTCTCCCTAGATCTTAAACATCAACCTGTGTGTTGGTGAGTTACAATGAATAATCTTTAACCTGTATGATGGTGAGTTACAATGAACAATGTGCTTCAGACCATGTTTAAATTGCTCTTTTTCTCAGCCATTCCTAGGCTTTTTTTCCCCCATTCGAGTCTCTCATGTTATTAAAACTTTCCCATTCTAAAGTCTTCTTTCCACATCATTTCCAAGATCACTTTTCTTTCTTCCCTGAAGACCAAGGACATATATATGAACATATGAAGCTGCCTTATACTGAATCAGACCCTTGGTCCATCAAAGTCAGTACTGTCTACTCAGACTGGCAACGGCTCTCCAGGGTCTCAAGCTGAGATTTTTCACACCTATTTGCCTGGACCCTTTTTTGGAGATGCCAGGGATTGAACCTGGGACCTTCTGCTTACCAAGCAGATGCTCTATCACTAAGCCACCGTCCCTCCCCTACATGGGACATACATAACCCTCCAAGCCTATTTGTTGGAAAATTACTGATCTCTAATTCCACATGGGTAACTATGTTAGTCTGTAGCAGCAACATAAAACAGGAGCCCAGTAGCACTTCAGAAATTAATAGAATTTACTCCAACAAACACTCATCAAAGCTCATTTCATCTGATTCTGGAATAAATTTTGTAAGTCTCTAAGGTGCCACAGGACTCCTGTTTAATCTCTAAGAGATTTGCTTTATTGATTAATATACACAGGTCCAGGTGGTATGAGAAGAACTCTTTGGTTCTGTTAGCTACTTCATATCCTACACTAGTTTGGTGTAGTGGTTAAGTGCACAGACTCTTATCTGGGAGAACCGGGTTTGATTCCCCACTCCTCCACTTGCAGCTGCTGAAATGGCGTTGGGTCAGCCTTGAAAGGGCAGCTTCTGGGAGAGCTCTCTCAGACCCATCTACCTCACAGGGTGTCTGTTGTGCGGGAGGAAGGTAAAGGAGATTGTAAGCTGCTCTGAGACTGTGAGATTCAGAGTGAAGGGTGGGGTATAAATCCAATATCATCTGTATCTTTTCTTTCTCCTTATAATAAAAACCCTGTGGGGTGGCCAAATGCAGGTCTCCCATTGGCTGAGGGGTGTGCATCAACCATTAGCTCATCACCCACCATTTAAAGTCTGTTGAGTTCCATTGGCTGAGAATTGAGGCCCTGATTTGCAGAGGAGAGAAAGAAAGCCTTCCCTTGATTGGCTGAGGGAGGGAGGAGGAGGGAAACAGCCACAGAAATCCTTCTATCAAATGGCTGAGTGCTCCTCCCCCTTCTCCTCTGAGGATCCAGAGAGACAGAGACAAAAAATGGCATCCCTTGGCATCAGAACAATGGTGTTTTATTCTAGGTACAGAGAGAGAGGGGGAAAGAGAGAGAATATGGCATCCTGTGTTTAAAACTGGGCCACTGGGGAAGCTACCTTCCGTTTCCCCTCAGTACCTGTTGCTGACCAACCAGCTTGGTTCTGCCAGTAAAAGGTGGGTGGTGAGGCCCTTTCAAGGCCTATTTTGGCATTTGAGAGAAATTGGGGTCACTTCTGATGATGGTTGCCAGCTCCAGGCTGAAAAATTCCTGGACATTTTGTGGTGGGGTCTATGGAAGTCACACTTTGGGGAGGGAAGAGGCCTCAGCTGGGGACCCACCCTCCAAAGCAGTTTTTTCTCCAGGATGGGGGAGATAGATCTATTGTCTCGAGTTCAGTTGTAATACCAGAAGACCTTCAGCTTCCACCTGAAGGTTTCCTACACTTGTTCTGGCAGCACCCTCTGGATGACTTCATGCCATCTGACTGGCATGACTTAACTAGGCCTGGCTGCTTGCTACTACTGTGGAAGCTGACTGGGTGATTTTGGATCACCCACATACTTTCAGCCTAATCTACCTCACAGGGTTGTTGTGCAGATCAAAAGGGGGAGAGGAGAATGAAGCTGCTTTGGTTCCCACTGGAGCTTTGGAATGTAAGCTGCTTTGGTTCCCACTGGAGAGAAAGGCTGTCCTTTTCCTAAGTGGAGTCTGTAAGTAGGGGGGAGGAGATGGAAAATTGAAGTCAGAGAGGCACATAAAACAACAACAACAACAAATTTTATTTGTATCCCGCCCTCCCCGCCGGAGCAGGCTCAGGGCGGCTAACAACATGGTTCAGAGTTAAATTATACAAGTGATTAAAACTACATTAAACATTATCAGCATTTACTTAAAATCTGATTAAGCTTTAAAATTAAGTTAATTTTTTAAAAGTGCTAGTGCTATAAAAGTAGATTGATGGCTGGCTGGAAAGGAGAGAAGGTTGCCAGCTCCAGGTTGGAAAATTCATGAGATTTGAGGGTGAAGCCTGGAGAGAGTGGGGTTTGAGAAGGGGTGGGACTTCAGACAAGTACAATACCATAAACTCCATCTTCCTAACCAGCCATGACACTCACCCACAGCCAACTTCTAGCACTGACTGTATTTCTCTTCACAACGGGCCTTATTACTAGTTGGCATATTAACAGTCTGACAGATAAAAATTAGGTAGACAGACTTCATCTGCAAAAGCAGGTTTAGGTTTACCACTAAGCTTTCACAGAGTGCAGATTTAACGTGGATTTGTCATAGATTTTTCAGTCCTCATCCTTGGACATTGTGAATTTTGTAAATTTCAGCAATTAATAATAATAATAATAAGGAATACTCTGGACTGTGAAGGTTCAAGGTAATTTAGATGAAATCTGGAAATGGAACAGAGTCAAACTCCTACTGAATTTTAAAAGGCATAAAAGACTATTATAATCCTGTATAGATGTCTTGAATCCTAAATTCTACATTTAGGATCATGGTAATGGCTTAGTATTTTATGAGCATTTGTGGTCTTGGGGCACCATCACTTTAATCTAAACTTTGCCTCCAGCCAAAATAAATCTTAATGTTGTAAACTGTATAGTAACATAACTGCCTTGTTCAGCAGCAGTCATTCCCCTCCCCCCTTTAATGTCACTAATATTTTGCTGTGGCAAAATAAAACAAAAAGGAATCCTGTATATTTTGCACTGACAAGTAAACTGGAGCAGGTTTTAAAAGTTGAAAGAATTGTGATTTCTTTTTCTTTCCACTTTAAAATGTTTTAACCCTGGAACTGTGAATTGCCACTGAACTATTTTCCACTGATGCAAAACAGGAAGATTAAAGCAATTAAATGACTCTTTCAGTTCTCGGGTAATTAATTGCTGGCATTAAGCAAAATAAATAATGTTAAAGTGTTTTTTCAGTGTTGTTAAAACTGCAAAGTGTCCCTTTCAGGACATGGTCAGGATCCCTTTAAATAACTTGCATTTTTTAAAAAAAAAGTTTGATGACTTCTGCACAGGATCCTGGACCTTGATTTATTCCACCGTATGTTACAAGACTACTTCTATGAGCACCATCTTCAAGTACTTGAAGGGCTGTCATATAGAGGATGGTGTGGAATTGTTTTCTGTGGCCCCAGAAGGTACGACCAGAACCAGTGGGTTGAAATTAAATCAAAAGGGAGGGATGGTGGCTCAGTGGTAGAGCATCTGCTTGGTAAGCAGAAGGTCCCAGGTTCAATCCCTGGCATCTCCAAAAAAGGGACCAGGCAAAAAGGTGAGAAAAACCTCAGCTTGAGACCCTGGAGAGCCACTGCCAGTCTGAGTAGACAATACTGACTTTGATGACCCAAGGGTCTGATTCAGTATAAGACAGCTTCATATGTTCATGTTCAAAAGAGTTTCTGACTCAACATTAGGAAGAACTTCCTGACCATTAGAGTGGTTCCTCAGTGGAACAGGCTTTCTCTGGAGGTGGTGGGCTCTCCTTCCTTGGAGGTTTTTAAACAGAGGCTAGATGGCCATCTGACAGCAATGAAGATCCTGTGAATTTGGGGTAGGTATTTGTGAGTTTCCTGCATTGTGCAGGGGGTTAGACTAGATGACCCTGGAGGTCCCTTCCAACTCTATGATTCTAACTGGAGCACATTAGAATAACCAGTATTTTATATATACCAAAATATTTACTGGTATAGGATGCTCATGAGTTTCCTTGTGTCTGTCTCTCTGTCCATCCGGAGGCATAGAAATACACATTTCTCTTTCTATGTGGAGCTGAAGCATCAGACATAGAATCTGAAGTTGCTAGGGAGGCAAAAAGAGCCCTAGAAAGTGTGCTGTCCTGGCCAGGAAAGATAGGGGAGGAAACAAGAAGGCTTGCTGTGGTTTCCGCCCCACTCACACCTGCCTACATTGTGTTGGGCAGGGGTCATTTGTTTTCAGGGGTGGTGGCTCATGCCCACCTGCCTTGTGGGGGGCAGTGACAGAGGCCACAGGAGGTTGCAGGCCTAATGTCTCTGGGAAATTATAGATGTTTATATACAAACGCTAGAAGGGTCTGATATAAAATGGAGGAGCTGGAAACCTTCATGTTAGAGGAGAACATAGACACTGGGCATTTCAAAAACTTGATGGATGATAATCAGTGGGATACAGTGATTCCTGAATATAAGTTATGTCAGAAGAATAGGGAGAGAAGGGTTGGAGGTGGAGTGGTTGTATGTTAGAGAGGGTATACAATCCAGTAAGATTTAGATTGTAAAAGAAATAGATTCACTTACAGAAATGCTATGGGTGAACTCTGGGAGTTTGAAATTACCCCCCAGATCAAAGATTAGAGGATGGTTTAAAATTAACAAAACAAAAAAATTAAGGAAAGCAGCTAGACCAAATAATGGTGTTGTAACAGATGATTTTAATTGCCCACACACTGATTGGTTTAAAGTGTGTTCAAGTCAGGAGAGAGATTGGATTTCTAGATAGTCTCAATGACTGTGGCATGGAGCAGATGGTCACAGAACCTACTGGGTAGGGGGAAGGAGATCCTGGACTTGGTCTTAGGTAATGCCCAAGACCTGATGAGAGATGTAAATGTGATCGCACCAGTTGGGAGAAGTGAACTCCAAGGTTAACATTTATGTAAATAGGGAGTTGCCCCCAAAAGACCAACACAACCACATTTAACTTTAGAAGGGGTAATTTCTCTCAAATGAGGAGGCTTGTGAAGAAGAAACTGAGAGGAAAGGTAAGGAGGATCAGATCCCTTCAGGAAGTTTGGAGACTATTTAAAACTACAATATTAGAAGCTTATATAAAATGTATACCACAGGTTAGGAAAGGTTCAAATAGGCTTTCATGGTTAACAAATTAATGGAAGCAGTAAAAGGTAAGAAGGATTTCTTTAAGTGGTGGAAGGCTAGCCCAAGTAAGGTATATAAAAGGGAGCACAGCTTTTGGCAAATAAAGTGTAAGTCAGTGATCAAACCAGCAAAAAGAGACTATGAGGAACATATTGCAAAAAACATGAAGACTAATAATAAAAAAATTCTTCAAGTATATTAGTGGTGGGAAACCAGCCAGGGAGTCATTGGGATCCTTGGATGACCAAGGGGTAAAAGGATTACTAAAGGATGATAGGATGAGAAGCTGAATTCTTCTTTTGTCTCTGTCTTCACTGCTGAAGATGAAAGGTGCTTGCTCATTCCAGAACCACTGATTTTGGGTGGGGTATTGAAAGACCTGAGCTGGATTGAGGTGATAAGAAAGAAGGTCTTATGATTGATGGACAGATGAAAAACTGACAAATCACCAGGCCCAGATGGCATACATCCATTCTGAAAGAACTCAAATGTGAATATGTGGATCTTCAGACAATAATATGCAGTCTATCACTAAAAGCTTCCTACATTCCCAAGGACTGGAAGGTCACTAATGTAACTTCCATCTTTAGCAACGGTTCCAGAAAATTACAGACTGGTCAGTCTAATATTGATACTGGGTAAGTTGGTGGAATCCATTATTAAAGATAGAATTAGTAGGCACATTGATGAACAAAATCTATTGAGTAAGAATTAGGATGGATTCTGTAAAAGAAGATCTTGTCTCACTAATATTTTAGAGTTCTTTGAAGGGAAGAACAAACATGTGGACAAAGGTGACCCAACAGATATTATTTACCTTGGCTTCCAGAAAGCTTTTGATAAAGTTCCTCATCAAAGACTGTTAAAGTAAACTCAGCAGCTATGGAATATGATAACAGGTCCTCTTATGGATTAAAAACTGCTTAATAGGAAACAGAGTGAATATAAATGGGCAATTTTCACAGTGGAAGGTGGTAAGCAGTAGGATACCACAGGGCTCGATATTAGGTCCAGTGCTCTTTAACTTGTTCATTAAGGTTTTGGAATTGGGACTAAGCAGTGAAGTTGCTAAGTATGCAGACGACACAAAGTTGTTCAGGGTGATGAAGACCAGGGAGAACTGTGAGGTGTTCAAGAGGGATCTGTTGAGGCTGGACAAGTAGGCATCAACATGGTAAATGAGGTTCAAAGTGGGCAAGTGCAAAGTAAAGCTATGCCAGGGATCATTAGGAAGTGAATGGAAAACAAATCACCCACTGTTATAATCTCCTGTATAAATCTATAGTCCCGTCTCATTTGGAATACTGTGTACAGTTCTGATCACTGGTCATCAAAAACAGATAGCATTGGAAAAGGTGCAAAAAAGGACACCTAAAATGATTAAGGGGATGTAACACTTTGGCCGTTTTTGCACTAGCGTTTACTCCGGCGTAGCACCCCATTTACCTCCGGATCTTTTCCTGGTTTTCGCACCTGTTGCTCCGGCGCTGCGTCTTGCTCCGGTGCTGCAGGGGTTTCACGCCGGAGTATCTAGATCCACCTCCTTCCGGAGTTTTTGAAAACCTCCGGATCCACTCCTCGGAGTTTGCTGTGGGAAATCCATCCACGCCGGATCGACTGCTTTGTGGGTGTCACCCTCTCCCTTTCCGTCCTCCCACCCCATCCACCCCCTTGGCCAATCATCAGCCGTTCGCGGCGCTTCCCAAAAGTGCCCGCACGGCCATTTTTTTTAAACTTCATCTTTCTTGCGTAATAGCGATATTTCGAAATTAACAAATAGAAAAAAAAAACCCTCCTGAAGCGGCGGGTATGTGAGGTTGCTTTTCCGCTGTTGCGTTATTTCGCAACTTCGAAATTGCATTATACATTATACATTGTTGGGGGGGGGGAAATCTAGTGCCGGCGTGGGCCAAAGCGGGCCAAGAAGCTGCCACACACACACACACACACACACACGCAACTCTGGAATTTGTGTTGGGGGGGGGAATCTAGTGCTGGGATTCTCCACTGTGAATGCTTCTGTTAATACATAAAGGGCTGTGGAGGATACTACAGTTGCAGCCACTCCATAAGCAGAAGCGGCACACGTGATGCGGTTTACGTTGTTACGTTGTTACGCAATTAGACTTGCGCTTAAAAAAAAATGATTGACAGGGCATCGAACTCAAGTCGATGCTAGTGCAAAAACGATTTGAGCCGGGGCTTCATGGAAAGCGACTCCACTAAAGAGGCAATGTGCGAAAACGAGGAAAATGATCCGGACATAATTGCGCCGAGGAATAAGGGGAGCAAACGCTAAGTGCGAAAATGACCTTTCCCTATGAAGAAAGGTTTAAAAAGTTAGGGTCTTCAGCTTGTAGAAACAAAGATTGAGGGGTGACATGGCAGAGGTTTACAAAATTATGCATGGGATAGAGAAGGTAGAGAAATAAGTACTCTTCCGTCTTCCTCGCAATATAAGAAGTCATGGGCATATAATGAAACTGATGAACAGTAGTTTAGAACAGATGAAAGGAAGTATTTCTTCACTCAAAGAGTAATTAACACATGGAATTCACTGCCGCAGGAAGTGGTGGCAGCTACAAGCATTCTTGTATTGGGAAAACAAGTAGTATTTATCTCACTCTCACTACTGCACTATATGAAAGTTTGGAGAGTTTATAAAAAGGGTGATATATTGTATTGGTAAGTAAACAAAAACACACTCCTCTGCAGAGCACTTCCTAGACTAGCACGCCTCTCCATGCATTCTCTCTCTTGGATCCTGAACAACCTTGTCCACCAGGATGAATCTCTACCTTAATTATGCATGGCTGTCAGCAAAATAGTGTGGCCAAGGAGGCTGCCAATGGACTTCTGGGTTCCAGCATCTCAAGCTCGGAGGGATGCATGAAGCTCGCTCTCTGTGACCCCCCGAACCGGTCAGTAGGGGGGGGGGGTGCCACAGCTGTGGTATCTTGAGGAAGATCCTGGAGGGGTCTTCCAATGGCAAGGGCCTCTACAGGAGCCAGGGAAACAGCGGCAGTCATCCCTGTTTCTCCTGTCTGCCCCGATGCCCCATCATCGTGGTCGCCATGATGGCAGTAAGAGATGAATGGCCAACTGCTTTTCTTCCTTAACAAGCTTCTACTTTATCATATTTCTACCTTAATCGCTGAAATGCTATCATGCAAGTAAGTTTTTCTTTTTACTACTACCAATTAATGGATCTTCTGCCATAACACCAATTTGGACTGTTCAAAAAAAGGGAAAGAGGAGGATATCCCCCCTCCCCCCAAGGAAGGCTGCAAAAAGACAAAAAACAAACTTAAGAACTTCTTATAACTTAAATTGGACTGAACATGGACATTTGAATAGATTTGGCTTACAATTAACCAAGCTATAATGAGAGCATATTTTATTTTAATACGGTCTGAACAACAATCTTCTTTTTTAAAAGAGAAATGCTTTTGACATCTGATCAGAATTGAAATAATTATAACCGAATTGTAAGAGGAAAGCTTATGGCTGGAGGAGATTGAGAAAGATAGACTATCTGGGACTTTGAGTTGGTTTTTAAACTTTGATCATCAGACTGAGTTACATTGCGGAGAAAATGGCGATTCAACCTGAAGCGCTTTATAAAAAAGATGATTGCCATATCCTCCTTAAAGCATGAAATCAGTATGCTAGCAGTTAATACAGGACAAAATGGAAATCTTTATTTTAAAACACAGTGAAACTGAAAATCTACATGAGCGGAATGATGAAGGGACCACAGTGATGTCTACGGAGATGAGAGAGGCAGAGAAAGATCTGGTGGGAAAGGAGTCGGAAGAAATTAAAATGGAGACATTGTGTGCATTTACAAAAAGGAGGTGGAAATCAAGCTTAATTAAAATTTGTGCAGGAGGAAATGACGGTGTGGAGATCCCATTGCGTTTAACAAAATAGATCTATATGCTAAAGGGAGAAAAGGCTGACTACTTCAATAAGATCAAGTCTTGGAAAGCTTTTTTTTTTTTGATTTTTCACATTTTTCAAATGTGCAAATCTGCCTCCTGTCTGGCTCCCATACTCACTGTGCCCTCTGGTGGCTCTGAGGTGGCTCAAAAAGCTACCACTTAGGAAAATTCTTTTGCCACATGCCATCTATCTTTCTGGGCATCTGAATGCTGGAGAGTGCAAGTGAGGTGGATTGGTAGTGTGAACCTGCCAGTTCACTCTAGATGCTCACCAGTAAGGAACAAAAAACTCAAACTGCACTAAGGGGATGGTGCACAACGACTGTCTGACTGTGCTGAAGTGCCCCTTATGCAAGATACAGTTGCCTTGCGTAGGAGCATCTGATCGCTCTTTGTCTGCTCCAGTTTGGGTGGCATAGCCTGGGGCACCTCCGGTGCACCTGAAGCTGCCTGTTTGTACCCAGTCAATGACATCCTAAGCAGCGTCATAACCTTTGAAATTAACTGAAATCAATGGACTTAGAAAGGTGTTACTTTACTTAGGGTAGCACTGCTAGGTTAACCCAAAGAATAAGAAAGCTACATATCTTGTGTGATATGGTAATACAATATATCAAATGTCCTAGAGGAAGAAATCATTAAGAAGTATCATAACCTCCCCCAAACACAACCTTCTTTCTCCAGAATTCAGGCAAGTGGAGAATAGGGTTGCCAAGTCCAATTCGAGAAATATCTGGGGACTTTGGGGGTGGAGCCAGGAGACATTGGGGTGGAGCCAGGAACAAGGGTGTGACAAGCATAATTGAACTCCAAGGGAGTTCTGGCCATCACATTTAAAGGGACAGCACACCTTTTAAAATGTCTTCCTTCCATAGGAAATAATGGAGGATAGGGGCACCTTCTTTTGGGGCTCATAGAATTGAACCCCCTAGTCCAATTGTTTTGAAACTTGTGGGGTACTTTGGGGGGAAGCACTAGATACCATACTGAAAATTTGGTGCCTCTAACTCAAAAAACACCCCCCCAAAGACCCCAAAACCTCCAGATCAATTCCCCATTATACTCTATGAGAATTGAATAACGAAGTGCTCAGCAGACGTTTCCCTCCTCCCCTCCCCCCCATTTCTGGCGACTCTGAAGCGAGGGATTGACCTCTCTACTCATGAGTTGTTGCCAGCTTTTTCAAAGTAACACAGAGCAACCATCCCAAGAAGAAGCCTTTCCAGCAAGCGGAGTCTGAACCCTCCAGAGGGGGAAAGGCACATGGTCCTCTGGGGGTGGGGCTTCCCCCCGCTGGCCAGCTGACTGGGGGCGGGAAGGAGCCTGGGAAAGTGGAAGAACCCCCGCTGGGACCTGGGGATTGGCAAGCCTAGTGGAGAAGCATGACTACTGTGAATACTTATATTAAATGGGGTTCTGGGATTGTTTTAACTTTTTAATAATGCTGAAAGAAGGTTGACCTTTGGTTTAGAAAGCACATATAATCAAATGAAAGGCATGAAACATTATTTGCCAGTATCTGTTCATATTTCTCAAAAAGTAATTGATATTGGCATTAGCCTAAATAAGTTGCTTTATGTAAATTATGCTTTACTATATTTGAATAATGTAGCAGAGGTAAGAGCAATGGCTTCTAGCTTCTGAAATTGAATTCATAATTCAGTTGTGGTATATTAGTTCTTAAATAAAGAAACTTGTTAACATTTGAGCAATAAACAACTCAGCGAAGCAGGCCACAATATATGTGAATGCATTTGTAGCTTGCTTAATTACTTTGATGTTTATGAGGACAGCATAAAAAAAGAGAGTACCAAATGATGTAGCTAAATTGTAATCCCCCTTCTCTACACTGGCCTGCAGCCACCTACTTCCACCCATCCTGTCATGACCCTGTTATTTCAGCCTGAGTTCACCTTCACTCAAGGTCAGCATAGAACAATATATTTTAAACTCCTTCTCCAACTTTTAAAGTTAGTATCCATTATAATGTATTCTGCTCACAACAATGCAGCATCTCTACCATTTTTCACTGATCTTTTTATTTAGATTCTATATTAATGGGTTTAGTCATTGCACCTGAAAACCACCATGATAACGATAAGGAATGTAAGTGTTCCAATTAAAAACAGAAGGTTGAGAAATTGTTATTACATTTGTCATGTAGCTATAATGATTATAATTAATTATTGTATCCTCTTCTTTCCACAGTGAATCCTTTACCAAATGTGCTAATTGTCAGCACTTATTTACTCATTTATTTAACAGGGCTGTGTTCTTCATGGTCTCAAAAGAAATTCTCGACAGTCAGGGGGCATTTATTTTGATGTATTGTTTCTTTTTTTAAATGGAAGATTCATGATCTCTTTCTCATTTCATAGCAAAGGGGGGGGGGCGAAGCACATTTTGACTTTAAGCACAACACTTTTTGAAAACTTCATCTAAAACTTTATTCATACATGCATTACATCAGCTGCTGTGTGACAAAGAGTGTTGGACTGGGTAGGCCACTGGCCTGGTCCAACATCTTTGATGACTCAAAGATGAATGTGCACTTTGTTTCCCTAGGAAAACATTGCGTCTCAGATGAAACACTGCATTTTCACTTTAAATAATATTAATGAAACCTTTGACTCCTGTGATGGACAATTATTGCACAACATATTGTTCCTCCTAGCACATTAAGGAAGGAAAGGGTCAGAAAAAAATATTAAGCATCATCTAAACAATATTGTAAATAAAATGTTTCATTTTAATCATACTTAAATATGACTTTTCACTTCCATTGATTATTGGGGGAAATAATGCTTTGAGAGAGAGAGAGAGATTTCACAGAAAAAGCTCTAATACTATGGCTTTGCGCACCTGTTTGCTGTGACTGAGCCATGGTGCTTGAAGATTCAGCACATTAACCCCCCTCCCTCGAGCAAGTATTTCTTTCTCCATCCTACAACTATCCTAGCTGACCAAGGATCATATAGTGACATAATGCCGTAATGCTATAGAGCCAAACATATTTGATTATGTACTAATGGAAGACAAACAAAGCTGATTTCAGGGCTTATCTACACATGTTTTTCTTAGTTACATCCCTGGGTTAGGTCACAGCCAATTTCATGTAGTGGTTAAGTGCACAGACTCTTATCTGGGGAAACTGGGTTTGATTCCCCACTCCTGCACATATACCTGCTGATGTGACTTTGGGTCAGCCACAAGTTCTCTCAAGGCTGTTTTGCTCAAGAGCAGTTCTGGGAGAGCTCTCTCAGCCCCACCTACCTCACTGGGTGTCTGTTGTGGGGAAGGGAAAGGAGATTTGTAAGCCACTCTGAAACTCCTTTGGCTAGTGAGGGGTGGGGTATAAATCCAATCTCCTCCTCCTCCTTCCAAGCTTCCTAGGTGCACAGGATCCTGATTTAGCCTGGGCTACAGTGAACAGGAAGAAGGGGCTCTTCCAGCCATACCATTTTCCCACCTAAAACATCCACAGGCATTTTCCTCTACTGAGGAAATAGACGTGCAACCATATCAGTACATGTGCAGTCCCCAACAGGATCCTGGGACCATTTCAGTTCAGGACAACCAAGTCTCCTCTCCCCATACACTATGGTCCTGATCTGATTCAGGCTATTGTGTACTTGGGAAGCATGGAGCTCACAGAACATAACTGTGACCCAACCTGGGGATGAACCTGGGGAAAACGCACCTGTTGTTAGGCCACTGGAACAAGCACAATGTTGCATTGATGACTGCTTCTATGGGTAACCCTAGTTAATCAGGAAAATGTGGCAAAGCCTCACAAAATGCTTCCTTGCCCCTTTGATAGGCCACCATTTTTGTTCCTTTCACAACCATCTTTGAAAAGCATCTGGGTTTTGGCTGCTGTGTGACAAAAAGTGTTGGACAGGGTAGGCCACTGGTCTGTTCCAACACGGCTTCTCTTATGTATGGGGCAGCTTTTCAATTTGTTTAGTCCAAGACCATTAGGACATTGTCAGATTATCTGAAATAAAAGACATGACCTTTTTGATCACTGCTCAGTTTTGATTAAAATGTTCACAGAATTGCAGTTATCAAGGTACACATAAACACTCTAAATAAGCAATTACAATAAATGTTGTTTGCTTCATGCCTATATTTGGTCCTGTTTGGTTCATGTCTATATTTTAATCATATTATTTATAACCAGTATTTAAAATATCTCTGGGCAAACTTCCCTTTGATTCTGTCTTCTGTAGTTGGCTCAACCATACACTGCGAGTTTTGTGTTGTTCCCAAGTGTTTACAAGAGGCCAGAATCAGAGAGGAAGATTGCTGTTATCCCTGTCATGTGTTTCTCACTTTTGTTTTTATGTTTTAGAGCAGTTTTGCCTCCTCTGATTGCAATGCCTTACCTGCTTGTATCCTTGAACATAAACAATGCATCTTTTGCAAAACATATTCGTAATGTGTTGCATGAATTGCCCTTCAGGGTGAGAAGACACCTAATATGCTGGATTTCAGAAGCAGCAGTGGAATTTAAATGCTCTTCATTAATTCTCAGTGCAATGGCCTTAAGATAGCTCAAGGCCAATTCTTCTAACCCAAATGTGTCTGCAAATTGGTTTTAAATAAATGTGAAAATGCTTACCAAATACTAGTGTAAGGCACCAGTGAATGTGGCTTTACAACCTGAATTAGTAGTAGATAGGTGAATGTGGATCATTTCTACTTTATCTCCCTTGTTCCTAGAAATCTTTGACCCCTGAAAAGCCAAAGCTGAAGGCTGCAGGACCTGATAGGACAAAAAGTCACTAGAGTCAGAGGCTGCAGCAAGAAGGGGAAACCAGGCAAAATTTCTCTCCAGTAAAGGCTTGGAAGCCTTGTAAACTCAGTTCCTCCTTGTCACTGCTGCCCCTGGAAATGCTGTGACTTTTGACCTCAATGTTTTGGATTCAAAAAGTAAGGAAATGTTAGGAAAATTCTCGTAAAGCAAGGTGAGGGAAATTCTTGTTCTCTGATACATATAAACTAATTTTCTTTTCTTTTACAACAATGAGCCTGGAAACAATGGATTACCCTATAAAGCCCTTGCAATCTCACGCCGATCAACAAAAATGAGGGGACACAAATGTAGCATGAAAAAAGCTCAAGCACAAAAATCAACCAATCATTATGTGGAGAAATTGTTCTTAAATGCCACAATAAAGGGGCTGCTAGGAAAAAGCTATTTGGTCAGGTTTAAGTTTGGGAAGTTGGTGGGTGCAGCCAGAAGGAGTAGGTGGAAAAGGCTAGGCTGAGTATAATAAGAGCCAGCTATCTTGATTAGTGAGCCTGGTAAGTGATACCCAGGCATGCCAATCATCTGCTAGCTGCACACTGTTTTCCTCTGTCCCCCAAGCTGGTCTGCTTGGTGAAAACCCTTCCACAGATCTGACCATAAATCAGAAAGAAGCAGGTGAGGTGAGCACTTTCTATCATTATTATTGAGTACCACAACATAATGTTTCCTTAGTGTTGTGTCTTGCATTTCAGTCCTGAAATTACAACACAGCAGACACTACAGAGGTGACCAGTGGAAGTCCACTGGTCCCCGGATGTAGCTCCGCAAATACGCTCCGCCAATCAAGATCTGTGGCGGGAAGTTTAACTGGCCAGGATTGGACCTGGCTAGACTGAGGGTTGTTCCGGGGTATGTATATAATCAGGACCCGGCCCGCGTTGCCTTGCCTTGTGATGTACTCACTAATAAAGCATGTTGCCTTCAACACGTCGCGTCACTCAGTACATTACACTTAGACTCCAACTTTAAATGAAGATTGCAATACAGGTAAAAGTCTTGATATAATTTAAAAATCTTTCATCAAGTAATACATCCAATTTCTACAACAGTCCAAAGAGGACAGTCAAGAGTACATTGGCCTTGGCTGTTTTATCTCTTATTATTTCCGCATCTATTTTAGTAGTAACTTCTCAACATTTTGTTTATTGAGATCCTTGTTATTCAAACAATAGATAAGATTTCTCTATCTCTTAGTCCAAAAGAGATACATCTTAGGCCAGTCACAAATCATGGCCAAGTTTATTAAATGAAGCAGAGAATGATTTAGGTATTTTTCAAGTTTACTACTTCATGTCTAGATTATCATCCTTCAAAATCTGATAAATAGGAAGAATGATAACCTAGAAAATCATATTCTGCTCTACCTTGAATTGATTATGTTTTTGCTACATTTTTAAAAGAACATTCATCTCTGCATAAAGGAAAAAGAAAACAGCTTTAGTAAATTGTCTCAATGCATCCAGTGCTGGAGAGTTGTTAAAGCCAACCTGATCATCCCCTGGAAGAGAGACCACTCAGAAAACTAACACTCTCACTCTATAAAAATGGAGAAAAAGCCACATTGGATCCAACCAGTTGTTCAGAAACCCACTTCACACAGTGGTCAGTCTGCAAACCCCACCCTCAGTCCCAAATCCCTGCTCTTGAGAAAGAGAGCAAAATAGCCTCCATAGTGCTACTCTAGGAACATCAACATATTTCTGTGGTCTTTACCTTAGAGATTAGGGGTGTTTCCACACAGTGATAGGCTTCTGTATTTTCTCCACTGCTGGTGCAGCTGTTGATAAACCTCATTGGCAATAGGTGCTCCACATGCAGGTTTCCCTACTGTTTTTATTTCCCAGTCCCCAAGGAGAGACCTCCCCTACATGGGCTGCTGAGTTTTTTACATTAAAAAGACAGCTCCAGAATATTGTTGTACTCATACAATGTTATAACAGTAGGCATAGTAGATTATCTAAATAATCAGCTTTAATTAAGAAAAAGGTGAGTCTCCTGCTCTATCCATCCATTGTCTCTTGATCTTCCATTTTCCTTTTATTTTCACAAGGGAAGGAAATAGAGACTGCCTTCTAAAAAATGATTCAGATTATTTTATTGTTATGGTACATAACCAATAAAAACAATTTAAGAAGCCAATCCATTCAAATCTGATATAGAAAGCTGAAATTCAGAAAATCTGTTACATATATTGCTAAGCTGGTATATTATTATCTATTCTTGTCCATTTTTTAAATAATAAAAAGTCACCCAATGGCAGGAGGAGAAAGTGGCTGCCACAAGGTCACAGTCAGGGAAAATCCAAAATTTCCCACCCATACAGTAGCCATTCAGGCTTTGATTTTCACCAAAGCTTTGGAGCCAAACAAGTTTGAGAAAAATTGGAAACATGGGAATGTAATATGATGTTGCAGGGAAGCATTTTAAAAAAAACTGCTTCCCAGCACTGACCCTAAGGCAGATAACCCATGTGGAAATGCCCTGGGGCACGATAGTGATTCCCTGCTTCCCCCTTCTTTTAGATGAGCAGTCCCTTTTTCTTCTTTGTTTCTCTGTCTGTCCTCACTCTTTAAATATAATATAATCTGACCCAGCTGTATGGTCCTAAAGAGCCCTACCCTTGCTCCCAGGTGCCAAACCACAGCCACCTGGGCCAGCCAGAAGCCTGAGGGTTACCAGAAGCATTTAGCCTCCCAGGTTCTTCTCTGAGGTTACCTGCAAGCTCTCAGTAAGTAACTCCAGACACCACAAGATAGGAAATGTTCCAGTTTAATAAACTGCTCAAATTACAGTTTATGCTGGATTGGAAGCATTCTTAAGGCATACACAAAGACAAATAAAGAAAATTACTCTTGCTCATCAGATGCAGGGCCACCTTATAGTTCTTGCATGCAGGCTTGAGAGAGAACTTCATGCTGGGCAGTCCACAATGGGGAAGGATCCATGGCGCAGTCCCTTCTCAGCTCTTGATGGAATAGCTGACCTTGCACTCCGTGAGCGAGGAATGTTTTCAGGTGTCCTTGCCTCAGCCCATAAACCAATCAGCCAATCAGGACATGGTTAGCTAATTGGCATCAGCAGTTTGAAACAAATTAGGGAAACTTCCAAGGATGGTTATCTTATCAGCAAAAAGCCATAGGTGAATGCAGTCAGAACAAACATATTGCCTCTAGGAGGCTGGACCTGAGGCCTGCAAGAACTTACAGGCTAAGAAAACTGATAAACCCAAATAACATCAAGACTCAATGGTGGCTATTCCTTAAAAAGGTAAGGAAAAGGTAGTCCCCTGTGCAAGCACCGGTCGTTTTCGACTCTGGGGTGACATTGCTTTCACAATGTTTTCACTGCAGACTTTTTATGGGGTGGTTTGCCATTGCCTTCCCCAGTCATCTACACTTTCCCCTCAGCAAGTTGGGTACTCATTTTACCAACCTCGGAAGGATGGAAGGCTGAGTCAACCTGGAGCCGACTACCTGAACCAGCTTCCACTGGGATCAAACTCAGGTCGTGAGCAGAGGGCTCCAACTGCAGTACTGCAGCTTTACCACTCTGCGCCATGGGGCTCTTACACGGGACTATTCCTTACACCAACCTAATATGCTGAGGAACAAAAAAAATTCCTTTGTTGGCATATGTCTGATTATAGCACACGAGAAGCTAATATTAATTCACAACACACACATTTTTATTTCACTTTTATGGGAAATGGTCAAGTGAGACTGTCAGGGAGCTTTCAGTTTTAAACATGTAAGGTGAAGAGGCAACACAAAGAATGAGAGAAACTTCATATAACTATATACAGTAGATAGTTTCTCACAAAAATAATGTAGCTGTTTTGTTCTACAGGCAAGTGTTTTTAAGTGTTGAGAGATCATTTGTCTGTTGTTCCTTAGATAAATAGGCATAAGCTTTTTTGCTACAAAATTACTAAAATCTGTGGAGGCAGGAATATACACACAGGTTCCAGTTGTCCTTCTTTAAACAGGGTAGGGATCACCCTCCTTTCCTAGGAGCTATTTCCCTCAGGGAAGGACTACTGTTTCCACTTCCCTATCTATGAATTCTTTTCAATCCCTCACTTTTTAAGCCTGGCACTCTCAACTGCCACTCTTTTGGGTCAACAGTAGAATGCCATTTGAATCCCCTGTCAGTCAAGGGACTCTGAATGATATAATACATCATGTCCTCCCCAAACTCCATCCTCCCAGCAAAATCTCACAGCATTTGCTGAGCAGTTTTGGCAACTGGAAAGCCAAAGGCCAAGGCCTTCCCCTAATGTAGTCCACTAGCACTAGCATTCAGAGATTTGCTGCCTCTGAATTTGGAAATTCTCTTTAGTCACCATGGCTAGTAGTCATATTCATTAAAAAATATTAATTATTGAAACAAAGTTTGTCTTACAGAAGGGCTATTTTTTATTCATTTAATTTATCTATAGTCTTGCTTTCTTGTTCAGACTGAAGGTGGATTATGGTGAAAATTGTCCATATTGATTTTGGAGTGGGATGGAAAATTCTTAGACCTCTTCTGCAGTAGCACAAACACTCACATTGACAAAATTTCCTGCACAAGTTTTTGCTTCTCCAAGGCTGAGGTCAGACGCACATAAATTGACGAGATGCACATGGATGAAAGCCAGTTGCATGTCAGATTTTATGTGGTTGTCCAAACATCAGCATCTGGCAATGGTCGTTGGCTCGTTCGTGTCCCACATTGCCACAACTGGGAAACGGACTTTTTTGATAGTACATTAAATCCAGACCAAGAGTGCTTCCAACGACTCCCGTGTGTACTTTCTATGTTTGAACGCTCCACTGTAGCCAACTTGTCACAAGCGCACATCCGCTTCCCTGCGAGAGCCCACTCCAAATGATATCATTGTGCCAGCAATTGTTGACTCAGCCTTCCAACCTTCCAAGGTCGGTAAAATGAGTACCTAGCTTGCTGGGGGGAAAGTGTAATGACTGGGGAAGGCAATGTCAAACCACCCCGTAAAAGGTCTGCCATGAAAACTTTGTGAAAGCAGCGTCACCCCAGAGTCAAAAACGACTGGTGCTTGCACAGGGGACCTTTCCTAAATGGGGGGGGGGAGGCAGATCGCCCACCTTTGCTGTCTCCCTGCCAGGCAGGGAGATGGCAAAGGCAGTTCCCGGGCTTTCCACCCCCCCTTTAAAAACCCAGGTGGGGTGTTTAAACGTGAGGAAAAGGCAGATCGCCCACCTTTGCCTTCTCCCCGCCAGGCGGAGAGACGACAAAGATAGCTCCTGTGCTGCCCCCCATTTAAACACCCCAGTGGGGTGTTTAAATGGAGGGGGAGGAAGATGACCCAGCTTTGTGGTGCTCCCCCCCATTTAAACACCTTGGTGGGGTGTTCATTTTTTGTGACAATCTACATTGTTTGATGCCCATTCCAGCCTGTTCTGGCCCATTCCATCTTTTACCCTGTCCGGTTTAAATGGGGGGGGGGGAGGAAGATGACCCACCTTTGCCGTCTCCCTGCCAGGTGGAGAGACAGCAAAGAGAGTTGCCATGCTCCCCCCCCCATTTAAACACCATGGCGGGGTGTTTAAATGGGGGGGAGGAAGGTCACCCACCTTTGCTGTCTCCCTGCCAGGCGGAGAGACAGCAAAGAGAACTCCCAGGCTTCCCCTCCCTGGACAGGTGTTTAAATTGGGGGTGGGGGGTGGGCAGTTCGCCCACTTTTGCTGGAACTTTTTTTTTTTTAAAAAAGCCAAGCATGATATCCCACGGTACTGCGCTTGCACAAGTGCGGAATGCCATCTCAAAAAATGAGGTCCGGTTGAGACTTCTGATCAACCAACGACGGGACCAATGCTGCTTAGGACTGAAGGATGGAGGGATGTCTGATCAGGAAATTCATTGTAAAAAAGCTGCGGGGTATAATAGCGACGAGTTAGGGATGGATTTAATGGTGAGTGTGACCACGGCCTCTCTCTCTCTCTCTCTGTTTGGACAAGCTCCTTGCCAGGCAGGTGAGCAGTCAAGAACCGGAGTGAGTGAAGGAGATGGGTTGGTTTCTCTCTGTGTGGCTATCATACTTTGGTCACATAAAAAGACAAGAGACCCTGGAAAAGAGAAACATGCTAGGAAAAGTTGAAGGCAGCAGGAAAAGAGGAAGACCTAACAGGAGGTGGATTGATTCCATTAAGGAAGCCACAGCCTTCAGTTTGCACATTCAAGCAAGGCTCTCCCTTCCTGGGGTTCTTGCGAAGTGTGACTCTCTGTGGAAAGGGAAGGTGTGGGTTTGCCCAGAGAACAGAGGGGGGGGGGCATGCATTGTAACATCACTGAACTTGTGCGACAAATTTAACAACCAAAACAGGCTCTGTCCCTCCCTGACTAAATGCATGAATGTAACTTGGCCCACTTCCTTTTCAATTAACTGTGGAACACATCACGTAGTTCAGATCCTGCATAAACAACAAGGCAAAAACCATTAACAATGAGGGATACAAAGTTGAAGCATTTCAACTCACTGCTAAAATGAAGTAGGCATATACTGCAGAAATGGTCTTTGCCTGTTTGCAGAACATTAAAGTAGAAAAAAGGGGTTCTTTTTGATGGCTGTCTGAAGTGTAGAAAAAGTAAATCCCTATCTTTTAGTCCTGGGTGATTTCAATGTCCATGCCAATGATGCAGGCTCCTTAAGGGTGATGGATCTGGTGTCATCCATAGCGACACTGGGGCTCTCCCAATATGTAACAACCACTACCCATTAGGCCAGGCACATGCTGGATCTGATCTTTGTGGTGGGGGTTATGGTGGACCAGATTACTGATGCAACAGTGCCATGGTCGGACCGCTATGCTCTGAAGGCCCATATGGTTGTGTCACCACAACCCTGTTTAGGCGGCAAGCGCATTTTTGCTCACCCATGGAGCCAGATGGACCCTATGTGGTTTCAGATGGCACTGCGGGACCCTTCATCCCCTGGCAGCTTGTTAGATGACCTAGCGGAGATGTGGCAGCAACAACTCTCTATTGCCATTGATGAGATCGCTCTCTGGAGCCCTCTTTGCTGCCATTCACAGTTTGCTTACATGGTATACTCTGGAACTGCAGCTGATGAAACAGTGGCTCAGACAGATAGAGAGGTGTTGGTGGCATGCTCATGATGAGATGTCAAGAACATCTTATGGGCTGTTTATGAAGACCTATGAGATGGCAGTCAAGGCTGCAAAGAAGGCTTACTTTGCATCTGCAAACTCTCACCTGGCCCAATTATTTAGTACCATTCGGACTCTCACAACTTTGCCACAGAGCAAACCAAATGGTAGGGAATTGGAAATTGGCTGTGAGGCCTTTGCTAATTTTTTCACAGATAAGGTCTTGTCACTCTGCTGTGACCTCTCCACCAATTTTGATACAGTAAGTGAACTTGAAGCTCTGTGCATGTCTTTGGTTTCAACTCTGGATCATTTTGCTCCACTCAGTCTGGGGGAAGTCAACAGGGTCCTCTGTTCTGTGCACCCCATCACCTGCGACTTGGACCCGTGTCTGTCCTGGCTGATACGAGCTTGCCAGATGGAATTACAGGTCCCACTGCAGGAAATTATCAATAGATCTCCATTGGAAGGGACCTTTCCCATGCCCCTTAAGAAGGCAGTGGTTCGCCCTCTCCTTAAAAAACCATCTACGGGCCCAGCCAAATAGGCCAACTACAGGCCAGTTTCAAACTTGCCCTTTCTGGGCAAAGTCATTGAGTAGCACAATTACATTGTGGCAGCACAATTACAGGGATTTTTAGATGACGCTTCCATATTAGACCCATTTCAATCTGGTTTTCACCCTAGCCACAGGACACAGGCGGTACTGGTCGCCCTCATGGATGATCTCTTGAGATATCTGGATCAAGGAGGTTTGGCAGTGCTGTTGCTATTAGATCTGTCAGCTGCATCTGATACAGCTGACCACCAGCTACTGTTTCACTGCCTTGCCGACGTGGGGATACAGGGGTTTGCCCTTCAATGGCTTACCTCTTTTCTCCAAGGCCAAAGGATGGCTATAGGAGAGCAATTGTCCTGGAGGCACCCACTCATATATAGTGTGCCTCAGGGGCCAGTTTTCTCCCCTATGTTATTTAAAATCTACTTGTGCCCCCTTGCCCAGATTTTCTGGAGATTTGGGCTGAGATGCCAGCAGTATGCAGATGACACCCATTTGTATCTATTGATGGGAGGCCAGCCCAGCTGCACTCTGAAAAATCTGAATCTGGCATTACAAGCCATAGTGAAATGGCTCAGGCAGAGTCAACTGAAATTGAATCTAGCAAAGATGGAGGTTCTGTGCCTAAGCAGTCTGGGAAGGGATATCCCTTTACTGACCTTTGATGGAGTGCCTTTAGTGCCAGCTGCTAGGGTCAAGATCCTAGGGATGCTCCTGGAGCCTTCACTAACTATGGAGGCCCAGGTAGCAGCCACTGCCAAATCCACATTTTATCATCTTAGGTGAATAAGGCAGTTGGTCCCATACCTAGAATGCAGTGACTTGGCAACAGTGATCCATGCGATGAATAGATTACTGTAATGCCCTCTACATGAGGCTGCCCTTAATGCAAATTTTGAAGCTGCAACTGGTGCAAAATGCACCAGCCAGGTTGTTAATGGAGCTACCTTTATGGGAGCACATTCAACCTGTTCTGGAATTTTTGCACTGGTTGCCTGTGATGTTCTGGATTCACTTCAAGGTGTTGGTTATGACCTTTAAAGCCATATATGGCCTGGGACCTGTCTACCTCTGGGACTGCCTTTCCCCATATGAGCCTCAGAGAGCACTTCGATCAAGTTCACAAAATCTTCTCATGATCCCCAGGCCAAGAGAAGCTCAGCTGTCCACCACTAAAGTGAGAGCCTTTTTGGTGGCAGCCCCTGCTCTGTGGAATGCCCTCCCTGAAAACATCAGGGCCCTGCAGGACTTGCCAGAATGCCACAAGGCCTGCAAGACAGAACTGTTTAAATTAGCATTTAATAACTAACAGGGAGGCGACAACTATACCACCATCTCACAGCACTGACATCTGAACCTATCCCAGTACAAATGCAGAGCGCCAAGTATCATTCTATAACATCATTATATCATATGTTGTGCTCAATTTATTTATTTATTTATTGCATTTATATCCCGCCTTCCCTGCCGAAGCAGGCTCAGGGTGGCTAACAACATTAAATATCCAATTAAACAATAAAATCATAACAATAAAAACAATTACAATAAGATCAGTTAAAATTAACAATTGCACTTTAAATATTAAACAATTGTCAAAGAGTTTTGGTGCTAAGTTCCATACCATGCTGTTAAGCAACTTTGTACTTTAGTTGAAGGCCATTCGAAACAGTGTTGTTTTACAAGCATTGGGCAAGATCCCACAAGGCTCTAACATCCTCTGGGAGTTGATTCCACCAGTGGGGGGCCGCAATAGAGAAGGTTCGTTCCCTGGTAGCCTTCAATCTCGCCTCCCTCGGCCTGGGGATTTCTAATAGGTTTTGTGATCCAGATCGCAGTACCCTCTGGGGAATATATGGGGAGAGATGGTCCCTAAGATAGACAGGACCTCGGCCATATAGGGCTTTAAAGGTAATAACCAGCACCTTGTAGCGAATCTGGAATACTATTGGCAGCCAATGCAGTCTCCGCAGTCCTGGCTGTACAAGATCCCGGATAGAGAGACCCAGTAACAGCCTGCATCAGCTTCCGGATTCGAGACATGGGCAGCCCCATGTAGCGGGCATTACAGTAGTCTAGTCTCGAGGTGACCGTAGCATGAATCACAGTTGCTAAGTCGCTGTGCTCTAGGAAGGGTGCCAGCTGTCATGCCCGCCTAAGATGGAAAAAGGTGGATCTTGCAGTGGCTGCTATCTGGGCCTCCATAGCCAATGTGGGCTCCAGTAGCACCCCCAAGCTCTTGACTTTAGGCGCCAATATCAGTGGCGCCCCATCAAAGGCTGGTAAAGGGATTTCCCTTCCCCGGCCACCACGACTCAGACAAAGGACTTCTGTCTTTGTTGGATTCAGCTTCAGGCGACTCAGCCTGAGCCACTCTGCCATGGCTTGTAACGCCAGGGCCAATTTTTCTGGGGCGGAGGCAGGCCGGCCATCCATCAGCAGATAAAGCTGGGTGTCATCTGTGTACTGAGAACTAAAATCCACCATCTTGGATCCTAGAGAATGAACCTGAAACTGTACTACATGTTTAAACTGTATGAACTATTTTAATGATTTTACCGTTCCTTTATCTTAACATTATGTTAACTGTTGTTAGCCACTCTGAACCTGTTAGGGGAGGGTGGGATACAAATGTAATAAAATAAAATAGATTAATTTATGTCAAAGATTTATATCTGTTTTTTTTCATTAGGTTCAAGGGTGGTGGACTCTAATATGAAGAACCAGGTTTGATTCCCCACTCTTCTACATGAAGCCAGCTGGGTGACCTTGGCATACTCAGAGTTCTCCCTTAGCCCCAAAAACCCAAGTCTAGCTTGCCACCTAGTGGTGCATAACACAAAAAATTTTTTCCAGCTGCTAGACAATCTTAGGATCTCCTGGCTACACTGCACATAATGTCATACAATATTAATTCTTATTGTCATGCCAATATCATTATGTCATGTCTGTTTCCTCATTAGAACCGAAATGGTTTGCTGATCATGCAGGGTTGCAGCCTCTAGGTGGAGCCTGGGGATCTACTGGAATTATAACTGATCTCCAAACTACAGACCTCAGTTCCCCTTGGAAAAATGGCTGCTTTGCAGGGTGGACTCTGTTGCATTATATTCTGTCAATGTCCCTCTCACAACCCCTCTTTTCCCAGATTTTGCAGCCTATACTTGTGTCCTTAAATTGGGACCATGGCATATGTTGGAGATGGAGTTCAAAACTCCTCCCACATACTATTTACCCCACTGATAAGACTTACCTACAGTAAATGAGAAAACCATCAACAGAGTTGATAGACTTGCATATTTATTTATTTATTTATTTATTTATTTATTATTTATTTATTTATCTGAGATTTATATCCCGCCCTTCCCACTAGGTGGCTCAGGGCGGCTTACAACATGTAAAACTAACATAAGATATAAAATTAAGCATTAAAATTAACATTACATAATTTATAGTTAAAAATCTAAACATTTGTTATATACATAAAACATTAAAATCATTCAGCGGTCTTAAGCTACGCTCAATTCAAATTCGATGTTCAGTGTTCAGTACTCTATGCCGGTTGGTTGTGGGCCAGCCGGAAGAGGGCTGTCTTATAGGCCCTGCGGAATTGGGTGAGGTCCCGCAGGGCCCTTACCTCTTCCGGCAGCTGGTTCCACCAGGATTGAGCCATTACGGAGAAGGCCCTGTCCCTTGTAGCTTTCAAACGGGCTTCTTTTGGCCCGGGGACAACCAGGAGGTTTTGAGTTCCCGATCTCAGTGCTCGCTGGGGAACGTGTGGGAAGAGACGGTCCCTCAGGTAGGCAGGTCCTAGGCCATATAGGGCTTTAAAGGTAATAACCAGCACCTTGTACCGAACTCGGTAGGATACTGGCAGCCAGTGCAGAGCCCGAAGTCCCGGCTGAATGTGCTCCCACCTTGGGAGCCCCAATAAGAACCGGGCGGCGGCGTTCTGCACCAGCTGCAATTTCCGGGTTCAGCACAGGGGCAGCCCCATGTAGAGGGCATTGCAGTAGTCCAACCTCAAGGTGACCGTAGCATGGATCACCGTTGCTAGATCGTCACGCTCCAGGAAGGGAGCCAGCTGCCTTGCCCGCCTAAGATGGAAGAATGCAAACTTGGCAGTGGCTGCTATCTGGGCCTCCATTGTTAAGGAAGGCTCCAGAAGTACCCCCAGGCTCCTGACTCTATGAGTCGCAATCAGCGGCGCACCGTCAAAAACTGGAAGGGGTATTTCCCTTCCCGGACCCCAACGGCTCAAGCAAAGGACCTCTGTCTTCACCGGGTTTAGCCTCAGCCCGCTCTGCTTGAGTCACCCAGCCACAGCCTGTAGTGCCCGGTCCAAATTTTGTGAGGCGCAGACTGGCCGGTCGTCCATAAGCAGAAAAAGCTGGGTGTCATCAGCATACTGGTGACAGCCCAGCCCGTACTTTTGGGCAATCTGGGCGAGGGGACGCATATAGATGTTAAATAACATTGGGGAAAGAACCACACCCTGAGGCACCCCGCAATCATGCGTGTGCCTACGGGACAGCTCATCCCCAATAGCGACCCTCTGTCCCCAACCTTCAAGGAAAGAGGAAAGCCATTGCAAGGCTAACCCCTGAATCCCCACGTCGGCGAGACGGCGGGCCAGCAGCCGATGGTCGACCGTATCGAACGCCGCCGATAGGTCCAACAGCATCAGTACCGCCGAGCTGCCCCGATCCAGATGCCATTGCAGCTCATCTACTAGGGTGACCAGCACCGTCTCTGTCCCATGGCCCGGGCGGAAGCCGGACTGAAGGGGATCAAGGACGGAAGCGTCATCCAGGAAAGTCTGTAGCTGCATCACCACTGCCCTCTCGATAAGTTTGCCCAAAAAGGGCAAATTCGAGACCGGCTGATAGTGTGCCAATTGGGCCGGGTCTAATGATGTTTTTTTCAAGAGGGGATGGACCACCACCTCTTTAAGCTGTGTTGGAAATTGCCCTTCCGTGAGGGATCTATTTATGATATCCCGTACAGGATATCTAAGCTCCCTCTGGCAGGATTTAATAAGCCAGGAGGGGCACGGGTCCAATTTACAGGTTGTTGGGCGAGCAGATAAGAGGATCCTGTCAACTTCCTCCAGGCTGAGAGGGCTGAAACCATCCAGAACATAATCCGAAGACAGGCCCGGAGCCTCGGTTTCGCTAACTGCCTCCAATGTGGCAGGGAGGTCGAGGCAGAGCGACGCGATCTTGTCCGCAAAGAAATTCGCAAAAGCCTCACAGCCAATCTCCAATTCTTTACAATTTGGTCTGCCCTGCGGCAGTGTTGTTAGACTCCGAATTATATTAAATAGTTGTGCCGGGCGCGATGTTGCGGACGCAATCTCAGCCGCAAAGTATGTTCTCTTTGTGGTTTTGATTGCCACCTCATAGGACTTCATAATCTCTCTATAAGATGTTCGAGTCGCTTCGTCTCGAGTACGCCGCCATTGCCTCTCTAGTCGTCTGAGTTCCCGTTTTAGTTGTCACAACCCCTGGTTATACCAGGGCGTCGACTTCAAACGGGAGCGCAGAGGACGTCTAGGTGCGATTTCTTCGATAGCTCTGGAGAGTCTATCATTCCAGGACTCCACCAGACCATCCAAGGAATCGCCAGGGGGCCCGGGATCCTGCAGGGCCATCAGGAACCATTCCGGGTCCATCAGGCTCCGTGGGCGAGCTAAAATATGCTCTCCGCCTAAACAAGTTTGGGGTGGCACACCCACGCAAGCCTTAAGGGCATAGTGATCCAACCATGGCACTGCTCTGGCTGTAATATAGTTCACTAAAACTCCCGCCGCGAAGACCAGGTTTAACATGTGCCCCGCCTGATGAGTGGGCGTTGTGACAACTTGGGAGAGTCCCAGTGTCGCCATGGATGACACCAGGTCCATCGCCTGACTGGAGGCCGCGTCATCGGCGTGAACATTGCAGTCACCCAAGACCAACAGCCTTGGGTACTCCAATGCCCAGCCCGCCGCGGCCTCCATCAGGGATGATAAGGCGCCGGCCGGTGCGTTAGGCGGACGGTACACCAGCCAGATTGCCAACCCCTCCCAACGTCCCACATCAGGCCGACACATTCAACACCCCTGATCTCCGGGGCTGGGAGGGCCCTAAAGGAGTAAACCTCTCGTATGAGAAGCGCCACTCCTCCCCCCCGCCCACTAGTCCGGGACTGGTGAAAGACTGAGTATCCCGGGGGCGTTATCTGAGAGAGGGCTACGGTCTCCCCATCACGCACCCAGGTCTCAGTCACGCATGCCAGGTCCGCCTCCTGTTCCAGTAAGAAATCCCGGAGGACAGTGGTCTTGTTATTAATGGACCTGGCATTACATAACACCAGTGCCGGAGGTGGGTAAGATCGCCTGGCCCCACTACCTGTCACCATCGGGATGGGACGCAGGCAGGAAGGCGGTCGAGCACTGCTATGTCTTGGCCTCCTTCCCCTATAGGTCTGCCTGCTCCCACCGTCATACCTTCCTCTCCCCAGGAGCACTGGAATCCCCGGGCCAGCCATCTCCTGCAGGTGGAGACCAGCTCATCAACTGGTAGTGTACAAACCTATTCCTATTCCCCTTCAACCCTATTGTTGCCAGCAGCAATTCACCTTCCACTAGCCAACCACCAATGACCCCTAGTTATTTAATTTAAATCCCTCTGCCTAGATCACCTATAACTCCTTAGCTAACAATAATTTAATTAAACGTCTATTGGCTCCTTAATTTAAAAACCTAACCCACTATCTCTCTCCAATTAATTTGCCAGAAAAAATCCACTTAGCTAATCAATAAATACGAATTAAACAACTAATAATAAATTAATTATGATCTGATCCCTCAAGCCAGTTCTTATGGTCTTAGTCCATACATCTTCTGTTCACACTAGCCAACATGGTCCCAACTCTAGTTGTTATGTAAACTTATTTTCTCAATGTGCATTACGCAGAAAATAGTTGCCATGTAGGGTGCCACCTTGCTTCATGTAGATGTAGATGTGCAGCAACATCAGGAAACATGGCAGCCAGAAGCAGAATCAGGAAGATGTAATAGCAGAAGATGCAGAAATCAAGAACAGTATAAGAGAACAACAGGAGAAGAGCAGAGAAGAAGAAAACCATAAAGCAAACAATCATGAAAAAAGAATTAAGGACTGTATCAGTTTCTCTTTGATTTATTAAACAAAATTATGGCAGTCCCTTGTACCAATTTATTTTTTAAACTCATATTCAGCATGCAGATAGAAATATTACAGAAAAGAGGTTTGTTGGAATTGCAGGCTGGCAAATTAATAATATAAATAGAGAAAAACAATACCTTTGGTTATACACAATGTTCTGGATATCAGCATTATGAGTTGGTCTTTTCTGGAAGTCAAGTGTGTGCTCCCCTAATTTATAAGAACCATATATAAAAAACAGCTGTTCAGATTCATGTAAAACATTTGCTGAATCAATACATTAGAGAGGGCTTCTGATCTAAGCAGGTGGCACTTCTAAATCTGCATGACCTTACTTTCTCAGCTGTTTTTATAATTAATTTGCTTCTAAATTAATATCCTCATCTCTTTTTTGCACATTTAACATTTTTCATTTTGCTAGTCTATCTCGCAAAGTTAATTTTCACTTGAAGTGTCAGAATCTAATATTCAGATCTCCTAGTCATTTAGATAAAGACCTTTTTGAACCTCAGTGTTGCCACTCTTTCTTGGTGAGTTGAATCCATAGCTGATGCTCCAACTTTGTGGCACCCCCTTTGTAAAAGGGTATTTATTTTTGGATCCCCCCCTCCCGAATTTGGATCTGGGCAGTAGTGACCATGTGATTTTGGAATTTACAGTCTTAGGGAAGGGAAAAACTATACGTAGTCAGACTTATAGGTTGGACTTCAGAAAGGCAAACTTTGATAAACTTAGAACTATGCTGGGTAAAATCCCATGGTCAGAAATAGGAGGAAGGGGGTTCAGGAGCAGTGGGAGTTTCTTAAAAGCAAAATACTGAAAGCGCAATCACAGACGATCACAGAAAAAAATGGAAAAAAGCCTAAAGAAGCCGAAGTGGCTCCATAAACAGTTCCCTAAAGACTTGAGAAATAAAAAAGACTCCTTTAGGAATTGGAACGAGAGCCTTACAACCAAGGATGAATATAAACAAATCACCAGTGCTTGTAGAGAAAAAGTTAGGAAAGCTAAAGCTCAGTATGAGCTTAGGCTGGCCAAAGATGCTAAAAACAACAAAAAAGGGTTCTTTTCTTATGTTCAGAGTTAGAAAAAGAGCAAGGATATGTTAGGCCTATTGTGAGGGCAAGAAAGTAAAATTGTAACAGGTAATGAAGAGAAGGCAGAACTGCTCAATTTCTACTTTTCCTCAGTCTTTTCTTCTGAGGGGAACAGTGCTTAACATGGCAAAAACAGAACATATAAGGAGGGTATGAAGTTCCAACCTAGGATCAGCTTAGGAGTAGTACATAAACACCTAGTTTCTTAAATGAAACTAAATCCTCAGGGCCAGATGAATTGCATCCAAGGGTTCTAAAAGAGCTTGCAGATGTAATTTCTGAGCCTCTGGTTATTATTTTTGAAAATTCTTGGAGAAAAGGAGAGGTGCTGGAAGATTGGAGGTGGGCGAATGTTGTCCCCATCTTCAAGAAGGGGAAAAAAAGAGGATCCGGGTAACCACCAACCCGTCAGCTTGACGTCTATACCTGGAAAAGTTTTAGAACAAATCATCAGTTGGTCCAGAAACATTTAGAAAGAATGGATTTGATTACTAAGAGCCAGCATGGTTTTCTCAAGAACAAGTCATGTCAGACTAACCTGATCTCTTTTTTTGAGAAAGTGACTACCTTGCTGGATCGGGGGAATGCTGTAGACATCGTTTATCTTGATTTCAGTAAGGCTTTTGATAAGGTTCCACATACTATCCTTGTTGACAAGTTGGTAAAATGTGGTTTGGACCCTGTTACCGTTAGGTGGATCTGTGACTGGTTGACAGATTGCACCCAAAGAGTGCTTGTGAATGGTTCCTCATCCTCTTGGAGAGGAGTGACAAGTGGAGTGCCTCAGGGATCTGTCCTGGGACCTGTTTTGTTCAACATCTTTATCAATGATTTGGATGAAGAAACAGAGGAAATGCTTATTAAATTTGCAGATGATACTAAATTGGGAGGGGTTGCAAACACAGAAGAAGACAGAAACAGGATACAGGATGACCTTGACAGGCTGGAAAACTGGGCTAAAACCAATAAAATGAATTTTAACAGGGATAAATGTAAGGTTCTGCATTTAGGTAGGAAAAATCCAATGCATGGTTATAGGATGGAGGTTATGTATTAGCAGTAGTATGTGCGAAAAGGATCTAGGGGTCTTAGTGGATCATATGCTGAACATGAATCAACGGTGTGACGGGATGGCTAAAAAGGCAAATGCAATTTTGGGCTGTAGCAACAAAAGTATAGTGTCCAGATCACATGATGTGATGGTATCACTTTACTCTGCTCTGGTAAGACCTCACCTGGAGTATTGTGTTCAGTTTTGGGCACCACGTTTTAAGAAGGATCTAAACAAGCTTGAATGGGTCCAGAGGAGGGCGACAAAGATGGTGAGGGGTCTGGAGACCAAGTCCTATGAGGAAAGGTTGAAGGAGCTGGGGATGTTTAGTCTGGAGAGGAGGTGGCTGAGAGGTTATATGATCACCATCTTCAAGTACTTGAAGGGCTGTCATATAGAGGATGGTGTGGAATTGTTTTCTGAGGTCCCGGAAGGTAGGACCAGAACCAACGGGTTGAAATTAAATCAAAAGAGTTTCCGGCTCAACATTAGAAAGAACTTCCTGACCATTAAAGCGATTCCTCAGTGGAACAGGCTTTTTTGGGAGGTGGTGGGCTCTCCTTCCTTGGAGGTTTTTAAACAGAGGCTAGATGGCCATCTGACAGCAAGGAAGATCCTGTGAATTTAGGGGGAAGTGTTTGTGAATTTCCTGCATTGTGCAGGGGGTTGGACTAGATGACACTAGAGGTCCCTTCCAACTTTATGATTCTATGTGACTCTGTTTAGGATTGCATTGTTAGCCAGTTGGTTAGGTGCTAATGAATAAAAGACTAAATTTGTGTTTATTCACACACACACACACATTGCTAATAAAAAACTAAACGAGTGTTTATATGTATAATTTTATGAGCACACAAAACAATAACATATTCCTTAATAATACCAAACACAAGTACAATCATACATAAAACATGGACAGTCATCTTACATAGACAAAAACTATGTTTTTTCTACAACTGCTTCATCTATCATATCTAAATCATACAGAACTACAATACTGTGATAATTACATCACTGAGTGTTGGTTGAATCTGAGAAAGTATCCTGTCCAACTTGACAATTTTCATAATCCTTTATAAACAAAACTTTGTGGAATAAAAAGATCACCTTGCTCTTTTCCGTTTCTCATTCCTCCTGTGATTCATCTGGCAATTGCTCTTGGAAACAAGCTTTTTTTTTTTGCCAGAACTTGTATTTAATATGCAGGCATTTTGAGAACCACAGTTAAAGATTTTGTGAGGGAGCTGATAAGGATCAGAACCTTTTGGAGCTCACCCATCTTCATTTAGAGTGACAGGAATAAAAACTATTCTTTTCTTTCTAATTAATGTTGGCTAGTGGATGAAGCTCTGGAAGATAAAAGCTGGAGTTTAAGAATACGCACAGAAGACTGAGTCGTTATTGTGGAATGAATGCTTCAGTGAATAACAATCAAAACCATATAATGAAATCTTTTTCATTCCCTAATATGCTATAATGTGAGTGTATGCGGCACTAGAAGCCTTTTTCATATATAATTATACTCTTGAAAGCCAATTTGTTTTTGGTAAACTCTGAAGGCCATAGAAGGACAGATAAATGAATAGTGTTCTCCACTGAGTGTTTTATCAGCTTCTTGTCATTCTCTGAACTGTGCTAGACAAAAAAGGTGGATAAACCATCCTGTTACTAAAGGTCCTGTGAAAGGCCTTGTATAGATCTGAAAACGGGTTATTAATTAATACAGTGTTATATTTTTCTGGGTCTCCCAGGTTTTGTTAGCAGCCAGTTGTGTGTGTCACAGGCCTAGCAGAAGACTAAGGTAATCCATCTGAATTCCATGCTGGAAAATGATGTTAAGAATGATCCTTGTATTCCTCTACTTCACTACTTCTCAGATCTCTGATTACTAAACAGAGAGGTGCCAGCTAATTCTGTATAACTGAAATTATTATCACAATTAGTTATCTGTTCTTCTTCTGCTGATATATTTACTGGTCTGCTTCCTTATGATGTTATAATTTAAGCAGAAACCATATTTTTATCAGACTCCTATCAATATCAATGTCAAGTCAACTGAGTACTCCCATTTACTAGCCACGTAACCAGAGTGATTCTTGCTGCTTTCAAGGGGCCTTGCCATGTATTTGCTGAGGCTGTAGGCCTCTCTGTTTCTGTACCTCTGAGGGGAATGTTGTGGGAGGATGAGCAGTGCTGCTTTTGCCTGCTTGCTTTCTATTTCGACTGTAACACATGAAGTATCCACTTTGCCTTCATTGGGAGGCTCATGTCTGGATTTCAAGGGCATGATATTTTCTAACAGAGATTGTCTCAGCACCTGCTAGCACACAATGGGGGCTGGATGAGAAACTGTTACCTTTGCTTCATGCTGGCTTTTTACTATGAATTTTGGTGGGCTGGTAATGGCCTGGGAGAGGGTATATAGATTTGGTTCTGAGGGTCATAGGCAGATCTGACACTAAGAATCATACCTTCTGCAATGTGTCTGTCAATAAAAAAAACTTTTCTGAATCTCAGCAAGAGGCCTGATTATGGTGGACAACTCAGGAGCTGACAGCTAGAGTAATTTTTATTAACCTCTAATCCACAAAAAGTAAAGGTAAAGATTAGTCCCCTGTGCAAGCACCGAGTCGTTACTGACCCATGGGGTGACATCACATCACAACATTTTCTTGGCAAACTTTTTATGGGGTGGTTTGCCATTGCCTTCCCCCATCATCTATACTTTACCCCCAGCAAGCTGGGTACTCATTTTACCAACCTCAGAAGGATGGAAGGCTGAGTCAACCTTGAGCCAGCTACCTGTGTCATTATAATCAAAGCCAAGCAGTTTCTATGTACATGCTGGGAGAAGTGAAAGTAACAGAACTGCCAGGTAGATTATCTAAATGACAGAAGGTGGCTGGTTGCCAGATTGCATCAGCCTGGACAATGTCAGTATGACTCAGCAGCAAGCTGATTGGTTACCTGGGTGGATGGTGTGTATAAAGGTACAAAGACACTTTACTATGTGTGGGATATGTATGGTGGAGTTGCAGCGGAGCATTCTGTCGGTTTGGAGAGTGGGGGTGTAAATAAATTGTATATAGTGGTTTTATCACTGCTGTGTGCAAGCCTTCATTCTTTGCGTCACTAAAGACCACCCTCATTAAGCACAGGCGCATCAACAACCTGAACCCAGCTTGTATCAGGATCAAACTCAGGTCATGAACAGAGCTTGGACTGCAGTAATGCAGCTTACCACTCTGCACTATGGGGCTCTTCTACTGTCTACCAAATACACACCAGTATCAATGAATGCTGTCCAGTATATTTATTCATTAAAATATATTTATATTTTAAAATTGCTTAAGGTAGGTTGCCAAAATAATTTTTTTAAAAAAACCAAAACCTAACAGGTAACATGCAGTTAAAAATAAAAAGAGAAAAAAAACATAGCTACATAATTCCTCCTCCAAATAATACACTCCATTTGGAAAGAGTAAGAGTCCAATAGCACCTTAAAGACTCTCAAAATTTGTGGTAGGTATGAGCTTTCATGAGTCACTGCTTACTTCTTCACTTACATATGAAATTAATCACAAGTGGCTACCTTAGAAGAATAGTCATGTCTTTTTGAAAAAGATGAAGAAGAAGGAGTTGGTTTTATACCCCACTCTTCACTACCTGAAAGAGTCTTGGCGTGGTTTACAACCACCTTCCCTTCATCTCCCTACAACAAACACCCTGTGAGGTAGGTGGGGCTGAGAGAGCTCTGAGAGAACCTTGACTGACCCAAAGTCACCCAGCTGGCTGCATATGGAGGAGTAGGTTCTCCAGTTTAGAGTATGGTGCTCTTTAATGCCTACACCACTGATGGCTCTCAGTATAGGGACCTCTGAACATAATTGGGGAGGACATTTCATGACACTGGAGCACCACCAAAAACATTGCAATTGTGCTGTAAGTGAATTGACAGTGAAGAGACGGCTAGTCAAATAGGGAAGCCTAGGGAGAAGCTGAGGTGGCAAATATTTATTTATTTATTTCAGTTTGTTGGCTGTATTTCCTAAGAATAGGGCTCAGGTTGGCTTACATCAGGGACACATACGAATAGGCTCATATATTTAAAATGAGGATATAAACACCACAATCCAGATATGACAACTTTATTCTTGTAGCTATATGTATAGTATAGATCTCAGGCATGCATGTAGTGAAACCCTTGTGCCTGAAGCCCATTAATTGACACCTTAGTGTAAGGTCTGATTCCTTCTTCCTGTATGCCATTTTTAAGGGATTGTGGTTGAAAGCTTGGATGTTATTATTAGTGTGGGATGAGCAAAATAAAACAACTCTCCTTTATTTGCTGCCAGAAGCCTTGCAAGTGGGGAGAAAGGGCCACCAACATCCTAAAATCTCAAATGCTCCACATTTGCTTCCCAAAGATCTGGATGATCCCAAAATTTATAGATCATACCCTTTAAGAGCTGCAGGGCCAGAAGTCCCTGGGAATTAGCCTTAAAGCGAAAGTGACATCACGTACTTTCCACTATCACCTAAGTTCATATGGTCTTGGGGCTCAAAAACAGAAGGAATGAAAGTAGAAGGGTGCTGAAGATGTTATATGATTCTTGATTGAAATTGTAACAGTAAGACTGATTTCCCACTCGCCTTATGCCACTCTCACGCTCCTCTTCTCAGCGGGGCTTCTGTCCAATTTCACGCTATCTGACCCAGGGCTGCAACTAGCTTTGCCTTTTTCGTGGAGCAAACAGAAACTGTTTTTAGAGTTAGCTCAAAAAAGGCAGCTAGTTGCAGCCCTGGGGCAGATGTTGTGAAATCAGATGGAAGCCCCGCTGAGAAGAGAAGCATGAGAGCAGCGTTAGGAAAGTGGGAAATCGGTCTAAGACACCCAAATCCCGCTGGGCAGACATCTAATTACTAAGCCACATAGCCATGTATTAACCTCCAGCTGGTTAGGCTAATAAATGAGTCATTTAATTGGAAGACAAAATATGTTGAGCTATGTGGAGGTTTTGTGAAATTTACTTTAAAAAAAAATGACAATATATTTTTGGTTTTTGAATCATATGTTTCTTGCGTTATAAAAGCCAAACCAATGGCTCCCAATAAATTGTGGAATATTTTCAATATTTCTGTTTCAGTTGCACTAGTTTTAAAATTTCTTGTTACAGTAGTACATTTCCACAGCTTAATTCACAAACTCTCTGGTATGTTTTCATATTGTTTTGTGTGTATTTCTAAGAGCTGGCTAATTTTTAATGGCTAATTTGTAACTGTGTTGGGTTTTCATTAAGCAAAAGACAACATTTCAAAGAGAAATGTAGTAAGGTTCAAGCAAATCAATAAAAATGATTTAATATGCGCCAGGACAATCCCCCCTCCTTCATTTATTAATGGCAGAAAACTTTTCTGTACCTGCCTTCCTCCTAGTGGGTTATATGGCAGTATTGTATTTGCCATTGCAGAACAACAATTTAATTACCGTCTGAGATTATTTATGTCAGCTAATGCTTTGTTCAGGCACAAACAATTCTGCTTAAACTGTCTTTGGCATGCCTATACATCAAAGTATCAAAAAGATTTAAGTAGTGACTGGTTTTACAGCACATGCAGGGTGATTTGTTTATCTGTAGTTTATTTGTAATTTAGGTAACCATCATGTACATTTATTTATGTTAATCAGTTCCAGCTCAGGACTTCAGAATCCATTAAACAGCCTGTGAGAAGTCTACAAATTATACTAAACATGTCATGCTATTGCTACCTACAGACAAGGAGTGCTTCAGGTTGTGATCAGTAGATGCAGCTACCTGATTACTATTATCATCATTGATAATAATTACTATAATTGACAGACGCCTGAATGGAATGCACCTTTCCCATAAGTTTCCTGCAGGTCACTACTATTCTAATACCTATATCCACAAATTTTTCAATCATTTTGGGGGACCCCCCCTGGCTTGTAGAAAAATCTTAACACTTAAAAAAGGAAGGGTGTTAATCCCGCACCCCCAAACAAGAGTACTGTCTGTGTAAATGTTGACAAATACAGACAAAGATCCACTATGCTAGATGGGCAAGGGAACTGTCATTGCCACCACTGGCATTGACTGTGAAAAGCAAAATATAACTGACAATATTATTAAGATATTAATATACATATATTCTGAATTATCACATCCAAAACAGAGATTACAAATATAGAAAGTTCAAAATCCCAGACACAAGTACACTGAATCAAAGTCTCTAACGAAGTGGGTACCATGCTACAAACATTTGAGAATCTAAAGGTTGGATACAAAGTCCTTGTTCCTTCTAGAATGATTATTCTCCAATGTGCAATGACCTATGAGAAGTCCAGTCTTGTGATTTTCATATCAATTATCTCTAATCCCAAGATAGTTACAACAAGGGCATCGATTTAGTTCTTGTTTCAAAGAGTCTTAATCAGGCAAAGGATTAATAAGGCAGTTAGAATGCTATACACTTTTCTACAATTTCTTCATTGGGATCAAAGATCTCTGCATACACTTTTCAAAAGGTGACTCACTCAAAGGGCTCAAGGGGAGCTGCTGCCCAGGTGGCAAAGTGGCTGGGTGGGCAGGCAGACAGGATGAAGAAAGGAGGAGTGAGCAGAGTTGCAGCAAGGAGGATGGTGGTAGTTGGGAGAAGCAGTGAGAAGGAAGAGGGTGGCAAAGTGGCAAGCAGGAAAGGGGTGGGTAGCAGCAGCAAAGAGGGTTGGTGGGTAGAGCAGTGAGGAGGAAGGGGGTCATAGAGTGGCAGTGAGAGGGTGAGCAGAGCAGCAGCTAGGAGCGGTGGTGGGCAGAGTTGCACCTATAAGGGTTGGTGGTTGGTAGGAGAAAGGGCAGTGGGCAGAATTGCAGCTAGGAAGGGTAGGTGAGTAGTATGGCAAGGAGGAAGGGATGGTGATGGGCAGAGCAGACTGAGAAAAGAGGGTACAACAGGAGAACAAGGGGGAGATATAGAACTGTGTTGAGAGTAAGGAGGAAGAGAAGAAATACAGTGTGCATGGATAAAGATGGGAGGAGGAGGTGGGCAGTATGAGGTAGAGAAGGGTGTCAGAAGACAGTGAAAAATCAGGAAGAACTGAGGGAATTTTCCCATGAGTTTCTTATGGGATCCCATTTATTAGGTTATATTTTGAACACAGAGACAACATCTGACCTTTGCTTCCTTATTTATAGCCTAATTAAGGGGAGGGGTAACTTGAATCCTGAAGTGATCTACTTACTTTTAAATTAGAATTCCTAATATTAGAATTAGAATGTTTAAAAAGTATGAAGCTGAAAGTGATTTGGATTCACTGATCCTATGTACTCTTTAACAGCATAAAAAGTGATATCATTGACGATTTTGTTGTGTGTGTACAGTCATCAAGACAAGTTATCCATGGCCTACTTCATAAATTTTCAGCAACCTCATAACATATGAGGTAGAAATATTTTTTATTCTTGATGAATTTCTAAAAAAAAATAATCAATAGTTATTTATTATTTATATTTATTATAATAATTTGGCCTTTTCTGTATATTTTCAGAAAGCAACACCTGGCTTCACTTTTTATATCTGTTTACTTCTGAATGTGTATTTCTTTATAATAGTATTATTGACCATTGAGGAAAGCCTTTGTGGCCGAAAAGCTATGGTCCTGTTGGTCATTTGATATTTTCATCAATTGTCTTTGCGAAAACATCACTCTTTATGTAAAATGATTACACCTTATGTTGATGTTCTATGTAGTCTGATCTTCAGACCATTCATGTTTAATCTTTTAATCTTTGCCATTGTGTACACCATATATATGTGTGTGTGTATCCATGGCGCCAAAATTGGGCTCCCCCCCCCTCCTGGTGCCCATGACAAATGTCTAGTTTGCCTGCCTTCCCTCCCCCCCCCCGCTGCTGCCACTGCTCACCCCCCCCCTCCGGTGTGATCAGAGGACCACAACAAAGTTGGTTCTTACTGGCTTCGATGTGGCTGGCATGGCTTCTAATCCTTTGAAGAGCTCACAGGAGGAGACTTCGCTCCTCCTCACTTCCGGTTTTGGGAAGGAGCAAAGTCTTCTCTCGTGGGGTCTTCAAAGGATAAGATGCTGTGCCAGCCGCATCAAAGCCGGTAAGGTCCAGCCTCGGTGTGCGGAGCAGGTCAACGGAGTGCAGCACTGCCTTGCAGCACCGTAAAGGGAGAGAGGGTGGTGGTGGGGTGGCGGGCAGGGAGCCTGCCTGGGGCACCACGTGCCCTTGGGTTGGTGCTGATGATATTAGGTTAGCTTGACCCTTTTAACATTGTAGGTATATTTTTGGTTGAGTTTGTCATTCCCTTTCCATCCTTTGAGATTAGATAGATCTGGAAGATAGACCATGCATCAACAAATGTGATCTGGTCAATATAGACCATGTTTCTCCATAGAACCTCCATGTGTTTTCTTATTTCAGCAGTGCCAGAATGAGGAAGATGGTGTTATTTTGATAGTGTAACCAGTTCTTCTCTGAGTTTTTATAATGAAATACAGTAAAACCCTACATGAGAGTAGTAGAGATTAAGAAACAGCTTTCTAAGAGAAGCTTGCTTTCCATTGCTGTATTTAAAAATCCTTCCCCATTCCACTGTAGTGTCCACATATGGAGTGCCTCCTCAACAGAGTATTGTTTTTCCACCCCCCAGAATGGGCCCTCTGGAGATGTTTGTGTACACTTCCCATATTCTCATCCAGCTGTCTTTCTCATGGAATCATGGGGCAAGCAGAGAATTTTTCTCAGTCACCTTTCCTGGTATACCAGTGTGTTTCCCCATCAAAAGCTAAAAGATTTACAAAGGCTAGGTCTTGCTGCCACCACTTCCAATGGCCTTGAGTGATGTGACTCTTTAAGTTGCATTTTTATTACAAGAGCTTTTTTTGTAGAAAAAGTCCAGCAGGATCTCATTTTGCATTTTAGGCCACACCCCCTGCCATCACCATTGTTTCACATAGGACTTTTTCTAGAAAAGGCCCAGTAGGAACTCATTTGCATATTAGACCACACACCCTGACACCAAGTCAGCTGGAACTGTGTTCCCGTGTGTTCCTGCTAAAAAAAAAATCCTGGTTATTACTTAGTACTGGGCACAATCAAAGCTGAAGGTGGGATACCCAGGCTTCAGATTCAGTGGGAGCTCACAGGAGTGCAGCTCCTGAACCTTTCTGAGGGCTCCCCCTCCTCCTCCCCACCTTGTCCATTGAATAGTAGGTGCAGCTGCATAACAATCTCTGGATGAACTCCACCACCTATTTTTCTACAAAATGACCCATGGAGATACCCATAATAAAACTTACACAGTTCCTGGTGACCTTCTGTTTCATGCATTTTAAAAGAATTGTAGTATCAGGTGTAGATGGATATGGGTCAGATGGCAGCTGCCATTTTGTCCAGGCATATTAGTCCTAGATCAGAGAAGCAAGGTCAAGCAGGAAGCAAAAAGATGCTGTAGAAATTCCCATTGCTCAAAGAAGCAGGGAAAGTAAAGCACGATGTGCTAAAAAATGTGTTACCAAGGGGGGGGGGGAGGAGGATGTGATGACTAGACTCCTCCAGTTTTATTTCAAAACACAGCTGGCAATTAGAAATGAAAATATTAGTCCTGATTTTTCCCCCAGAGCATCCCCCCTTTTTCTTATAATTATAGTGGCCATATTCAGAATCAAATCAGGGGAGGGAAATTCCCCAACCAGCAGTTTTTTCTTAGTACGTTCCATTGCTTCATACTTCTCCAAGTAGTGGAATTCTTTAAGGCAATTTCACAGCATCAGTTTCCTCCAAAGGAGAAAGCAGTGGAAATATTTATTTACAAATTTACAGGTTGAGCAGCTAGGAAGCATATAGGCACACAGGAGGGAGTGTTAGTTACAAAGAAGAAAGAATCCCTAGAACAAACAGTTGCTCCTGGAAACACTCTTACAGGAAAAAAAAATGTTTTTCTTTTTTTCCTCTGGCTAGATTCAGACTGCTCTTCTGGCATATACAGTGTTTCTGACATATACAGTGTTTAAGCATACTGTGTATTTGCACTTTCTATTTAGGCATGAAGATGTGACATTCAGAGCTAAAAAAAAAAATCCAGATAGCCATTTTGCATAACAGAATGGTGGAACTGCACCACTCTTGTCAAATTTTGTGTACATGGCTCTGTTCTAGATCCATTGTATTTCATGAATGTGTATCTCAGTCTTTTCCATTCAAACCAACACCGTCACTTATTAAGGAAATCATTAACAGAAATGTTTGTGCCTATTTCTGATTTCTTTCTTCTTTTAAAGCACGGGGAAATGGAGATTGACTGAAGAGGCTATAAACCTAATGATGCATTTAATGAAAACATACATTTTATGGACAAATTGTGTCTTAAAATTACTGGAAGCTATAGCACCCAAGTTAATGAAATTAAATGACCCTAAAATGTTCCTAATATGACCTCCAGATGCCTTGAGGCGTTCTTTTCATCAGCTTTTCAATTATTTAATTTTTACACACTGTAGTGGGTTTCCCACCACACCAGTGTTTCTGTATATCTTGTTTTGGTTACCTTTGGTAACAATAACATAAAGAATCTGGATAATCAAAGTCATGAAAAAAAAAGAGTTGAAAAGCAAAGGGGTTCATTGGTATTCAGGGTGTGCAGGGCTTTTTTTGTAGCAGGAACTTTTTTGCATATCATGTTACACCCCCCCCCCTCCCGATGTAGCCAATCCTCCAATAGCTTACAGGGCTCTTAGTACATGGCCTACTGAAAGCTCCAGGAGGACTGGCTACATCAGGGGGGTGTAGCCTAATATGCAAAGGAGTTCCTGCTACAAAAAAAGCCCTGGAGGTCTGAGAGGCATTCTTTATCTAAAGACTACTGACCTTTTCTATCCATAGCATAGTCAGTAGATGGTTATCTTCTGCATATATATATATATATATATATATATATATATATATATATATATATATATATATATATATATATATATATATATATATATATATATATATATATCTCCATCTTTATTTGAAAAACTCTTCTACTCTTTTGGTCTTTCAATTTATTGATTATAAACAAAATACATGCTTTAGAAAAAAATGGATTTCCAGATTTTTAAAAAGGCTTCTAAGTAATAACAGGACTCTTTAATTTAAAGACTTAAGACAGCTAATAGAGGTGGGTTTTTTTTTTAAATCACCTAATCGAAAGCTTATGGCCTAATTGGGCCAGGATAGAGTCTACTATCCCTCTTACATGCAGGTATGCAAATCAAATACTTCAAAGTTAGCCCATTCTCTCCAGAATTATGGCTAGGCCACTGACTAACACAATACTGGCAAGATGAGCCAACCTGTTGTTTCTTAAGTTCTTAAGGTTCACTGGAGGTCGGTAGAGGTTGTGTTATTGATTTCTGTTGAAGCAGGATTGAGTTCAAGCGTTCTCAGTTCTACAGTTCCTCACTAAATGTTTTTCATTTTCTCCTACTCACCTCCTGAGAATCTCCCAGGGCTCCAATTCTCCCTGAGCAATATTTCTGTCAGTTTTGTATTTGCAAGTTCTGCTGCCTCATGGCAAGGATTCTTGAAATGTCTTTAGGTGAGCTGAGAGAGTCAGCTATTCATGATCAGTAAATCTCTCTGTACAAACAAAATCATAAATCCACTCTCTGTTGGAAAGGTTGTCACATTTCACAATAGAACTGCTTTTGTTCCTGAGGTACCTGTCAAAGCAACTTGGACTTTGCGTTCTCTTGACTCTTTCATCTTCTAATAGTGAACTATGGATCTGGAATATATTTTATTGCAACATCCTCAGAATTTACAACAGCAGTTTTGTTCTTGCATTTTCCAGTCTTCCTAGTGGGGCATTTTATATAACTATCAAAGAATGAGTATAAGATTGATGTATTTTGTGATCTCTACATATCATTATACCTTTAAAGGAAATAAACTAAAGGAAGAAAGGCAAACCTTTTATAGGCTAATCCTTTATGATTTCAAGCATTACAGTGAATATTTTAATTTTGCTACATTGAGTTCCCCCATTAAAATTATAGCAGGGAAAGAGAAGTTGTGGAGGGTCACAAAATTGTTCCCCAAACACCATTGCCTGTTGTTCTTCCTGGCTGTTCATAGGTACTTTATTCTCTGCTGCTGTGTACCATATTCTTATCACATTTCTTGAAGCAATAGGAATACTTTTACATTTTTGTGTGAATATTTCCATGTCCTTTCTTGCACCTGCACCCCCCCCCCCCCAAATATATATAGATGCTTTTTGAATGGCACAAAAATGCTTGCAAAACATAGTCCTCTGGTTTGTTTTAGTTGTGATTATTGAACATATAGCAAACTGCTCCTGAAGAACAGGACAGCCTACAAAATAGTTTTTCAAATATTGTCTTCTTTCATTTTTAGCAAGCAGCAAACTACCAATAACATATGACAAACTGAACAGTGAAAATTGTGTTCATGTGGTCCTCAGTAAATATTACATTATTATAATCTAAATTTAAAAGATATTTCCATCTTCCATGTCACAATTTTCTGTGAGGTAGGTTTCAGTCCAATGGCTATGCTGTTTGGATATATAGATGATAGAGAGATGACATATTCTTATAGAATGGTAATCTAAAATTTAATAGCAGCTGTTTGTTTTGTTGTCACACACTAATGGGAGAAACCCAAACCTACATTTCGGCATGATTAAGTTAAGGAAGTTTTGGATCTTATAATTATTAATAAACTATAGGAACAAGTCAGGGCTCATCAAGGAAGACGGAATGAGAGTCATTTATGGAGGAATGGTGGTCTGTAATTATATTTTTTTGGGGAAAAAGGTATTTCAATTGAGGGGGGAGGCAGATTATAATACAATAGGTTTATACTGATTCTGCAGAAATGCCCTTCATCCTAGAATTCACCCCAGTAATTGAACCACTGTTTATGACTTGGTAAAGCTTTTTGTTCTACTTCAGATGGTAGAGATTTTTGTTCTACTTCAGCCAGAGCCATCAGCAACTCTAGACAATAAAGCACTCTATGTTTGGGGTTTGATGGCTAACCCCCCAGCCTCTTCACTTCTGTCAGACATGATTTTGCAGCTAAATTCTGCTTTATTGCCTAGAGTTGCTGATGGCTCTGGCTGAAGTAGAACAGCTTTACCATCTGATACCTTGCTAGAATGTCACACCTCAAGGGACATAGACTTGGAAAGCCAAGTGACTAGTTAGTAATTTTTTGCTCTTGTGGCATGAAAATCAAAATCACCACAGGAAGGGAAGAACTCCTGAAGAGAGCTTATATATCTCAGGATACAGGAAAAAGGCTCTCTTTTGTCTTGCTCTTGCCACAAACCACAAAGTATTAAACCTAAGTTTTCCATATTTTTCACATGGCACAGGGAATGGGGAGAAGACCTAGCTCTAAGGTAAAGGTGAACTTTTACATGTGGCAACTTCAGGAACTAGCCTTATCCTAGTTGTTATTATTATTTTCATGTTGTAACAACCTACACCCCCCTCAGCTCAAGGCAGAGCAAGGTGTTTTCTTTACAGCGACAGACAAGGCAGCACAACTCAAAGATAAGCAAAAATATTACTTTATTGAGCTGGCAGGCAGTTTTAAAACAGACTGGTGCAAAGAAAACAACAATGTTATAAAATATAACTAACTAATACAATTTACATCACACCATAATCACCAGCCGGTAAGCAGGACGGCTTTTTGCCAAGAAAACAGTAGTAAAAAAGGTTTTGGGAAACAGTATAAATCCCTCTCAGCTGGCTAATGACAAAACAAAAATGGGCATCCCAGAAGAACCAATCAACCCAATGCAGCTGAGAGTAGCCATTAATTAGAAGGAGATTAGAACAACTCCTTCCAAGGTCACACATAACCAAAACACTGCTGGAAGAATAAAAATTGGCAAGCAGCCCAGAAATCAAAACCACCATATATATATATATATATATATATATATATATATATATATATATATATATATATATATATATATATATATATATATATATATATAGGGGGGTGGGCTCCCTCTGGGTGTCCTGCCCCCCCCAGGGAAAGTGCATGCGCAATACATAGCCTCTCCTTTCCCGGTGTAGTGAACGCTGTGTGGTCACTGTCTGGCTATGCCTGGCAGATGGTCATTGCAATGGCCTCTCCTACATTACTGCATCCATGGCAACAGCTTCTCGCTGGTCCCCCCTGTTTTCACAGAGTTTGCCACGTTATGGTGCGACCAAATGTCCGGCGGTATAACCGGATGGGCAGGCTGGACTCACCAACATTGCCAGCCAAGAGAAGGAAAACTCTAACATCAAGCCCAGGCAGACAGAGCTCGTTAATGTAACATCTACCACCTGGAGGACTCGCTGCCAGCGTCCCGGCTTACTGGGCCATGGCAGATGACCCCAAGGTGAAAGGGTGGAGCCAGTACTGCGCACACTGCGCTTCACCTAAAAATTCCTCTGCGCAGGCCTGAAGGGTATCCACATCCACAACCCACAACATACCAAGTCCTGCAGCGATGGGCAAGGGGCGAAACGGCAGGTGGAAGATGCCACTGGAAGCCGCAGTCCCGATCCTGCATGTAGGCGGTTCAAGGTATTGGTCGCCTGATGCTGACCCGGAGACGAAAGCATTTTTCGGCAGCACCCTGAACGACCAAGCAGCCTTATTTAGGGACAGTACTGCTTGCTCCGTATGGAGAGGGGCCTAGAAAAGGTGGCCTAAACAAAGGTCGACTCCCCCCCCCCAGTTGGCTAGCCACGGTCAATGGGCATCCTTACATGCGGTCGAAAAATAACAACAAAGAAAAGGCATGCACCTGCCTCACAAAGTGTGCAAAGACTAAAGCTTGCGTGTTGGAACATGAGAACCATGCTTGACACAGTAGATAGTGGTCACCCTGAACAACGTTCTGCTCTAGTTGCCCACGAACTTCTCAGGTTGAATATCGACATAGCAGCTCTCAGTGAGGTCCATTTCCCTGAGGAAGGTAGTCTTCAAGAACACGGTGCTGGCTCTACTGGTGGGATAAGTCGGGTATACCCTCTACTGGTCGGGTAAGTCAAAGGCTGAGAGCCGCCTTTCTGGCGTTGGCTTCATGGTCAGGAACTCCATTGCCTCTAAACTTGAAAACCTGCCAACAGGTCACTCAGATCGCATCATGTCTATGCGCCTCCCACTTCAAAACAAGCAGCAAGCAACACCCTTTAGTGTGTATGCTCCAACCCTTCAAGCAGATCCTGCAGAAAAGAACAAGTTCTATGCTGATCTACGCAACCTCGTACGGAAGACCCCTACAGAGGACAAGGTGATCATCCTTGGCGACTTTAATGCCAGAGTAGGTAAAGACTCGGAAGCCTGGAAAGGAGTACTTGGCAAACACGGCATTGGCAACTGCAATGATAACGGGCGCCTCCTGCTAGAATTCTGCATGGAGCACCAGCTCACCATCACCAACACTATCTTTCAGCAGAAGAACAGCCTGAAGACAACCTGGATGCACCCACGGTCCAAGCACTGGCACCTTATCGACTACATTCTGGTGCGCCAGAGAGACCTTCGAGATGTCTTACACACCCGAATAATGCCCAGTGCGGAATGTCATACGGATCATCGTCTAGTACGCTGCAATCTCCGTCTTCACTTTAAATCTACACTCAGGAGACGCGGTATCCCCCAGAAAAAGTTTCAGGTTGGCAGCCTTCAGTCAGCCGAAGTTAAAGCTGCCTTCCAGGCAAAACTCCAGACAAGAATTGAGGACCCCAGTTGCCTCACAGATCCTTCTCCAGAAGCACTCTGGGAACACCTAAAAACTACCATCCTGTTGACCTCTGAAGAAATCCTCGGGTTCTCCACAAGGAAGAACAAGGACTGGTTTGACGAGAACAATCAAGAGATCCAAGATTTACTGGCGAAAAAGAGATCTGCCTACCAAGCACATCTTGCTCAGCCCTCCTGTCCCGGGAAAAAGCAACCTTTCGCGCTGTATGTAGCAACCTCCAGCGCAAGCTTTGAGACATTCAGAACGAGTGGTGGACCAAGATTGCAGAGAGAACCCAGCTGTGTGCAGACACTGGCGATTTAAGAGGGTTCTACGAAGCCCTGAAGGCAGTATATGGTCCATCATATCAGGCTCAGAGTCCCTTGTGTAGTGCAGACGGCCAAGTGCTCCTCACAGACAAGGCATCCATACTGAACCGGTGGTCGGAGTATTTTCAGGATCTCTTCAGTGCCAATCGCGTAGTTCAAGATTCAGAAATCCACCTCACCCGACTTCAACCAGTGAAAACAGAGTTGGATGTGATCCCCACCCTAGAAGAGACTGTTAAAGCCATCAAGCAACTGAAAAGTGGCGAGGCAGCGGGAGTTGATGGAATTCCACCAGAGATCTGGAAGCATGGGGGCATAGTACTACATAGTACACTTCACAAAGTACTTGTCACCTGCTGGGAACAAGGCAAACTATCACGGGACTTTCGTGATGCAATCATCATTACTTTACATAAGAACAAAGGGGAAAAGTCAGACTGCTCCAACTACCGGGGGATAACCCTGCTCTCCATCACAGGCAAAATCCTTGCTAGAATACTCCTGAACAGACTGGTGCCCACCATTGCAGAAAAACTCCTCCCAGAGAGCCAGTGTGGCTTCAGAGCTAACAGGAGCACCACCGACATGGTATTTGTTTTCAGGCAGCTCCAAGAGAAATGCAGGGAATAGAACAAGGGTCTATATGTGACTTTTGTCGACCTTACTAAAGCTTTTGATACCGTTAGCAGGAACGGCCTGTGGCAAATCTTGGAACGTTTAGGATGTCCCCCAAGGTTCCTCAGTATGGTCATCCAGCTACATGAAGACCAGCAAGGCCAAGTCAGACACTGCAACGATCTCTTGGAGCCCTTCCCAATTGGCACAGGTGTAAAGCAAGGCTGTGTTCTTGCGCCAGCACTCTTTACGATCTTTTTTAGCATGATGCTTCAAAGAGCCGCAGTAGATTTAGATGATGACGATGGTGTCTACATCCGCTATCACACTGATGGCAGCCTGTTCAACCTGAGGTGACTTAAGGCCCACTCCAAGACAATGGAAAAACTTATCCAAGAGCTACTGTTTGCTGATGATGCTGTTAAGCCAAATGCCCCCAAAACGAGATTGGGGAATTAGTCAGGTGGGCACCTGGCTCAAACCGGGATCTTTCTCCAATGTATACCAGGCTCAACCATTCAGAGAGTAAATGCTCAATGAAAGGATTCTAATTAGGTAAAAATAGTTGTTCTTTATTGGAATAAAATAGTTCCTTCACACAAGATAAAATGCAATTCAATCTCACATTCACACAGGTTTAAGAAACATAGATAGATCGATAGGGGAACATAAACGGATACACAGCCAGGGCGATATTTACCATTGTAGTCTTCCAGGAAGGTTCCAATGGCGACATAAGCGGGCAGGGGAAGTGGACCCAAAACTGTGGCCAGAATTGGGGATGGATCTAGACAGCGGAACTGGGATGCTGTTAGATGCACACATGAGTGGAGTTGGGTCAGAGGTTATATAGACTCCCTTGGCCCTTTAGGGGATGGGAGGTGATGGGGAGGAGAGATGGGGAGGTTCTATGATGACCATGAGGGCTGGGCTCCATCAGAACCAATGGTGAGTTCCCTGAGGACACCTGATTGGGTGTTGGCTTGGACCAATGAGCTTTACCTTAGTTCTGGGCATCCTAGAAACTTCCAGGTGGCGCCAGGTTCTGAGACGGCTCCACAGGTATCAGTATGGAAATGGTTGGGGGCATGGGATTGTTTGAAGAGGTGACAATTGGGAATCACATATGCACCTAGGTCTCCCCGGTATGGATCAAAGGCTTGGATGTGTCAGGAAATGTTCTTCCTCTTCCTCTTTGTTCTCTCGGGCAGGGGCCTCTGCCTAGTGTTTTGTTAGACAAAGAGCATCAATAGTTGAGCTGTTATTCCATTCATGGGCTAAACAGGTTGCTTGCAGGCTGAGGGTGACTTGAGGTGTGTACGTGATCTTCCCACTAAGAAGGAATGAAGTCCAGCCTGGCAGGGTATGCTTGGATAAGCTTAGGCAAAAGTGAAGCAGATACTGGAAATGGAATCAGGAAAGCACTCTGGATCCTGGTGTTGTTAGCCTTAGGTTCATGGAGGCAGGCTGGAAACATGGTGGCCTGGCTTCTCCCACTGCAGCGGCCAAGACTGGGCACACAAGGAGCAGAGTTCTGGCTAACACCCATCCAGATGTAGAATGCTGCTGCAAAGCTGAGGCTTATAGTATCCACATAAGCCTTATAAACTGTAAGCAAAGTCCACTTCTTAGAGCAGATGTGTGAGAGTCAAAACTCCAGGCACCCTGGCAACCATACCGGTGATCACGATATCCATATGTATGAAAAGTAGGGGGCTTTTCCTCACAATGCTGCACTTGTCTCCCACTCGGTATCAGCTCTGCAGCATATGACGTCCTGCTTTGCAGAGGCTGCCAAGCTATTCGGCCTAGAAGTTAGTCTGAAGAAGACAGAAGTTCTCCACCAGCCTGCACCCCAGGAAGATTATCACCCTCCCTGCATCACTGTGGGTGAATCAGTTTTGAAGACAGTCCAGCAGTTCAGCTACCTGGGATGCATCATCTCCTCAGACGCCAAGATCGACAAGGAGATTGACAATAGGCTGGCAAAGGCAAACTGTGCATTTGGCCGACTGCATAAAAAAGTGTGGAGCAACAAGCATCTGAAAAAAGGCACAAAGATCAATGTTTACAAAGCGGTTGTGATGACAACCCTCATCTACAGCTCCGAATCGTGGGTTTTATACCGTCATCACCTGCGACTTCTTGAGCGCTTTCATCAGCGCTGCCTTCGCACCATCCTCAACATCCACTGGAGTGACTTTGTGACCAACACTGAAGTCCTTAAGCGGGCGGAGGTTACAAGCATCGAGGCATTGATGTTGAAGATGCAGCTGCGCTGGGCAGGGCATATCTCCAGGATGGAAAACCACCGCCTTCCCAAGATTGCCCTGTATGGTGAACTTTCCACCGGCCATCGAAATAGAGGGGCACCAAAGAAGAGGTACAAGGACTCCTTGAAGAAATCCCTTGGTACCTGTTGCATTAACCATCACCAGTGGTCTGACCTAGCCTCAGATCACAAAGCACGGAGGCACACCATCCACCAGGCTGTCTCTTCCTTTGAGAACGCCCGCATAGCTGGTCTTGAGGACAAAAGGAGGTCGAGGAAGAATCGTACTGCTACAGCACCAACCCCAAATCAGACTTTTCCCTGCAGCCACTGTGGCCGGACCTGCCTGTCCCGCATTGGTTTTGTCAGCCACCAGCGAGCCTGCAACAGACATGGATTACTGCACCTTTCTTAAACCTTCGTTCGCGAAGTCAAGCCGAGATAAATATAATTAGGTTTTTAAAATCCACAATACCCTTTAAGAGAGATCTTCATTACACATGTATAGTCCATTTTTCTCACTAGCACTTAAGGAGGATTACCAGAATGATAAAAAAAAAATCAGTTATTGTTTAGGAGAAGTACAAAGTGTAACTTGAGAGGAATATGTGTTTTTACTTTTTCTTTGCATCTCTGCTAAGCTTGATATTTGAACAAAATATGTTTTATATTTATATTTTTCTGTATTAAATGTTCTTATATTTTGAATGCTCAAAGCCTGATCTCTGTAAACACACCACACCTATTCACTCTGACTATCCAAGCAGTGGTAAAGTGGAAGGACAGTGAATAACCTCACCATCCATTAAGTGCTTGTTGCTCAGAATTGCAAATGTACAATGGAACATCCCCATGCTAGATTGTAGGGATGAAGTGCGAGATGAAGAAACTAGATGAAGCCTTTAGGCTTGCTTCAGTAGCTCTGATGAGAGCCAGTATGATGTAGTGGTTAAGTGTGTGGACTTTTATCTGGGAGAACTGGGTTTGATTCCCTACTCCTCCGCTTGCAGCTGCTGGAATGGCCTTGGGTCAGCCACAGCTCTGGCAGAGGTTGTCCTTGAAAGGGCAGCTGCTGTGAGAGTTCTGTTGTGGGGGAGGAAGACAAAGGAGATTGTGAGCCACTCTGAGATTCGGAGTGGAGAGTAGGGTTGCCAAGTCCAATTCAAGAAATATCTGGGGACTTTGGGGGTGAAGCCAGGAGACATTGGGGCGGAGTCAGGAGCAAGGGTGTGACAAGCATAATTGAACTCCAAGGGAGTTCTGGCCATCACATTTAAAGGGACAGCACACCTTTTTAAATGCCTTCCTTCCATAGGAAATAATGAAGGATAGGGGTACCTTCTTTTGGGGCTTATAGAATTGGACCCCCTGGTCCAATCATTTTGAAACTTGGGGGGTATTTTGGGGAAAGGCACTAGATGCTATGCTGAAAATTTGGTCCCTCTACCTCAAAATACAGCCCCCCCTGAGCCCCCGATACCTCCACATTAATTCCCCATTATACCCTATGAGAATCGATCTCCGCATAGGAAACAATGAAGTGCCCAGCAGACATCCCCCCCACCCTGTTTCTGGCAACTCTGAAGTGAGGGATTGGCATCTCTACTCACAAGTTGCTGCCAACTTCTTCAAAGTAACACAGACACACAATCACAAGAGGAAGCCTTTCCACTCGGAGACTGAAGCCTCCGGAGGAGGAAAGTCACATGGGACTGGGGGCAGGAAGGAGCCTGGGAAAGCAAAAGAACCCCCGCTGGGACCTGGGGATTGGCAAGCCTAGTGGAGGGCAAGGTATAAATCCAATATCTTCTTCTTCTTCTTCTGCACTGCTTTGTCTTGTAGGAGGGGGTGGGGGTTGGCTTTCTGCCAAAGGAAGATATGGCTGTTTGCATGCAAATCTAAGCTGAGCAAATGTGGAGCTGCTGTGGAGGGATGGAGGGAAGCTTCTAGATCTTGCACATCACAAGTCTTTGTGCAAATGGAGACACATTGATATCTCTCTACCATTCTGCTTTCAAGACCAGAGCAGATCAAGTCTGTTTGTCCAGAGAAGTGGCCAACTCACACATCCAAGGAAGTAACTCACAGAAAAAGAGAGAGAAAAAATCTGCTTTTATTCGATTGCAGAAAGGTCCAGAGGTTAGAAGTCACATTCTATCAGCAGGCTAAATAATATGTCTACTTACTGTCTTCCAAAGGCATGCTGGAGGACAGAAGCCAATTTGTTCCCTCAGCTGGAGGAAGAAGAGGGACCCTGGTGTCAGGATGCTGGTGGAGGAGGGAGACACTACCCGCCTCTCCACAGTTTGTTTCCTTGCTCTTGGCCCACCTTCCCAGCTCCCACCCTCTTTTAGTACAGGTTTCTGTCTGTCGCCTCTTGGGGTAGGAATTTTTCACTTTCTCTCTTACTGGCCTGTGTGAGAGAGTGTTTTTTTTGCCTATCTTGCATTGATGGCAGTGGACTTGGAAATTGGCACTGGTGGGTAGTGCAGTTAAATAGGTTGGTCACTTGGCGGGGTAGTGTGGTAATGGAAGTGGAATAGTGAGCACCCTGGCACTTCATCTTGGGAATAAAGGGTCCACCAGAAATGGGGTTTGAGGCTCAGGGCAGGGAATGGTGGATCTTGTTTTGGATTCCTTTGGTTCGGCTTATCTCAGCAGGCTGGGTGGCTTCTGGGTTAGGGTATCAGGGGTACTACCAATTGGCTAGGCTGCTGATTGAGAGCCAATTGAGTGGCTTGAGATTGGAGCAGGTTTCTCACCCTATACTGGGCTGGGAGGTTGCTTGATGTTGACATCTGCCCTGCTTTCTGTACTTCCAAGCATCCCCTCACCATTTCATTTATAAAAATTAATAAAGTGGCCCTTGTTGAAATCCGCATACTGTGTCTGACACTTCATTCCAACTGGGGGAGCAATACAGTGTCTTCCAAAAGGATAGAGTTTAGTCTCTCAGATTTTGCGATGGAAAGATATTGTTTTCATGCATCTCCTTGCCAGTGAAGAGATAAGAACAAAGACACAAGAAATGGGCAATGAACCAAGTTTCTGTTGCTTCTAATTTGAGCCAATGAGTGAGCTAATATAACAGCACATGACCTACAAAGTTACCTAAACTACATTTCCCATTAACCTTCCTCTTAAAGGTACAGAACTAGATTTTCTGATCTAATATAGGCTACTTTCTATCCTCTACCAGGAGTAGCATGGGATCCAACCTATTTAAAGAGTCCTGTTTTTTTTTAAAAAAAAAAAAAGGAAGGAAAGGGCGGGGAATGAAAATATGTTTTTAAAGGAGAAAATCCAACAAAATTCAATTGGGCTTACTTCTGAGTTATCCTATTTAAGATCATCTTGAAAATGTATTATTATAGCCAATACAGGAGAATAATACTATCCAGTGATGCTTAGAAATATCTGGAAGGTGTTTGGCAAGTGCAGAATCATTGCTTTTTCATAGTACAGCAGTGGCAGCAAACCCTTTTAGTTTAACAAGCATTTTGGTACTATACTACAATCTTTTCAAATGTGAAAAATATGACAGCCAGTAAATTAATTACTAACACTTTTAACACCCACCTGTCCTTTCTTGGTCTTTAACATATGATGTTTTCCCAAGGAGAAAGAAAAATAGCTTTGTTACCATGGCAGCCTCTCTCTCCCCCCCCCCCCCTCTCTCTAGCCTTCCAACACAAGTTATGCTTCTTGTGTATGTTTAGGAAAAAATGAAATGTGGTTGTCTCATTATGAGGACAAGCACGTGAGCTTTCCATCTAAACAGATTTTTGTCATTTTTGAATGCACTATTTCTCTTTGAAAGTTTCAAGGTCAGCCTGTTTGCAGTTTTGAAGGTACAACTCTGAGTCATGCTCCATAAGGTCATTGCTTTCAACATTCTAGAATGTCTTCTGCCCTAGAAGAATTCAAGCTACATAAAGCTCTAAGGTACACACTGCTCTGACCTGTTTCAAAAAGTATTCTTTTGGTCATGTGGCAATTATTTCCATATACAGAACTTTTGTGTTTCAAACTGGGCCTAGATTCACAGAAGCATAATGATAGTGGAAGGATTGCTACCTCCTACCTCTTCCAGCAGCAGTATTTCTTGTTGAAAATGACACTGCTGAATGCCTTATGATGCTTGCGGTGGCTGTCATTTAAAATACAGAAAAAAAAGAAAACTGCCCAGCATTTCTGGAGAATTTGTATGACTGTGCAGTTTTGAGACACTTGTCCAAATGCAGCTTAAATATCCATTATTTTAATTTGAAAATATAGTTTCATGTCCTCTGTCAGTAGCCATGTTTAATACTTTCCCAAGAGTCTTTTTTTTAATCGATAACAAGTTTTATTAAATTTAACAGGGAAAATTAGGGAATTGGGAGAAGGATCAGGGATAGGATACATAAAATAAAAGAATAGATTAGAGTTATTACCACATCAAGAAAAACAAAAGAAAAATATAACTTTAAAAAATATAATTCATTATACCTGCAAGTACTCAAAATTAGTACATAGATATTACCTTTAAAGTCTACAAATATTTTATGATCTTTTGATATTACTGTAAAATCCTCCTGTTTTACCAACTATTTAGTGGCAGATTCCAGATTCTTATCTATCATATCTGTGATCATACAAAACCAAATCTATGTATCTTTAATCTACATAAAGCAACAGAAAGAAGAAAAAAAGAAGAGAAAGAAAGGTTCAAATTCTGGTATTCAGTACTAGCTTATTAACCCAGAGGTTTCAATATGTAGCAACAGCAGCTGCATCTCTATTTACAAAGGAATCTCAAGGCTAAACGAAAATAAAACAAGCTTCTCATTAACCATGAAAGGCTTCTGAGTTAGATGGGTACAGTTATGGTACCCATGTCTTATTAGCAAATGTTGATAACTTTAGGCTTCTACTTGAACAGTTAGCTCTCTTTAATAAACAAAAATGATGGGTTTTCAAAAAGAAAAGAGAAAAAGTAAGCAAGGGAGGAGAAGAGAAAAAAACACACACAAACCCATGGAATGCTGTTTTTACAGCAGCCCTCATCTCAAAAGGCGCTAGCCATTCTCAATTGCTCCCACAACTTCACACTAAACAGAAAGAGGAACCTTGATCTATAGGGAAGATTCATCTCACTCCCATCAAATTGTACTCATTTACTTCCCTGAAAAGCAAAGAAAGAAGTTCTTAGTGGATTAACTCATTGGCAGACATCTCCATGCATGGGAATGAACAAAGGGCACCTCCTCACCAACCATTCAAGAAAAAGCAAAAATATTAAAGGTATGTACATACTTTCCTTATATATATGTATGCGTGTATGTACTTCTAGCTACAATAGTCCAAATTCTAATTAAACAGATTAATTTTTAGCCTTACATTAGTGTATATTTAAATTTTAAAAAGTTTTACAAGTTGCTAGAGACATTAAAACCCCTCTTTTTTTAGCAACAGATTGTTAAACTTCATTATGATTTTGAGCTTTGCAGAAAATCACATCAAACCAAAACAAGCTGCCCATTCAGTTTGAAAAATAAAAAAAACAAATAATCCTGCTTTAGGTTTGAAGAATCCCTCAAAAAAAAGGGGGGGGGGAATTCAAAATTAAGTCCCATAATATTGTGCCTGTTAGAGAATAGTTTTATAATCTCTTCTTCTAGTTTGCATAAAAATGAAGATCTCCTAGTTTGAAAATCAGAATATCCATTCCAAGATGTTATGTCAGATCCATAATATTATGCTCATGTCAAGCCACTGTATGGTAAGAGTTTATATTCTCTTCTTCCTAAAAGCCTTCCAAGTCATAATCCTTGTTGTTGGATTTGCTCTGAGGCTGTAGATTTTAACTGAGTAAACTGGCTTTTCCTTTTCATTGCTGAACATTTTTACAAAAAGCTTTGGAGCTGAATTGATGTTATTCCCCCCCTTTCTTTGTCTCAGTGAACTGTAGGTTTCGTTTCTCCTGCATAAGTGCATAAACTGCATTCATTTCAAAATCAGGCAAGGCAATCTCAGGCACTTGTTGTTTCACTTTTGCCTGCTTCTCAGGCAGATTTTGTGCTCCTTGATACCTCTGTTCTTGTATATTTTCCATTTCTTTACAATTCTCCAGGAATTTTCCCAGCTATTCCTTTACCTATTCTGCTAAAAGACCAAGTCCCTGCCTTATGGAGAGTATAGTAGCCACAACATCTTTTGAATTATTCATCTATTCCCTGCTGTTATAATCAGTATGATAGTAGAATTCAGAGAATAAGTTCAGAGTGCCAGGTTGAAAATCCAGAAATCCAGCTTTTCTCATTTAAAGTCACATTCCACCTTTGATCAAGTTTTGTATAATATGTTGGTAGTCCAATTGTTACTTATTTAATTTTAAACCAGATCTATCCACAACTATATACTCAGTCCAATTCTTTTTACTTGAAATAAAGACAATTGTTATAAGCTTGTTCTTTTAATTTTAGAAGTCGACGAAATCCCTGGGAATGTCATTTCCCATGCTGTCAGGGCTCCCCCTCCAGGGATCCCCTCGGGTATCTGGGCTTCCCAGACCCCCTCAATCTGCTCAATTTGGGGAGTTCACAAGAGTTGCGATTCCCCCCGCCTTGCTGAGCTGAAGCCAGAACAGGAGATCTACTTTTCCAAGAGTCTTGACCCATACATTCTCTTGTTTTTTCTAGGGTGGGGGATAATGTAATGGAGGATAATGTAATTATGAATGGTGGAACAGCACTGGGATAGATAGTGATCTCATACTCTGTTTTCTTATTTGCGTATCAGTTCAATGCTACAGAATGTTGGTGACAATGTGCCACCAATGTTCTAAATTTCTTTTGCTTATTGTATCTATTTATTAGTCAGTTTTCAACTCAGAAAACACCTTACAAAATGTACATGTAGGTTACCATTACTACTATTTAACATTCGGTGGCAGAAGATGGTTAAACTGTCATGGAGGGCCTCTCCTCCTGACTCTTCTGGAAGATGGCACAATTCTTAAAACAATTTGCTCTCTCATGTAGATATTCAACACTGAAGACACAATCCATAGGCTGTGAGGTTACAATATCTCTTAAGCAGTTTAATGTACAGACAGAAATGTCTTACCTGCTAAGTTTTTCATTCATATGCTAACAATATTCTAATTTTGCAGAGAGGTCAACCATATGAGCATGGATGCTGGACTGCACTCTACCTTCATTTCGATGTTCACATGTAAAGAAAAGGGATTCTATTAACTTTAATCTGTATTACTATTTTTAAGAAATGTCCACATTTCTCAATCTTCTAACATAAAAAATGCCAAAGAAAGCACTGATTTTCAATGCAACATCGATATATGATGGGATTCCCAAAAGATTGAAAAGAGACTGTTTTTTCTGTCCATGCATGACAGGTCTGCATTGGAAAATATCTGGAGACTTTGGGGTGGATCTGGGAGAGGACAGGGTTTGGGGAGGGGAGGTGCCTTGGTATGGTACAATGCCATAGGGTCCACCCTTCAAAGCATCCATTTTCTCCATGGGGTCTGATCTCTGCCAGTTGGAGATCAGATGTAAAAGTGGGAGATCTCCAGGCCCCTCCTAGACACCGGCAACCCTAGCATAAGCATAAGAAGCATGCTGGGGTACTCTTGTGAAGAAGGAATTCATTTATAGGGGCTGCCTGAGCTCTGCTTGCATACTGTTGCAGGCATTCCGAATAGGGGACAGCTCTGTTCAAGATGATTGGAGCCCTTTTGCATCTGAATTCTGTGCCCCAACCTAGGAAAGACTGATTCAAAATTCTTTTTGCGTTTTCGCACTGACCTTCAAGTGGTGCGACCACCCTCCTCACGCCGGCGGATCTGCAGGGATTTCGCACCAGAAGCGCCGGCGCACCCAAAAGAGCCGGCGACTTCTGTCGCGAAACCAGCTCAAACGGAAACCGCCAAGAAGCAGGAAAACGTTTGAGCTGGTTTCGCGACGGAAGTCGCCGGCTCTTTTGGGTGCGCCGGCGCTTCTGGTGCGAAATCCCTGCAGATCCGCCGGCGTGAGGAGGGTGGTCGCACCACTTGAAGGCGAGTGCGAAAACACCCTTTGAGAAAAAAAGAACTATTATGTTAGGTAACTTGATTACAGACTGCCTTTCAACTAACCCCCCAGTGGTTTTTAGCACAATAAAAAAACAATTAAAATCAGTTCAAATAACTCATCTTTTGCGATTCCTGTTCTTAATTACCTGATTTCAGAGGCCTTTCAGAAAAGATTCTACATCTGGAAAGTATTTATGACAGTTACTGTTCTCACTCCTGAGGGAAAGAATTCCAGAGACATCAATAAAAAGGCCTTCCTCTGGATTTCCACCAGCCAAACCTCTGCTAAAGCTGATTCATGGACAAAGCCTCCTTGGGCCAACCAAATATAGGAATAATTAAAAAAAAATGGTATTAGGTATGAAAATTGTCAATAAATGAATACACTGAATAGTGAAATTTCAGTAAAACCTTATAGCTATTATGTGCCCCACCCCAGAAAAATGAAGTTTTATAAAAGAAAGGCTACAGCTTACACAACGTTAACACTGCTAACTGTGAATCTCAAATAGCAATTTTACAGCCTACTTTTTTTGCCTTGCCTGTGGGAACACAGTTAAAATGATTAGGTTTTCACATTATAAAATAGCTTAACCTTGAATTGTGCTGATGTAAAAGCACTCATTCTTCATTATACAAATTTAAAATAATGGTCTGAAAATAGAAGCATGTGCTTTGCATGTTCTGTTTAATCTTCTCCTGGATTGATCTAGCATCCACTTCTCAGTTTAATGGACTAAATGAGCATTTAAAAAGTTGAAGACAGTCCATGATAGGCACTATGTGTTCAAACAACATTCAGAATTGACATTTCTTTTTATATCGTTCTGAGCCCAACCATTCAAGCAGAAGTGGTATTATTTCTAACACAATTTGAATGGTTTTGAACCCAAATGGGAGAAAACAAATGCTGTGAACACAGGACTTGCATGCACATACGCTTTCCTCACATTTGGAATACTGCTGGGAGAAGGCATAAACCCCACCTACAATGTGCAAGCTCTAGCTTGCTAGCTGTTGCCCTAGAAAGGATTAGCAAGTTGCCCCTTCAGTCATTCCACCCTGCACCCCCTGCTCTTCCCTCTTTCAATCACAGCAGGCGATGCCAGATGGAACAAAGAAGAAAAACAGTTGAGGCAGTGGCTTTGTTGGTCCCTCTCTGATTAAGGGGAGTGGTTGGTGATAGCAGGAGAACTGCCCATTGGTCAAATATATTTGTCAGTATAGCAAAGCTGCACAGTCAAGAAAGCACAGTCACAAGCAGTAAACTCTCAAGTGTATTACAACTGAAAAAAATACCTCATAATATTCAAGCTTATTCACATTCACATACAATTTGTAGTAGAGCAAGGTACAGAACCCTGATTTAAATAATACTATCCTCTCTTGCAAGTGGCCAGCTAATCCAGCTGCATGTATGTGCATGTATGAGATCATGAGTGTGCCCCTGTCTTGCTTGCATGGGAGAGATTTGCAGAATCGGCTTGCCTCCTGCAAGACTACAAGACTACAAGAACAGAGACAGCAAAGGCACAGAAAGAGGAGGAATCAGAGAGAAGCTTCTAGTACAGAAGTACCACTCAAGTATAGGTGTAGCAGGGAAAGTCCTGTGTTGTCCAATTAATAGTAAACCATACTCACAAACGAGGTCTGAGGCAAGATCAGGAAAACAGCTTCTTTATTTTACGTGCATAAGCGCTCTATACACGGGCTCCAGACCCGAGGGTCTGAGCAATGACTGCAGCTACCGGCCGCCTTTTATCGGGTGTCTCTACCCCAATTGGCACCTTTAACATGTCCCCCAATTACCTCCCTTTATACCTCAAAACATCCTTATTTTTCAGTGCCCTGGGAGGATGTCTACATCATACTCTAACCACAATCTGGGTTGTTTACCAGCTCCCTGAGCCCCTGTTAGGGCTCCTGTTAGGGCTCCTGTTGGCCCTGTTGGTCCCCTGTTCCCTTATATAGAATTATTTCGCACACACACATTCCTCATTGCTCCATTGCTAGCACCTGATGAAGTTCCTTTTTACGCTTCTTGATGGCGCTTTCACCCTGCGGTTAGTTGTGAAAGGGCAACGACCTTTTGCAGTTCCCTTTTCCTCAGCAAGCTAATACTCCTTTGCTTAAAACTGCTACAGAAGATTATTTTCTAAAAGCACTGTTATTTAATTCTAGCATTGCCAAGCCATATATATTGATTAGGTATTGGTATTGATTTTGGATTGATGCCACATTCCCCTCTTTCAAACAGAGTTTGATTACTTATCATTACATCCACAAACCCCCACACATACTAAAATCACTCATATATACAAACTGGTTCCAGTGAAAAGGGAAATATAGTGCCCTCAAGTGTCCAGGCATGATAAGTCACCTTTACTCCAACACTTCTAGGAGTCTGGAGCAGAGGAGATGAGAAGGATACATGCATTGACTGTTGGAACTGGTGTTCATTTTCCACACACTGAGCCTTTTGACTTGGGGAACTTCATTAAATTAATGCATGGAGTATTTCTTAAAGATGGTCATCATGGTTACCTTTTAACAGGTTGCTGTAAAGAAAAGTAACATCTGGGCTTTCCTCCTGGGTATGTACCCTGTTCTGCATTAGAAGACTATCAATGCAATTGCTTTGAGATAAAAAATGTTAAAATTAGAAGATGAATAATGTTGTTGGTGTGACATCACTGTATAGACACGGACCATTCAAAAGAACAGTTTAAAGGACCTTAAAACATTTCTGCAGTATTATAATGGCTAAAGTCTCAAGCTGTTTGACAGATATTGCAGCCAAAAACAACCATCAATGCATGGCCAATGGCAGGAGACATTTTTCTTTCTCTTTTTGACACTCAGAGTCACGCTAATGCTTAAATGTGAAGTATATTTTAAAATGGCAAAACCCCCCCAAAAAAACCCCTGATAGGAAGTGACTATTGTGAGGATCCTTTTCTCCCAAGAAGAGGCAAGGTGATCTGTGCTGATGTAAGAGCTGCTTTTAGCGAAACCTTCTCCACACAGCCTTAATTATGAAGATTCTCTTGAGTTTTTTCTCCATCTGTTGTGAGCAGCACTGCAGGTTTTTTTTCCTCCCTTAACCACACAGACAATTTGAGTTATCTCCAGCATCTTGAGCTGCCTTGATCTTGATGCCCAGAAGACTTTGCTGGTACGGTGCTCAGGGTCAATTGTTCCTTTAAACTACTTCTTTAGAGTCTATTCAAGATGACAAGCAAATCAATCTTTTCAGTTCAGGAACTGATGAAATTCTACATTTTATAAAGCATTGCCCTGATAGCATGAATAGAACAGATAGCTTTCAGACTTTCTCAGTGTCACTTTGTTCTATTGTAACAAGGCTTCTATAAAAATGTAGAATGCTAAACCACTATGATGTTGTTTAAAAAATCCCGTAAGTAGATCATAATGTGTATGGCTGTGGAATGTTGTGATGTCACCCCTTTTACTACATTATCCAGGCTTGGATGGGATCATCCATGAGACTAATAGAGGAACAGAGGAAAAAAAGCAACATGGGGTAAAAAGCTGCATTGAATCAAACATAATAGGTCAAAGGCATGGTGACAGAGGTTTGACCTTATAAACTTTGTGTCTCAGAAGGAATTAAATTTGCTTTTCTGTAAATTGCTTCAAATGTACCTAATTCTCTCAATGCTGCTGTTACAATATTAAGCAACTCCTTCAGGTTTTCACAAAGATTTTCATCAGGGTTTAAATTGTCTACCAGTGATTTTTTTCTAACTCTCCTTGGACACACATACATGTACACATGTCCTGTCTTCAACTCCTTTTGCAAGAAGCAGAGTTGAAGTTTCAAAGTGGCTTACAATCAAAGAAGTCTCAAAGTGGCTTACAATCACCTTTCCTTCCTCCCTCCACAAGACATCCAGTGAGGTAGGTGGGGCTGAGAGAGCTCTGAAAAAACTGTCTGGCCCAAGGTGACTGTAGTGTCTTGTGCTTAAACAAAGCACCACGCGGCCCTGCAGTAAAGGGCGACCAGGGGAAGTCCCTTGGTCACCCTGCGCAGCACGGGAAAAGACTCCACCTATCAAGATCAGCGGCGGGAAGTTTGACTGGCCAGGGTTGGGCTGGCCAGCTAGGGGGCTGTTCCGGGATAAATGTATATAAAGCGGGTCCCGGCCCGCGTGTGCAGTTCTGTGATGTACCATCCATTAAAGCATGTTGCCTTCAGCACGTCTCATCTCTGAGTACATTACACTGGCGACGAAGGTGGGATCCAGCTTGGAAGGCTTCCCCGTGCGGAAAGCGGCTGGCCTGGCTGAAGACGAGGAAGGCGCAGGACCGCAAGAAACTGAGACGCCCGTCCCAACAATGGTGAACTCTAGCGTAACGACGGGCCATCTTGCTGAGTTCAATCCTGACCACCTCGAACGATGGGAGACCTACACCGAACAGGTTGAGTGCTACCTGCGGGCCAACATGATCACGGACGACAACTGCATGAGGGACGTCCTGTTGAGCATCTGTGGAGAGGCAACCTTCGAGATCGCACGCGGTCTCTCTGCTCCTGCGAAGCTCACTGAGAGGATATACGGGGAGGTCGTCAGACTCCTCACAGGGCATTTCTCGCCCCAACCATCCATCGTAGCCCGCTGATTCCTCTTCCATAAGAGGGATCAGAAGCTCTCCGGCAGATCGCAGGGAACTGCAGTTTCGATAAGCGGGAGGAGGCCCTGAGAGACCGATTCGTCTGGGGCCTCCGAGACGAAAGGCTGCAGCAGAAGCTCTTCGCCAAGGAAGAGCTCACCATCCAACAAGCCTTCAACAAGGCAACGGCCTTTGAGAGAGCCACCAAAGCATACAGCCACCCACGTGGAGAGACCGTCCACCAGGAAGAGATGGCGCCTGGCGGGCCAGAGGACGAAGAGGCTTTCCAGCTCCGGCGGCCACAAGGGACGGACCCAAGGGCCCCCACGAGACAGCGAATGATGGAAAGGCCCTCCACCATCAGATGCGCCAGCTGCGGTGACCCCCACGAGAGGAGGGACTGTCCATACCGCAACATGGACTGCCGAAGCTGTGGAAAGATGGGCCACATCGCTCGGGCTTGCCGGGCCAAGAACAGCCGCTGGAGACCGACAGCGCATCACGACTCCACCGAGGCCCACACGACAGCGTCTACCAGCCTACAGGTATTGAACTTACCCCTCTCTGCCCCCGACAAGGTCAAAATGTCGGTCCTCATCGAGGGTGCCCCCTGTCTTATGGAAGTAGACTTGGGTTCCTCCATCTCCATTATCTCGGAGGAAACCCTACGGAAATTACGTCCCCACTGCCGCATCCAACTGAGGCCGGCTGACTTTGTTCTAAGGGACTTCAAAAAAAACCCGGTATGCATCGCGGGCTGGGCCCGGGTACGGGTAGAGAGAGGAAACTTCAGGGGACCATTAGATATTCTGGTGGTAAAGCGCCAGCTCACCACCCTATTGGGGCTGGCCTGGTTCCAACCACTCGGGATCCAGTTAGTGGGGGTGGAGCAGGTACAGGCGAGCAGTTTTGAGGACGTCTGCCGAGAGTTCCCAGCAGTATTCGATGGGTCCCTGGGGAGCTACAAAGGGCCGCCCATCACGCTGCCACTCGACCCCATGGTCAGACCGATCCGGCTCAAGGCGAGGCGGGTCCCGTTCGCTTTGAAACCAAAAATCGAGGCGGAGCTGGACCGCCTCACAGCCCAGGGAGTTCTAGAACCAGTGTCCTATGCGGCCTGGGAAACCCCCATAGTCACACCGGTAAAGCCCAATGGGGATGTGAGGATCTGCGCTGACTATAAGTGCACGATCAACAAAGCGCTCCAGAACAACCCCTACCCCATCCCGGTGGTCAGCCACATACTGGCGGCGTTAGCAGGGTCCAAAATTTTGGGAAGTTGGACCTGGCACAAGCGTACCAGCAATTGCCAGTCGACACCAAGACCGCTGAGGCTCAGACCATTGTAACTCATCGGGGAGCCTTTAGGGTTCGGAGGCTACAATTTGGGGTTAGTGTAGCTCCGGGGATTTTCCAGAGCATAATGGACTCTCTTCTTAAAGGGATCCCCGGAGTACAGCCATTTTTTGACGATGTTCTAATCGCTGCCCCTGACGCAAGAGAGTTCAGCTGCCGCCTGAGAGAGTTACTCTGTCGCTTGCAAGCGGCGGGGCTGAAAGTCAAAAAAGAAAAATGCTTGCTAGGAGTACCGCGGGTGGAGTTCCTGGGATTCGCCATGGACGCGGCGGGAATCCACCTGATGGAGGAAAAGACCAGGGCCATAGTCCAGGCCCCAGCCCCCACAGGCAAGGCGGAGCTACAGAGTTTTTTGGGTTTGCTGAACTTTTACCATTCGTTCTTGCCCCACAAAGCTGCCATAGTGGAACTGCTCCACCGGCTGCTGGACAAACAAGCCCCGTGGGTTTGGGGCAAGCGCCAAGCCGCTGCATTCCAAGTGGTGAAAGACCTCCTTGTCTCGAACGCCATGCTTCACCACTTCGACGAGGGCCTGCCGCTGATTCTGGCTTGCGACGCTTCCCCGTACGGAGTGGGCACAGTTCTGGGCCACCAACTCCCGGACGGGAGGGAAGTCCCGGTGGCGTACTATTCATGGACACTGACCCCAGCGGAGCGCAACTACGCGCAGATCGACAAGGAGGCATTGGCAATCGTGGTGGGGGTGCACAAATTCAACGACTACCTATATGGTAGGCGTTTCACCATCGCCACGGACCACAAGCTGCTCCTAGGCCTCCTCGCCCCGGACCGTCAGACCCCCCAAATTTTGTCACAGCGAGTCCTAAGGTGGAACCAATTCCTGAACTCATACACTTACACCCTAGTACACCGCCCGGGCAAAGCCATGGGGCATGCGGACGCCCTCAGCCGCCTGCCACTTCCTGCGACGGACCCAGATCCCGCCCCGGCCCACTTGGTGATGCTCATTGAGTCCCTGCCCGAGCGGCCCCTACACGCCGCTGAGGAGGCTCAGGCAACAGGCAGGGACCGTATCCTCACACGGGTTTTGGACTGGGTGGGGAGGGGGTGGCCCACGGGCAAGATGGACAGTGAGTTCAGGCCGTTCGCATCCCGTAGGGATGAACTATCCACCCATAAGGGGTGCATACTGTGGGGCAGCAGGGTGGTGGTTCCCCCCCTATGCGCAAACAGGTACTAGAGGCCCTGCACGAAACCCACCCGGGGATCATGAGAATGAAAGCCCTGGCACAAAGCTATGTGTGGTGGCCAGGTATGGATGAGGAGATAGAGGGGTGGGTGAGAAGGTGCCAACCCTGCCAAGAGTCCAGGCCCGATCCGCCCTCCGCACCAGTCCACCAGTGGGAGTCCAACAGGCGGCCGTGGTCCCGTCTCCACTTAGATTTCGCTGGGCGTACCAAGGGCAAATATTCTTCATACTGGTTGATGCCTACACAAAATGGCTAGAGGTGACCCCGATAGCGTCTACCTCCACGGCAGCAGCAGTCAGAGCCTTGCGGAGGGTCTTTTGCACGCACGGGATCCCTGATACCCTGGTCACGGACAACGGCACCGCATTCACCTCCTGGGAGGTGAATTCCGGGAGTTCATCGGGAGATACCTAATAAAACACATTAGGTCTGCCCCTTTCCATCCGGCCACCAACGGCCAGGCTGAACGCATGGTGCGAACCACCAAGGGGACTGGGACCACTGTCTCGCAGCCTTCCTGTTCCATAACAGGATCACCCCCAACCCAACAACAGGGTCCAGTCCCGCAGAGCTGCTCATGGGGAGGAAATTGACTACCAGGCTAGACAGGCTACACCCGGACCGAGCCACTGACGTCCGCGGTTCCCCAGAAGTCAGGGAAGCGGTGCAGGGGTTCTTTCCGGGCGATCCAGTCTATGCGAAGAACTTTGCAAGCGGTCCAGAATGGGTAGCCAGCCGGGTACTGAGGGTGACGGGGTCCCGATCATACGAGGTAGCGACCGAGGGGGGCCAGGTTCTGAGGAGGCACATTGATCAGCTGCACCACTGCACCTTGCCGGAGGAACTACGCGAGGCGGAGGAAGCGACGAGTGAGGGAGAGCCAGCAACGGAAACCCCAGAAGCGGCCCCGCCAGCGCCGAGCCTGCCGACGTACGATTCTCCGAGGCCGGCCAATCCTGAACTGCAACCAGAGCCAGCCTGCCAGCCAGCGAGGGAGAATCTCCAAGAGGCGGCCCCCTGCCCGGGGCCCGTTTCCATGCCGCAAGCAACCCCATGGCGATCTACCCGGGAACGCAGGGCACCAGCCTACTTGCAGGACTATGTATCTTAGACTAGGGGGGGAGGAGTGTAGTGTCTTGTGCTTAAACAAAGCACCACGTGGCCCCGCATTAAAGGGCGACCAGGGGAAGTCCCTTGGTCACCCTGCGCAGCGCGGGAAAAGACTCCGCCTATCAAGATCAGCGGCGGGAAGTTTGACTGGCCAGGGTTGGGCTGGCCAGCTAGGGGGCTGTTCCGGGATAAATGTATATAAAGCAGGTCCCGGCCCGCGTGTGCAGTTCTGTGATGTACCATCCATTAAAGCATGTTGCCTTCAGCACGTCTCATCTCTGAGTACATTACAGTGACCCAGCTGGCTGGATTTGGAGGGCTGGGAAATCAAACCCAGTTCTCCAGATTAGAGTCCACCACTCTTAATCACTACACCACACTGGCTCTCATTACACAGCCAAATTATTAACATCATCACACAGCCAAATCTGTTGGCTCAGAAGTGCTGTGACACCAGTCTTTTCACTACATGAGCCCTGATATTCTAGAATTGACTTTCAGACATGGGAAAGACTTGTAGATGACTTGAAGATGTGTATTTTCATGTGAATGAAAAAAATCTCATCTCTGCAGTTCTCTTGAGAAATAGAAACAAATGGGAAAAACCAGTGATTGAACAAATTGCATTTTTTTCATTCTTTGTACTGGCCTGAATGCTCTTCCCTCCTACCTGCTCATAGAGTGCAGTGGGCTGAGGCTGGGGCTCATGGCTCAGCCAGCCAGGCTTGGCTGGCCAGGCAGCTAATAAGCAGACAGAAAAATCTCCTTACCCATGCCTCACCTCTTTTCAGATCTTTTTCAGACACACTCAGTTCTTGAGGGACTTGGGACAATGTTGACTTCCAGGATCTAGCATAATTGTCAACAGCTACCTCAGCCTTAAATACAAGATATACAAGTGATGGGGAAGGGGAGAGGAAGTGGCCAAGTTTGCAGATGACACAGAATTATTCAGGATGGTGAAAAAGTTCCATGAAGATCTCCACAAATTGGCTGAGTAAGAAGTAAAGATGAGGACAACTGAGTTGATTAGGCAGTTGGAGTATCTTCCCTATGGCTTTTCAGTTTAGAAAAATGAAGGCTAAAGGGGGGGGGGCATGATAGAGGTTTATAAAATTATGCATGGGGTAGAGAGTTGACAAGAGAAATTTTCCTCTCTCCCTCAAAACACTAGAACTTGAGAACATCCAATGAAACTGATGGTTAGTAGATTCAGGATGGACAAAAAGAAAATACTTCTTTACACAGAGAGTGATTAAAATATGGAATTCACTGCCAGAGGATGTAGTAAGGGCCACAGAAATAGACAGCTTTAAAAGGGGATTAGATAGATTTATGGAAAATGGGTCTACCAGGGGCTACTAGCCATGGTGACTGAGGGAAACCTCTATGTTCAGAGTCAGTCAGTCTCTGAATCCCAGTTCCAGAAGTCAACATTAGGGGGAAGGTCTCTTCTTCTATATTCTGTTATTGGTCCTCTGAGAAACTGGTTGGTCACAGTGTGAGACAGGATAATGGACTAGATAGACTACCAATGGACTAGATAATGGACTAGATGGACTACCAAGTAAAATCTGGAACAAAACTGAAATAAAGCATAATCAGGACTCTTTTTGAACAGGAATGCAGTTCTGGCTGGCTTGGCCAGGGCTCCAGTTCAAAAAAAGGTCTCCAGCAGAGAGAAGACATTAGGCAGCCATGTGCTCCCAAGCTACATGCTCCATCCTCTCTGTTGCCTTCAGCCTCCAACGGGCTTGCAAACAGAGCAAGAGACGCAGAGCCACCCATGAGCACCCCCTCCCGGGAGAAGCTGGATCTGCCACTGCCCACTCCACTGCACATGGCTCTCTCTCTCCAGCTGTGTTTTTTTGGGGCAAAATGTATCTCATTGGGCTGTATGGGAATAAACATCCATGAAATGCAGCTGATGGCACTGTACGTTCTGTGTCGATATGCAGAAAGCAACTTACTGAATGGGTGATGTCACTTCCGGTGATGTCAGGGGGTGTGGCCTAATATGCAAATGAGTTCCTGTGGGACTTTTTCTACAAAAAAGCTCTGAGTGTAAATATTAACATGGTTTATTAAACAATGCAGAAATTGCATAATAGGGTACTACATACAGCAACAGATATAACGTGCTACAGTCCATAAACAGACAGCAGTATAGTCCATAAACTCTTTCCCTGTATTAAGCAGTCTTCCTGAATACTTCCACTACAATAAAGCCCTGTTGCCGTTGTAAAAATTCTCTAATGAGTTATTCAGTTTTGCATAGTTTGTGAAATGCCAGGAGACTGAAACTGTTCCTGACCTCTTTAGGCAGGTCATTCCATAAGGGGTCACAACAGAGAATGCATATGTATGGGCAGTTGTTTATCGTGCCCATTTGCAGGGTGGCACCTGCAGAAGGTTGTGCTCAGATGAGTAAACTGTCATGGTTGGGCACAGGAGGAGAGTTGGTCCCAAATATATGACGTAATGAAAAGCTGTGTTTGTGGCAGCCAATAGCTTGAATTGAACCCGGTAACTTATGGGCAGCCACTGTAGAATGGGGCAAAGATGCATGTTCTGCCTAGTTCCTGATAATAACCAAGCAGTATCATTCTTTACCAATTGGAGTCTCCAAGGACAATCTGTTCTTGTTGAAGCTGCAAGAGAGGAACACTGGACCAAGCAACAGCTAAATTTTAGAGCAGGCAGATTTGGGGTTATTATAATTTTTCAATATATTTATGAGACATACAGCACATTAAACCTTGTTGTCAGGACTGGAACACTGATAAAAGCTAAGAAAGGAAAAAATAAACCACACAAATCTAACCCAGTGACAACAATTATAAACAAGAACAAGGAATGGCACAGTATCAGACTCACTTCAATTTTAAGATTACCATCTAGTGGACCTACTCACAGACTAAAAGTCATTACAATACAATTCCCACTTAGGATAAGTTATAGAAAAAGGTGAAACTATTGTACTATAATACCTGACAGGAAGACTTTCAGATGGACTTCTCAAATTTCATAGCAGTGATAGATTTTCAGGATGCCTACACATATATACTCACAGTCACATACACAATATATATCAAAACCGATAATTCAAGTCCCAAACTTGCTTAGCCTCAATACGTGTCTGAACACAACTTTAATCAACAGGAGGGTTCAAATCTGCTTTTTTTCTTTTTGGGGGTGAGTGGGTTATATTCTCCCAGCTTTATAGATTTATTACTTCATGATGCATTTACCTTTGAATTAACTATCCATGCTTAAAGAAATTTTTGAAAGGTTTCAACAGAATTCCTTCACTCGCCTTTGGGGTATAAAGAAACCAAGGGAAATGATGCCTTTTCTTACTCATTTTATATGGATACAGATTTGTTTTGTGTGTGTATGTGTGTGTCTGTGGGTAATTTTCTACTCATACATTTTCATCCTGCCTTTCCTCCAAGGAGTTCACCATGAATATCTGGTTCTCCTCTCCTGAAAACAACTTGTGAGGCAGTAACGACTGAGTAAAGACTTGAATGTGGATCTCCAAGTGACACTCCAAGGCAGGGGTGTCAAACATGCAGCTCGGGGGCCACATAAGGCCCTTGGAGGGCTCCTATCAGCCCCCCAAAAAACTGGCTGTCGTCTGCTTCCTTCTCCCTCTCTCTTGCTTCCTTCTGCATCACAGCTTGCTTTGCAAGTCTTGCTCAATCGCACAGGAGGCTGCAGAGCAAAACCTCTATTTTCTCCATTGGCTGAGGCTCCTTCCGTGGGGAGGAACGGGGGAGGGAGAACTTGCTTTGCCAGGCTCTCTCATTTGCACAGCAGAGCTATGGAGCCAAGCCTCTCCTACTTCTAATGACTGAGGCTTCTCCTCCTTCTGGCCCCTTGGGGAAGGAAGGAAAGAGCCAGAGTTTCCTTTACCCAGTTCCCTGGATCTTATGGGCAAGATACAAAGAGAGTACCTTTCAGATGAATGGGGCAAAGAAGCATGTTCTGTCCTGATAATAACTCAGCAGTATCATTCTGCACCAGCTGGAGTCTCCAGCTGATCCAGTGTTTCAAACTCTTAAACTTCCCATCTGGCTGGACGTATACAGACATGTATTAAAGCCTGGATAAAGGCCTTTTGAGTAAAAACGAGGTCTAAGCATCCCAGAAGGCCTTTTTGGCTTGCACAGTCTGTACAGAGAATATTGGAAATTATTGCATATTGAAGAACCTTCTTTTGGACCGGAGCATATTTTTCTGCATCCTGAAGTCCATTTTAATATCTACATAAAGTGGAAGAAGTGAACAGTCAACCTGGAAAGAAAAGAAACTGGACTTACCTGTTGAATTGTGAACTGTATGAAAATTGACTGTCACTTTCCCTTTAAAATGTACTGTTCTGTTGGTATTTTTATATGAATGCATATTGTGATTTAATAATAATTTTCTATTTCTATTGTCTGTAGTTGATTAAGAAATTTTTAGTAGTAGTATCTAGACAGTATACACATAGGCTTAGCTTCTCTCCTTGCCAATCCCCAGGTGGGGGCAGGGGATCCCTGGGTTGCAGGCCCCCCCCCCCCCGTTTCAGGGTCATCAGAAAGCAGGAGGAAGGAAATGTCTTCTGGGCACTCCATTATTCCCTATGTAGACCGATTGTCATAGGTTATAATGGAAAATTGATCTGTGGGTATCTGGGGCTCTGGGGGCCCAGTTTTTTGAGATAGATTCACTAAATTTTCAGCATAGCATCTAATACCCTCCTCAACACCCCCCCCCCAAGTTTCAAAAAGATTGGACCAAGGGGTCCAGTTCTATGAGCCCCAAAAGAAGGTGCCCCTCTCCTTCATTATTCCAAATGGAGGGAAGGCATTTAAATGTCTCTAAAGTGACATAAATAGAGCATATTAGAGAAAAACGGCTGCAGACTGACATGGTTTCTTTTAGATCCACAGATCCCAGTAAAGTATCAAACGCAACAAATGCCGAACATGCAAGGATTTGCAAGGTCATATTACTTGTATCTCCTTCTGCATGCTACTATTTCTTTCTCTCCTCCTGACAACCCCCATACCCACTCCCCTTTCCCTAGTTCCTTTTCTTCTTCCCACTCACCAATCAATCTTTCTTCTATTTACCCCCATCTTATTTTTTTTACTCATTTATAATCCACCTTTCTTCTCAAGAGGGACCCCAAGTGGGGTACATAATTCTCCTCTTATCCATCTTATCATCACAACAACACTGTACAATAGATTAAGCTGTGAGAGGGTAATTGGCTTTAGGTAACTCAGCAAGCTTTCATGGCAGATTTGATCTTAGGTCTCCTAGATCTTAGTCTGATTCACTACACATCACTGGTTTCCAGCTTTCCCTCCTTCACTGTCCCTGGCAGCCTGTCTTTAGGAAAGTATGGCCAAATTACAAAAGTTGTGCAGTAGCAAGTTGCTTAGGTGAGCTGTATAGAAGCCACTGCCAGGTTTGGCCAACTCAGGCAAGTTGTGTGAAGGCTGCTGTTGTACCCAGGTGACCTATGAGGCATTTATCATTTATATATGGAAATATTTATTTCCTGCCTTCCCTCTTGGTCCAGATCGTAGCCACCACCACACAAGCGGGAGTTGCGTAACTTGCATGGTAACACGTTGTCCAGTGTTTGATGCTGGCCCTGGCCCTGATGAAGCCACTTTCCAGGGCAGGACAGAGGGGAGCAGGGTAGACTGGGTGGTCAAAATAGCCTTGGAAAGGGCTCTGCCTCCCCTCTGCCTTTTACTGATAGAAACCAAGGTTTGAAGTCTGAAAATATTGTTGTAATTCCCTAGCAATTCCACAGTATTCACAGTTGGGCCATGTTGAAAATTAGATATATTGATGTTCCCATTTTTTCTAGAAAAAGCCCAGCAGGGACTTATTTGCATATTAGGCCATGCCCCCTAACATCACCTTTGTTTCACACAGGGCTTTTTTTGTAGAAAAAGCCCAGCATGAACTTATTTGCATATTAGGCCACACTCCCTGATGCCAAGCCAGCCAGAACTGTGTTCCTGTGCATTTCTGCTCAAAAAAAGCTCTGGATATTCCATCAAGCAACTGGCAAAAAGATTAGGTAGTAGAATCAGTAAGACAGTCCAGACTCAGGTCAAATCTCCACCCTTCTACTTCCTGCTGACTGTTCTACTAAACTACCTCTGTCAGCAGGCAGTTTGTGGAGAAATGCATTTTCTTCTGGATGGAGGCTGGCAAGCAGCAGGTTAGTATTTTATATTTTTTTCCCTACAGGCTGGAGGAAGAAAGTAGCCCATGGTCTTCCCAACACATCTCTCTAGAAATGTTAATAGGCCTTGCTACAGACAATGATATGTGCTACTTCACCCCGCCCCACCACTGCAAGCAGAGAACATAGAGGCTTGGAGGACTTTTTGCTAGACAGGCTAAAGGAAGGGGCTTCCTGGAAACAATAGGAAAAGAAGCCTTGGCCTAGGGTGACCGGGGTCAAGGGGGAGGAGACACAGGTTTATTAAAACTTCCTTGCAAGGGAAAAGCAGTGTCTCTTTTCCTTAGGATGCTTGGCTGAGGAGGATGCTGAATTCTGGCCTACAAGCTGGGATGTGGTTGGCTTGGAAGAGCTGGGGCAAGCTATGAAGGTCAAGGAAGATCTAGAACTAGAACACCCAAGAAAAACCTGTCTGGCATGGTGCTAAAAGTATGCTTTGCAAACTTTTAGTTTCATATTAATAAATGTTTTAAACTTTTGATTCTGGAAGTGGTTCTCTGTACCACATAGACCCCACTGTTTCAGACACACTATTTTAAAAAGGACCCAGCAGAGGGGAAGCCAAGCAGTTGACAACTGGCTATTCCCCCCAGGGGTGCACAAGGCATTAAACTGTCCCCATGGTAGCCAGGTGCTGGGCTAGCCTAGCAGAGAACACTAAGGCAAGGCCTCTGAGCTTGAAAGGGGAACTGAGGGTCCAGTGGAAAATCCCTATATTGACCAGGTGGTGGTGACAGGCTACTCTAGGAAGAAGGAAATGTCTCCATGGGAGCTGGGAAGCCTAAGGAGGACAAGACAGAATGGAGTCTGCAGGCCAGACTGGGCACATTCTGCCACACAGTTCTTCCAACTCTGTAATCAGTACTATGCCTAAGAATATTGCATTTTCCTCTACTTATGATACTTTCATATCTACAAAACTTGTTTACCTAATAATGCAAATAGACATAAAGCTGCCTTATAGCAAATTAGATAACTGGTCCATCAAGATCATTTCTGTCTAAGACTGGCAGAGGCTTTCTGGAGACTCAGGATCTTTCATATCACCTCTGTCTCTCCTCCTGACAGTGCTCTTCCCTTTCCCTACTCATCCTTTGAACCAGCTCTGCAGCCAGAAATTTTTGAGGAGTGTGGCACCAGAGGAGCAGGGATTCTAATTGAATTAACTGAGCTAATTAAATTAATTAGCTCTGTTAAGGCTAAAGTAACTAAATTAGCTAACCCCAGTGCCTAACTGTGCTTGTGCCAGCCCAACCACCTCTGGATCACATGAGGGGCAAATTTGTGGTGGGGCAAGGAAGATTTGTGGTGGGTTGTTGCCCCACCATAGATACAGGCCTGCTTTGAACTGGAGATGTCAGGAATTTCATGTCAATCAGAACCCAGCATCCTCCTTAGCTGCATCCTCTCTCAACATATATTCATAATCTTTACAATACATAACATTCCCTTTGTGAGAAAGGGCAGTACAGATGGAAAATAAATTCTGATTTTCACAGTTAACATCAAGAACTAATCAAGGCATAGCATATTCCATCCTTGAACATAAGTGAGACATATAATATACTACTACAATATAGGCTAGTACAGAAGTTAATTCTACCTGTGTAGCGGATCACAAGTTGGGCATGTGTTCTCCTTTCTCTCTGCCTAGAGTGACCCCCATTGTTTTAATTGTTCCTAAACAGCTTATGCACTAACATTAACCATGGTTAAAGACAAACAGGGTTTCTCTTTAATTAGTTTCAGAAAACAGTTTTCTCCTATCTGTGGCAGTTCTGTTAAAAAAGAAAAGTAGCTATATTTTAAGAGACGACTTCCTACCTATTAGGCTTGTGATGTAAATTCTGTAATGGTGTTGCAGCAGGTTGCAGCAGGAAGAAGTGAGCCAACATTATCCTAGTTTCTTGCTATATGTTTTTCTGGTTTCCATATCAAGTTAGCTGGACTCCTCATACCGTTTATTGTGCAAAGGCTGTACACAAAGGATTAGAGGTGGGTTTCAGATTTTGGACAAAGTGACAATAAGTGAAGAAATCCTAGCATGTAGACTTTCCATTCTGCATTAACAGCATTATATCCTTAGACTAAAAGAATCCTCATTATCAGTTACTAAAAGATCCTTAATGTACTCTTTCACTTTATGAAGCCATGAATTTGTCCTATAAGTTGTCTAAAAACCACATAATTTACTCATTAGATTCAAGCTAGAAACAGATAATGTTTCTCTTTAGAATTATTTGCTACGTTTTCTTGTATGTATAAGCCTGTTACATGGTTGCATAGTCCTGAAGGGTTGTCTAAAGATGAAATGTCATGTACCACTAGATGTTGCTCTAAGACAGCTTTAAGAAAACAGAGGCCACTCTAAACAGAGCAAACTTTCACCGAGATTGAGTTTTAAGCATCATTTCAAAGGTTAATTCAAGCTTGGAACAGGCTACACAAATATTATGTCCTGCTAGTTGAACATATTGTAGGCATACATAAGAGTCTCCTTATTTTTTTCTGTTTGAATCCAATATTTATTTATTTTTAAAAAACCACATATATGTGTTTTTTAAAAAAGAAAAAGATTTTTCTATTTATATATATTTAAAAATGGATCCATCTTTTTATTTCATGAAACCATTCTGGTTTTCCATAAAGGTTTTTTAAAAAAATACAGTATTTCCCAAATCACTTCTTTGGTTAGGCTGATCATGCAAGACCCTTGCGAATGTTCAAGCTCATGGATAAAAAGGGACCTTTTAGAACATTGTATACACAACTCCCATTTTGGCACAACAAATCTCAGTGATAGAAACATTTCACCAGCAAGTAATACCCAAATTATTGCCTAGAACATGAGAAATCAGTGTGAAAAAGGAAGATTGAAACCACTAAAAACCATTCACTTTTCACAATCCTAATGTGTGTTGTATTCATTTACCTAAATACTTTTTACTCCAAATTGTGTTCCTCCCACTCAGCTTGTCCAGAGCAAACCAATCCAGAGAGATAAAATAGATGAGGGTTTTTCCCAAACTGGAATCAGAAGATGCTGCAAGATTAACAGAACCAGAATTTAGGACAGAAAGGATGGAATCCATAACCAGAATTTAGGACAGAAAGGATGGAATCCATAACCAGGGTGCTATGGGGAAAGAGTTGTCAGACAGTAAGACAGGGCAGTCATGAGCAAATAATGAGGAAGCTATGAGAAAGTAAATGGGAGAAAGGACAGAGAGGGTTAATTTCAGAAAGGAGAGTGAAATAGGAGAGAAGAAATGATAATCTGACTGAGGAAAGGCCCAGAAACTTCACGTTTGGGATAATGGAAGATGGTTCTGGAGGGGAACCAACTACAAAAATGGAAGTCTGGGACTGTCCTTATGCATCTAAATTTATGTTGGTGCTAACTGAGAAAATTTGCCATCGGTCCAATTTGGTGTAGAATTGAGCAGAAACTTTGGAACCTTGCGACACATGTTGAGCTGAATGGTGCTTTAAAGGATTTGTGGTGTCGTATGATGGAGCAACTAACCAGTGACGGAAATGAGGCACCTGATTACCCAAGATGGATTTGATGGAGAAAGATTGAATTAGAAAAGATGGCATTCATGACACAGATCTGCCAATAGTGGCTCAGAGATGAGCAACAGTGCTTTCTGGATGTATAATTTTGCCATCTGGAAATTTTGTTTGTAGAAGGCATTTGTTATGTATATGAATCTGTATGTACCAAATGGTGTTCCTGCCTAGCTCATTGGAGCCTGACAGACTGAGCTTGAGGATTTAGGAACAATGGGCAGGAGCATCCAAATCCCAACTGCCCTGCTCCAATCATAGGGCCCCTACTGGTTTGAATGACTCAATAAGGGGCTAGGCGGGAACCAAGTGTTGTATATAGTTGGCCCAGTGGGCCTTGTTCTTCAGTTCATTTAGTGTAGCCACGCAACATGCTGTACTCAATAAAGAGCTTGTTATCACAACTACCTCACCTCTTCAAAGCCTAAGAACCCACTATATTACAGCATTAAAGAGCATTTTAAAAAATTATCCCACAAACCTGAGTCTTTATATATGTCCGAAAGTGGTGAGGGGCTCTGGAGTATCAAAGAAGTCTTGCTGATATATTCCAGAGCATTCAGGAAATCCTGCTACTTATTGCTGGGAGGGTCTTAAAACAATTCATTTTTTGATCAGGAAATTAATCCTTAATATCACACTAGATGCTTAAAGGCATCTCAAGGCTAAAAGATATTGAGGAGTATTCTCCCCACATCTCTGGAATGAGAAGACCAGAGGATTTGGTTCTGTCTTCATTGGGGATGGCAGAGCTTGCTTTTATCAACTATGGCTGTCAATTACAAAGGATTAGACAGATTTGTGTAATAGTAGCTTCCAGGTCTACAGCTTCATGTTCATCTATTGTATACCTTTTGAGTACATACCAGATGCTGAGGACAGAGAAGGGCTGTCAACTTCATGCCTCCCTTTCCATTTCCCAGGGGTGCCTGAACCATTTTGGAAATGGGATGTTAGACTAGATGGATTCTTGGTCCTGTACAGCAAGGCTCTTCTTACAGTCGCAATCCTATGAATGCTTCCTTGGGAGTAAAGTCATTCAACTACCTGGATTTTAATTATAAGATCACCACACAGAACCAGCCTGTACAATTTCTCTCTCTGCTATTTGCCTGTTTCTGTTTATTTCTATCATCCATGTACATGTCCCACAAACTGAAATAAAAGAAGCCCTCTTTTAAGACAGGCACCAGTACCCAAGTGACTTAGGCAGTCATCGGGTGAATATCACAGTTTGGAAATGGTTTTAGCCACAGTCAGGGCTTTTTTGTAGAAAAAGCCCAGCAGGAATTCATGTGCATATTAGGCCACACCCCCTAGCACCAAGCTAGCTGGAACTGCATTCCTGTGCATTCCTGCTCAAAAAAAGCCCTAGTCACAGTCATAAAACAAAAACAGACACTCTGTTATCTGCCATGGTGCTCAAGCTGCTGTGCAATCACTTAGCATCCTGCCAGATGCTGAATGTGCTAACCCTGTGACATCTCCCAGTAGTGAGCACAACAAACTTGAAAATCTGTGGGGCCAGCAAAAAATGAATAAACTCCGTACAACATACCATCTCTTCTTCTTGCATTCTTTATCTTGATTTATTTCATCAGCTTGATTTAGGATGCAGGCACTGGACACATCACAAGCACCACAGTGGTGGTGCACAGAAAGCCTTCTTTTTAGGCTCCAGCTAAGTGCAAACCTTTATGAGGAGAAGCTGAATTGGTATGCAGCTGAGTATCTGGTAGGGTTGCCAAGTCCAATTCAAGAAATATCTGGGGACTTTGGGGGTGGAGCCAGGAGACTTTGGGGGTGGAGCCAGAAGACATTGGGGGTGGAGCCAGGAGCAAGGTTGTGACAAGCACAATTGAACTCCAAGGGAGCTCTGGCCATCACATTTCAAGGGACGGCAAACCTTTTAAATGCCTTCCTTCCATAGGAAATAATGAAGGATAGGGGCACCATCTTTTGGGGCTCATAGAATTGGACCCCCTGGTCCAAACTTTTTGAAACTTGGGAGGTATTTTGGGGAGAGGCACTAGATGCTATACTGAAAATTTGGTGCCTCTATCTCAAAAAACAGCCCCTCCAGAGCCCCTGATACCCACAGCTCAATTCCCCATCATTCCCTATGGGAATCGTTCATGGAGGTACATGATGGCTCTGGGGGCGGGGCTTCCCCCGCCGGCCAGCTGGCTGGGGGAGGGGGAAGCCTGTAAAACCAGGGGATCCCCCTCTGGGACCTGGGGATTGGGAAGCCTAGTATCTGGCTCTAGAGTCAATAACAAAGCAACCTTCCATATATCTTCCAACATACCACTGTCAAACCTCAATTTATTTATTTAGTGCCTTTGCACCCCTCCTTTCTTTCAGGGAGTTGATCATGGAATATTTGGTTCTTCTTTCCTCCATTTTATCCTCAAAACAGCCCTGTGAAGCAGGTTAGGCTGACAGAGCATGACTAGCCCAAGGCCAAGCAGTGAATGCCAAGGCTGAGTAGGGATTTGAATCCAAATCTCTTAGGTCCTAGCCCCTTATTCTTAACTACCTGAGCCCCCACCTTCCAATTATTCCTTATTGGTCAGTATCCAGCTACACATTCTGAAGATGTAAAGACATTAAGCTTCCCCCAGCAGTTTCCCCCTCCCATTGCCTGCCCTCAGCATTTTTCCTTCTACGCTGTTCCCCAAGGTTCACAGACCCACCAGGACCAAAATTTCACAAGGCTTGGTGGGCTTCACTGGGGGGAGGGAGGATCAGCAGAAATCACTACCCACTTCTTCAGCAAAGCCATTGTTACATGATTTTTTTCTGCCTGCTGTGTGATCTGTTTGTTTATACTACAGTACCTGCCCTGCATCATTTTGATGTTTGATCTTTTGAATAATAAAAAATGGAATGGCTCTACAATATATTACAAAGAGTTCAATATATATATATATATATATATATATATATATATATATTCCAGTAGATGCAATGCGTGAAACAGCAATGCATGGCACATTAGTGTTCATGCATGTCTATTAGAGACTATCTTTATCAAATTTTTATGTTGTGCCTCCTCCATGAAGCGGAGGGAAGAGAACATAATTCTCTCTTCCACCCTGAAGAATGACAACATGAAAACCACACAATAACAGGATGTTAATAAGACATCTGCAAGAGAACTAAATAGGACAGTGATTTACTAAGGATATAGAACAAAAAATAGGGACTTCTGTAAATAGGTACAACTGGAGTGGATGCTTTCACCCCCTCCCCTAAGCAAGGCTATGCAGCCTGTGGACTCTGTGTAGTAAGGAAGGCATTACTGGGGATGCATTGGGGCTTATTGGCAGAATACCTGCGTAGCATTGAGAAGATCTCAGGTTCAATGCCTGGCATTACCAATCAGAACAACCATGTAGTAGGGAATATGCAAGATCTCTACTTGATACCCTAGTGCAGGGGTCCCCAACCTCCAAGCCGTGGATTGGTACCAGTCTGTGGCCTGTTAGCAGCCGGGATGTTGTATAATTATTTCATTATATATTACAATGTAATAATTTTAATAATAATAGAATTTATATTCTGCCCTCTACTCTGAATCTCAGAGTGGCTCACAATCTCCTTTATCTTCCTCCCCCACAACAGACACCCTGTGAAGTGGGTGGGGTTGAGAGAGCTCTCCCAGAAGCTGCCCTTTCAAGGACAGCTCTGCAAGAGCTATAGCTGACCCAAGGCCATTCCAACAGCTGCAAGTGTAGGAGTGGGAAATCAAACCTAGTTCTCCCAGATAAGACTCTGCACACAAAACCACCACACCAAAATAAAGTGGACAATTGTATCATCCCAAAACCATTGCTCCCCCGCCCCCCAGTCTGTGGAAAAATTGTCTTCCACAAAACCGGTCCCTGGTGCCAAAAAGGTTGGGGACCACTGCCCTAGTGGATAAGCTTTCCAGTAGCCCTCCTCCCCATAGCCCATATTCAATCTATTGAACAGCAGAAGACAAATTGGGGGGGGGGGGATGCCACATCATCCCTGATGCTCTAGGGATTTCCATAATCTTTATGATCATTACTATAGAGATTTGGGGAATTCCTAGAGTGTCATAGCATTTGTCATAGGCTCTGCCCAAAAGGCTCCATGAAGGTTGTAGACACAGGGAAAGCAGCCTACTAGAGTCACTGCCATTCAGAGACTAGGCTTGCCAACAGCGTGCCCCCAGAGCATGTCTACTGCTATACTTAACTGTCTACAGCTGCTGCTGATTGCAGTGGGAGAAAAAGGGTGGGAGGGAAGTGGGAGGGAAAAGGGGTGGATGAAGTCACTCAAAATGGCATCCCTGCCAAGCATATGCCTACCAGGTGCCCACAGATACAGCTTTACAGAAGAAAGTAACTCTTGGGGGATTAACTGAATATAGGCATATGCCCAGAAACATCTAATGTAGAATAACAGGCATCAGTAAAGGTCATGTAAATCTACCTTCAGGTATTGAGCTGGGTGCACTACTGACATGGTGGATGTGTCGTTAGCATACATGAATGAAAAAAAGCTGCATTTTTTTTCTCATTTGGGACATGTGGAAATCTTCATTCCATGTTAAAGTGCCTTGCAGTTTCCTCTTTCCATCACAGCGCTAGCAAAAACTACATCACAAATGCCAGGTTTTAAGGCTTGGGTTGTCTTTTTTGCCTTTGCAAACAGGACCTAACATTGAGCTCAGTGTGCACAACAACTTTAATTAATCTGAATAAACAGATCAAAGAGTGCCTCTCTGGAGAAGGTAGAGTGAAGGAATGGGAATAGCATTTGCTTTTAGGTGAAAAGTCTTTTCTCTTCACTGCTTATGAACCTCAAGGTTTTAAAACACATGATCCTTTCCACAAAATGTTGAGCTTTGCCTTTGGGACTTCAACAGTTAGATGTAAAAATACTTAATGGAGTTTTGTTCTAAAACATTTAGAAATCAGTATTTAGTCATTCACATTCCGCAGATTGTGATAGGACCATGATGCCCCTCTGGAAAAGACTTTATTTTTGACCATTTCTTTAAAAAAAATAGTTTATTAATGTACATTAGAATGAATTGGTATCCCTGTTTTAAAAATTATGTTGTAAAAATAGCAAGGAGCTTTATGTTACATTTATTCATACACAGGGCTTTTTTTGAGCAGGAATGCACAGGAATGTAGTTCTGGCTGGCTTGGTGCCAGGGGGTGTGGCCTAATATGCAAGTGAGGTTCTGCTGAGCTTTCTCTACAAAAAGTCCTGTGTGAAACAATGGTGATGTCAGGGGGTGTGGCCTAATATGCAAATGAGTTCCTGCTGGGTTTTTGCTTCAAAGAAAGCCCTGTTTATTCATAGAGGTGGGTGTGAACAAGCTCACTAACTAAAGTTCATCACAAATTTTGGCTTGTTCATAGTTTGCAAAGCAAAGTTCATGGCAGAGCAACCAACATGACTATTCCATGAACTTTCATGCTGTTCACGAATGGATACATTTCCGTACAGACTGACTGCAATCAATTAAAATGTTTACAAAATTTCACAGCTACTGTGGGGCAGGGTGGAAATCTTTAGCCTTGGAAACACCAATAGCAGCCCTCCAAAGCTTAACAGCCACTGCTGGCTGCCAATAACAGAGTTCCCATTCTGCTCTATGGGATCTGAATGCTATAAATACCCTCAGCTCAGCTCCTCACCCTCTCCTGTTGGCAGTTAGACAGAGTGGCAAGAAACTTGTTAAAAACAGAGCACATTCATTTATTCCTGATTGCAAACACTTCTCCCTGATGGGATTGGCTGTTAGGTGGGCTCAGGGCTCTGAGCTACCCTATCTCTTTGCTCATGCTGAGTGATGGGGCTTAGTCTTGGCAGAGGACCCACATTTTATACTCTCTTGATTGTGAATTCCTCTCACCTGCTGGGATTTGGATTAGGTGGACAAGGGTTATGAGCCACCCCGTTTCTCTGCTCACACTGAGCAGTGGGGCTTAGCTATTGGGTGCCCTCCTGACCGTGAACTCCTCTCCCCTGCTGTTTTTGGGTGTTATATGGACTTAGTGCTCTTAGCCACTTGCACTGAGCACTGGAGCTGAGAATGTCTCTGGACACTGGTGGGAGGGCAGGAGAGGAGACTCATGGTCACACAAGAGATGTCAGGCCAGATAACAGCCTTGCAAGATCAGTACTCCGGGGATCAGCAGGGGATCAGTGGGCTTAAGTGGTGTGGTACCTTAAGTGGTGAGGTACTCTTAAGTGGTGTGGTACTCATCACCTCTGCCCAACCCTCCACCATAGCATGTCTGGCATTTTTGCCGCTGTTGACCTCCCTGTTCACCACTGACAACCAGCAGTGGGGCTTATCTCTGGATGGGCTCTTTGAGGCAGAGATGCTGGGCTGCAGCTCTTCAGCCTCCCCAGCCTCTTCCACCCAGTGTTTCCTCTGGCTATGTCTGTTGGCCATAGCCTCCTTTGCATGAGCTCTGCATTCAGGAGAGCAATGCTGCCTTTTATCTGAGGGTCACAGACAGAGGACAGCTTGCAGAGAGGATGCCATCTGGTGGTGATGCCCACCTGCAACCTCTTTGCCAAGGCTCTGACCCATGAGAGAACAGCCCTCTCTTCTGATCTACCAAATGTGCAATCATGACATAGATGCATTTCTTCAGTCCGCTCTCCTGCATCTCACATAGAAGACAGGCAGATTTGATGCGGCATGAGAAGTGGGTGGCCAGGTTCGGCAGCCTCAAGCAATGTCCACATCTCAAGTGGGCAGCATTCCAGGTGGCTTTGACAATGCTGTTCAGTCCTTGAGCATCCTTCACCACCAGATGAAGCATGTGCACCAGACAGATTATACCCTTGAGAATGTTGGTTCTGGCATCCATGACTATGTAGCCACAGATGCTGCTGCCACTGGCTGCCCACATCCTCAAACTACTTTATATCAGATCCCCTGCACATCCCCTGCACATGGAGCAGAACCACTTTGTAGCCTGGTGGCAGGGCTGTCCCCTCCTGTGTCTGCCTCATGCCCTGACAGTCCTGCTATTTGCTCCAGGTGTCTGCCATGAAATGCATGGTTCTACCTTGTGCTCTGGAGATCTGAGCCTTCACAATCACCACTGCAGCTGCTGAAAGGCTATGTCCTTCATGAGGGAGAAGGGCTGGCCATCCATAGCAGTGCGGTCTCATCTGGAATACTGTGTACAATTCTGGTCACCGCACCTCAAAAAGGATATTATAGCATTGAAAAAAGTGCAGAAAAGGGCAACTAGAATGATTAAAGGTTTGGAACCCTTTCCCTATGAAGAAAGGTTAAAATGCTTGCAGCTCTTTAGCTTGGAGAAACATCGACTAGGGGGTGACATGATAGAGGTTTACAAGATTATGCATGGAATGGAAAAAGTAGAGAAAGAAGTACTTTTCTCCCTTTCTCACAATATGAGAACTCATTGGCATTCAATGAAATTGCTAAGCAGTCAGGTTAAAACAGATAAAAGGAAGTACTTCTTCACCCAAAGGGTGATTAACATGTGGAATTCACTGCCACAGGAGATGGTGGCGGTTACAAGCATAGACAGCTTTAAGAGGGGATTGGATAAAAATATGGAGCAGTGGTCCATCAGTGGCTAGTAGCCACAGTATATATATATGTGTGTGTGTGTGTGTCTACACACACACACATTGGCCACTGTGTGACACAGAGTGTTGGACTGGATGGGCCATTGGCCTGATCCAACATGGCTTCTCTTATGTTCTTATAGCAGTCATCTTGCCAATGATGAGATGACTGCTTTCTGAGTCCTCTGGCAGCAACATAGTTGGATGCACCCTTTGCAGGTGCCTATGGAGGACAAAGGAGGACAAGTGTTGGGGATTGTGCCCCTCTGGACATGGGTGTGGCACACCTGGAACTCTGCCACACATGGGTCACTGGGGAGGGTGCAGAAATGTTTCTGAACTGTGGGCTTCCCCCCTCTGAACCACTGCTGTCTGAGTTCTCCTTTCCAAAGAGTGTTAGCAACTGCTGGTGTTTCTGTGTAGTGCAAACAACTCTTTTGCCTCTGTGGAGAGCCCCAGGAACAGTTCAGGGGAAGGAGGCTCTAAGAACCCTGATGATGCCTGGTAGGACTGTTTTCCATTGGGCTGGCAGGATGGGTTTGATGCCTGAGAACAAGGCATGTAATATGCAGGAGTTGGAAGACTTCTTCCCACCACAACAAGCACCCTTTGCACCCAATTTCACCCTCATGGCACACAGAGGTGTTCACACTCAGGAGGGGTGGGAGAGTATAAACATGGCAGACCTTTTTTTGGTGTCACTGGCTTGTTCTTGAGCTGTTCCATAGACTGAAGTGTCTCAGCTGCAGTAGAAGAAGGTACTTGGATCTAGAACAGAGCTGCTGGTAAGGTGAGTGAGACTTGATTTGCTTTTCTAAAACTGCTGGGGAGCATTAGCTAGGTTTGCTGTGGGAGGTAACTGTTGTCAGTTTTGCACTAGACTTTTAATCCTGGTTTAGCCCTGTCTCCAAACTGACATTCTACACTAGAATAATAGAATCAGATAAACCAATTCTATGATTCTATGATTTTAGTGTAGAATGTCAGTTCAGGGACAGGGCTAAATCAGGATTAAAGGTCTAGTGTGAAATTGGTCTGTGTGTGTGTGCTTGGTGCCTGCTGGAGAGGGGTTTCTGATTGCTTTTGTGTAGCTGTTGCTGAGTGAGGAGAGCTTGTTTGCTTGGGGGTAATTGCTGGCCCCACCCTCTGCTGTTGCTCTGGCTGTTGAGTCAGTTAATTTGCAAGGCTCATCCTTGCCAAAGGGCTTTTGGCCTGTGCTCTTAGCCTGGGGGTCTAATTTGGGGGTTCTGTAGAAAGATGGGTAGTTGCCCACAAGTAGTTTCAAGTGGCAGTTGGTAGTGGGATTTAAAGATAAGTGAAGATAAAGAAAATTTTGAAATGGATTGCAGCAGTATGGCTGGTGAGGGAGCAGAGGCAGTGACGTGTAAAGACTGTGGGTTGTTTGTGTTTCTACCTGAGAGTAGCATGAATTACACTTGCAGCAAGTGTAAGTTAGTGGCCCTGCTGGAGGAGAAGATACAGGGACTGGAGGCACGATTGTCCACACTGCAATGTATAAAGGAAGGTGAGGATTTTCTTGACAAAACGCATGAGGCGCTCTTGAAAGGGCAAGAAGAGGGAGAGGAAATGGTATCTCAGCAATTAGAAGAGACCCCAACACAGGAGGTTCTTGGAAAAATGTAACCTGAAGGAGAAAGAAAATCATGAGACGTTCTGAGCCCCTGCTGCTCAGCAATAGGGTCCAGGATCTCCCCACAGTAACTGATTTTGAACCACTAGAACTTCCCCAGCCTCCACAAAGCTTGAACAAAGTTTCTCAGGATCCTGTGGATAAGAAGCCTGGAGCTTCTGCTCCTCAATATAGGAAGAGGAAGGTGGTGGTGATTGGAGACTCCTTGCTCAGAGGGGTGGAGCCCAAAGTGTGCTGACCGGACTTGTCATCCCGAGAGGTCTGCTGTCTGCTGGGAGCACTCATCCAGCATGTGACAGAAAGGATTGGAAGACTTATCAAGCCCACGGATTACTATCCTTTCTTGCTGATCCATGTGGGAACGAGTGATACTGCCCATCATAGCCCTGAACATATTAGAAAATACTATGTGACTCTGGGTCAGAAGGAGCTGGGTGTACAGGTTGTGTTCTTGTCAGTGCTTCCTGTTGAAGGCTGTGGCATAGAACGAGAAAGAAGAATACTTCAAATAAACGACTGGTTATGTCGATGGTGTCGCCAGGAAAAACTCAGATTTCTAGACCATAGCTTACACTTTTGAGATGGTGGTCTTCTATTGGGAGATGGTTTGCACCTTACAGCAGTAGGGAAAAGGGTGTTTGGTAACAGCCTTGCTAACCTAATAAGGAGGGCTTTAAATTAAATTGTATAGGGGAGCGAGACAATAATTCAAAGCCTCGTATGATGCCAGAAACTGGGGATAAGAACATTAAAGATTTGCAGAGAGTGGCACATACGCTAGGTAATGTTAACTTGCAGGCTTGTACAGAAACTAAATGTCACGAGCTGGGGCCAGGCCAGGCGAAGTCCAGGGGCAGTCCAAGGTCTGTAGCTGGTGAGCAAAGAGGGTTCAAAGCGCCAAAACAAAATCACAGTCCAGGTATCGCAGGTCAGAGGTTCAGAAGCCGAAGTCAGGGGGTCCAGAAGTCAAAGCCAATGTCAGAAGCCGAAGTGGATGCTAGAACATCAGGTAAGTGACTAGTTGCTTCCACAAAGCCTTCTCCCAAAGCCCACAGCTATATAACCCTCTGCTGTCTGTTGCCCATTTGGACTAATTGCTGACTCAGAGGGCGGCCAGGATCCTGCTGAGACTCAAGCATCCTCACTCCTAGAGGGGCCAGGATCCTTTTAGAACTCAGGGCTCAGGGAGCATCTTGCTTGTGAGCGTGCCGCCCTCCTCCGATCCCTGAGGTCCTGACGAAGGCGGTCACGCACACAAGCCACCCGAGAGGGCGAGGCAGGGGGGCTTGGATCTTCTCCAGTAGGAGGCAGGGGCACTGGTGCCGGTGGCAGGGGCACAGTTTCTTCTGCAGGCTCAGCTTCTTTTGCAGGGTCCCCAGCACCCATGACACTAAACCCTCGGGATGCATAAAACATGGATTCCAATGTCTCTGCACTAATGAACAGAGAATGGGAAACAAACAGGAGGAACTGAAAGTCCTAATAAAGGAAGGAGACTATGACATAATATGCCTTACTGAAACGTGGTGGGATGACACTCACAACTGGAATATTAGGATTCAGGGGTACAACTTATTTAAAAGGGACAGGCAAATGAGAAAGGGTGGAGGCATAGCAATATATGTGAAGGATGTATATACTTGTGAGGAAATATGTGAATCTGAGCATGGCAGCTCAGTTGAGAGTCTCTGGGTAAAAATAAAAGGAGTAAGAAACAACAGTGATATTATTATGGGGGTCTGCTATAGACCACCAAGTCAGGACTTGGATGAGATACTTCTATAGCAGATTGCAAAGTTCTCCAAGAGAAGGGATACAGTGATCATGGGAGATTGCAGTTACCCAGACATCTGCTGGAAGTCCAACTATGCTAAAAATGAAAAGTCAAATAGATTCTTGACTTGTCTTGCTGACAACTTCCTTTTCCAGAAAGTGAAGTAGGAAACAAAGAGATCTGCTATCTTTGATGTGATTCTCGCCAACAAGGAAGAATTGATTGAAGAAGTGGAAATAGTGGGCACCTTGGGCAGTAGTGACCATGTGATTTTGGAATTTACAGTCTTAGGGAAGGGAAAAGCTATACGTAGTCAGACTTATAGGTTGGACTTCAGAAAGGCAAACTTTGATAAACTTAGAACTATGCTGTAAAATCCCATTCTCAGAAATAGGAGGAAGGGGGATCAGGAGGGGTGGGAGTTTCTTAAAAGCAAAATACTGAAAGCGCAATCACAGAAAAAAAATGGAAAAAGCCCAAAGAAACTAAAGTGGCTCCATAAACAGCTCTCTAAAGACTTGAGAAATAAAAAAAGACTCCTTTAGGAAGTGGAAGGAGGGCCTTATAACCAAGGATGAATATAAACAAATCACCAGCGCTTGTAGAGAAAAAGTTAGGAAAACTAAAGCTCAGTATGAGCTTAGGCTGGCCAAAGATGCTAAAAAACAACAAAAAAGGGTTCTTTTCTTATGTTCAGAGTTAGAAAAAGAGCAAGGGTATGGTAGGCCCATTGCGAGGGCAAGAAAGTGAAATTGTAACTGGTAATGAAGAAAGGGCAGAACTGCTCAATTCCTACTTTTCCTCAGTCTTCTCTTCTGAGGGGAACGGTGCTCAACATGGCAAAAACAGAACATATAAGGAGGGTATGAAGTTCCAACCTAGGATCAGCGTAGGGGTAGTACATAGACACCTTGTTTCTTTAATTGAAACTAAGTCCTCAGGGCCAGATGAATTGCATCCAAGGGTTCTAAAAGAACTTGTGGATGTAATTTCTGAGCCTCTGGCTATTATTTTTGAAAATTCTTGGAGAACAGGAGAGGTGCCGGAAGATTGGAGGTGGGTGAATGTTGTCCCCATCTTCAAGAAGGGGAAAAAAGAGGATCTGGGTAACTACTGACCCGTCAGCTTGACGTCTATACCTGGAAAAGTTTTAGAACAAATCATCGAACAGTCGGTCCTGGAACATTTAGAAAGAATGGATGTGATTACTAAGAACCAGCATGGTTTTATCAAGAGCAAGTCATGTCAGACTATTATGATCTCTTTTTTTTTGAGAAAGTGACTGCCTTGCTGGATTGGGGGAATGCTGTAGACATTGTTTATCTTGATTTCAGTAAGGCTTTTGATAAGGTTCCACATACTATCCTTGTTGACAAGTTGATAAAATGTGGTTTGCATCCTGTTACCATTAGGTGGATCTGTAATTGGTAGACAGATCGCACCCAAAGAGTGCTTGTGAATGGTTCCTCATTGGAGAGGAGTGACAAGTGGAGTGCATCAGGGATCTGTCCTGGGACCTGTTTTGTTCAACATCCTTATCAATGATTTGGATGAAGGAATAGAGAGAATGCTTATTAAATTTGCAGATGATTCACAATTGGGAGGGGTTGCAAACAGAAGAAGACAGAAACAGGCTGCAGGATGACCTTGACAGGCTGGAAAATTGGGCTAAAACCAATACAATGAATTTTAACAGGGAGAAATGTAAAGTTCTGCATTTAGGTAGGAAAAATCCAATGTTATAGAATGGAGAGACTTGTCTTAGCAGTAGTATGTGCAAAAGGGATCTAGGGGTCTTAGTGGATCATATGTTGAACATGAGTCAACAATGTGATGCGGTGGCTAGAAAAGGCAAATACAATTTTGTGCTGTATCAACAGAAGTATAGTGTCCAGATAGTATCCAGTATAGTGATGGGAAGGTATCATTTTACTCTGCTCTGGTAAGACCTCACCTGGGTTATTGTGGCCAATGGCTGGGGCTGATGGGTGTTGTAGGCAAAAAAAAAAGGAGAGCTACTGTTGGCCACCCCTGATGTAGAGGATCATCAGGGGGAAAGTTTCCTGTGAGTTTGATGCCTGTAGCTGGCACAGGGTCCATTTTATATACTCCTGAACCTCCACCCATTATTTCTCCCATTCCCCCAGAAAGCACTTTCCTGGGAGCACCTTCTTGGGCGGAGGGGGGTGGTGGCTTAACTCAGACCTTGTGAACCAACCCTCACCAATCTTGGAAGACAGGTAGAGGAGAGTCAGCCAGAGATCTCCTGTGAGTTGTTGCCTAGCATAATTGCGGTGTGTGTGTGTATAATTCCACCACATAATGAAACTCACAAAGCAAACTGGCTCATTTAGCCCCTGAAAATTTGTGATGGTTTATGTGAACTGGGTATGCCATGAATGATGAATCAAACTGAACTGTATTTTCCAAGTTTGTGCCCATCCCTATTAATACACTCTTCCCTTTGGCCACAGGGCCTCCAGTATACACATAAATGCACAGATGCTCCTGTACTCATTAAAGCTAGGGTTGCCAAGCCCCATTTGGGGGGAGCCGGTAGGATTTGCCTAAGCCATTTCTGAGCTGGTGCCTGTTTGAAGTTAGTTGAGACTATCTTGGATGAAATACTGTGAGATTACTTTCGCGTTATATGGAAGAGGTTGTTGATACTGATTAACTGTGAAGCTGTATGAATTATGGTTCGTAGATTATTTGATATGAAGGGAAATGGAGTAGAGGTTTCCATTGCTTGAATATTTATTTATCGAAGCAGGAGCTACAAATAGACTCCCTGCAACTTTGGTGCTCTACTGTCTTCCATGAATGAACTCTTTGAGAGTTTTGTCTATCTCTATGTATTTGTGTATCTTCACCTATTATCATATTATTGTAATATAGTCTTAGTAATTATTGGTCACTATAACCATTTGTGGTTGTGTGTTTATTCATTTATCAGTAACCTCTCTCTGATGTCAATAATCCCCAGGTGGGGGTAGGGGCTCCCCTGGTTTGGAGGCCCTCTCCCGGCTTCAGGGTCATCAGAAAGTGGGGGTAGGGGAATGTCTTCTGGTGTCAAGCATTGTGAATTTTCTGGTTGTTATAATTGTCAGATCATAGAATTGTTACTAACCATGAATTAGATTCAGGCACATCAAAGTAGCAAACCCCCTCCATTGCTTCTTTCACTTTTACTAACAAATGCAGGAATGTCCTCTTTGAAGATGTGGAGAAACGCCATCTTAGTTAATGTTGGTGCTTCACTGGAAGGGAACATTAAACTACTAAAGCAGGCTTTGGCCTAGCCTCCCTCCATCCCCTCCTCCCTTCCAGAGTTAAACCAGCGCCTCTAGGGGGAAAGCCTCCTAGAGGGGCAGGAAGTTCTTTAGCCTTCCCCTCATTGCCTCCCCCCTTCTGGAATTAAACCAGCAACTCTAGGGGGAAAGCCTCCTAGAGGGGCAGGAAGTTCTTTTGTTCTTTTTATTTGAGTTAGGCAGGAAAAGGCCAGTTTTCAGCTGGCGCTCAAAGGAAGAGGTTGCCAGTGTGGGGGCTCCTGCCTGTGGGAGAGGCCTAATCAAGAGGAAAAGGACCCCAGGCAGTCAGACCGAGTAAGTCATCGACAAGGCAGGGCAAGTTTAGACCAGGGACAGTAGGATGCGTTTAAATCCACCTTTTATTTGTCATGCTGGTTGCTGTGCGGGTGCTGTGCTGTGCTAAACTTTTACATGCAACTGTTTTTGTTTTGTTTTGTTTTGTTTTTCTCTTTTAATTAAATATTTTTACTGTTTTGAATGCTGGCCATCAAACTCTGTACCACATAGATCCCCAACTGCTTTAGACCACGCTTTATGAAGGGGGCCCCGGGGAAAGGGGGAAGGCCTGTGGTTGGATAAGGTGCCAATCCTCCAGGGGTTCCCCGAAGAAGTGCTGTGGTCTCTGTGAATCCCAAGTACAGGGTGGCAGAGGACCTTGAGGCCTGGCCTCAGAGCTGGAGAGGGGGATTGGGAGTCCTGTTCCTCTCAATCCGAACCCCTAGACTGAGCAGGTGGTGGCAGCGAGCCCAAGTGGCCGAAGGAGAAATAGCTTCCTCCAGGAGTTGGCGACTCAATAGGGAGTTGACGGGACCGGGTCTGAAGGCAGAATCGGGCCGGTTCCGTCACAGAAGATAAGACCTCCTGGGACTCATTCCCAGGCCCAGCGAGGCCTGGACCCAGGATGCGCCAACCGCAATAGAGATAAGGAAGTTAGAGTGTGAATTTCACATGTGAATGTAGAATTGTTTATAGAACCTTTGATGTGCCATTTTAAAGCTTGTATTCTGTTGTTACTAAGCATCAGTTCCAATATCTAGCTCAACTGAGCCACATGGATTATCGATAAACCAAACTTTGTTTCAGAACCCAAAGACTGGTTATTTTGAAATCTAATGCTTGACATCTGGGCACTCCATTATTCCCTATGGAGACCGATTCCCATAGGGTATAATGCAGAATTGATCTGTGGGTATCTGGTTTTTCTAGATAAAGCCACCATATTTTCAGCAGAGCATCCAGTGCCTCTCCCCAACATACCTTCCAGGTTTCAAAAAGCCCCCCCCCCCCCCAAAAAAAGAGGTGACCCTATCCAGGGCTTTTTTTGAGCAGGAATGCACAGGAATGCAGTTCCGGCTGGCTTGGCATCAGGGGGTGTGGCCTAATGTGCAAATTAGTTTCTGCTGGGCTTTTTCTACAAAAAAGTCCTATATTAAACAATGGTGATGTCAGGGGTGTGTGGCCTAATATAAAAATGAGTTTTTGCTGGGCTTCTCCTACAAAAAAACCCCTGTCCCTATCCTTATTTCCAGTGAAGGGAAGGCATTTAAAAGAAGAGCAAAGATTTATATCCTGCCCTTCTCTCTGAATCACAGTGTCAGAATGGTTTACAATCTCCTTTATCTTCTTCCCCCCACAAAAGAACCCTGTGAGGTGGGTGGGGCTGAGAGAGCTCTCATAGAAGCTGCCCTTTCAAAGACAGCTCTGACAGAGCTATGGTTGATCCAAGGCCATTACAGCAGCTGCAAGTGGAGGAGTAGGGAATCAAATTTGGTTCTCCCAGATAAAAGTCTGCACACTTTACCACTACACCAAACTGACTCTAGGTGTGTGGTCTCTTTTAAATGTGATGGTCAGAACTCCCTTTGGAGTTCAATTATGCTTGTCACAACCTTGCTCCTGGCTCCACCCTCAAAGTCCCCGGATATTTCTTTAATTGGACTTGGCAACTCACCATTTTTTCTCTGTATGCTTGGCTGTGCACGAGTGTGTTAATGCACACACATGGTCTATGTGCTATGGAGAAGCATAAGCTAATAATGATGTCAATCTCTGCACTCGTTTATGAACTATGACACACAATAGAAAACTCCAGGCCTGCTCCTCATATTGTAATTTACTGGAAGTGCTAACTTCTCTCCTTTGTGCATTTGATGCATTAACAAAAGCACCAAGAAATCAATTAATTAGGCTACCCTTTTAGGCAACAATGGAAGCAGGAGCTCAACGGCACTCTGCTCGTCCCCTTGTCTTGGACAACTCAGCATGTGGTTTGTGCTTCCCTTTCACTAAAAGCATAATCACCCAGTCAGTATTGTGATGTTGCTGATGGAGGGAGGAATTCTATTGTTGAACACTTCCTAGGCTTCTTGTGCCAAGTATTGCCTGGTTAATTTAACTGTTTTCAGTGGCAACAATATCAAGCCTGTAGGAGAGTGCTGCCATTTAAGCTGTGACTGTATATCAAAGGCCAGGCCATTGTCTTCAGTACAAATACAAGCTTCTGTTTGAAGAGCCGGGTTTCATGCTTGCAGAAAAAGTCAATTTTGCCTGCTTCCGATCAGAGAATAGATGGCTTTTACTACTTTTGCAGAATGGCAACAAGCCTCATTATTTAAACAGAGCATGCTCATGTCGTAGTTACCATTGAAAAATATTAAATGCCACCGTTTGGGAATTTTGTGAAGTGGAATCCCTTCGTCTCCCACTGGCACCAACTTCTTGTGTTCTTTGAGAAGCTCAGGTTGTGCACAGAGTGGTAAGCAAAAGTCCTTGAATGCATATTTACATAACAGACTATAGCAGCTCTTAACTACCAGTTTCACAGTTCAGTGGTGCTCACTTTTCAGAGGTCACAAGTATAGAGAGAAGCTTATGCAAACATGCTCACACAAAGATGGAAATTATTTGCTTTGATTTTTTTTCAGCAGTCCCCCCTCCCCGATAATTTAATTTGGTCATTCACTGCAAACTGAGGGTAGAACAGGACATTATGCTTGACATGGCACTGCTGTCAAAGTGGTAGCCCCATGCCCTGTCCCCCTTCCCCTCCTCCATTTATTTTTAAATACCTTAACCTTGGTTGTGTAACAAATTATGCATTTCTATGACCTCTACTAAACATTATTGGCTGCCAGGGCTTTTTTTGAGCAGGAATGCACAGGAATGCAGTTCCAGCTGGCTTGGTGTCAGGGGGTGTGGCCTAATATGCAAATGAGTTCCTGCTGGGCTTTTTCTACAAAAAAAAAGCCCTGTGTGAAACAACTGTGATGTCAGGGAGTGTAGGCTAATACACAAATATGTCCCTGTTAGGCTTTTTCTATTAAAAAAGCCCTGTTGGCTGCCATTGATGGGTGGTGGTGGTGGAATGCAGGATATGAAGACTACACCGAAATGAAAAGTTTATCTAAACAATAATTGTCAAGTAAAATCAAGATGCTAGTCCCAAAGGAACTGCCCATAAACCCTGTCACAATCAGCACCTTTACCGCCACTTGCTAGTAGTCTGAGAAGTGAAGGAGAAGATTTGGAGCCTGACAGCAGGCAAGTCTTCAGCCTGTAGCCTTCACAGCACTCTGTATATAGGTCTTGGTCTCCTTAAAGCATGCTATGTCTTAAATGTTTGGTCCCTCCTAGAAACCCAAGTTACATTCTAAAATTGCATTTTTTGGAGCTTTAAATCAAATGATAGAATGCAATGCTTCCCAAAGACAAGGGAGATCAGTATTACAACAGGAAAATTTCAACAGCACACTCCTTACAAACCAGCACAGCACATACCCAGGTACACAATCTGACTTTTTACGAATTTCACACTAGTACTGTTTTATGTGTGATTTTATAATCCTGTTGTTTTTATGAAATAATGTACATCATCCAGAGCCTTGCAGTAGCAGGGTTTAGGCAATCCATAAATTTAACATAAACAAACAAACATAAATAAATAAATACACACCTAGATACACAGTAATTGCCACGATAGTGACATTTCATGGTAATAACAGGCTAAATCAGATGTTAAATACATTTACATGGACATATCTTTATTTTACCTGTGAGGGAAAATGAACTGAATTCACATTAGTAATTCTTCCATGCATGTCTCAAAAGTGATTTAATCATCAGTCTGTACATTCTCTCCCACCTTCCTCTGAGAAACTCGGAGTTATACAAAGGGTTCTCCCTATTGTTTTATCCCCATGACAGGCCTATGTGGCACCCTGAGTGGTAATTACTGGCTTGATAATCTTCATGGCTAAGTGGAGATTTGACCCTAATCACTCAGGTCCTATCTAACATTCTAACCACTGTGTCACACTGGCTGTCTGGTACCAGGGACCTAAACGTGAGGCTACATCTGATGCTGAAACTGCCCTCTTTTTTCACAACACCCCATCCTTTCATTTTCCAGTGTTTTTATGCATATGATACTGGTCAATGTGGTCATTCTCTATTCAAAATCAGGAAAGTAAGTTCCTTGCAACTGCATGGTTCATTCTTCTCCAGGAAGGTTGTTGTGAGTGATTGCCAGTTAGCTGAGAAACATCTGCAGCCTTCCTAGACACCAAACTGTTTTCTCTGTTTACTGTTATATGGTGAAAAAAGGATGGCTTGCCTACCACTAAGGAGCTCATTGCAGTCATTAAGTCTGCGTACTCTCTCATACCAGTTTTACTTACTTTCTCATCAGTGCCTAAGCAGTACAGGCTATCATTGTAGTGCTGTGCACTACATACTGATAAGTCAGCATGGGGAAAATTATTTGATATGGACAGGACTTTTTTGTAGAAAAAGCCCAGCAGGAACTCATTTGAATATTAGGCCACAACCCCTGACATCACCATTGAGAGAGAGCCAGTTTGGTGTAGTGGTTAAGTGTGTGGACTCTTATCTGGGAGAACCGGGTTTGATTCCCCACTCCTCCACTTGCACCTCCTGGCATGGCCTTGGGTCAAGCAATAGCTCTGGCAGAGGTTGTCCTTGAAAGGGCAGCTGCTGTGAGAGTCCTCTCAGCCCCACCCACCTCACAGGGTGTCTGTTGTGGGGAAGGGAGATAAAGGAGATTGTGAGCCGCTCTGAGACCCTTGAATGGAGGGCGGAATATAAATCCAAAGTCTTCTTCTTTTTCACAGGACTTTTAAAAGAAACAGCCCATCATGAACTCATTTGCATATTAGGCCACACCCCCTGACACCAAGCCAGCTGGAACTGCATTCCTGTGTGTTCCTGTTCAAAAAAGCACTGGATGTGGAGCAAGAAAGACACTACTAGAGCCCTAAGATGAGTGTGCTTGAGACAGTCACATACACATAGCCTTAAAGTGGTTGCTACAAAGGATGTGACCATTTAAGAATACAAGAAGAATGTTGCTAGATCAGACCAATGGTCCATCAAGTCCAGCATCCAATTTCACCTAACTAATCAGCTAACTACTAACCAACAGACAGGGCAGGGAAGCCAAGGCCTTCCCCATGATTTTGCCTCCTGGCACTGTTATTCAGAGGTTTGTTGGTTCTGTTTAGAGGTTTCTTTCATCATCATAGCTAGTAGCCACAGATGGATTGTGCATCTGTCTAACCCCATTTTACAGCCATCTATGAATGTGGTCATCACTTTGCCCAGAAGGAGTGAATGCCACAATTTAATCAGTGATTGGGATCACACTAGGCATTTACAGTGGAGGTCTCTTGGCTTAAAAAAAAAACTGTCCCAGAAAGAGATGCACTGTGGCAATCAGACTGCTCCCAGTACAGGCACAGGCCACACACACACTTAGAGGAGAGTTCAGACTGGTCCGGGGGGGGGGGCATTTGCATGGTGTATCCAGGCTGTTCAGATGGCCCAGAAGTGTGCCATGCAAGCAGTTCCGTGATTTGCCACTGAGAAGTACCAGCGGCTATTTAAAGTGCGTGGGAAGCCTTGCAGGATGAGGTAAGGGCAGGAGTGGCATGGGGGCCAGATATGCACGTGTGAATACATCTGTTTGATTCAGAGGGAAGGGGTGGCTTTGGCAGGCCAAATTGCTCAAGTTATCACGCCCATTTGTTGAGTAAAGAATTAGTTCAATTTTTTCTGCCCTCAAAGTATTGCCTATCAACTTCATTTATCCTATTCCAACTCATCCAGTGGAAAGGGGCCAAACTCAGAAGTAAAACACATGCAATACATGCAGAAGGGTCACTCTCTATTATTTTCAGTTAAAAGGAACTTAAGTAGGGATTGCCATCATTTTTCTGGCAGAGTTCTTATATCTTAAACCAGGGGTGGCCAACAGTAGCTCTCCATATGTTTTTTGCCTACAATTCCCATCAGCCCCAGCCAGCATGGTCAATGGCTGGGGCTGATGGGAGTTGTAGGCAAAAAACATCTGGAGAGCTACCGTTGCCCCCCCCCCCCATCTTAAACGGTTGTAAGGCAGAAGGAAATTTAGTTAGGGAGTATTTTACACCTGTATTCTGGGAAATATATCTGCCATTGACTTTTTCTTTGTAATACAGCTGGCATAGGAGTGCTGATCCTAGATCGAAGAATGCATCTTAAACCACTGCAGTAATGATTAACATAAGAAGAGAGCTAACTGTTCATGCTACTTGATGTACTGGAATAAGCTAGCGAGTTACAGTCATAGTTGCATCAGAGTAGTCAGGAAGTCAGTAAAGTGAAGCTGCCCCTTGACTGAAGTTTATGGGTGTCAGTAATGGACAACAGGCTCATTTTGTGCAAGGGTGTATGCCTCACATTGTTCACAGTTAGCAGATAGTCAAGCAGTTATCACCTCATCACATTCAACAGCTTTTTTATGGCACCGCCTGCCCCTTTCTTCTCAAGCCAAGTAAATCTTTCTTGTTATACAGAACTGCAGCTAAAAAGTGCACATAGCAAAGAACATCTGTAGTCTACAGCAAAAATACCCTTTCAAAGTAAACAATTTTGTCATAAAGGCAAGCTTTTAAAATGAGAATAAAACAGTAAATAATTTATTTTATTTTATTTTTTTTTAAAAAACCCCTCACTTTACTGAATAAAACATTGGTATGGAAAACAACATCTCAGCAACCTCGTAGCCAGAACATTTCCATTAGTGCTGCAGCAAAGTACAAACATAACAGTAACTTTGGGCAATTTCAGAGTACACTAACTTCAGGTATGATTTAAGAGGTATACCGGTATTTGCTTTGTGGCAGATTTAAATAAAGGGGAGGGGAACTCTGCTTTCCCATCAAGCTTTTTTTCAAGGAAGGGAAATAAAAATGAGTAAAACAGAACACTCAAAATGCAGTGTTTTTTTTAATTGCCTGGATAATGAGCAAATGCTGGAATTCAATTCAGAAATAATCTCAATAAATGTATCCAATCTATCACTAAATCATGATGAACTGAGGAAGGACATGAGGAAGTAGATATGAGGGAAGATGATAGTTTGTGAAATTCAGTGTAATCCCAAACAGAGTAACACCCTTCTAAATCCATTGAAGTCAATGTTCTTAGAAGGGTGTGTCTCTTCAAATTTCAGGGGTGTTGGGTGAAAGATGCTCCTGTAGAAAAATCACATTTTCAACAAACATTTGGTGGATGGCTTCTTTGGCTATGACAAACTGTGAAGAAAGTGGCATGTCTTGGCCCCATATAGTTCAAAACTTTCTTTTTATCTGAGGTATCATGTAGTACAAAATACCTTTCAAGGTATTCAAGTTATGTAAACCACTCTTCTACATTATAATCAAATGGTTCCATATACTATTTTGAATCCCCATCTTTTAGCCATTGGATGGCTCTTACCTGGTTACCACAAATGCCTCACAAAAGTTGTCTATGCCAACTGATGTTATGCTCTTATTGTGCCTTATTATTACTTGCTGTCAGGCCTACAATACTTTTCAGTCACTTGCACTCACCTAAAACTCTAAACATAAGAAAAGAAGTAGCCTGCATGATCAAAACTGTGGTTCATCTAGTCCAGTATTCTGTTTCCCAGAGCAGCCAACCAGTTACAGTGGGCGGACCAATAAACAGTGGACAGAGGCCAAGGCCTAATGAGCCTCCTACCTTAATGTTCATAAGTTTACTTCCTCTCAGTATGGAAATTCCCTTTATTCATTATGGCTAGAACAAAATTTGAGTCCACTAGCACCTTAAAAAGGTAAAGGTAGTCCTCTGTGCAAGCATTGATTCATTACTGACCTATGGGGTGATGTCACATCATGATGTTTTCTTGGCAGACTTCTTTTTGTTAGGGGTTGTTTGCTATTACTTTCCCCAGTCATATACATTTTACCCCCAGCAAGCTGGGTATGGTAAATACCAGCAAAATTCTCCTGAGTACAAACTTTTGTGAGTCAAAGCTCGCTTTGTCAGATAAGAATTCATATTTCCTGAAGTGAGCTTTGACTCACCAAACTTTATACCCTGGGGAATTTTGTTGGTATTTAAGGTACTACTGGGGTTGAATTTTGTTCTACTGCTACAAACACAGCTACCTTGTGAATATCACCTGTGAATAGTAGCTATTGAGAGACCTATTCGCTATCAGTCTGTCTAACCCCTTTAAAAAGCATCTTAGCTAATGGTCATCACTGTCTCTAATACAGTATAGCATAAGTCTGCTCATCCTTCATTGCCTCTGTTGAGTCTGAGGGTCCTGCTACTAAGTTCTGAAATTTACACTGCACAATATTGACTGTCCCTTTAATAGGAGGACACACTGCTTGCTTGCCTTGTTTTGCGCAAACATGGTGGACAAACAAGTGAAGTCTTCTAGAGTCTTAACATGGGACATAAATAACAGGAGGAATTGGATCACCAACCCATTTTGTTCAAGGTTTTTATATAGTGCTATGCCAATTCTAAAAGAAAAAGAGCCCCATGGTGCAGAGTGGTAAAGCTGCAGTACTGCAGTCGGAGCCCTCTGCTCATGACCTGAGTTCGATCCCAGCGGAAGCTGGTTCAGGTAGCCGGCTCCAGGTTGACTCAGCCTTCCATCCTTCTGAGGTCAGTAAAATGAGTACCCAGCTTGCTGGGGGGGTGGTAAGTGTAGATGATTGGAGAAAGCAATGGCAAACTACCCCGTGAAAAGTCTGCCGTGAAAACGTTGTGAAAGCAGCGTCACCCCAGAGTCGAAATGACTGGTGCTTGCACAAGGGACTACCTTTACCTTTTTAAAATGCCAATTCTTACCTGAAAGTATAACCCTGGAATTGCAGTAGAAGTGAAATATATTGTAAGTCAGTACTAAAAAACAAAAAAACCCGCAACAAAAATGGGGGGGAGAGAGACTGAAACACAATAGGGGGAACATTATGTGAATTCTGAAGAGTGTGATTAAATAGTGTCAGTAAGGGAGAACAATGCTATTGGAGATTAACTTCAGAATTCTAATGCCAAAATTATTCATCTGATTAATACTCTATACAAACAACATCCACCCTCAAATCTTTATATTAAGTTTTTTTCATTTCCTTCACAGTCAGAAAAGATTGTCATAATTTAAAACTCTCCACAGCCTTGCCCCCTTTATCAGACTGTCCACGAATCACAAAATATTCTTAACTGTGGTCTTCACAATTTACACTCACCTCCCAAGCATTTTCTGCTGTTACAAAGAACTAGGCCCATTCTTCTTTGATGAACCCTGTGCCTAGAACTCCATTTCAGAAGGCAAACATGGTTCAACCTCGTGGTCTTCCTTTCTCTGCAGGAAGTACAAATCTATATCTTCTGCGGAACCCCCTCCCCCCAAATTAAACAGTTTATGCAAGTAAGGTTTCAACAAATTATACAAATTTACAGTAATATTTCAAAATTAAACCTCTTCCTCCCAGGTTGAAACAAAGCCTTAATATGCAGAAGTGCATTTGCTTGTGCTGATCTCTATTAGTCTTTCATTTTAATTGTTGTCTCCACTGCCTAAATTAAGCTTGCAAATTCCTTGGGAGGGACCTATCTGTGGTTCAAGGAACTCTGAACAGTGCTGTGTATATGAGTGATACTATAGAATGGCAAATTGTTGCTTCCAATGTTCCCTCTAAGATGCAGAATCTTGTGAGCAAAAATTCTACTTTATGAGCTACTACTGGTATTAAAATTGTAAGCTACTAGCATTAAAGTTGTGAGCTACTGCATAAATTATTGTGCTCTGGGGCCATTTTCTCTGAGCTAAGACAAAAATGTGTGAGCTGGAGGCTAAAAACCTGTGAGCTACCTCACTCTAACTCATCTTAGAGGGAACACTGGTTGCTACCCATCTGTGGATCACAATGTAATATGGCATTCACATTCATCTTGATTAATAATACAAACTTCTTCCTCACAAAAATTTAGGTGCCCAAATAAATCACAAGACATTTTATTTCAAAGAATATAAACTTTAATCTTAGTCATTATTCACTGGTCACTCACAGAGCTTTAAATGTTGTAGCACCCTGAAAAACAGAAAGCATTGTGATAATTCTGAATAGAAGTTTAAAACCATGAAGGAGCTGAGGATATTACACCGGGAGAAATTTTTAATAATAAAAAGCCTAGCAAATATGCAGTTATGTATTCCAAAACAGATTATAGATTGACATCTGAAATAATGGTATAATTTTCCATTTGAAAATGTCTAAAAGGAAAATTGGTTTCCATTGAAAAGCCAGCCTGCACTGTTGCCTTGTCTTGCTGTCATGACATTGAACTCATTAGCATGCAGGTGTGCTCCCCTCAGTTCATGCAGTAAGTGTTTTCTTTCACCGTGTTTACAGATAATCCAGCAAGTTTGCAGACCAAATGCCTTTCTGAATAGAAGTCCATAAAACATTGAATCAGACAGCATTCTAGCTCTATTTAGCCACATGGTAAATAGTACTGAACTGGAGAGAAGGAAGGAGTTTCTTGTACAACTTTATGCCTCCCTCAAAGTGCCTATTTTGTTGATATCTTTTGGAGGGACCATGGAGGGACATATATGTGGCCATATCCCTGGATACTTAAATCTGGAGACTGGAAACAGACAATAAAGATCTTTTTAAAAAGCTGACAAAAGGCCCAGATTTGCAGAAAAATATGAAATGCATAGATGACAGCCCCCAGGTTTCAGAGGGGGATCATAAGAACATAAGAGAAGCCATGTTGGATCAGGCCAATGGCACACCCAGTCCAACACTCTGTGTCACACAGTGGCCAAAAAACTCAAGTGCCATCAAGAGGTCCACCAGTGGGGCTAGAAGCCCTTCCACTGTGCCCCCCCCCAAACACAAGAATACAGAGCATCACTGCCTCAAACAGAGAGTTCCAACGATAAACTGTGGCTAATAGCCACTGATGGACCTCTGCTTCATATGCTTATACATTCCCCTCTTGAAGCTGTCTATGCTTGTAGCTGCCACCACCTCCTGTGACAGTGAATCCCACATGTTAATCACCCTTTGGGTGAAGAAGTACTCCCTTTTATCAGTTCTAACCCGACTGCTCAGCAATTTCATTGAATGCCCATGAGTTCTCATATTGTGAGAAAGGAAGAAAAGTACTTCTTTCTCTACCTTCTCTATCCCATGCATAATCTTGTAAACCTCTATCATGTCACCCCGCAGTCAACGTTTCTCCAAGCTAAAGAGCCCCAAGCATTTTAACCTTTCTTCATAGGGGAAGTGTCCCAACCCTTTAATCATTCCATTTGCACTTTTTCCAATGCTATAATATCTTTTTTTTCTTTTATCCCCTGGCTAGGGTTGCCAGGTTTGACTCAAGAAATATCTGGGGACTTTGGGGGTGGATGGCTATGCTGAAAAAACTATCACCATATAAACAAATAAATATCTTACCTACCAATTTATTTGTGTATTTATATTACTATACTGTCACAATCACCAATTACAGCATATACAAAATCTTTAACCAAATTCTAAAGTCATACAAAAGTTTCACACATTCCTTTCGGTCAGTAATTCTTATAAAATATTAATTGTCCTGGCACTAAAAATTCTTGTCTGTACTGTGGAGTTAATAGCCACAACGGAATGCTGGTCAGTCTCCATTTCGGATGTCTCCTTTGTCTAGGGTCCAATTTATTTATTATCTCCACAAGATTAGTAATGAAGATCTGTTGGCTCAGCATTTTATGGAAAATTCTCATTCTGATGAAGATCTCAGATTTAGCATGATATATTAACACAACCCTCATTAATACAACAGGGTAGATGTAAGGAAACTACTTCTGCAACAGGAAGCCAGATTAATACACATATTTGGTACAGAGGAATCACAAGGGTTGAACTTAGAACAAGATCTGTCTTGTTTTTTATGAGTTGTTAATTAATTAGTTTTATGTATAGTAAAGTGCAATGTCATGGCTTTAAATATAGTAATAAGTTTTAAACCTGTAAGTAATTTTATCTAATTAATAAGAAGGAGTAGGGCTTTCAACCCATCAGGCGTGGCAAAGGTTTTGCTCAACAGAGGAAGAGCAACAACATTCCATATATTGTAAATGAGTTTGTGACTGATTCTGTATTGATAAATGATGTCATGGGCTGGGTGCAGTCGGGAGCAAAGTCCAAGTCCGGTCTGGGGTCAAGCCAAGGAGTTCTAACTGAAATTGAGTTGAATTGGACTTGGCAACCTTATTTATTGGGCTGGATGCTTTTAGAGAGGTAAACATCATTAGAAAAGTCAACAGAAGCATATTTATAAGGTATAATAAGAACCCTTGACAGGTGCCTTAAATGGTAGCTGATATTTCTTCTCGTGAAGATTCAGCAGTAATTTCTGATAACAGAAAGGATTTGGGTCAGTGGAATGGGATTTTTTCACCTCCCTCATCCTGCTGCAACCCAAGATGACCCTTGAAATGCTGCTTTTGGAGAACAGGGAACTCGCCCAAACAACATGGGAGGTGAGTTGGAGGTCTGTAGTAGAAGGGTGGAAATTGGTGAAAATACTACAGCTGGATCCAACCCAGAAACTTACAGCTGGATCCAACCCAGAAATATCTCTTCACTACACTGTCTGGTTATTTTTCAGTGAGCTTGATATGTTTTTAAGCATTATTATACTATCATAGAATAAAATTTTAAGATTATTATGAAGAGGAACCAATTATAGCAGAGGATGTGGCTCAGTGGTACAGCACTGCTTTGTATCTAAAAGATCTCAGGTTGAATATTTGACATCTCAGGAGATATCATGAAGAAGTTTAGAAATGTGAATGTGAGACCTTGGAGAACTGTTTCCAGACAATATTGAGCTAGATGAACCAATGCTCTGAGTTCTCATAAAGCAGCTTCATATGACAGATGTGGATCTCTTTAATTCACCACTTTGTCATTCCTTAAGTATATAAGGTAAAAGACAATTCCTAAGGAGAACTTTGTGAGATGTAGAAAACAAATCACTGTCAAAAAGAGGCCAAAAGCAACTTTTGAGAAATGTCAAGATGTAAGAAGTCTCTCTCTCTCTCACCCACACACACACATTTTATCTCACCATGGTTCACGGTGGTTGAAGAGACTTTGAGTGCAAGTCCTTGTTTGACACTCTGGCTTTTCAGACTTCTTAAACCAATGTCTCTTGCTGAATTTCTTCTTTTAGAGAAAGCCTTGGATTTTTATTGTCAACTGCTCAGCTGGGTGTTTCACTGTTAAGCATTCTACAAATATATGGAAAACTGCATGCTTCAAAAGTCACACTTCATACCCTACTCCTAAAGGCCAATTCTGATGTAACCTTTGCTTTGACAGAAAAATACATATAGAGGAAGTAATATCAGTGAAGTATCATGTTTTATGTTAGTGCTTTATTTGTTGTACTTTTTGTATTTGTAATTTTTGTAAAGCCACCTTTGGATATGTTTTAGACAGGGGCTGTATTATATTATTAATCAAAAAGAAATACAATATATTGTAATATGAAATCCACTTACATTTTGAAAGGTATGAATGAATCTTGCCATAAACATTTCTTGCCATGCCTATTTTTCTTTTTGCTTTTACATTTTGATATGGCTTTTTTACCCACATATATTCTTAGAAAATCTGTTTTGAACCTTTATATATTCGACACAATGCATTCTGTACTAAGTGAGTAGTATCAGCAAAAGAAGAATTACAATGAATTGTTGACCATATGCTTAGGATTGAGGGTACTTAGTGTGCATCAGTGTGTAATATTATTTAGCAATTTGGTGTAGTGGTTACGTGCATGGACTCTTATCTGGGAGAACCGGGTTTGATTCCCCACTCCTCCACTTGCACCTGCTGAAATGGCCTTGGGTTATCCATAGCTCTGGCAGAGGTTGTCCTTGAAAGGGCAGCTGCTGTGAGAGTCCTCTCAGCCCCACCCACCTCACAGGGTGTCTGTTGTGGGGGAGGAAGATAAAGGAGATGGTGAGCCGCTCTGAGACTCTGAGATTCAGAGTGGAGGGTGGGATATAAATCCAATATCATCATCATCTTCTTCTTCTTCTTCCTCTTCATCACCTTCTTCATTTGGACTTAGAGTAATACAAATATGCAGAGTAAGGTATTGTGTAGGTAGGCTTGCATTCTCTACTTGAACATACCATATACTTCAGGACTTTTTTGCTTTCCCCTCTGATTGCAGCCCACTGAGACCCTCTCAAAATGTTGTTCTTAAAGGTTAGTGGATCCTTTGGAACAGTATGGTGACTAAGGGGGAGTCCACAGTGGTAGGGGGTGAATTGGCAGAAATCCTTCCTCCAAGGACAGAAGTGCTCTAAAATATCTCAGCCATCCACTTGGTTACAAGCCACCATTGCAATATATGAAGTATAGCCATCTGAAGATGCAAGTAAACATTTAACGCAAATAATGCATTCATGTGTTAAACAAATGTGTTCCCTTTGAGCCATATTTTCACAGTTACTAGAACACCACACAATTTAGAAAAGTAAAGGTAGTCCCCTGTGCAAGCACCAGTCGTTTCCAACTCTAGGGTAATGTTGCTTTCATGACATTTTCATGGCAGACTTTTTACAGGGTGGTTTGCCATTGCCTACCCACTTTACTGTACTGGGTGCTCATTTTACTGATCTCGGAAGGATTGATGGCTGAGTCAACCTTGAGCCAGCTACCTGAACTCAACTTTCAAAGGAAAGGTAAATACAGTCAAAACCCTTGGGGAAGCTTGGAGGCTATTTAAAACTAAATTCCTAGAAGCTCAAATAAAATATATACCACAAGTTAGGAAAGGCACAAACAGGCATAAGAGAAGGCCTGCATGGTTAACAACAAAGTAATGGAAACTGCAAAAGGTTAGAAGGACTCCTTTAAGTGGTGGAAAGCTAGTCCAAGTGAGATTAATAAAAGGCTGTGGCAAATCAAATGCAAGACTGTGACCAGGCAGGCAAAAAGGGACTATGAGGAGCATATTGCAAAAAACATAAAGACCAACAATAAAAATTTCTTCAAATATATTAGAAGCAGGAAACCAGCCAGGGAGGCAGTGGGGCCCTTGGATGACCAAGGGGTCAAAGGACTACTAAAGGAGGATAGGGAAATGGCTGAGAAGCTGAATGCATTTTTTGCCTCAGTCTTCACTGTGGAAGATGAGAAGTGTTTGCCTGCTCCAGAACCACTTATATTGGAAGGGGTGTTGAAAGACCTGAGTCAGATTGATGTGACAAGAGAGGAGGTCCTACAACTGATAGACGAATTAAAAACTAATATGTCACCAGGTCCGGATGGCATACATCCGAGAGTTCTGAAAGAACTCAAAGTTGAATTTGTAAATCTTCTGACAAAAATCTGTAATCTTTCATTGAAATCTGCCTCCGTTCCTGAGGACTGGAAAGTAGCAAATGTCACCCCCATCTTTAAAAAGGGTTCCAGAGGAGATCTGGGAAACTACAGGCCAGTCAGTCTGACTTCAATACCGGGAAAGTTGGTAGAAACCATTATCAAGGACAGAATGAGTAGGCATATTGATGAAATCGAGTTATTGAGGAAGACTCAGCATGAGTTCTGTAAGGGAAGATCTTGCCTCACTAACCTGTTACATTTCTTTGAGGGGGTGAACAAGCACGTGGACAAAGGAGACCCGATAGATATTGTTTACCTTGACTTCCAGAAAGCTTTTGATAAAGTTCCTCATCAAAGGCTCCTTAGTAAGCTCGAGAGTCATGGAGTAAAAGGACAGGTCCTCTTGTGGATCAAAAACTGGCTAATTAATAGGAAGTAGAGTGAGTATAAATGGGCAGTCTTTGCAGTGGAGGACGGTAAGCAGTGGAGTGCCACAGGGCTCAGTACTAGGTCCCATACTCTTTAACTTGTTCATAAATGATTTGGAGTTGAGAGTAAGAAGTGAAGTGGCCAAGTTTGCAGATGACACTAAATTGTTCAGGGTGGTGAAAACCAGAGAGGATTGTGAGGCACTCCAAAGGGATCTGTTGAGGCTGGGTGAGTAGGCGTCAATGTGGCAGATGAGGTTCAATGTGGCCAAGTGCAAAGTAATGCGCATTGGGGCCAAGAATCCCAGCTACAGATACAAGTTGATGGGGTGTGAACTGGCAGAGACTGACCAAGAGAGAGATCTTGGGGTTGTGGTAGATAACTCACTGAAAATGTAAAGACAGTGTGCGATTGCAATAAAAAAGATCAACGCCATGCTGGGAATTATTAGGAAGGGAATTGAAAACAAAACAGCCAGTATCATAAGGCCCCTGTATAAATCAATGGTGCGGTCTCATTTGGAATACTGTTTGCAATTCTGGTCACCACACCTCAGAAAGGATATTATAGCATTGGGAAAAGTGCAGAAAAGGGCAACTAGAATGATTAAAGGTTTGGAACACTTTCCCTATGAAGAAAGGTTAAAACACTTGGGGCTCTTTAGCTTGGAGAAATGTCGACTGCGGGGTGACATGATAGAGGTTTACAAGATTATGCATGGGATGGAGAAGGTTGAGAAAGAAGTACTTTTCTCCCTTTCTCACAATACAAGAACTAGTAGGCATTTGATGAAATTGCTGAGCAGTTGGGTTAGAACGGATAAAAGGAGGTACTTCTTCACCCAAAGGGTGATTAACATGTGGAATTCACTGCCACAGGAGGTGGTAGCAGCTACAAGCATAGCCAGCTTCAAGAGGGGGTTAGATAAATATATGGAGCAGAGGTCCATCAGTGGCTATTAGCCACAGTGCGTATATATATGTAATTTTTTGGTCACTGTGTGACGCAGAGTGTTGGACTGAATGGGCCATTGGCCTGATACAACATGGGAGCAAGCAGCTGGTGTTGGGTCAGGAGACTTACACTTTGTCTACTCTCCTGGAGCTCCATTCTAAACCTTCATCTCTAGTGCTCAAAGGGTATGGGTGAAACTGGAGGGCTGACAACAACTGCCTGGGTTTTGTCTGTTGGATGGTGCTGGTGGCTCTGCATCAGCTGTGGGTTGTGAACTCAGATAAGCCTGCAATTTATCTTCTTACTTGCTGACTTCTACTGATTCAGAGCAGGACTCCTCTCCTCCTGAAGAGTTTTCTCCTCCTGAGGAGTCCTTCTCTCCTGACTGACCCAAAAACACAGCATCCACACAACGCAATTGATATCCAGACAACCAAGATCAGTTCACCTTCATTGAAAGGTGGACTGTATGGCATTATACTCTGTTGAGGTAGAAGAAGAAGAAGAAAAGAGATGGGATTTATAGTCTGCCCTTCACATGGAGTCTCAGAGGGGCTTACAATCTTTCCCTACCCAACAACAGACATCCTGTGAAGTAAGTGGGGCTGAGAGAACTCTTTTGAGAACTGCTCTTGAGAGAGCAGCTCTTTTTGAGAATTGACTGACCCAAAGTCACTCAGCAGGTGCATGTGAAGGAGTAGGTAATCACCCCACAAATCTTGAGATATTTCTCAACTGGAAGCTGGCAACCCTACTGAAACAGCACAGGGGATGCTATTTGTCCTGTTGCAGATTACATATGTACTGATGAGCTACGTAGTATGTTTCTATATCAGGACAAATATCATTCATGAGGCCACTGAAGATGTGAAAGTGGAATGTGAAGGGGAGGTCTAAGCCCCTGTTCTCCATATACTATGATGCTGATCCATGGAAAACAAGAGGTAATCAATGGACGTAGATAACATCAAATGAGATGAAGATAACATCAAATCTATTTGGAGATAACATCAAATGGGATGAAGAAATAAGCATCACTCTATACACACAAAAATAGATTCAGATGGGTAGCCATGTTAGGCCTGAAGCAGCAGAGCAAAGTTTGAGTCCAGTGGCACCTTTAAGACCAACAAAGTTTTATTTAAAATATAAGCTTTCATGTGCACACACACTTCTTCAGATACAATGAAATTGCCAGTTTATACGTGGGTGAGCAGTAGATTATCATAGAACACAATGAAGCCTGAAAGAGCTGCATGGCAGGGAGCATCTCCCCATCACAAAGCAGTTTTGGGGCTGTCTTGTGCAGTCCCTTTAAAGTTTAAAGGGACAGCACAGGGGATACTTGGTGATCATAACTTCAACTTTCTTGGTGACGATAACTTCAACTGTGGTTCAGTGTATCTATTTTTAGTAATTGGGAAGGCAGGATATATTGTCACGAATCAGATTTCCCTCACATCTCTGTACAGATATGTATCTGTGACAGCTTTAAAGTTTAAAGGAACAGCAGAAGAAGCTGGAAAGAGCTGCAGGATGGGGAGCACCTCGTTACCAAGCAATGAAGATCCTGTGAATTTAGGGGGAGGTATTTGTGAGTTTCCTGCATTGTGCAGGGGGTTGGACTAGATGACCCTGGAGGTCCCTTCAACTCTATGAATCTGTGATTCTAAGTAATTGTTTTTTGCTCAGTTTTGCAGTCCCTTTAAACTTTAAAGGGATTGCACAAAACAGCTGAGTGGCAGAGAGCAAGCTGCTCCCTGGTGCTCAGCTGTTTTTTTGGGTTTTCTGCAAACCTTGTTTAAAGTGAGTGCAGTTCCTTTCAACTGGGTTTGCAGCACTACAAATTGCACAAACTGGTTCAGTTTGTGGTTCAGCCATGAACCATGAACTGAACTGCATTTTCCCAGTTCATGCCCTGTCCGCAGTCCTACTTAGACAACACAAATAAATCTGTTTGTTCATGGAGGGTATGAACTTCACACTTTCACACTCCTTTACATCCTCTTGTGGCATACAGAGTTGTGTCAATTACTGCCTTTTGTGAGGGGTACAAATAAATAATTTCTTGGTGATGATAACTTCAACTGTGGTTCAGTGTATCTATTTTTAGTAATTGGGAAGGCAAGACATATTGTCATGAATTAGATTTCCCTCACATCTCTGTATAGATATGTATCTGTGACAGCTTATATCTATATAAAACATCTCTTGTATCTGTGAGTAGAACATTCTTGAGAGCATTGCAGTGTGATTCTTAGCAAGCCCGGAGGAGTTAAGTGTGCAAAGTCAGTCTGAGTGTATGCCATAATGGATTTGACCTCGAAGAGCACTACAAAGAGAAATTGCAGATAACCATCTGAACTGACTTCAGAGGCTTGTAGCCTTGGCTCCCTTGATACAGAGAGAAAAGAGACTGACTAAATACATGGGAGTGAACAAATCAGAACTACAAGAAAGAACATATTCTTAAGTAGAGATGCTTAACCCCACTACAATAAGAAAATCAAACAAGAGCTGCACTATTTAATGTGCCTGATTGCAGCCATAAGTTCATGAAAAATCTATTAATGATAATATAGTAGCTGAAATTCCAATGCAGAACATCTCAACATGGAGCTGGTTAGATTAGTAGTTCACGGGGATTTCAGATCAATAAGAAAAATTAAACAGTATAAAACATCTACCAATTAAAGGTAAAGGTAGTCCTCTGTGCAAGCACCAGTCGTTTTCGACTCTGGGGTGACGTTGCTTTCACAACGATTTCATGGCAGACTTTTTACGGGGTGATTTGCCATTGCCTTCCCCAGTCATCTACACTTCCCCTCCCCCCCCAGCAAGCTGGGTACACATTTTACTGACCTCAGAAGGATGGAAGGCTGAGTCTACCTGGAGCCGGCTACCTGAACCAGCTTCTGCTGGGATCGAACTCAGGTCGTGAACAGAGGGCTCCAACTGCAGTACTGCAACTTTACCACTCTGCGGCATAGGGCTCTTCTCAAAAGGTAGTCCCCTGTGCAAACACCAGTCATTTCCGACTCTGTGATGTTGCTTTCACAATGTTTTCACGACGTACTTTTTATGGGGTGCCATTGCCTTCTACCAATTACAAACTGCTAAATTCTCTACAGTACAAAGGCATTTACAGTGCTCTGGCCAGCACTGTTGCTGGATTAACTGAAAGATGTGCTGTTGTAGTAAGGAAAAGGCAAACCACTTGGCCAGTATGCTATTGGAATTCCATCTCAAAGCTAGTGGAAATGACAATAGGTTGGTTTTTTATTATGACTAGCTTTAATTCCCCTGTTACAGAATTTGGCTCAAGTTCCCCCCCCCCCACAAACAACCCAAACACCCCCCCCCCCTTTTGTACACTCTAACAGGAAACTGTAGACAGAGCCTTAGGAAGAGGCACCTTGATGTGCTTAGTGTCATATTTGTTGTCAAAATGTTCTAATGTACCATTCCTGAATAGTTTTGGGCAGAGCTTGTATTCATGCAGAAATCGTGGTTAAAACTAAAGTGGCTGAAAAGAACAGAATGCGAGGGTGGAGGGGGAATGTAGTGGCAAGGTGGCACAAAGAAGAGGTCCAGCAAACATAAACACTCAGAATCTTGTATATTTCTAAAACACACATGAACCGATAAAGATTTTATTATTCTTATTATTACTTGTTTACTTTAAAGGGGAATGACTTGCCCTCACCGATGTCAATCTTGCCATTAGATTAGCAAAACAGGACTACCAGTCTGTAGGTGCATCCAGTTGTTTGCTTCTTCCTCACTGAGTATAAACACAGATGAATGAAATAAGTACTCATGTGCCTATGGGTGTTGCATGGGGTGTGTGTGGGAAGGAGAATCTCTGCATATTCATGTACTTCTTTTAGTATGCCGTGAAATATTACCCACATGATGCACCAAGTTAGAATAAAATCTTTAAAGAGGATCTTGGCAGCTGCATGGTTAGCTTTGATGTATTAAAATTGTTGTCTTATTTGTCCTGAGAGAGCTGCACTTGCTGCTAATGGGAGCATTGACTTCGTGTGATAACATTTTAGCAAACATGACTACAAATGATATGACAAGAATTTGTTCTTGTATGAGGATTCAGAATATGTTACAATAGCAAATATTAAATGTATCTTTTATTAACAAGGTTGACATTTTTTTCCTATTCATCTACCTATTACATACTCATACACATACACATATAAATCGTGTTCTTTGGTGGTCTCCCACAGAGCCAGTCATGCTTTCAGCCTCTGTCTTCTATTACCCTTTTGCTTTTGTTGACTCTTTTTGGAGATGACAGAGAATACAGCATGTAGTTAAAAACACCAACAAGTCATAGGTGAAATCTGTCATCTCCCTGGCAGAGTCTGCAGAGCATGAAAGCATATAGCAAAACATCAGGCAATTATCCTTGGCTGGAATAATTACCTTGTAGTAAAGAAGAAGTCAGGTCTTATCATCCAGACATTTACTCAGGAGAATAAAATTTATGAAAATCAAATCACCAAAATAAAGCAAACAGCATGCAGGAGGACTGGCACTATAACTTACAAATGTAGATCCACAGAGGGGGAAAATGTGGTTTATGTGTATTGCTCCTATTTTAGATTACATATATTTTTATTTTGTATGTAAAAACTAGTGAAAAAAATGTTCTACAGAAAGGAAAGAGGGCAGGGCAAAGAAGAGCACTTTCCCTCACTCCACTCATTCTATAGTGGTTAATATGTTTGGCTGAACTAAAGTGCAACTTCCTACTCAGTCATGAGTGTCACTGAGTGACCTTGGGCCAGTTACTCCCTTTCAGCCCAGCATATTTCTTAGGATTATAGTGTGGAGGGGGGAGATGGGATGAGATGAACATGTATGCCACATTTAGCTCTTTGAGAAAGGGAGAGGAAAAAAAGATATAATACATGGATAAAGGTCAGGATCCGCATGGAGAAGCTCATTTCCATGTGCATAATCATCCCTAGGTGAAAATGAGAGATACGCCCCGGCATCCATTACAGCATGGCTGCATTCTTTGCAGTCAAGGCACATCTAGAATATGGATGGGGATGCCCATTCAAAAGCAAATCCCATAAAAAATCAATGCAGTGCAGGTAGGCTTAAATGGTCTGAGGAGTCACATTGAAGGTATACCTCAGGACTTAATTTATCCGAGTTCAACTCATCCCTCTCATGTTAGGGCAAATACTGAAGTGAAAGAAGCAGCAACCCATTTACTCTCTTTTCAGTTATCTAGTATCAGCTGGCAGCTATGTGCTTCTCTCCACATGAAAGTATTGTTGTCAATTTGGTGAAAGGGTTCTTCTACAAACTTGGTTGGATACTTCAGGGGTCTACCCCAGTATGCAGGCCCTGACCAGCAGTTAACCTGCAGAACGTGCAGTAGCTGCAGCTTCAAAATACTCTTCAAGGGTAACTCCAAGTTGAGCACATTGCAATAGTCTAGTCTAGATGTAACAAAGTCATGGATCACCATGATTAGTTCTGACGGACCCAGGAACAGATCCAGGAATGGGTCCTCTTAATGTACTAGCTGAAGCTGGGAGAAAGCACTTCAAACAACTGTGGCCACCTAATTTTCTAAGGGGGCTGTTGTGTCAAACAGCAAACCCAAGCTGTGAACCTGACTTTTCAAGGGGAGTATAGCCCATCCAAGACAGGAGACATCTGAAGTCTCTGGTTAGGGCTGCCAAGCCCCTGGCCGGTGGGGGGGGGGACTTCCTCCACGTTGTCAGTGTGATGACATCACCCAGAAGTGACATCATTACGGTGGCGATGTTGCACTGCGGCCACTCTATGGTTTTCCTGGATGCTCTAGCCATTTGGGAGGGAAAATGCTATGGTACAATATGTACCCTCTCAAATGGTTAGAGTGCCTGGGAAAACCATAGCGATTTCCCGGAAATGTCTAGAGCAGCCGTCGCACAATGTCGCTGGTGTGATGTCACTTCATTGCATCGTACACGCGCTTTGTGCGTGTGAAAGTCCTCCACTGGAGAATGCAGGGGACTTGGCAACCCTATCTCTGGTTGATCTTTCTCTTAACTCATAGATTGTCTTGCATTAAATGTATTAAGTTTCACTTATGTTTCAGTTTATTTATCTTCAGCCAATTACTGATTCAGAACATCATCAGCCTTCTTGGAATTAGGTGCAAAAGAATATGAGGACTCATACACAGTTATGAAATGTTTATTGTACTTTTCCTTTCCTCCCCTCCAGTCTGAAACACTGAGGATTTTATCCTCCATTTTTTACCCTTTATTCATAGGTAGACCCCAATAGATAAACATGTAACAAAAAATAGCATAAGGCTTCTACTGCCTATTCTGTTTTGTACAGTCTTAGATTCATATACCTTTGTACTCAGTAGCTTAAATCTCCAAGCCTATCCAGTGCCTGAATCTGGTATTAGGAGCTACCATCAACAATGTTCTGCAGTTTTCATGATGCAGGGGTAAAAAATAAGTTGGTACAAACTGATATGGAGTTCCCATAAGAAAGTGCTCCATTTCTGCTTCAGGTTACCTGAGACAGACAATATTGATAAGAAACTTAACTGACTTTCATCCCTGCATGGATTTCCTCCAGCATAAGTAAAACTGCTTTACTGCCTGAGATTCCTTTGTTAGGCACAACTCACAGTTCATACTGCTCCAATAAAAGGACATAGACACTTCATGTAGTACAATAGAAATGGTTATGAAAAGGCTTGTAGATGCTGTATTCTGTAACTTGTGGGTCTGCTATTCCTATTTTTTTGTCTGGTGTGCACCACAGAAATATGTTCTAGTGTACTGCTGGTGCAAACTCAGTGAATAACTAAATGGCATCAGCCTCCTAAACTTGTATTGTTGCATACAATATGGTTGAAGCTATGCTTAGGTGTTCTGAAATCAAGGACATCCATTGTCTTTCAACTGAAGGCTGGAAAATCTTAGCACTAGTGTAATGGCCACTATATGTTCTTACAGACTTATATAAATCAGTATGTTTGCACACTTAGCACCAATTTAATGGAGCATCTGTGTAGAGCCAATGATAAATTGGCCTGAAGGAGCTCCAACATTTTCTTTTCTAGAAGATGTTGGTAAACCCAAATCCTTAAGGAACAATCTCTCCATTTATCACTAAATTGCCTGTTAGTTTCTCTGTTTTAGTTAGGTGATAGCTAATTTCAGCTTATTTAGAGAAGCTTGCATGCACTTGAGAAAACAGCATTCTAAAATAAGCCTATGAGTGTTGATGCAGAGTGAGTTTTTGCTTTTGCTCAGTTAATGTCTCTTTATTGTGGTGCTCTTTGTATTTCATATCATTTGTTAGAAATGGCATATATCATTCTCTCCTGTACATAACATAGATAACAACACAGGTCCAAACTAATGGAACATTTAATTCCACTTTCTGCCCCCTACTTCATTGGGCATTCACAATGTTGGATGCTGTGCAATGGTCCTGACCTGATGAACCACTTGTATCTCCAGTAGGTATATAACAGGCCACAGGTTTATTGATTACAGTTGCAGAAGTTTGGGTTGTCATGGGGTGGTGGATCCAAGCATCAGTCAGCCTGTCCAGTGGAAAAACCCTGCCCCTCTGCAGAAGACCCTGGAATGGCAGCCCAAACAAGAACATCAGAGTGCAGGCCACTGCTACTCCCCTGCCACCTGTCACCTCGAGCTGGGCATCCTTCCTAAGCCCCCCTCCCCAAGGAGATGGGAAGGCAGCCATAAGTGAATGCTGCCTGGTGCACTGGGGAATAGTTTAAATGCAGACCAGCAGATCAGAGGAAAAACTAGCCCTCTCAAGTCTACCTGGGCAGACCTGCCCACCATCAGGCTGACCAATGATCTGATTGACTGGCCAGTGAAGAGGGCCATAAGAGTTTTATGAAGATGGGTGGTGCCCCCAAGAATATGCCACATGATTTGGAAAAAATGGCAACTGGCTCAGCTTGGCATGCTACCCCGCGAAGCAAAAATGGGGCTGGCTTGCTTTTAGAAGAATGCATTCCCATTCTTATCTATATCTGGTAGGATTTTTGGCTATGGAAATTTGTTCTCAGAAAATAATACTCCAGCTATTAAAACTTTGATTTGTTTACCTGACTCCGTATAATGCATGATGAGATAAGGAAATGCCTTTCTGTATAGACATTTCACTATTAACTATGATGACTATTAGCGCTACAGGCATGAACCATGAAGAAATGACAGCCTAAAATATTTCATAGGCAAATAAGCATTTGTTCATTCCATCTGCAGCTGCACAAAGAGATGTGATTATAGGCATGGGAGTTCAACTGACTGTGAAGAAAGCATCATGTATCAGTTTTACCAGTTGTTGTGATAATGGCACATTATCAACTGTGCCTTGCATTAGAACAATTGTATAATTAATCTGCTTGTGTTCTATCTTTATTTTTTTTCTGAAATAATAAACATATTGGCATTACCATATACTGTCAGTGCCATACTTAATTTCTGTAATTTGTTTTTTTATAGATTCTTCAGAACAGAATGCTTTTTCCAAACATGTTTGGTTTTATCTAAATGAACATGAGATCATTTACCCAGATAGGTGCTAAGTGCTCAATTGTGCTTTTCCATGACAGTGTTCGCAATCTGTTGTTTTCTCTTTACAAAAGCTTCTGTTTCAATATGAGCACATTCTTCATTTTAATCATAACACTCTGACTGATGGCAGACCTAACTCTGCCAATCTTTTAAAAAACTATTTGGAAATAGGAAGATAGCCATAGACTGACACACAATTCAATTGCAAAAGAGGGTATTTTAAAGGTACAACCCATGACATGTGAAACTGCCTTATATGGAATTAGACCACTTGAAATCATTAACTGGAACTGAATCTGGGACCTTCAGCATGCAAAGCAGATGCTCTGTCCCATGGCCCTCTCAGGGCTATAATTTTCACAATTTTATAAATTGTTGAATCAGAATAGCTTATTTAAAAAATAATTTCATTAAAAAACATATATCATCAGGGGATAAACAGGTGAAGGAAAGAAGTGATAATGCCTATATAGTAAAGAAAAAGCAAGCACCGCACTCCTGCTATTAGGGATCAGAAAAGTTTATGTCTTTGACATACCGAAGTTAACACATAAAATTGCCTCTGAATGTTCGTATGTGCTCTGAAGCACAGGGATGTGCTCGTATGTGCTCTGAAATGATGTTACTTAGCAGGTTGAAACCTAAGAAGCTGAAGTGGACCAGTTCTATGAAGATCTACAACACCTTCTAGAATTAACACCAAAAAAAGATGTCCTCCTCATCATAGGGGACTGGAATGCCAAAGTAGGAAGTCAAAAGGTGACCGGAACAACTGACAAGTTTGGCCTTGGAGAACAAAATGAAGCCGGGCAAAGGCTAATAGAGTTCTGTCAAGAGAACAAGCTGGTCATAGCGAACACCCTCTTCCAACCACCTAAAAAGTGACTCTACACATGGACATCACCTGATGGGCAACACAGAAATCAGACTGATTATATACTCTGCAATCAAAGATAGAGAAGCTCCTCACAGTCAGCAAAAACAAGACCTGGAGCTGACTGCGGCTCAGATCATGAGCTACTCATTGCAAAATTCAGGCTTAAACTGAAGAAAACTGGGGAAGCCATTAGCCCATTCAGGTTTGGGGAGGGATGGTGGCTCAGTGGTAGAGCATCTGCTTGGTAAGCAGAAGGTCCCAGGTTCAATCCCTGGCATCTCCAACTAAAAAGGATCCAGGCAAATAGGCATGAAAAACCTCAGCTTGAGACCCCTGGAGAGCCGCTGCCAGACTGAGTAGACAATACTGACTTTGATGGACCAAGGGTCTGATTTGGTATAAGGCAGCTTCATATGTCCATATGTCATATGTCCATATGACCTTGATCACATCCCTTATGAATATACAGTGGAGGTGAAGAATAGGTTTAAGAAACTAAAGTTGATAGACAGAGCCTGAAGATCTATGGACGGAGGTTTGTGACATTGTACAGAAGGCAGCAATCAACACCATCCCAAAGAAAAAGAAATGCAAGAAAGCAAAGTGGCTGTCTGATGAGGTTTTACAAATAGCTGAGGAAAGAAGGAAAGCGAAAGGCAAAGGTGAAAAGGAAATATTCACCCAACCCAATGCAGATTTCCAGAGAACAGCAAGTAGATATCAGGAGGCCTTCCTGAAGGAACAATGCAAAACAATAGAGGAAAGTAATAGAATGGGAAGGACAAGAGATCTCTTCAAGAAAATTGGAGAAATCAAGGGAACATTTTGTGCAAAGATGGCCATGAAAAAGGACAAAAATGGTAGGGACCTAACAGAAGCAGAAGAGATCAGAGTGGCAAGAATACACAGAAGAATTATACAAGAAGGATCTCAATGTCCCGGACAACCATGACAGTGAAATCGATGACACTGAGCCAGACATCCTGGAGTGTGAAGTCAAATGGGCTTTAGAAAGCATCACTAACAACAAAGCGAGTGGAGATGATGGTATCCCAGTTGAGCTATTCAGAGTCCTAAAAGATGATGCTGTTAAAGTGATGCACACATTATGTCAACACATTTGGAAAACAAAACAGTGGCCACAGGATTGGAAAAGGTCAGTTTATATTCCAATCCCAATGAAGGGTAATGCCAAGGAATGTTCAAACTATTGCACCATTGCACTCATTTCACATGCCAGCAAGGTCATGTTAAAGATCCTACAAGCCAGGTTTCCGCAGTATGTAGATTGGGAACTACCAGAAGTTCAAGCTGGGTTTTGGAGAGGTAGCAGAACTAGAGATCAAATTGCCAACATTCGATGGATTATGGATAAAACACGGGAGTATCAGAAAAACGTCTATTTCTGCTTCATTGACTATGCTAAAGCCTTTGATTGTGTGGATCACAACAAACTCTGGCAAGTCCTTAAAGAGATGGGAGTACCAGACCACCTCACATGTTGTCTGAGAAAACTGTATAAGGGTCAAGAAGCACCTGTCAGAACGGGATATGGAACAACTGATTGGTTTAGAATAGGAAAAGGAGTTCGACAAGGATGTATATTGTCACCCTGCTTATTTAATTTATATGCAGAGTACATCATGCGGAATGCTGGCCTGGATGAAGCAGAAGCCGGAATCAAGATTGCCGGGAAAAACATCAACAACCTCAAATATGCAGATGACACCACTCTAATAGCAGAAAGTGAAGAGGATCTAAAGAACCTCTTGTTGAGGGTGAAAGAGGAGAGCACAAAAGTACGCTTGAAACTCAACATCAAAAAAACTAAGATCATGGCATCTGGCCCCATCACACCTTGGCAAATAGAAGGGGAAGACATGGAAGTAGTGACAGACTTCTCATTTCTGGGATCCAAGATCACTGCAGCTGGTGACTGTAGCCATGAAATTAAAAGACGTTTGCTCCTTGGAAGGACAGCTATGGTGAGCCTGGGCAGTATAATAAAAAGTAGAGACATCACCCTGCCATCAAAATGTTCAGCCGCCCTGAGCCTGCTCCGGCGGTGAGGGCGGGATACAAATAAAATTTTGTTGGTTGTTGTTGTTATCAAAAGTTCGTATAGTCAAAGCGATGGTATTCCCAGTAGTAATGTATGACTGTGAGAGTTCGACCATAAGGAAGACTGAGCACAGAAGAATAGATGCTTTTGAGATGTGGTGCTGGAGAAGACTCTTGAGAGTCCCTTGGACTGCAAGGAGATCAAATAAGTCAGTCCTAAGGGAAATCAACCCAGACCGTCCACTGGAAGGTCAGATGCTGAAGCTCAAATACTTTGGCCACCAAATGAGAAGGTAGCACTCTCTGGAGAAGATCCTGACGCTAGGAAAGACAGAAGACAAAAGAAGAAGGGGACGGCAAAAGATGAGATAGCTGGACAGTTACTAATGTAACAAACATGAATTTGAGGAGACTTCAGAGAATGGTGGAAGACAGGAGGGCCTGGTGTGACTTTGTCCACGGGGTCGCAAAGAGTTGGACTCTACTGTATGACTGAATAACAACAACAAAAGATCCAACCTTGCAACATTTGTTAGGCACAGGCTCATGCTTAGAATAGCATGGCACGTCCCACAGCTTACACCATTACATCATAAGCAGCCTCATAGGATTATGCCTCTCATTACAATAATTGGCTATTTTCTGATAAAACAGGCCTACAGCTCCACCGACACTCTGAGACTAAAGTATAATTAGCATACAGTGTGCCATTCAAGCTGTGTTGCTCTTCCTAACACAATGAAAAAAAGGAGAAATCCACCTATGAAAATGAAATCTGAAATGATACACTGAAGGTTTAATTATTTAGCTAAACATTTTTAACCTTTCATTTCATAATGGCAGCTTATCAGTCAATACAAAAACCCTATAAAATCTAGCAACAAATAGAATTCAATGTCAGAAAACCATATAAGAACAACAAATAAGAAAGAAAACAATATTAGTCCAGGAGAAAATTTGTGTTACCACCCATCCATGTCACTTCCAAATGTGCAGGATCCAAAACAGGACTTCTGTCAACAATCTTAGTAAATGTGCAGACTTATATGGCAGAAATCATTTAGAATTTTATGAGTCAAAACTGACATCTTGAATTGTGCCTGGAAGCTTAGTGATAACTAGAACTGGTGAAATATTGGAAATTTCCACACAGGTTATCTGTCCATGGTTCATTGGTGTTAAGTGTGTTTTTTTCCTGCTTCTCTGTTTGTGCACCTCCTGGGGTTTCCCTGGCTTTTTATTGATCTTTCTCAAACCTTCTTTGCTCCAAGAGAAAGATCACAGTAAAGCCTGGATGGCTGCTGTGTGGGTGAGAAAAGTAACATTTTCCTGCCCACACTACAGCCATTTTCCCCCGAAACTACCCATGGCAGCCCCCCCCCCCCGCACACACACAGCCTGATGGTGCTGCTTCTTTGGGACTTTTAAAAATGAGGTCTAGGATATCAATACATTGAAATACCAGTGCAAGAATACGTGTAACAGGCTCTCTGAATTCTCGGCTTTCATTAAAAAAGAGCCAGTCTTTAGCCATTTCTCTTGTAGAGATACAAGGCAAAAGGCATATTATTGAACGGAAGGGTATAAGGAATGACTTTTTAAAAAAATGAAAGCCAGGAATTCAAAGAACCTGTTACATCTATTGTCAGAGTTCTTCTTAGTTGCAACATACAAGATGACTATCACTCAATGCAGGAAGGTGTAACAGCTGACTGGGACATGAAAAAAAAAATGTCCTCCAGATTGAAGAAGTTTGGTAACTGGTGAGTTACAATAACTGTGTGTTCAGTTTGAAGGAATTCTGTGAGTTCGATTTTTATTGGCTCTATGTATGATTTAATACCGATGATACTTCACAGTTCTGTAAGCTTTGACTGAGTCTCCACTGAAGAAGTCACACACAAAATTAGAAAATTGGTCACTGAGATCTCATTGGGATAGTCTGCAGTCCTCTGGAACATGCAGAACTGAAGACACTCCATTGAAGAGACCCTAAAGCCCCGTTGGTACTGAGGACTGCTTGTAGACACATTTCCATCCTACTTGTAAGGAGGATATTATTATTTTGTTATTGCAACTGAACGTTATTTAAAATCTCACATTTGAGGGGCAAATATTGACAACTAAACTGGTCCGGAGTGTCTTCTTAAAAAGGGGCCCCTTGCCTTTTGTAACATGCTTACTTTGGGATAAAATACAATGTTTGGGATTTATATAATCACTCTCCTTTAATTATGTATATAAAGTTAATAGACCGTGCCATCATATCCTTTTAAATTAGTTCATGTTAAATTTGTAAACAGTTATATTAAATGAAAGTAATATTTTTACTTCTGTGCTGCACCCTTAATGAATCCGAAATGAACTTTTGTCAGGAGATTAATGATCTGATACTGGAAAGCTAACTGGATGTTTAGGACTTCTACATCAGAAACAGGCCTCGCTAGAATCATCTGGGCAATATGAACATTGTAGTAGCACTCTGTCAGCAATTTCACTACTGTATTTGAGTTTCCATATAATGGTCACAGCAAACTAACCATGACATTACAAAAGTATGGATCACTGTGGCAAAATTATGCAAAAGGGGTCACAACAGGTACACTGATCATTAGGAGAGTTGCCAACATAAACCGTACAACGTAAACTGCAGTCCTTAATAGGGATGCACAAACTCCTGCAGATTTAGACATCCTTATCATCAGTTGCAATTACTATACCAGTTTATTGATGACTGAATTAAGTATTTTTGACCCATTTTTCAGAGTGTGCTGGGCTAGTTACACAACATGATGCACACATGGTTTGCTCTCAGCCATGCATATTGTCTCATACAGCCTGATGGTGCTGCTTCTTTGGTCTGCAATCAAATTTAAATCTGTCACGAATGTCTTGAGAAATAAATTGGTTTTAAAGTAGATCTTACCTTTCACTATTCCTATTATATTCAATTATAATCACTGAACTGTGTGGTTCAACAGGATTTTCACATATATATGGTTTTGCAATGGAACATGGAAATCACAGTTTCCCACCCCGCTTTGCATCTTTAACCCCTCTCCTGTCACTCACAAATGCCTCCAACAGCATGGCCATGGTGGCACTTGAAGAAGAAGAAGTATTGCAGATTTATACCCCGCCTTCTCTCTGAATCAGAGACTCAGAGTGGCTTACAATCTCCTTTACCTTCTTCCCCCACAACAGGGTGGATACTAAGAAAACTAATACATTTGTTTAGTGACCAACTTGAAGATTTATTAACATATTCATTCAATCTCAGTAGTGCAAGACACTATTTCTGACAGGGATATTTTTCTCTTTTGCTACACCACCTTTTCCTTCACAAGTTGTGCTCTTTTGTTTAGAATTATTAATTCTGATTTTTATTTTTTGCACAGATATGGATATGAGGATGTGGGTATTTATTACCCTTTGTAGAGGAATGTGCCTGCTCTGACCTGCAGGCCTATTCTACCTATTCCTCCTCGAGGTTCCCAACTTCCTGTAGGGGCTTTTCCTCCTCTCTAGGGTAGCCCACCACCACCACCTACTTGTTGTAGGGATTTCCCACTAAGACGATCAGGTCTCCCAGCTTCCCATCCAAGCTCTCAGGCCTTGCCTCTGTGTCTCTTGCTGCCCAGCATCTGGTCACCATGGGGACTATGGTTGCCAGGTTCAATTTTGTTCCTGCCTGGGGTGATTTGGGGGGCATTCTAGGAGGGCTGTGGTCACCCTGATGTGATGACATCACATAGAATGACACCACTGTGTTCCCTACACAGCTTTCACACTTTATGGACTTTGAAGGGTTATAGAGATATTTTTGCACAAACACTTTATCAGATTGAATTATTGGGAGCTCATTGCTACTGTTTTGCCACGCCAGGCTATAAGGAAGGAAATGTTATATATTCTGTTATGATGCTTAATGTTTTAATGTTTTAAATGTTTTAAATATTTATACATCTAAATGTTATTAATTTTATGTTTGACTCTCTGTTGTAAGCCGCCCTGAGCCACCTCGTGGGAAGGGCGGGATATAAATCCTAAATAAATAAATAAATTGCAATTTGAAATCCATTGTCACAATATTTGTCTGACTTACTAGAGACTTCTATAGTGATTTAGGATATAATTTATATGTTAAAATATAAATATTCACAGTTAAATGTTAAAATATTCACAGTATTTTTTTGCCTTTTGCAACTGTCTTTTTCTGCGATTCTCTTTGTGGGTTCTGTCTTGCAAGGTGGGAGCCTGGAAAAAAGTGATTATGCCTCTAGCAGGGCAGCAGCATGTGGCCCCACTCTTTTCAAGCTGGACTTCAGACTGCTGGTGTCAGGGGGAGCCCTTAAAAACCAGGGGAACCCCTGTTGGCACCTAGGGACTGGCATCCCTAATGGGAACAGATTACTGCCTTGTGTGCCCCTGGAGGAATGGCTGCTTATTAACTGCCTACCTTCCCCCTCCAGGCACTTCTTTTAAAATAGTGTGTCCAAAATGGTGGAGGTCTATGTGGTACAGAGAACCACTCCCAGCATCCAAAGTTATAGAGTATTTATTAAAAAGAAAATGTTTACAAGCATATTTTAGCATAGCACCAGATTTGAGCAAGGAAAACAAAAGAACTGGGTAAAAATGCAAATCCTCTGTCCCTTTCATTATATATGCCCTATCAGGAGTTAAAATAGAACAGGCTGCTTAAGCTTGGGGCATTAGGAATTTTTGCAGAGTTTGATTCCCCACTCCTCAACTTGCACCTGCTGGAATGGCCTTGGGTTAGCCATAGCTCTGAAGAAGAAGAAGAAGAAGAAGAAGAAGAAGAAGAAGAAGAAGAAGAAGAAGAAGAAGAAGAAGAAGAAGATATTGGATTTATATCCCGCCCTCCACTCCGAAGAGTCTCAGAGCGGCTCACAATCTCCTTTACCTTCCTCCCCCACAACAGACACCCTGTGAGGTGGATGGGGCTGGAGAGGGCTCTCGCAGCAGCTGCCCTTTCAAGGACAACCTCTGCCAGAGCTATGGCTGACCCAAGGCCATGCTAGCAGGTGCAAGCGGAGGAGTGGGGAATCAAACCCGGTTCTCCCAGATAAGAGTCCGCACACTTAACCACTACACCAAACTGGCTCTCCTGACAGAGGTTGTCCTTGAAAGGGCAGCTGCTGTGAGAGCCCTCTCAGCCCCACCCACCTCACAGGGTGTTTGTTGTGGGGGGAGAAGATATGAGAGATTGTAAGCCACTCCAAGTCTCTGATTCAGGGAGAAGGGCAAGGTATAAATCTGCAATTCTTCTTCTTCTTTCCAGTTTATCTGAATACATATGCTAATGTATTTAGCTAGAGACAATGGAGTGGGTAATGCCCTCCCCCCTTCTCCAGTCAGGGAACAGAATTTGGAGGAGTTTAGGTTATAGCAGCCCCAGGGATACTCTCCAAGAAGGGGCTAGAGGAAAAGTTTATCTGACCTAGACTGACTTGGTCAAGTGGGAGGGAGAAACTAAGGTGACCAGACTCCAGGTGGGGCCTGCTATCCAACTGGCAGAGATCAGCTTCCCTGGAGAAAATGCCTGCTTTAAAGGGTGGGCTCTATGGCATTGAACCATGCTGAGACTCATCCCCTCTCCAAACCCCTCCCTCTCCTGGATCCACCCCCAAAGTCTTCTGGCATTTTTCAGCACAGACCTGGCAACCCTAGGGGAAACAGAGGTGATAAAATTTCAGTGCAAGAGGAAGGAAGGCTGTTTCCCTTGGGTGCTGAGGACATGATTGAATTCAGACATCTCCTCTGGGAAAGTGGCCATCTTTGACCATGTGCTCGCCCAGAGAGCTATAGACAGTTGCAAAATAATGGAACTCTGCAAAAATTCCTAATGGGCTAATGGATGCAGCCAAAACCTTTTCCTGCCTCTGGCTCAGTTTGCACCTTTATTTGCATACCCATGCTGCTCCAGGGCACTCCCTCCTGGTTCTAGAATGACCTGATTTAGCAGAATGCTGGGTCTGCCTTTTAGTAAGATACAGGAAGTACAGCTAGTAAGCTCAAAAGCTACTCCAGTTTAGAAGGAGTTTGGGATGTATGCTGCAACAAGCTAATCCTGGGATTGGCTCAGTGGAAGAATTCCTTTCAATTATGGTAAATTCATCCTGTGAGCCCATCCATGGGAAAGATTGTGGCAAACCTAATTCCAGAGTTACATCCTTCTAAGACTAATGAGTTAGGATTGTACTACCAGACTCTGAGACAAAGATGTCTAAGAGGTATCTCAGAGTGAAGTTTCAGTTTCAGATACAGCAGACCTTCTAATATTCATTCATTTCCTCTTTTCAAATATGCATATCTAATAAGTCCTGCAAAGTAGTTTGGTATCAATACTTATCTGCAAAATAAATAACACCAAAACAATTAAAAACCAATAAAATTACATTGTATAAAAATGACCTGATAAAGCAGCATGAAGTCTTATGACAGATTAAAAATATATTTGATAATCCTTAATGTGCCATAAGACTGTGCTGTTTTCACTGTGCAAGAGACCTTAAAAACTTTCCTGTTCAGAACTAATTCAATTGCTTTACACTGAAAGGTCTCAAAAACTTGTTTGTATAAAAATTAAAAAAACCTTGAAAGCAAAGAACTTCATTTGTCCAATCAGATTTCGGTTGACCAACCCTTTGGGGGTATAGTTCAGCAACATTTCCAGAACATTTTCATGAAAAAACCCCTCCCCTTTAAAGAAATATGAGCTCTTGACCCATTTTTCTCCCAGTTATCTAAAAGGAAACCATTTCTTGAAGACTGGAGCTGAATTTTGAAATAGACTATTAAACTCCATGGAATAGTATAGAGATGGGGAAAATCTTTTTCAAAATATTCAAAGAGAATGTTTAATTAATTTCCATCATAATTTTGACTATTAAGGGAACATAAAAAGTTACACTTTTTAAAAAGAACAGCCTACAAGTATTTTATCTCTACTGTCTGTTATGATAACATTGCCAAAAGAGATTGTGTGCCCAAGTGCAATTTAGTATGGGCAGAATTTAAAATGAAGTATAAAACATAGTCTCAGCTATTGTTGATCAACAAATTCATAGATAAAAAAGATCTCTTCATACGGATTTAGAAAGCTGGAACTGAAAATTATTAGCATGAATAGCTTGAATTTTTCTTTCTGGATCCCAATAGAGTCATCAAATTTTGCTGTCTGTGCCCAGAAGCTTTTAGTATGGATTGTACAGAACAAAAATGTCAGTTATCTGTCCCACCACATAATGCAACAGAGAACTTAACAAATCTGGAGCAATACCTAACAGAATCCAAAGGTACTGTGTCTGGAAATCACACTCTTCTCCAAAAGCCATACATTCATGTGTGAGCTGATTTTGGTTATTCAATGTAAAGCACTTGGTATATGCTCAAATATGCTGTTTTTAAATTTCTTTTTAAGTGTATAGAGCAGGGGTGGCCAGACTGTGGCTCTGGAGCTACATATAGCTCTTTCACACATATTGTGTAGCTCTCCAAGCTCCCACTTTTCCATCAACCAGTTTGGAGAAGGCATTTGTCTCTTTAAGTCACTTATTCAAGCCAAGCCAGCAGCTTGGAGAATGCATATAAAGTTGCTTTCCACCTCTCCCTCCATCTTCCCTCCCCCATCTAGTTTCCTTCCTTCCTTCTCTCAAACATCTGACATTCATGTCTTGTGATTCTCAAACATCTGACATTTATTCTATGTAGCTTCTACGTTAAGCAAGTTTGGCCACCCCTGAAAGAGAGGATAAATACTAGTATTAAAGATACAAGCTGAGGAAGAGGTATGGCACATTTCTGTAACTTGCAAAGGCAGCACATACTGTAACTTGCAAAGACATCCTCTTCCTAGCATGGCACAAACACATGTATTTTGGGGTAAAACTATATTTGGGATCTTAATGTGCACCAAGGTCCAGATTCAGACCAATAGTTGAAATATTGAGGGGGAATAAGCTTTCTTAAACCCTTGGATGAGATTATAGTCTCAAATGGCCATAGGTCACAAAGAAGGACAGATAGTTTATCCAATGGGTCCCTCCCCAGGAACAAAATCCACTGTATCGTAAGTGTTGCACAGAAAGCCTGTGCTACGTTGTGTTTCCCCAGCCCAATAAAGGAACGCATGGGTAGATCCTGGAGAGAGACAGAGATAAAACTAGACAATTTATTAATAAGATATCAGCGCTGATAGGAGAAGTCTGAGCCCACAGGGTGCAAAAGGACCCCAGGACATCCCAAACTCCTCAGAGAAATAAAAGGTTGCACAAACGTTTGTACCATCTGTGATGGATTAATACATTAAACATTCAAGCAAACATTATTGGACCCAAAATAAGTTCTCATAGCTCTAGCACCTTTTCATTGGCAGATCTTAATTGGGGTGGGCTTGGTGAAACCAGATCTTGTTTTCCTCATCCAGGAGAGATGCTCTGATACCCTAAAAGGGGCAATAAAATCACCTGCCTTCCTGTTTTCCTCTTGATCTCTGGACCATTTGGTGACAGCCCAGTTCAATGTCCTGTAAGGATGTTTTCCCATGTTTCTGTATCTCTAAATTGCCCTGTTTCCCAGGAAAAGGTGCCATCGTTATTGAGTTGCTTAGAAACCTCAGCATCTCTGTCAACTGTGGAATGCACTTTCAGTCAGGGTAAGATGTAAAACAAAATGCTTTTCTTAAAAAGGGCCTAAATGGCCTCTAACCTTTCTCTAACCTATATGGCCTCCTATGTTCTACCCACATGCATTGCTACTAGTTCTATTGCTACAAATCAAGATTGTCATAGCTGGTATATAGATAATGATAGGAAATATCAGAATAAAGTATCAGAATGTGCTGGATCTGTATCTCAGTCCCCCCTTTTGGCAAAGCAGGGGTACCTACACCTTGCTGATGCCAACCCTCTTTCATCTTAATTCAGCACATCTTCTGGCAACCGTCATCATACATTCACGTTTTGGAGGGGGCTTTGGTACACAAGCTCTCACCCCTGATATTATGAGTGGACAATACTGAATTGTACATACTCCAACAATCAGCAATATTCCCACAAGTACATAAATGAAAATTGCCTTCAGGTCGGCTCCCCAACCTCCAAAGATGTTATCGATCCAATCAAACCAATCTTCAAACCAACATTCTTCTTCCCTGGACTGAGTGGTTAAGTCGTGGAGGTCCCGGATGTGGGCCTCTATGGTCTGAAAGTGGTCACTTAGATTAAGTCAGCACATTCCCTCAAATTCATTATATCCATGATTCGATTTCAAAAGCAAAGTCAATAGCCATTCGAGTCTGAATGGTAGCCCGTTCAGCAGCTTTGAGGTCTTTCATTATATTAAAGACCACAATAGATGTATCGTTCATACCACACATCAATTTACAGGCCAAGGCTTTGATATTTTTCCCATTTAGAACTGCTAATGCTGGCACACTCACCAAAAAGCCTGCCACCAACCCATATTCTGAGGTACAGAGTAGGGGAAGTGTTGGGTCGCAGGTATGGTCAATGACAAGCCGCTTTACCCTGTGGCCTGGTAACCTTGGTTCCTGCTTCTCATCCTTGTGATCCCAAGGAACAAGAAGTGGGGTAAGTCTACCTATAGCACATGGTCCTCTGTATGCACTATCTGGACAGTATGACATTGCCAGGACCCCACATAACAAAACCCAACCATCTGGTAAAGGAGAATAACTGGTAGGTGACATGACCTTGTAAGTTCTGTTGCACTTCAATCCTTCTTGTGACATATCAGTACATGGTCTGCGGCTAGGGTTGCACCCAGAGAAGGTTATGCAGTCTGGGGCTGGGGCTATCTTGGACAGGCCAAGTGAGATCATACTTGGGGTCAGATGCTGTGAGGGTGGTCCTGCCCAAGTGTACAGGGATTGGAAAGGGCTGGGACCCTCAAATTTCTTGTGCCCTTTCTCCAACCTGAGTGTCTCTATAGAGACAGGGACTCCCCAAAGGCAGGATGAGAACATTTCTTCTCCAGATAGCCCACTGTGCAAGCGGAATGCAGAGAGATTCAAGTAATCTGCCAACCCTAGCCAAAGGGGTTTTTTTATTTGCCCATCTTGGGGCATCTGGGGCATATCCAAAGATCTCTTTTCCAAGTTTGCTGTCTATATAAGAGGAATACAGGGAGTATAGGAGGGTGTAGAATATGACTATTTTGACCAGCGGGTCTGTTTTAGCTGCCATGGTCAGAGTTGTCAGGGCCGGGTATTTTGTTCTGGGTGGTCCAAGCTGGGTGACTGTAAAACTGGTTGAAGTTAATGTTACTTCTTGTCAGCCCTGACAGGAGCAGAAATTGGCCAGGTCAACAATAGTCATACTCATATCCCCTAGCTTCCCACCAAATTTTCCCATTCTGGGTGATAATACGGGGAGGTTCCCTTCTCCAGCCCACAGGATCCCAATCAAATACTGAAACTAGACCAGGCTCACACACCCAGAAAGGTCTTCCTCTGGGCCGCCTTCTCAGAACTAGCCTCCAGGGACCCTCGTATCGTTTCCAGTTTCCAACACCTTCTAACATAAAAGCATAGATTACCCTTATTAACCAGTCATCCCCCTCCCCTCCCCTTATTTCGTCACCGGGGTGCCTGAAATACCAAACACAAATAAGAACAGTTCTCCCAGAGTTCCAGGGTGCCCTCCATGTGCACTGGGAGTGGCGGCAGGGACGGTCACTCCGGAAGACAATCTCGTCTGGGGGGAGAGAGTGCTGGTGTGCTAGGCTTCTGAAGATAGCGGAAGATTGCAGCTGGAGAAGGTGATGGTCGGGGGATCCAAGCTGCCTCAAGAGAGGAAAGTTGGATCTGCTGGATGTTCAGGACGGAGGCAGAATCCATGTGTTGGAGCAATCAGTGTCTTCAGGCTGCCACTGGACCCAGAAGTGACGGAGGCGGGGCTCATCAATTGGACAAAGGATGGGATTGGGCTTTCGTTGTTCCCACCAGCCTTGCAAAGACCACTAGTGAGTACAGCCACCGGCAAAGTTAAAGATGGTCCAGTGGTCTCTGCCTGCTCTGTAGGAGTCATATCGGGTGATGAGCGGGAACCCTAGTTGAGGACTGTTGTGGTGAAAATGGTGGCCGAAGACAGAGACCCGGTCGGGAATGTGAGTGAACTGGAAGGCGATCCAGGCCCCAGCGTCCCGAGTGGGGCAGAAATGTCTATAGAAATAATCAAGTGGGAAGGCCAAGCGCTGCTCTAATGGTGGTGGAAGAGGATCTTTAATCCATCCAGGGATTCTGCACTCCAAGGTTCGTCTGCTTTTGGCTCCTGCCTGGCCACTGCTAAGGGAGGTGGCTCTCCCCCGCTGTCGTCCGGTGGAGATGGTGGCGATGGTTGTGCTGCACCTTCAGGAGATCTGCTGTCGTCTGCAAGTCCTGGCTGGTCACCTTGACTCTCACAGGGCCAGCCTGAGTCTTTGTCTGGACACTTGGCGCGTTTGACGCTGGTGTGATTGATCCAACCGTCAGGAGCTGTGATCTTTACTACGCTGTCAGAGATCAGGAGGACCTGGAAAGCTTTCCAGTGCAGCTTTAGGGGCTCTTTCTTCCAGGCCTTGATCAGGACCTAGTCACTGGGCTGGAACGGATGTACAGGATGATCGTAGGGGAGTGGCTGGGTTCCCTCAGCAGCTCTGTGAAGGGAAGTTAGACAAGACTGCAAGGCATAGACATATTCAGCTAACATTTTATCCCCAATATCAATGTCTACAAACCCATACAGGAATGCCCATACATTAATTCAAATGGCAACAGACCCAAGCTACCCCAGGCTGCTACCCTGATGCGCGTCAGTGTGAGGGGGAGGAGCTCAGTCCATTTCAAAGAGGTTTCCATAGTTAGTTTGGTCAGAGTTGTCTTTAGAGTTCTGTTTAGGCGTTCCACTTGGCCACTACTTTGTGGCCTCCAGGCGGTATGAACTTGCCACTGGATACCTAAGGCTAGCGCCACCTTCTGGATGAGTTCGCCAAGGAAATGGGTCCCATGGTCTGAGTTTATGGCTGCAGGTAAACCGAAGGACATTAAGGAGGTGTTTAGCGGCATTCCTTGCTGTGGGGGCTGTGCAAGAAAAGGCTTCGGGCCAACCTGTGAGCAGGTCTACAAAGACCACTAAGTACTTGTATCTCCTGGATCGTGGCAGTTTGGTAAAGTCCACTTGTAAGGCCTCAAAGGGTCTTTTGATCCAAGGTCTGGCTCCTGGGGGAAAAGCCTTTCCCTTCTTGGCGTCCACTTGTTGGCAGATGATGCAGGCACGAGCCTCATGCTCAGCTTCTTCGTTTAGTCTGGTGGTGACGAAGGTGCGAGTCAGAGTCTGAAACATCACAGTTCCCCCATGGTGAGTAGCTTCATGATACTTGCGGATAACAGTCCTCAGCAGGGAGTAAGGCAGCCAGATTCTTCCATCGGGGTTGATGAGCCTACAAGGGGCTTCCCATCACCTTACCCCTTAATCTCCATGTGAGACCGATAAGGCTGAAGGCCAGGCGAGTCCCGTTTGCTCTTAAACCAAAAATAGAAGTGGAGCTGGACCGCCTCACGGCCCAGGGAGTGCTAGAACCGGTATCCTATGCTGCATGGGAAACACCCATAGTCACTCCAGTGAAGCCGAATGGAGATGTGTGCATATGCGCTGATTACAAGTGCACAATAAATAAGGCACTTCAGGACAACCCATACCCCGTTCCGGTGGTCAGCCACGTACTGGCAGCCCTAGCAAGCTCTAAGGTTTTTGGGAAACTGGACTTGGCCCAGGCGTACCAGCAACTCCCGGTGGACGCCGAGACAGCAGAAGCCCAGACCATTGTGACTCACAAGGGAGCTTTTGGGGTGCGGTGGTTGCAATTTGGGGTTAGTGTGGCTCCGGGGATTTTTCAGAGCATAATGGATGCTCTTCTAAAAGGAATCCCCAGAGTGCAACCATTTTTTGATGACGTTTTATTGCTGCCCTGAACGCTGAGGAGTTCAGCAGCCATCTGCGTGAGGTACTCCGCCGTTTCCAGGCGGTGGGACTTAAAGTAAAGCGGGAGAAGTGTTCCCTCGGGGTGTCGAGGGTAGAGTTCTTGGGGTTTGCAGTAGACGCCGCTGGAATCCACCTGACAGCCGACAAGACCAGGGCTATTGTCCACGCCCTGGCTCCTACATGCAAGATGGAATTACAAAGTTTCTTGTGATTATTAAATTTTTATCATTCATTTTTGCCCCACAAAGCGGCCATCGCAGAACCCCTTTATAGGCTCCTCGATAAAAATGCCCTGTGGGTCTGGGAAAAGAAGCATGCCGCCACTTTTTAGGCAGTCAAGGACCTCCTAGTTTCCAATGATGTGCTCCACCATTTTGACGAATCCTTACCAGTGATTCTGGCTTGCGATGCTTCCCCGTATGGGGTGGGCGTCGTTCTGGAGCACCAACTCCCGGACAGGAGGGAGGTTCCCACGGCCTATTATTCAAGGACCCTGACCTTCGCATAGTGCAACTATGCCCAGATAGACAAGGAGGCCTTGGCAATAGTGGCGGGTGTGCATAAATTCAATGACTACCTGTATGGTAGGCATTTCATGATCGCCACAGACCATAAGCCACTACTGGGCCTCCTCGCCCCAAACCGCCAGACACCACAAATTCTGTCACAGTGCGTCCTGTGGTGGAATCAGTTCCTCAACTTGTACACATATGCCCTGGTCCACCGCCCCGGCAAAGCTATGGGACACATGGCCGCCCTCAGCAACCTGCTGCTACCCTCTATGGACCCAGATCCCGCCCCCGCCCACCATGTGATGCTTATAGAGACTCTACCAGAGAAGCCCCTCCATGCTGCCGAGGTAGCTAGGGCCATGGGTAGAGACTGCATCCTCGCACGTGTTTTAGACTGGGTGGGAAGGGGGTGGCCCACGGGTAAACTGGACGCAGAATTTAGGGCATTTGCATCACACAGAGAAGAACTGTCCATGCACAAGGGGTGCCTTCTTTGGGGTAGCAGGGTGGTGGTTCCCCCCCATTGTGGAAGCAAGTGCTGGAAGGCCTACACGAAACACACCCGGGGATAGTGCGCATGAAGGCCCTGGCACGTAGCTATGTATGGTGGCCAGGGATGGATGAGGAGATAGAAGGGTGGGTTTGAAGGTTCCAACCCTGCCTAGAGTCCCGACCTGATCTGCCCAGTGCCCCTGTCCACCGCTGGGAGTCCAACAGGAGGCCGTGATTCCGGTTACACCTAGACTTTGCAGGGCCATATCAGAGCCAAATATTCTTTATCTTAGTCGATGCATACACCAAGTAGTTGGAAGTTATTCCCGTAGCTTCAACCTCCACCACGGCGGCAGTCAGAGCCTTGCGAAGGGTCTTTTGCACTCATGGGATTCCCGAGACCCTCATCACAGACAATGGGACCGCTTTCACCTCCTGGGAATTCCAGGAGTTCTTGAATCGGTACCTCATCCAGCACATTCGGTCCGCCCCTATCCATCCAGCCACCAATGGCCAAGCAGAGCTGAGGTCTGAGAGGAGCGGAACAGAGCACAGCAGCTCTCATGGCTGAGACAGCTGGAGAAGTTGCTGAGAATTTGAGTTTTGAAAGACTTCATTCTGAGGTTTGTGGGACTGCCTAAAATTCTGAGTTGTGATAGCTGGGGAACTGCTCTTTGTTTGGTTGAGTGGGCTAAAGGTGAAAGAGATTGAGAATGATTGCTGCTGATTGCTTAGGAGTGCCTTTGCTCCACCCTCTTTGCATTTTAAGCTGCGCCTTGCCAAAGGCATGAGCCGAAGGGCAAGAGCTAAAGGGCTCTTGGCCTGCGGCTCTTCGCCTAGGGGCTCTCTAAGGACCAGGAACCCAGATCCCTGATTTCCTTGTTCTCCCAATAAGGTAAGTTGACCCTCTAGAAGGGGAGCCACTTAAAGAGCATTTAAAGAGGACTGTATATATATATATATATATATATATATATATATATATATATATATATATATATATATATATATATATATATATATATATATATATATAAGATAGAATGCCAGCAGGGGGGGTGGGAGCTTTCCAGTGTTTTGCGCTGAGTGTCACATGTACGACTATCTGCCCAAAGGACAGAAGTCTTGGGTGTGTGCTTGATGCAAGGAGCTCTTGGTCCTCAGGGAACGAGTTCGTACCCTTGAGGCCGAGGTGACTGCCCTGGGGAAGCAGAGACGGTCAGTTAAGCACTTGGGGAAGACTCTCGGGGGCATATTAGATGAGCCCCGCTCTGAACGTAGCAGCCCCGTTGATGCCAGAGAGCGTGAGGGTCGAGAGGGAACAGGGCACCGTGCTGAAGGTAAGGGGAATGTGCCCTCAGAAGAGACCTCTTCTTTGGTTGGTGAGCAGAAATCCTTTCGTGCCAAGGAACTATCCCTGGGCAGGGGGAGAGGGGGGGTTGGTAGTTGGTGATTCGAGCCTTAGGCAAGTAGACAGTTGGGTGGCGAAACCGCGTACTGACCATATGGTGACTTGCCTGCCTGGTGCGAAGGTAGCGGACATTACACATGGAGTAGATAGGCTGATAGACAGTGCTGGGGAGGAGCCTGTGATCGTGGTGCATGTTGGCACCAACAATGTGGGGAAATGCAGTCGTGAGGTCCTGGAGGAAAAATTTAGGCTGCTAGGCAGGAGACTTAAGCCCAGGACCTCCAAGGTAGCCTTCTCGGAAGTCCTACCTGTTCCACGTGCAGGGCAGGAGAGACAGGCATAAATTAGAAGTCTCAATGTGTGGATGAGACGATGGTATAAGGAGGAAGGGTTTAAGTTTGTTAGGCACTGGGATGCTTTCTGGAACAAGCGGGAGCTGTACAAAAAAGACGGTCTCCACTTGTCCGCAGATGGAACCAGGCTGCTGGCGCTTAAAATCAAAAAGGTGGCAGAGCAGTTTTTAAACTAAATCTTGGGGGAAAGCCGACAGGAGATGAAATGTCTCTGGTTCGGGAGGACTCGTCTCAAAGAGATGAAGGGTTGGCTGCTATTTTTATACCGGGTAACGGATCAGAGTTGTCCACTGTGATGGTTACTAGCAGTATGGACTGTCTGCCAGAGTCTCGAGGCAGCTGGAGAAAGGTGGCAGACCTAGCTTGCCTGGGAAATTATAGATTTTTGTATGCAAATGCTAGAAGTGTTTGAAGTAAAATTGGTGAATTGGAATGCTTAGTGTTGGGAGAAAACATAGACATTGTGGGTATTTCAGAAACTTGGTGGAATGAGGAGAATCAGTGGGACACAGTGATTCCTGGATATAAGTTATATCAGAAGGATAGTGAGGGAAGGGTTGGAGGTGGGGTGGCTCTGTATGTCAGAGAGGATATACAATCCAGTAAGACTGAGGTCAGAGAATTAGATTCCCTTTTAGAAATGCTTTGGGTTGAAATAGAGGGCCCAAAAGGAAATTTAAGTATGGGAGTTTGTTATCGCCCACCAAATCAAAAGAGAGAGGACGATTATAATATGATGGAAGGCTTAAAGATAGCGGCTAAACGTAAAAACTGTGTCGTAATAGGTGATTTTAACTACCCGCAGATTGATTGGGTCAATATGTGTTCTGGTTGAGAGAAAGAGATTGAGTTTCTTGATGCTCTCAATGACTGTGCTATGGAGCAGATGGTCTCAGAACCTACCAGGGGCGGGGCGATCCTGGATTTGGTCCTAAGTAATGCCCAAGACTTGGTGAGAGATGTAAAAGTGATTGTGCCACTTGGGAGCAGTGACCTTAATGTTATTGATTTCACCATTTGTATAAATAGGGAGTTGCCCAAAAAGACCACCACAACCACGTTTAACTTTAAAAGGGGTAAATTCACTGAGATGAAGAGGCATGTGAGGAGGAAACTGAAAGGAAAGGTAAATACGGTCAAAACCCTTGGGGAAGCTTGGAGACTATTTAAAACTATAATCCTAGAAGCTCGGATAAAATACATACCACAAGTTAGGAAAGGCACAAACAGGCATAAGAAAAGGCCTGCATGGTTAACAAACAAAGTAATGGAAGCTGTAAAAGGTAAGAAGGACTCCTTTAAGTGGTGGAAAACCAGTCCAAGTGAGATTAGTAAAAGGGAACACAGGCTGTGGAAAATCAAATGCAAGACTGTGATCAGGCAGGCAAAAAGGGACTATGAGGAGCATATTGCAAAAAACATAAAGACCAACAATAAAACTTTCTTCAAATATATTAGAAGTAGGAAACCAGCCAGGGAGGCAGTGGGGCCCTTGGATGACCATGGGGTAAAAGGATTACTGAAGGAGGATAGGGAAATGGCTGAGAAGCTAAATGAATCTTTTGCCTCCGTCTTCACTGTGGAAGATGAGAACTTTTTGCCCGCCCCAGAACCACTAATTTTGGAAGGGGTATTGAAAGACCTGAGTCAGATTGAGGTGACAAAAGAGGAGGTCCTACAACTGATAGACAAATTAAAAACTAATAAGTCACCGGGTCCGGATGGCATACATCCGAGAGTTCTGAAAGAACTCAAAGTTGAACTTGTGGATCTTCTAACAAAAATCTGTAATCTTTCATTGAAATCTGCCTCCGTTCCTGAGGACTGGAAGGTAGCAAATGTCACCCCCATCTTTAAAAAGGGTTCCAGAGGAGATTCTGGAAATTACAGGCCAGTCAGTCTGACTTCAATACCGGGAAAGTTGGTAGAAACCATTATCAAGGACAGAATGAGTAGGCACATTGATGAACACGGGTTATTGAGGAAGACTCAGCATGGGTTCTGTAAGGGAAGATCTTGCCTCACTAACCTGTTACAGTTCTTTGAGGGGGTGAACAAACATGTGGACGAAGGAGACTCGATAGATGTTGTTTACCTTGACTTCCAGAAAGCTTTTGATAAAGTTCCTCATCAAAGGCTGCTTAGAAAGCTTGTGAGTCATGGAGTAAAAGGACAGGTCCTCTTGTGGATCAAAAACTGGCTGAGTAATAGGAAGCAGAGAGTGAGTATAAATCGGCAGTCTTCGCAATGGAGGACGGTAAGCAGTGGGGTGCCGCAGGGCTCGGTACTGGGTCCCATGCTCGTTAACATGTTTATAAATGATTTAGAGTTGGGAGTGAGCAGTGAAGTGACCAAATTTGCCGATGACACTAAATTGTTCAGGGTGGTGAGAACCAGAGAGGATTGTGAGGAACTCCAAAGGGACCTGTTGAGGCTGGGTGAGTGGGTGTCAACGTGGCAGATGCAGTTCAGTGTGGCGAAGTGCAAAGTAAAGCACATTGGGCCCAGAATCCCAGCTACAAATGCAAGTTGATGGGGTGTGAACTGGCAGAGACTGACCAAGAGAAAGATCTTGGGGTCATGGTAGATAACTCACTGAAAATGTCAATACAGTGTGCGTTTGCAATAAAAAAGGCCAACGCCATGCTGGGAATTATTAGGAAGGGAATTGAAAACGTATCAGCCAGTATCATAATGCCCCTGTATAAATCGACGGTGTGGTCTCCTTTGGAGTACTGTGTGCAGTTCTGGTCGCCGCACCTCAAAAAGGATATTATAGCATTGGAGAAAGTCCAGAAAAGGGCAACCAGAGTGATTAAAGGGCTGGAACACTTTCCCTATGAAGAAAGGTTGAAACGCTTGGGACTCTTTAGCTTGGAGAAACATTGCCTGCGGGGTTACATGATAGAGGTTTAGAAGATAATGCATGGGATGGAGAAAGTAGAGAAAGGATATTTATATATATATAAATTTTTGGGCCACTGTGTGACACAGAGTGTTGGACTGGATGGGCCATTGGCCTGATCCAACATGGCTTCTCTTATGTTCTTATGTTCAGAGCGCATGGTGCGCACCACTAAAGAGGCCCTGAGTAGCATTGTACAGGGAGGTTGGGATCACCGCCTGACAGCCTTCCTATTTGATAACAGAACCACCCCCATCCCCGTCACCGGGTTAAGCCCTGCCAAGTTACTAATGGGGAGGAAGTTGATCACGAGGCTACTCAGGTTCCATCCGGACCGGGCTACAGACCGCCGCAGTTCCCCCGAAACCAGAGAAGCCGCTAGGGTATTCTTTCCAGGGGATCCGGTATACGCAAAGAACTTTGCAAGCGACCTGGAGTGGTTAGCCGCCTGGGTGCTGCGGGTCACTGGGTCCCGCTCCTACGAGGTCTCGTCAAAGGGGGGCCAGATCCTAAGGAGGCATATTGACCAGCTGCGCCGTCGCACATTGCCAGAAGAACCGACAGCGATTAGGGGAGCGGGAAGCAGGGGAGTACTAACAGCAACACCCCCGAAAGCTGCCCAGCCTATGCCAGCCGCACCGACTATGCGGGCGGAAGAGCACCACAGTGGAGGGAGCACCCCCCTTAGAGAGGAGATTCCAGAATAGCAACAGGCGACAGCCCTTTTCCGGCGTCACCCCACCACAAGGAACCAGCTGCCCCGCCAGCCACGGTGGCCGCTCCAACTCCCCAAATAACCCCAAGGAGGTCGACCCGGGAATGCAGGGCGCCAGCCTACTTGAAAGACTTCGTGTCTTGAACTAGGGGGGGAGGAGTGTTGTGTCTTGCATTTCAGTCCTGAAATTACAACACAGCGGATGCTATGGAGGTGACCAGTGGAAGTCCACTGGTTCCCAGATGTAGCTCCGCAAATACGCTCCGCCAATCAATATCTGTGGCGGGAAGTTTAACTGGCCAGGATTGGACCTGGCCACACTGAGGGTTGTTCCAGGGTATGCATATAATTGGGACCCGGCCCGTGTTGCCTTGCCTTGTGATGTACTCACTAATAAAGCATGTTGCCTTCAACATGTCTCATCACTCAGTACATTACACCCTCCTTACAGCATTTTGCCAAAAAATGGCATAATCGAACTGTTCCCATTTCTGGTTTTGCTGCAGAAAGTCCACAAGTTTCTGGATCTTGCTCTTATTGAAACTGCCAGCTGTGGGCCATTTTGTTCCACCCCACCCCCAGGGAATAATCTGGCCAGACCCCCATGCAAAAGTACATCAATTTATCAACAGGAAAACCTGTCTCTGCTGTTCCAACAATGAGGCCCCAGTTCTGGACAATTTGCTCAAGAGGGGTGGTCGGTTTCTGCCCTGCACCCGCATTCTGTTTACTAAATAAGTTCCCCATCCCCAATGTGATAAACGATACAGTGCAGGGACAGGAGGGAAGAGGGGGAGGGGGGCTGAGCTGTGATTCGAACTAATCAGATCACTTTATGCTAATGCCCTGTGCTCTTGGTTATTCCTAAGAGCTGAGCTCTTTTCGGAAAAGGCAGCCGGGATAATCTCTCTGTCGCTGGCAGAAGAGCCTCTTGCAGTGCTGATAGGACGAGGATCCAAGCCAAAAATAGATATTGGAAAGGGGAAGCCTGTCAGCAGGACATACATAAACCCCTAATGGGAATGCACCATTTGGGTGGCTGCTCATGAATTCTAAACATCCGCACACATTGACAGACAAGCAGGACAAATTCAGCAAGACAAATTCATACAGTGCAGTTTTAAAATGATCCCCCAGATCTCAGTGGAAAGAAGCAGAGCCCCCCTCCTTTTTTCTTCCAGAAAACTTCCCTGCTAGTGGCAGGCAAGGCAGACTCACATCCCAAAGGACTCCCAGAATAGATCCAAACCGTTTTAACTAAGCCCAGATCCCTGTGTGTGTGTGTGTGTGAGGAGGGGGAGAGCCCCACCCCTCCTTCTAGGCGTTCCCGATTGGACAGAGACAGGTAAGCAATGTAGATGCGCACAGCAACTTCAAAACAGACCCAAACGGAAATCCTGACAGATTCCAATGGTGGGAGGGGGAAGAGTTGACCCCCCCTGCCCCCCCCGGAACCCTCACCTGCCAGTAGCACCTTGTTTTTCCTTTTTGGGGAAGGCTTATACGGATTTTACCCACTGAACAAAAGAAAAGGTACCTGTTTGCATTGGCCAATGCTGTTCAGGTCTCTTTCTCTGCCCGGGATTTCAGAAGAAAAATGGTTTGTTTTTTCCCGGTGCTTGGGCCTGCTGCCTTTACAAGCAGACCCAAGGGTCGCCTGGGCAGCTGGAAAGATTCAGTTGTGTGCACCTTCCATGAAGATTATTGTGTCCACTCCCAAAGGCAACATCCAAGGCATGGGATCCCGGGTTTAGAGGCACCAATTTGTTGCACAGAAAGCCTGTGCTATGTTGTGTTTCCCCTGCCCAATAAAGGAACATACAGGTGGACCCAAAATAAGTCCTCATAACTCATAGCTCTAGCACCTTTTAATTGGCAGGTCTTAATTGGAGTGGGCTTGTTGAAACCAGATCTTGTTTTCCTCATCCAGGAGAGATGCTCTGATACCCTAAAAGGGGCAATAAAATCACCTGCCTTCCTGTTTTCCTCTTGATCTCTGGACCATTTGGTGACAGCCCAGTTCAATGTCCTGTAAGGATGTTTCCCCATGTTTCTGTATCTCTAAATTGCCCTGTTTTCCAGGAAAAGGTGCCATCGTTATTGAGTTGCTTAGAAACCTCAGCACCTCTGTCAACTGTGGAATGCACTTTCAGTTCCTTTAGTCAGGATAAGATGTAAAACAAAATGCTTTTCTTAAAAAAGGGCTTATTTCTCTAAACCTATATGGCTTCCTATGTTCTACCCACATGCATTGCTACTAGTTCTATTGCTACAAATCAAGATTGTCATAGCTGGTATATAGATAATGATAGGAAATATCAGAATAAAGTATCAAAATGTGCTGTATCTGTATCTCATAAGTCTCCTGAATGTCTGCCTGCTTGTACATGACCTTGTTTGCCATGCCAGAGACCTCTTAATGGAGAGGTGGCCAGTACAGCAGCCAGGCTGAAACCACTGCTTCATACCATGTCACTAGCATTATCCCTATAAGTGTGGTGCAGCTAGTAATACAGGATAAGGATTATTTAGTAATGAGACAAAGTTTGTAAGTATTACTGCACATAGAGATAGCATTGATAAAATATGTATTATGTCAAGGATTATGTTCACAAAAGAAGCAGGGAATATCCTTCCTTGAGTCTTTGAAGCAAGCTGGGTCTTCTAAATATTTCAGAATTGCAAATTTATACAGAGGATCATGGTGGTCCATTGATTGGTTACTTGGAAATATCTTCATGATATTTAATCCAGAAGTTGTGAAACTGTGATCTAATTCATATATCACCAAGATAACAATAATGACACAGGATAGTTAAATAACCACATTGGCAGTCCAGTTTATATGACTATGTTTATTTTAGATATTAACCAGGGTGGCATAGGATGCAGAACCATAAGAACAAACAATATAAGAAGTGCCCTGCTGAACTGCACTAGAAGTCCTTGCAGTCTGTCATCCTTTTACCATACAATGGCCAACCAGTTGCCCTGGAAGTTCAACAAACAGACCATAGAGACCAATGCATCCCCCTAATGCACCTTCTAGCACTGTTATTCAGAGATTTACCATAAATGGCTTATGTCTGAACCAAACTCCACAATGTAACATATATAAGACTAGTAGACTAAGGGAAAAATACATGTGACATTCAGGTTTTGTGACTGGAATTCCAGGTATATTTTCAGGCATTAACAAGAACCTTGAACTAGGACTGAAGCACTGGAGACTTGTGAATTCACTTTTCCTCCTTGTGTGTTACCTGTCAGACTTGCCTCCCACAGAAGGAGCAGTTTGTGCCTAGATAAACACTCTTGTGGTTTAATATCAGATATCACTTATACAGGACACTGCTTGATCTAAAGGTATGTCAGTCAACCAGCTTGGAAAATATTTGGAAGTGATTCAAAGAGGCTGATTTGCATGAACATTCCTCTCCTATCTGAAAGGTAATAAATAATTTACAACAGTGGATTTCTCAAGAAAATAGGATCTTACTTTGATCTAATCCTTTTCATCCCAATGGTGGAATCCTTCTTTGACAAATCCCTTATCAGCACATCTAAGAACAACTAGAAGTGTCAACTTTAAGGTACTATCACCATATATCACCTGCCATAACCTAGCTGCAGGAGAGCTGTCAGGGTCCATTCTGTACTTTGATCTCCCTCCAGAGATGTCATTAACCATTTATTCATGTTCTTGGGGAACCTTCCTGTAAAAATACCAACACTATTCTTTTGATCCAAGCACAACAGCATACCCTCAGGTATCATTTTTGGGCATAAATACAGGTATACTGCCCCATTGCAGTGTGTGTGTCAACCCCACACCCCTACATGTGTGTAGGCTCACTGAGAAGTGTTGGACACTTCTCTCTCTCTCTCTCTTCCATGGGCCAGAATCTACAGGACTGATAAATATAACCTCCTCCCAAAATCCATCCCCCACATCCCACTCTGTTCTTCTTAGCTAGCCTTCCAAGTATGTTTCTAGTTTGTTTTCTGAATTTGTGTGTTTACTCTTTTATTATTTTACAATAAAAACATTATAAATCGAACATCAACCTGGTTCATTTGAGAGTTCCCTGGAGAATGGATCTTTGTATACAAAGGTGAAAAGGCTCCAAGTTATCCAACTCTCAATAAAAACTAAATTCTCCAATCAGTCCATCTATTAATTATGTCAGTTTGGGTAACACATGCAATTTTCCTGATCAGAAATATCCCCCACACCTCAGTTGCATTTAACTACAGTAGTAGTAGTAGTAGTAGCAGAAGCAGAAGCAGCAGCTGCTGTATAAGGAGTAGGGATGCCAGTTCATTGTGGGGTGGAAACTTCTTGGAAGTCATTTCCAGGGGGATTCTACATTCATGTTTAAGCCAGATTTTCTGTGAACTGAAGCTGGTTTATATAAATCTGGATTATTTTTGTACCATTTACACTGCTGGCCGTGATCTGAACACGAGGGTTGTATTGATGCACTTTATCTACAAGGTGGCGCCATTGCGGGGAATTGGCCTCAGCCCGGGCATTCCTTATACCAGGGGTGGTGGGGCTATTAATGACTGCCACCAGGCATTCCCTATCTCTCTCCCTCCTCCAGGAAGTGTACTTATTTAAGCAAGGCAGGAGAAAGGTCCTCTTCCTTCCCCCAGCGCAAGAAGATTATCAAGGGGAGGGGGGAGGAGAAGAAACAGAAGACTCAAGACTATGTGGTGACTAGGAAACCTATGTATTAGAAAACTTATAGAAAAATGATGTATGAATCAAACTTGTAACCATGAAATCTGATGTAATTATGTATCATTGCATTTAAGCATTGATTTAAAAGTTTACTTAGCCAATCAGTAGTTGTTATCTTACTCAAGCCCGTCTCATTAAAATTGCAACCTTGTGTTCAGGGACACTGTATGATGAACAAAGTTTCCTATGTCAGTCAACTTCACATCGTTGTGCTTAAGGAAGTAGCCTTTGGCCCATTGGGAACTGTATTTTTACATATACTTTTTCAGTACTATTAGCTTAGCCATTCCAACCTTTAGTTAGGAGGTGCACCCAGGTTAACACCTGGCCCGTAAAGAAAACATAGCCTACCGAGATCGACTGTGGACTTTTGTGGACAAGAGGGGGGATAATTAGCATTTCTTCCTGATGGAGGAGGAACACAAGTGCTGAGCATTTGCAATACTTTAGGCAGCTCTATTTGGGCTAGTCTTCAGACACTCCGTACAAGCTCAGAGGCTATACCACGTAAAATTCATAGAGCTGAGGCAATAAATATTTTCTGACTTCATAAGTGGAAGAGAAAGATGGACTTGGGAGTTTCACAGATTTTCATTCAGCCAATTTGAAAGTTAAAATGGTCAGTTCCTTACATTTTGCCCTGAATGCTTTGAATTAACAAAAACTTGTTCAACCTCTTTCTCAGGTACTTGATTCTGGCATTTTAAAAGGGTTAAACTAAAGATATTACATCAAACTCCCATTACCCTGTAGAGAAAACTAACTCTGCAGGCTGGAACCCTTGCTGGGATCTTAGGGGATCTCCAGCTCTCAGCTGGAGAACTGGCCTTGTCTAATGTTACTTCTCTTTTTCTTTATTTAAGGGAAAAGATGTCTTTGTTACCTTTAAACCTTGCAAAGCCAGGTTTCTCTATTCTAAGAGACATTCAGGTTTAAAAGTTAGATTTTCCTTGGGGGGAGGGGAGGTTCACAGACAAAGGAACCTTGCCTGCCCATGTGGGAATGCCATTCTCTGAAGTGCCGCAGAATTCTGGCTTTCAAGTTCCCCAAATGGGATGAGCTAAGGACAGAACATTTCTGCCAAAAAGGACTGAGGTTTGCTCATGTAGGAGTGCCTGAGCAAGTCCTTGCTAAAAGGAATACCTTGTGCCATGTGTGGAACTCTTTATAGGTTCAGAGACCACTTTTTCTTCATGATTCTGGGGTAACAGAACTGAAACAGGGACTGTTTTCTCATTTTCATTGGGAAAAGAAGACTGGGGCTGCACAGCTGGGTTTGCCCTTTCTTTAATACTACCTTCTAACTTTTCCTGCAGTCCTTGATTTTTCTTAGCAAGCTTTTTGATTTCTAAATCTTTTTCATGGGTAGGATTTGTAAGCTCCCCTATTTTTCCTTTAGGGGGAATATTTTCTCATTTTTCATGTTCCCTTTGCTCTAGCCGCAACCCAAAACAAAAGATGTAGACCTGGTGTCACCTAGGTATCAATTTGGCTATCCATTGACATGTTTAACCGCTTTCGATCACCCTCACCCCAGGAGTTTTCCTCCCCATTCTTTCTATTAATGGTCATTCTGGAGCCTCCCCCTTGGCCCATTGTTACCTGGTAGTCCGATCGGATAACATAGGACGTCACATAGGACCAACCAATGCGGATTGTTGTTGGTGGTAGTGAAGAAAAGCAACAAAAAAGAAGCAAGAATGCCGTAGATGGGAAAAACTCCGCTTAAAAAGTGGTCTGGGAAAATAAGGCGCAAGACCGAGCCGGAGGCGGATTCACTGCTGTTCCAGGATTTCAAGCGTAAATGGTAGCCAGAACGCCGGAGCAAGATAGTAATGAGGCCAGTTTGCAGTGTAGATTGTGACATCTGAAAGGGTAGTATTATTGGGTCTTTTGCCCAGTGTAGAATCCCCCCCAGTTTTGAACCAGTGTCATGACTATCACAATCCATGATCCAGGCTTTCACTTTTTATAGTTTTAACTACCCTAAATAGGGTTAAGGGCCAAGTGTTAGGTCCCATCTCCTCTCCAGCAGGGGGATTTGGGAGGTGTTCTGGGAGGGGGCAGGGCCACATGAATACAATGACATTGCATACTGTCATTGCATTGGGGATTCAGCATCACACGTGCACACTCCCACTTTCCCCAACTATTTAAAGGGAACCTTCCCTTTAAATGGCTTAGGGGAAAGCAAGCACCGCATATGCCTGTCCTGAAAACTGCAGATTTACAGATTGAAGGGCAGATGCGCACACCCCTTACTTGAAAAGAGTGGGAACCCCACATACCTGCCCTGCAGGCCATGAATTTGCCACTTGCAGGTGATGTGTGGGTGCCCCCACTTGAAGACAGTGGATGTTGTGCATGGCTGCCTTGCAAGTCATGAATTTGCCATTTGCAAAGCAGGAGCAAGTGGCCCCCGCTTTAAAAGAGTGGGTACTGTGTTGCCTGTCTTATAAGCTGCAAATTTGCAGTTTGTGGGGCAGGCACATATAGCACACTCTTTTCAAATGGGGCCACGGACAACAGTCAGCTGGCCAGCATCTGGGGAAAGGCCCAAAATTGGGGGATCCCCAACCCCCACCTGGGAACTAGCATCTTTAACCCTAAAGCAAATATTTTAGGGCACCCCTCCTTTTCTACTTAAAAAGTCTGCCTCCAGCTTTTGGAGTGAGAAGCAAAGTGAGTTTCTTTTATTTTTCTTTTATACAGAATCCCCTAATCCTTAAAACATGGAGCTCAGCAGCTACCAATCATGATCCCTTACCCCTGGATCCTATAGTGTTTGCCATGGGTTATATGGATTTATGAGAACACAGGAATCAAGGGTAATAAACACATATAAATCTATTAAATTTGTGTGACATTTAATGCCTTCACATTCTAGGATGGCAGATGACACAAGTTACCAGAGATGGGACATGCTCTTTGATTAGTAGTTACAAAGTATGTTTTCTAAAAGGCTCAGACTTGGAAATAATAACTAATCATGTTTTAACACTTCACTTAAAAAAAAATAGCAGTCAATCCTCTCTGTCTAAATAATACTCTTAAGTCCCTATTGGATTCCCTGCCTATTCTTAGATACCTTCTATTCCTTCTCCCTCCAAAATCTAACTCCCTTTTTTCCAGTTGGCCAATAAACCACCTTGGCTTCTCCGCCTCCAGTATTCAACTCTGCATTTCAAATCTGATTCATCAGAGCTGAATGGGGAGGAAAAGAGGGCAGGATCTGTCCAACACAATGACACTCTAAGAATATATCTATAGCTGCACCATAAATATTTTGAAATTCGTAGAGAATCATAACATCGCTATTCTGAAACAGGAAGTGACTTTCATGGCACTGAGTATGGGCAGGGGACAGGGAACATCCAACAGACCAAGAGGCAATGAGCCTTATAAGAAATTTCCATCTTTTTCTCAACAGTCAGGAATATAAAAATCTTTATTGTCAAGATGAACTTCATGCAAATAAGAAAGTTGTTGTGCTAAAGATGCATTTAGTATTATTACAGTGGCAACACTATTCCACTTGAAGGGCAAAATGCTTTATGTAGTTTGAAGAAGTTTTCCTTTTATTTGCAGGAAACAGTACTGTATAAATGAAGGTGAACTGGGTTTTGTTTTGTCTCTCCACCATAAAATATGAGCACCATATCATGATGAAAACTTGTCTTTACTGGAGAAAGGAGCAAGCTTTCATTTTAAATCCCTTCCATAATATTACTGCCTTTGGGTACAATATCAGTTTATTATCATTATTAACTGTTTTGATTACACTCCCCCTCACCCTGTGGTTTTAAGCTGAGACAGAGCAAAAAAATGTTCCTCCCTGCTGAAGTGTGCAGTCTGAATAATTAAAGATTGATTCATTTTGTTGTAATGCACATAGCAGAGAATACAAAGACCCTTCTACTGCTGAAGCTCTGATCCTCATTGTCTGCTGAAGGCATAGACATATAAACTGGAAACTCTCACATAACCCATTTTTCCTCAAGGAGAAGTTACATCAGAATGAAATGGAAAAATGGTGGATGGGGAAAGGGTCAAACAGAACCTTCTGCCCCTGCAGTAGTCTAAACTTTGTACTGGCTTTGCCTGGAAGAAGAAATACAATTGAGGTTCAGTTGTGTGGGTTTGAATGCATCATGCAGTAAATCTTGAAATTCAGAAGGGACACAAAAACTACCTGGAGGAGTACCGATTTAATAGTTTCTGTTTCTCTCCACAACAATGCCAAACATGTGGCCATGGTGAACTCACAAGCACTGCAAGATGGAGACAGCCAACCTCCAATAATAATCTCTGGATATCAAGGGGGCACTTATCTACCTAATATTGGCTTTCAGACTGGAAAAAAACACAGACTTGCCTGACAAGCTAATTGCCCACTCTCCTTTCACTGATAAAATTGCAAGACCATGGGCCTCCAGCAGGTTCTTTGTGAGCTTCTGGCACCATGCTGGCTGCTGCAGGATAGCACACACATCCCTTAGAAGACCCAGGAATAGATCACAAAAAGATCTACTCTGAGCATTTTTTAAAAAAATCATTTGTATTAGAGGATTTTTCCATATTTCATTAGCTTCATTTCTGATACCAAAGTACCAGAATCTCCAGTATCTCCATGTGGATAATGCTGCAGCAGCACAGAGTAGCTAGAAGACAGTATGCAAACCACCTACCATCTGAACCTGTCTGATTGTTTTGAAAAGAAACCCCTCTCCCTCCATGCTTCATATTTTTGTGGCAGCGTTGGGTCCAATAATTATGCCTCATCCTGAGGGTTGGTAGGACTTGTGTGAGTTAGGTTACTCAAGTTTTAATTGGCAATCATCCTGAAACATCAGAGTGTCGATGCGCTTAGAGCCCAACAGGGTGATCCTTAGTGACGCAAGAATGAAGGTTGCACACAGTAGTTGTAAAACCACTATATACATTTATTTACACACCAATCACTCTCCACTCCGACAATATGCTCCGCTGCACTCCAACTTCATTAACCCACACACACCAAAGTGTCTTTGTACATTTATACATTGTGCAGCCGATCAGCAACTTGCTGTGTCATGCTGACTGTGCTGGCTGATGCAATATCCCTGGCACCCAGCCACCTGCTGTCATCTAGATGATCTAGACTCCAGCATTAGTTTCACTTTCCAGCATGTGCTATAAGCTGTCACTTCTCTCATATACAAGCGACACAGAGAGTCCTCTGATCCAGTCACCAGATTTAAGTATCCTTGGATTTGTCCAAATTCTCTATTTGAATATACAAGCGGAGCCCACAAAAAATGTTGTAGATTCTCTTGTGGTTATTTTTCATTAATAGTGTAAGGTTTTTTTTGGGGGGGGGGAATCCTCTTTTTCTGTGCTGCTTTTGGCATTGTTATGTTTTAGAGCCCAGTTTAATTTTGGACAGGGCCATATACAGGTATTACACTGCCCCCCCCCCCAGTTTAGTGTTTTGTTGTTGTTGCTAATCCAATCGGATGGGAGGGGAGGATGAGAGACACACAGATTCTTTCTTTAAACTCTTCCCAGCTGCTGTAGCTGGAGGGAGGAGGCAGCCCTGTGAGAACCTTATGACTGGAGGACAAGGAAAGGCAGCAAAGCTTGGAGCCAATTTTTACATTTCTCATTTATTATGGCTTGTTTGGTTCCTTTGGGCACAGACAGGGTGGGATTATAGTCATTTTGTTAACATGAGGAGAGGAGTAAATGTTTAGAAGTATGCCTTGTTCACCTCTGAAGCCAGAGGATTGTGAAGTAACCATATGCTTTTTTTTAACCTACCATCTCTTCCCTCTCCTCTCCTCTCCTCTCCTCTCCCAGTCTCTGTTGTTTGTCTGCCTTCTCACCCTGTCGAAGACAGGAGAAAGCCAGGCTTCTTCTTTCTTATTCTAGCCACCACCACTGCCTTTCTGCCCATCCAGTTTCATTTCTGCCCATTGGCAGCACCAGCAATCCAGCTCCTCTTTCCCTGGCCTTCAGCTTCTCTGGGTTGCTTGCTTGCTGACCTTCTCTTCCCCTCTTTGTCAACTACTGTTAACTGCACCGACACAGCTCCCTGAGAGCAGTTTCCTTGTTATCTGTGGCTGTTCAGATGATGGTCTCATGTTTAGGATTTTTTTAACCCTTGCCCCCATTTCAAGATTTCCCTGTAACTAGCTGGGGGTGTCTCCCAAGATTGCTGAAAAAATCTTACTTCTATGTAAATTGAGGCATAGTTGGCTATTAAATATGTACAAATGATTGCATATCACTGGAATTATAGTAATGTGGCATTTACAATGTCTCAACATTGTCTGCCTGCATGCCTAAGCCGAAATTTGTCCCTATGCACAGAAAACAAACAGGAGTTTTTGTACTTGTACAGAATCAAATCAAAGCCTCCTACCCCCAAGCCAATAACTGATATAAACCAAGACTTTTAATAGAAAATCTCATTAGTGACGTGATCTATGTGTAGATCTACTGTTTGGTATATATCCCTGTCACATACATATTGGCTAAAACACTTTCTCCTCACTTTGTCTTCTGATTTTCTTGCCTTCTGAATTGTGCATGGCTCAGAATAATGAACAGATACAAATTTTCTGAATATTACCGACTGTTGTTAATTTTCTAATTTGGATTAGATTTAATAATGACATTAAAGAATGGGACCTACTCAGTTCTGGATATGAACAGTTAAAATCTGACTACACATCCCTATTTAAGGGGTTTTGTTTGTTTGTTTCTGAGCTTTAAAAATAAACTTTCTTTTTTATTCTTGATATGTTAATGTGAAAAGAAATGAAAGAAAAGCCATGATTAGAGATGATCTTTGCAACAAAATGATAGCTGTGGTTATTTGTAAATTATCTTAAGAAGGAATCTATATTAAGATTTTAATAATTTGCAAATGTATTAAAAAGTAATCTGTTAATTAATCTATTACTAGGTTAAATGGCAGATGTTTAATCATGTAAAACTTCCTTAATTGATTCACTGCCCTAATAGTCTTGTTTGATTTGCTGTTAAGCTAACCACTAGTAGCAAAAATGATTACTACAGAATATTAATGCGTGCTTTTTGAAATTGTAAATAAATATTTGCTGCAATTTAAATGAGTGGAATGATAAAAAAGTTATAACCCCCCCCCCCAAATTAACATTTTAACAGTAAAAAGTTTGCTGCTTTGATTCCACTGAGGAATAGTGTCAGATGGCAGATACAATTAAATATTCTCATGTGGTTTTATATGGGAAACAGTACTATCACTATTTAATGGATTGTGGCAGAATTTAGTACCGTTTGAAAGAATGCAAAAAAGGTTGTTGTAGAAATCACCTTGAGACAATATTGTACAAGCTACAATTCATGCTTTCTCATATCCAATAAAGTCCCTCTGGACTTAAGTTCGCAGAGGATGCTGGGTTTGTAGAGTGGGGGAGCTCACACTAAGTAATATGTGTGCATGCATGATGTACTACCAAACTGTTGATTTTCAACACTTAATCACTGGTTTGGAAGAGAGGATCCTTCCACGAACAGTATGGGGTATTACTACATATATAGGAATAATTGGCAGGTTCCCTGAGATGTCTAAAGATGAATATGGTTTTCAAACCATCCTATAATTGACTGTGTGTCCATGAGGCTAGGGAGGGAACTCTCTTGTTGCTGAACTCAGTTGATGATTACTTTCAGGCTTGATACATCTTTGCAGTTTTATGTGCAAATCTGAATAAACAAATCAGGAAGCAATGCTGACCCGGCTGGGATCCAGGGTGGTATTACCCCCTTGCACTAAAAGAAGACATTTAATAAAATGCACAGCCAGCCATTAAATCAGCCTGGCTTCCACATCATTTGCTGTCATTTATTTTAATTTTTGTTGTGCAGAGTTAATATCTTATATGAGGGTCTTTTCCTAACAGTGAAAAGCCTTCTTGAATTGAATTTATTTTTTCCCCCAACTAGTTCTTTTGTATGTTCCAAGACAAATTGTGACTTACCAAAAATCCCTTAGTGTTTCCTTTCTTGCGGAACATTTAAGACCCTATGGCATCTAATTTTCTTGAAAGCCAGCATAAAAAACCCTAAAATCAATTTCTTTTTTTGGAACATTTCTTTTTTTTTACAGTTGCATGCCTTTGGTGTACTGCAAACTAGAGTGTGGGTAGACTCTTTTAAACACTTGGCAAAATACTTTACCTTTCATTTGTTTTCTTTTGACATCTGTAAGTTCAATATAGCGCAAGACAGAATTCACTTGTTGACTTAGGAGGTTACAAGTCAGACTGTTCATAAAAGGTGCTTGAAGCAATGAAAAATGTTAAAAGCATTATAACAACTTTAAACACAGTAAGAACCAAGGGCTGGATCCCTAGCACCATCAGCAGAAACAAGCCGCCACAGCAGGCGTCACCCTCTGCCCCTTCCTGCTGCTCTGAGCCTTTCCTAAGTTCTGCTACTGGTTTGTTGAAGAACCCTCAGAAACCGAACAGGGTGGTAAATAATTGGGGATCTGTAGTATGAGGAGAGATTTGCAGAAGTTGCTCTCTCCTGCTTCATCAATGAAGTGCTATTCTGCTGGCAGAGGAGCTTCTTTGGAGCCAATCTATAAAATAAACACTTGCTAACCAATAGAGAAAGGTGGTAGTTTAAAAACAGCTTCCCATCAGTCAGTGAAAATACTAATAAGAAGACTAAAAAGAGTTGGATTTATACCCTGCCCTTCACTTTGAATCTCAGAACAGCTGACAATCTCCTTCCTTTTGTCTCTCCACACCTGTGAGGTAGGTGGGGCTGAGAGACCTCTGAGAGAACTGTGACTGACCCAAGGTCGCCCAGCAACTGCTTGTTGGAGGAGTAGGGAATCAAACCTGGTTCTCCAGATTAGAGTTCACTGCTCTTCACTACTATACCACAGCTGGCGCTCTAATAATTTAACCCAGGAAATGTCTTTTTAAAACTGGAAGAAAACATGCAAAGGAAAAAAGTGGAAATCTCCAGCAAGGGTATGCGATTCCAGATTCTAAAAACTGAGCTTAAAATGCCACCCACATTTATCCTACTACCAGCAAGTCATTTGGGAAGGGAATGGGAAAATTCACTGAGTTTTAGGAAGGAAGGTGCTAGCACACACTAATGAGTGAATCATTGTTTAGCCAGTTGCCCTGTAGGAACTTTATGTTATAGATCATATGGGAAAGAGGATGGAAAGATATGGGACAAAGTGGAAGGAGGGAACATGTAAAATATGATGTCATTCAGTCATGTATTAGTTTTTCTGATACATTTATATATTGTTTAAATGTTTTGGTTCAATAATTCAAATTCCGTGCTTTCCTTTGAGAACATGGGATTCTTCATTGACCTTGTTAGCCAAGACCAATCTGCACTATCTAGACCAGCATTCTGTTTCCAACAGAAACTGACAAGATGCTTGTGGGAAGCTTACAAATGGGAAATGAAGGCAAATTAGGCAACAGCTCTACTGAATGCCCTAAACACCTTCACTTCAGATATATACTACCTCTAAATATGTCAGCTCCATTTTGCCCTCATGGCTAAATAGCCATTGATAGTCCTAACCTGCTTTTGTAACGTGATTCATCTTATGATTTATTCAGCTGTTGTATGCTACCTCACTCTGTTATCTCCATGACCAGGTTCTATTTTCTCTAGCTCTTTTGGTGTCCTCTGTTACCAGGTCTCTCTCACCCGCTCTAAAGTCTGATTCTTTGTTCAAATCACAAATATTTGATCTCCAAGTCTGTGAGGATATATACTCAAAAATATGCACATATTGAAAACCCCAACATCTAAGGAACCATAAATATGTTTGCGGGCACAAGGTGACTTGTCAAGATAGGGTTGCTAGGTCCAACTCAGGAAATATCTGGGGGCTTTGGGGGTGGGGCTAGGAGACTTTCCCATTCCCTAAAAAATTTACAGCAATGCAGTTCCCCTGAATTTCTTCATCCTCTTTTTTTAATCTTCAAAGGCTAGCAGCTGCACTTCCACTAAATGAAAGTGAAATTTTTCATACCCCCATGAATCCCTTGTCATGACTTTATTAAGGGTCTCTCTCTCTCTCTCTCACACACACACACACATCAGCCAAAATAGATACACTTTGCAAGCCCACATTTTTGTGATCTCACTGGGGCAATTTACTCATGGAAGTTGCTGAATATAACGATCTGCTGTATTTCAACCAACTTCTTCAGACTAACACAGGAAAGCAAAAGTATGGAACAAAGCAGTCTCCCATAATCAGGTTCTAGTTTACTCTTTACTATCTATTCTACTATGCAAACAACTTCTGAACCAAATGCAAAACAAATGGAGGGACTGTGCTCTCTTACTTTCTCACAGCTTCACACCCTCACTGGGAAGAGCCACATGACTCTGCTTGCTTACCCCACCCCCATCCAGCTTTCCTCCTACTGTGATTTAAAGGCACACACACTTTCCCAAACACAAGCTGTTTTCAAGCTTCTTCTAAACCTATCAAGATTTAAACGCACACAGTGGCTATTGTGGTAGGGCTTCTCCCACTGGCTGGTTGGCTGGCAGCAGGGAGGAGCCTAGAAATCCAGAGGACCCTGTGCCCAGACCTGGGGACTGGCAATGCTATTTCAAGAGGATAGTGGGTGGAGAGGAGTGTACAACTGGCAGAATCTTCAACTATTCTTGGCAATTTGTTTCTGGTTACTGTATTGGAAAGCAAAGGGCAGGCAGAAAGGATTCACTGCAGCTCCATTGCAGTCTGAAGCGACTTATTGCTTCATTTCCTTCATTTTGTTTATATATAACGGCTAAAACTATTTAGTTGTTGGGTTTTTCCCCTATTGGAGAAGAATGATACAGCAACCAGCCCAGAGGACAGGACTGAATGAAAATGGGTCCACTGTTGTGTGTATAAATTAAAAGTTTCAATTATTTCTCTTCATCCTCTATACTCTTTCCAGCGCTCCTATACACACAAGTACCACTGAGATATAGCTTTCTGAACAAAATCCTTTCTTTACTAGCCAAAAGGAAGGGCAGACTGCTCAAGGCTACTGGTGTAATCAATGCTAATGTTTCTTTTGAGCCAGCTTGAAATAACAAGTGGGCTGTTCCTACAGAGTCAGAGATCCTGAAATAATAACACCTACATTTCTCAGGACACAGCACATTGTTTTTAGCCATGCTGCAGGCTTACTCATTTCAGAACGATTTGACTCTTCCAAATAAGCTTCCAGGGTTTTTGTTTGTTTTCCTACAGATGTTTTCTCCAAAAGTTATTTCTTTCAATTCTCCCAAGAAATACAGTTTATCAAAAGTACAGGGTGGCATAGAGTATATATGGAAAGTTCTTTGTTTCAACAGTAGCAGCAAGAGAGTCGAATGGCACTTTCCCCCTATTCTTTTTGCCTTTGAGGAGCTGGCTGTTATTTCAACAATTATTTATATCTCAATAAACCTGTTTATCTTTATGGTGCTGCACACCCCCTTTTTTGTTTATCAGGGAGCAGTTGTAACACTCATTAAAATGCATTCTGCCATAGAACTGTGATTGCTGTTAATGAATTAATAAGAATTATATATTATTTGTAACTTTATAAGCAAAATTAAAAACGAATGGCAATTATATCACAAGACACTCTGGGTTATTTTTCATGGAATCATGTTATTTAGCAACAAATGGTTCAAGAACAGTATTGCTTTTTGAAAGCCACCCCAAATAATTATGTAATATAATAATATTAATAAAACTGCAGATCTAGCCATCCAAACCACCACTGTATTACAATGATGGTATAACTAATATAAACATGTCTCTTTACAATACTCTTTACAAAAGTATTAACAAGCAAAATGACCCATATCACAGCTTATATATAATGTCTGTGTACCTCCCTAATGTATAATGTAAAAATTAGTCCTCAAAACTGAAGGGCCAATACAATATGGGAAGCAGGCCTTAGCTCCTGTAGAAGGTTGATTCAGGTGGGTAGCCATTAAGACCAACAGAGTTGTATTCAAGGTATAAGCTTTCATGTACACATGCACTTCTTCAGATACAGTGAAATGAAAATTGTCAGTTCATAAGGTCATCTCCATGCTTGAGAGGAGAGACCGATGGAATGTAATGGCAGGGTCTCCGTTAATTACTCTCAGCATGCCACAATTAAGGATACATCTGCCCATCAGTCTCCAATTCTGACATTTATTTTCTTCACTATTTTCCCAATCCCAAATTAAACCCAAACAATTTTTTTTTAGAAAGTTACTATCTTGCTGGATCAGGGGAATGTTGTAGACAGGGCCGGCATGTGGGGTTCTGCTGCCTGAGGCAGAACCCCAACATGCGCCCACCCCCCTCCCATGGGGGGAAATTTTCATGCCCACGCAAAGTACACACATGGTGTGATAACATTACCCAGAGGTGACATCATCATGTCAGTCACTGAAGCGCCGTTGTTTCTGGGCGCTGAAGGGCGGGGGAATTCCTCTGACCCTTCAGCACCCAGAAACAATAAGCAGCACTTTCAGGCTTCAGCATTCTCAGAGGAGAATAACAAAGCCTGAAAGTGCCATTGTTTTTGGGTGCTGAGGGGTGGGGGAATTCCTCTGACTCTTCAGTGCCCAGAAACAGCAAGCGGTGCTTTCAGACCTTGGCATTCTCCAAACTGAAAGTGCTGCCTGAAAATGCCATTGTTTCTGGGCGCTGAGGGGCCAGGGGAGTTCCTCCGACCCCTCAGCATCCCTGTTGGGAGCTGGCACTCTAGGCAATTGTCCAGGTTGCCTATTCCCATGTGCTGGCCCTGGTTGTAGACATAGTTTATCTTGATTTTAGTAAGGCTCTTGATAAAGCTCCACATACTATCCTTGTTGACAAGTTGGTAAAATGTGGTTTGGATCCTGTTACCATTAGGTGGATCTGTAACTGGTTGACTGATCACACCCAAAGAGTGCTTGTGAATGGTACCTCATTCTCTTGGAGAGGAGTGACAAGTGGAATGCCTCAAGGATCTGTCCTGGGGCCTGTTTTGTTCAATGTCTTTATAAATGTTGAGGGAATGCTTATTAAATTTGCAGATGATACTAAATTGGGAGGGGTTGCAAATACAGTAGAAGACAGAGACAGGATACAGGATGATCATGACAGGCTGGAAAACTGGGCTAAAACCAATAAAATGAATTTTAACAGGGATAAATGTAAATTTCTGCAAAGGAAAAATCCAATGCATGGTTATAGAATGAGGAGACTTGTCTTGGCAGTAGTATGTGCAAAAAGGATCTAGGGGTCTTAGTGGACCATATGGTGAACATGAGTCAACAGTGTGATGCAGTGTGTCATGGGTGCTGGGGACCCTGCAGAGGAAGTGGAGCCTGCAGAAGAAACTGTGCCCCTGCCACCTGCACCAGTGCCCCTGCTTCCTGCTGGAGAAGATCCCAGCCCCCCTGCCTCGCCCTCTCGGGTGGCGCGTGTGTGTGACCGCCTCCGTCAGGACCTCAGGGATCGGAGGAGGGCGGCACGCTCATAAGCAAGATGCTTCCTGGGCCCTGAGTTTTGAGAGGATTCTGGCCCTTCTAAGAGCAAGGATGCTTGAGTTGTAACAGGATCCTGGCTGCCTCTCTGAGCCAGCAATTAGCCCAAATGGCCAACAGCCAGCAGAGGGCTATATAGCTGTAGGCTTTGGGAGGAGGCTTTGTGGAAGCAACTAGCCATCTCCCTGACGTTCTAGCATCCACTCCGGCTTGACTTTGGTTTCTGGACTCTCTGACTGGCTTGTGACTTCTGGACTCCCTGACCTCGGCTTCTGGACCTCGGACCTGCGATACTTGTATGGTGATTTGGATTTGGTGCCTTGGAACCTCCTGCTTACTGGCTGAAGACCTCGGACTGCCCCTGGACTTTGCCTGACCTGGCCCCAGCTGTGACACAGTGGCTAAAAAGGCAAAAACAATTTTGGGCTGTATTAACAGAATTATAGATCTCATGAAGTGATGGTATTGCTTTACTCTGCTCTGGTAAGACCTCACCTGGAGTATTGTGTTCAGTTTTGCACACCATATTTTAAGAAGGATACAGACAAACTGGAATGGGTCCAGAGGAGGGCGATGAAGATGTTGAGGGGTCTGGAGACCAAGTCCTATGAAGAAAGGTTGAAGAAACTGGGCATGTTTAGCCTGGAGAGGAGGTGGCTGAGTGGGGATATGATCACCATCTTCAAGTACTTGAAGGGCTGTCATATAGAGGATGGTGTGGAATTGTTTTCTATTGCCCCAGAAGGTAGGACCAGAACCAATAGGTTGAAATTAAAATCTTTAAATCAGAAGAGTTTCCAGCTCAACATTAGGAAGAATTTCCTGATCATTAGAGCGGTTCCTCAGTGGAACAGAAGGTGGTAGGCTCTTCTTCCTTGGAGGTTTTTAAACAGAGGCTAGATGGCCATCTGACAGCAATGAGGATCCTGTGAATTTAGGGGGGAGGTATTTGTGAATTTCCTGCATTATGCAGGAGGTTGGACTAGATGACCCTGGAGGTCCATTCCAATTCTATTTTTCTATGATTCTAAATTGTAAGCATATAAACTAAGCTTGTTATACCTGTTTGGTCCTATGATCTGTTAAACAACTTCATTATGCTGTATGCTAATTTACTGTTCCCTCTCTACCTATATGTATGGATTGGTAATTTCCATTTAATTGTATCTGAAGAACTGTAGAAGGTTGCAATTGATTACTGTGGGTTACTGCACAAACATATGTAAATGAACCCTTTAAGTCTGTATTTCCAGGCATCTCTCTCTCTCTCTCTCTCTCTCTCTCTGAGAGCCATTGTGGTATAGTGGTTAAGTGCACAGACTCTTATCTGGGAGAACTGGGTTTGATTCCCCACTCCTCCACTTGCAGCTACTGGAATGGTCTTGGGTCAGTTATAGCTCTCATAAAAGTTGTCCTTGAAAGGGCAGCTGCTGTAAGAGCTCTCTCAGCCCTACCTACCCCACACTGTATCTGTTGTGGGAGAGGAGGTAAAGGAGATTGTGACCGCTCTGAGACTCAGAATATAGGGCAGGATATAAATCCAATATCTTCTTTTTACACACACACAACCTTGGAAGGGAACACAAAATTCTATTTTCAACATTTCCACCTCTCTGTTTGGGAGAATTCTCTCTTGCACCATTCAAACATTTATGCATGTGCCATGAGCAACCATAACAGCTTCTAGAAATGTGAGTTCATCCAAAAGTTGGGAGGGTGGGCTGATTCTTTTCTTTTTGCATCTGCAGAATCATACAACAGATGTACAATGATTCCATTTTTAGGGCATGCTTGACAGGGAACTGTAACTGGTAACAGAAAAGGTTGCTTCAGCTGTGGCAGGTATATTTGGTAAGTTCACAGTAACATGACAGGGCTGTATTACGTTAAGTAACACAATTCCAGAAGTAACCTATGCGGAACATATTGCTTCTGCTTGCACATGTCAGGCAGTAGACTTTGATCGATGTTGTTGCAATACAAAACTACACAGTAAAACTTTTTAATTATGATGACAGTGTAAAAGAGGAGAGGGTGCTCACCGGCAGTGTTTGTAGCCCTTTATAATTAACAAATGGACAGTGCAGCTTAATTTTGCATGCTGCTTGGGTTTTACAATTCTTTCTAGTTGCTGCCATCAGCATCTCTGTAAGCAATAAGGCATGACAGGGGGGCTAGTTATCATCACCTCTAGGGTGTTAAGAAGCATTCTCTAGGGGTGTGTATTTCATTATAACTGCACCACCTGGAGATACCATATTGCTGCTATAAAAACTCATTAATATGAGAAGAAAAACTTGTGTAGTTTTGTTAGAAAATGAAGTTTAGGAGTTTGGAATGTCAAGCAGCCATAGTAAAAGACTTAGTTTTCATCTCTTCATCCCTAGCCATTTCATCCCACTTACACCTTCAGCAATTGTCCAAAACACTGGTATATTCAATGAATTTCCAGTCCGGTGCCAGGGCTAGATAAATGCAGACTGCTGATTTGATGTTTCTCTGTATGTAACATGGCATCTGCTTAAAGGTCTATGGAATACGCCAGCATTTTCATTGTCATAATTTTGCACCTCTTGTGGGGGCGTTCCCAGGCTGGAAGGTCTTTGGGAGACAACTAATGCAAGCCACGCCCCTGGGACTGCCCTCTACTGCACCGGTGTGGCTTCCTCCGCCCCAGCTGTACTGCAGACAGGGTGGAGTGCTGCTCTGTTGGCAGCCATGGGTGGGCATACGCTGAGACACCAGACAATGGGCACAAGTCCCGTTTGCACCGGTGGGGAGGGGGTTAGAATGGCACAACTCACACGTCCGACAACATAGCGGTTAGTTTGCTTCCAAAGCACTTTCAACCCCCCCCCCCTTAGGATTGCATTGTTAGAAATATTAGTAGTAGATAGGGGGCCCCTATCATCATCAAAGTGACAGCTGCCCCGCCCACACATGCGCGCGCGCACACACAAAAGATTTTACTACTTCATCTTCAGTAGACCATTTTAACAGTAGTTTATATAATTTTGAAATTAACTTGTCATTATCTCCAAGCAGAACTTTTTCCAATTCTGTTTGCTCTTTTCTTATTCCTTCAGTTTTAACATCATTTTCCACCAAGCTCTTTATTTGATTGAAACCAATCAAACATTTATATATATATATATATTTTTCACAGAGTATTGTGTCAAAATGTTATTAAAAAACCCCCTAAAATCTGTTGATAAAACCTTCTACAAGTCTCGTGTCAGCATTACAGTGTTGTAAAAAACTAAGCAGCTTTAAGTGCTAAAATCCTTTACACACAAACCTTTATACTGTAATGTCCAAATTCTAGTAATCCCCTAAAAAAGCCTATACGGCTCTCATTAGTTTCATATAAAATGCAAAAGCTGCCACATTACAGTTGTGCAATATTGATTTTAAATCCCATACGCTGTTAAAAGTGACTCTCTCTCTGACTCACTCTCTCTCTGTTCTGTTTTTCTTTCTTTATTCTTATCATTCTTTTTTAAAATACACATTATTGTTGTTTTAAGCAATAATTTTGATAAATGATACAGTTCAAAACTGTATAGCTGTATAGTTGTGACCAGACACACTGTTCATTTTTCATTTAAAGGGGGAGAAGCCAACATTAATACAAAATTAAAAATTGAAGCTGTAATACCATTTATGATATGCAGATAGTCACAATAATTTGCAATGTTATAAGCAAATATTACTAAGGTAGTGTTGTGAATGCCTAACTGCTTAATAAGTACTATACATTGTGTAAAAAATAAAATTTCCTTATTGGGTGATTCATATTGTGGCAGGCAGGCTCAGACCACAGAACTAAATTTTTTTTTAAAATGTCCATTGCTTTGAAGTGTGAGGGAAACTAATTACTTTAAAACATATAACAAACAGACACAGCCAATACAAACCGGAGCTGCCAACAGCGCTTATAAAAACTTTCCCTCCTCTATTTTCTCCTCATAACAACCCTGTAAGGTTAGGCTGAAAGAGAGAGTGATTAGCCTGAAGTTACGCCCTGAGTCCATTTGCAAAGAGGGTGGGATATAAAGCCAAAGTAAGTTAATAAATAAAAACAAAATTACCACCTAGCAGGGTTTCTTAGCAGAGTGGGGGTTTCAAATTTGGGTCTCCCAGATTTCAGTCTAACACTTTAACTGCTATGACACTCTGACTCTAGAAATTCTGCCAGTGGATTTCTCTGAGCTGGATATATTTGGAGATCCTTAATAAGAATTATAAGGCTTTCCTGTTTAGGGCAATGTGCAGAAATCTTTTTGTAATTTGCCAAGATTCTTTTGGGTGCATTGTTGAACCTGCTCCTAGCTTTGGCTTCTGTTTATATCTGTTTGGGTGGGGGACTCAGAAAATATATGGCAGCTTGACTCTGAAAATATATTGCGTGAGAACCTAATTTCCTCACTTCTCTCTGTTTATCTTGTCGGGTCTAAGCTGTGTTAGCTTTAATAATATCCATATGTTGTCAACATTCTTGTTGAACCGCAGGTGTGTACTCTCCTACGTCTGAGAGGTATACATTTCTGCACTTCTCACCATAAAATCACTGGCCCCCTACATGGAGAAGAGGCAGTCTTTATCCCCAACAATGAAGACAGGGATGGGTTTTAAGCTATATAGCTGTGACCAGACACAATGATTATTTTTCATTTCAAGGGGTGAGATATCAACATTAATACAAAATTAAAAAATTGATACAATAATACCATTTGTAATATGAGATAGTCACAATAATTTGCAATGCTATAAGCAAATATTACTAAGGTAGTGTTGTGAATGCCTAACTGCTTAATAAGTACTATACATTGTATAAAAAATAAAAATTCTTTATTGGGTGATTCATATTGTGGCAGGCACTCTCAGACCATTGAACTAATTTTTTTTTAATGTCCATTGCTTTGAAGTGTGAGGGAAACTAATTACTTTAAAACACACTGAGAACATAAGAATGTAAGAAGCCGTGTTGGATCAGGCCTATGGCCCATCCAATCCAACACTCTGTGTCACACAGTGCCCAATATATGTGTGTGTACACACACACACACATATATATAAACTGTGGCTAATAGCCACTGTTGGACCTCTGCTCCATATTTTTATCCAATCCCCTCTTGAAGCTGGCTATGCTTGTAGCCTCCACCACCTCCTGCGGTGGTGAATTCCACATGTTAATCACCACAAGTAAGTAACAGTGACTTTAAGGGCTCAAGTAAGTAACAGTGACTTTAAGCATGCACCAAGTTGTGAAACACAAGTTGCAGATCATGATAAGAACATAAGAGAAGCCGTGTTGGATCAGACCTATGGCCCATCCAATCCAACACTCTGTGTCACACAGTGGCAAAACCCCCCAAAACAAAACCCATGTTTCATCAGAAGGTTCACAAGTGGTGCTAGAAGCCCCCACTTTGCCCCCCTAAGCACCAAGAATACAGAGCATCACTGCCCCAGACTGTTCCAATAAAATGCTGTGGCTATGCTTGTAGCCTCCACCACCTCCTGCGGTGGTGAATTCCACATGTTAATCACCACAAGTAAGTAACAGTGACTTTAAGGGCTCAAGTAAGTAACAGTGACTTTAAGCATGCACCAAGTTGTGAAACACAAGTTGCAGATCATGATAAGAACATAAGAGAAGCTGTGTTGGATCAGACCTATGGCCCATCCAATCCAACACTCTGTGTCACACAGTGGCAAAAAACCCCAAAACAAAACCCATGTTTCATCAGAAGGTTCACAAGTGGTGCTAGAAGCCCCCACTTTGCCCCCCTAAGCACCAAGAATACAGAGCATCACTGCCCCAGACTGTTCCAATAAAATGCTGTGGCTATGCTTGTAGCCTCCACCACCTCCTGCGGTGGTGAATTCCACATGTTAATCACCACACGTTGCCAATCTTAAAAAGGGCTCAAGTAAGTGACAGTGACTTTAAGCATGCTTCCTTTTATTTGTTTTAACCTGACTGATCAGCAATTTCATTGAATGCCCACAAGTTCTTGTATTGTGAGAAAGGGAGAAAAGTACTTCTTTCTCTGCTTTCTCCATCCCATGCATAATCTTGTAAACCTCTATCGTGTCATCCCGCAGTCGACGTTTCTCTGAGCTAAAGAGCCCCAAGCGTTTTAACCTTTCTTCATAGGGAAATTTTTTTTTAAACATTCATCATTTATTGAGATTAGTATATATAACAAATCCATAGTAATAATAAGTATTTAACAATTAAACAAGCAAAAATTACGTAGTTCATAATTATCCACTCATCCAACACCCTTTGACCCGTCACCCTTGTTGCCCATACTTATCTATCACTGCCTATTGTATGCCTAATACTTGATATAGCTCTCTGGACCACCTTGGCCCCCACAGCCTAGAGGGAACTATGTTCAAAATCACATCCCGGACCCTGTAAATTATTGACAGCTGCCAAAAATGGTGCCCAAATGTCCTCGAATTGTTGTTGTTGCATCATTCGTCGGTAGACCAGCCTTTCATCCACCGCCAATCGCAGCATGTCCTCTAACCATTGCGCCACGGTTCCTGAAAAATCCGTTCTCCACATCTGCATGATTATCCTCTTTGCCGTCATCAGTGCCCGAAATCCCCAATATCGCTGTGGGCGAGACAACACCCATGTTGACGGGAAGTGGTTTAAAAGAACTTGCATGGCTGTGAATCTGTGCTGACCTCCCAATACGCGGTTTATCCACCTGAGTATATCGCCCCAGAAATCAAGCAGCACCGGACATGCCCAGATCATGTGGCTTAGCCCCGCTTCACTTCCCTGGCATCGCCAACATGCTGGTGAAGTCAAGAGGTTAAATTTGTGTAGTCGAACAGGTGTCCAGTAAATACGGAAATGAATTTTTTGCTGAATTAATATCAAGCGTTGATCTTTAGAAACTTTTCGGATCGCCCTGTTGATTGTGAACCATTGGAATGGTAGAATATTAAGGTTCAGTTCATCTGCCCATTTTACCCGTAATTCTTCAATTAGCTGTTGTTGTTGCGTCCCATATCGAAAGTACGTGTACAGGGCTTGCACTGGGTTATCTTGTTGCCATGTCCGCCTTAAGACAGCTAAAAGGGATGGTGGATCAGGGGCAGCCAAGGCATCCGGACCCAGCAACTGCGTCAGCGCCGTCTTTATTTGGTAATAATGTAGCCATTGGTTAGATTCAAGATTATACTTGTCTTGAAGCTCCTTAAATGTCCAGAATTCTTTTCTGTTTGGGTCTCGTAGATGATCAAGAGTTGTTATCCCTTTTTCGATCCAACCCTTCCAGACCACTTGGCACCCTCCAATCCTCAATTCTGGGTTTCCCCAAAGAGTCATTGATCCATGTAAGAAGGCGTTAAAGCCTTGCTTGGTACCTATTAGCTGCCATAATCGCCTGGTGGCCTGAACTGTTGGAAGCAATACTTCCCCTTGGTGGTGCTTCGAACCCAAAACCTCTAGCGTAGAAAGAGGGGCCACTGTTGAAGCCTCGAGGGCCACCCAGTCTGGAGATTCCTTCCCTACATCTTGCCTCCACTTACTAACACTTGCCAACATATAGGCCCTATGGTATGCACTTAAGTCTGGCATACCAAAGCCACCTTGATCAATTGGGAGCTGGAGCCTAGCCAAGGAAAGTCGCGGCCTTTTCCCTTCCCACAAGAAGTTTGTTATTAGAGTATTGACTCTTTTAAACCACTTCTGTGGAATATACTGATGGAGACCTCGGAGACCATAAAAGAAGCGGGGGAATGTAACCATCTTGAGGGCATTCACTTTACCCCACAATGACAGTGTGATGGGTTTCCATCAGGTAAAGTCAGCTTGTGTTTTCTCCAGGAGCTTTCTAAAATTCATCCCCACTAAGTTTTGACTTCGATTGGGAATTTGTATACCTAAGTATTGAATCGAGTCCTCCTGAAGTCTAAACCGCCTTCCCACTGCCTCAGGAGTCTTCTTACCGCCCACTTGGAGTACCTCTGTTTTCCCCCAATTCACTTTGTAGCCTGCAAGTTGGCCGAATTCTTCAGTAAGCTTAATAATTGCTGGAAAAGAGGACTCTGGCTCAGTCACCATCAAAAGGGCATCGTCTGCATATAACAGAATTTTAAATTCGCTGAGACCGTGCTTCATACCATATATGTTCGTCCTTTGGCGCACCGCCTGGGCGAGAGGCTCAATGCAGATGTTAAACAGGAGTGGGGAAAGCGGACACCCCTGTCTTGTGCCGCATGCCAGATCGACTACTCCAGACTGCTCTCCATTGACTCTAATTCTCGAGGTCGCATTCTGATATATCAACTGGGTCCACCGAAGGAATTCTTCCGGAAAGCCCAGGTATGTCATCGTCTTCCTCAGGAACCCTCTATCCACACGATCAAATGCCTTCTCAGCGTCAATAGAGATTAGAAACGCAGATTCCGGCTTCTCATTATAAGTGGCTATTAAGTCAGTAATTAACCGAACATTATCAGCTCCCGAGCGACCTCGGATAAAGCCTGCTTGAGCTCTGTTCACCACCGAAGCTATTACTGATTGAAGGCGTTGTGCTAATATAGCTGTCAGTATCTTGTTGTCAACATTTAACAAGGATATTGGGCGATAGCTTGAGCAGAGATATGCGGGCTTCTCCGGTTTAAGAATCAGTGTAATCCAAGCCGCATTGAATTCTTTTGAGGGCATACCTTTGTCAAAAATTGCTTGATATGTCTTCAGCAACTTAGGAGCTAAGATATCCCTGAATCGGAAATACCAGACCGGAGAATACCCATCCGGCCCCGGGGCTGAACCATGTCGAAGTGATTCTATTGCAGCCGTTACCTCATCCAATCTTAGGGGCGCTGAGAGGATCCTTTGAGCCTCTTCCGACAGTTGTGGTAAGTCAAGCTGACGTATAAAGGCGTCCTGTTTGTCATCTACCTCTTTAACATGACCCTTGTACAGCTCTTGGTAAAAGAGGCGAAACTGGTCTGCTATTCCAGAAGGTGTAGCATGAAGACTTCCCCTGTCATCACTAATCTGAGTTACCCATCTCTCTTCCTGTTGGCCCTTTAACCTCGAGGCTAATATTTTCCCCTGCCTTTCGCCGAACTCCCAATACTGGTGTTTTATCTGGGCATATATAAGTTCAAACTTGCGTGACTTGAGCAAATTCAGTTGAAAAGTTGACTGTTGAATTTCCGTATAGAGGGCTGGAGACGGATTCTGAAAGTGCTTTTCCCATAAGTCTTTAATTACCGTCTCCAGCTCTTCCTCCCGTTGGGCTCGTTCTCGTTTCTTTGCTGTGGCATACACAATTATACGACCTCTCATCACTGCTTTAAATGCTTCCCAAACGGTTAAGTAGTGATCCACCGATCCTTCATTACTCTGAAAAAACTGTGGAATCTCCTTTTCCATCTGCGCACAAAAAACTGGATCATTAACTAGTGAGTTATTAAAGTACCATGTAGACTTCTTCTCAATCCGATTTCTCATATCCAGTTCCATGGTAACAGCATGGTGATCCGAGAGGGAAAATGGGCAAATTTGGGAATTCGTGACCAGGTGAAACCTTGACCTCTAAATCAAAAAGTAATCAATCCTTGCCATACTCTGGTGGATGTGCGAGTAGTGAGTAAACCCTTTTTGGTCTTTATGTTGTTCTCTCCACACGTCCACCAAGCCTAACTCCTTCATTGCTGCTGTTAGCGCTGCCCAAGCCCTTGGGGACCTTAGATCTGACTTGGTACTTCGATCTTTTTCATTATCTAGGACTAAGTTAAAATCTCCGCCCATAATTATCCATTCGAAATCCACTTTCATTAGAATAGAGACCACATCCTTAATAATGGCAGGATCATCCTTATTTGACCCATAAAAGTTTACCAAGGCAACCTTTTGTCCATACATTAAGCCGCTTAAAACAATGTAGCGTCCCTGAGGATCAGAAATCTTCATTAAGTTACTCCAGCCCAAGCGTCCTCGAATAATTATTGCGACACCGCGGGCATTCCTCTCATATCCTGAAGTATAGACCTGGTCACCTTGGAATTTAGCCAGCAAGAAGCTTTCATTGTCCAAAATATGAGACTCTTGGATTAATACTATGTCCGCATTCCGAAGGACCTGAGTCCTTAAAACCATCGCTCTTTTCTTAGGGTCTCTAAGGCCGCATGCATTAAGCGATGCTACTTTAACTGACATCTTAGTTCAACCTCTGGTCGTTCGGCCAGGGGCCAGAGAGCAATCCTCCTCCTCCCGTACCATCTTGGCAATGCTACTGCACCCCGTGTATAAATCCCCTCCATGGCGAACCTACGCCCTGGAGGGTAATTTCCCCCACCTGTTCTTCCAACTTCCATGTTAAAATCCAGAACAAAGCAGAAAACAAACAAACAAACAAAAGGCAATCACCCCGGGCTAGTACACAATCAAATTGAATCTTCTCATTCCCTTCAACGTCCAGCCATGCCAATACAAAGTTTACCCTAAAATTAACATCCTGCAAATTCCCTTGTTTCACGCATCTTGCCCTCAACCCCTCCTGGCTCTTGCATTAAGCTGATATAAGGATTGTATTCCGTTTACATGAGTTAACCAACCCTAAATAGCCTGCTTTTCCCTTTACATTCTCTTCAAGACTTGTATAACCTTGTATTATCATTAATTAATTATCATTAATTAACTAGTATTTCTAGAATAACCAATAAGCGTATATCATTGAGGGTCTCTTCTACCTAGTCTCCAGCACATGGTTGATAACCAAATCTAAATAAGTAATTCATAGGAATAATTCATCTGTAGCGCAGACCTAATAAGCAATAAGCACAAACTGAATTATTCCCCACTTGCCATCCATTAATTAATCAGTGTTGGTAAGTTACTGGGTTAAACACTTCGCAACATTAACAACCCAGCTGGAGAGTGCATTCAGGATTACCTTCAAAAGCATAATTGCAAACAATTGCCATGGTGGGGTTCATAAACACAGATCCACTATAAGCCTTTAAAATTACGCAGCCACCCAATTCAGAGTTAAACCCTTCTTACATTCCGTTAATCAGGACTTCATAGACGGAAGGGTAGTCAGGTGCCCAGGAAACTATAAATTATATTCCTTTAACCAGTCCGAGCAAATAGGGTTTTAAGTCACTACGTCAATAGTTATTGTCCCCCTGGTATTAATACAGATCCAACATGGAAACCCAGGCGGAATATGTCCAGGGTCCTAGCAGGTCTTGTATATAGAAGAAGCCAGATCACCAAGTCAACTTAATGCAAAGGGAAAAAAAAAATAAGAAAAACTTTATTTTAGTATCCTCCACTTTAGCCCTTAAAAAGAACTTGGAAACAGCGTGAAGGAAAACCATTATAAGGACACATGCGAGGGGGGGGGGGAGGGGGACTATTATCTGCATTCAGTATAGGGTATCCAACAGGAAAAAGGACATGGAGGAAGCTGAGAAAAGACCAAAGAGTTTTGAGTAGTGGGGATAGTAAGCAAGGAGGAAAGAAAGAAGAAAAGAAAAAAAAAGGAACAACCACCACCCGGCTTTAAATGCAAGAATCCAAAGACTGTCCATGCTTCACGGCACAAGCCTCAAGTGTCCATTGTTCCTGATACAGTCTCTCCTTCAATATCACGTAGATAGTCTTCTGCAGTTTGTGGGGAGTAAAATAGGACTCTTCTGCCATTACGAATCAGCACCAGTGTAGACGGGAAAAGGATAAAGTTCTCCACCTTTAATTTCCGAGCTAATTCCTTGGCTGTCTTGTATGCATGACGCTTTTGAATTATTGCGATTGGGAGATCTGGGTAAAGTGAAAAAGAGGCTGGTTGGCCCTGCCAGGAGATGCCCTCCCCCATAGATAATTCCCGGAACTTGTGTAGGACGAAATCACGCGTAGACACACGCACAAAGGAGATTAACTGCGTGGATCTTATTAACCCTTCTGGACCTGGTCTGATAAGTCGCACCACGTCAGCAATTTCTAAAGGAAACTCCACTGGGAGCTTAAGGATATGGTGGAAGAAATTGTTTGCAAATTCAACCAGCTCTGCTGGGGCCCGAGCTGTCAAATCTTTGAGTCCTACTAAACGCAGGTTACGGCGTCGAGACTGCCCCTCTAGAACGTCTACCTTCTCACGCAGGGCAAGGACCTCCTTCCTTGTTTCACCCGCTGCTGTAGCTTGTTCGGCCACTGTATTTTCTATAGCCACTACTTTCCCCTCGCACTGCTGCACTCTGTTTAAAGCCTCGGCAGTAATTTGCTGTATCTGCTGCAGCTGCTGAGTTATTTGAAACGGGAGAGACTCCATTCGTGCTGATAATGCATCTATTTTCTTCTCTAGCTTCTCCAATGAGGAGCCCTCTGATATAGAAGCTACCTCAGCCATTAGAGTCTCCTCCTCACCCTCGGAGTCGTCTTCTACCCCCCTTCTACCCCGTGTATCCTTCTTTCTTTTTTGCTGTAGTCTTGGAGGCATCAGCTGTAAAGAAGGGGGGAGGAGGGAGGAAACGTGCCGTGCAAGCGTGGGGAAATCTCCAATCCAGGTAGCTTAGCCCAAACAGAATTCAGGAGGAGACTTAACCCCACTGTTCACCAGGTCTTACGATAACAAACAGGAAAATTTAATTCACTTATCTGTCCAAAACCGCTCTAATTGCCAAAAACGTCCCGAGCTCTTTTGCTGTAGTTTTGGAGGCTTCGGCTGTGAAGGAGGGAGGGGGAGGAAGGAACCTGCCATATAAGCGTAGGAAATTCTTCGCTTCTGGCAGCTTAGCCCACACAAAGTTCAGAAGAAGACTTGACCCCACTGTTCAAGGTCTTGCATTAACAAACAAGAAGATTTAATTCACTTATCTGTCCATAAATCACTCTAATTAGCAAAAAAAAACACGCCCGGAGCTTCCACCAGCCGCGTCTTCTCACACCATTCCGGAAACAGGAAGTTCTTCTTCATAGGGAAAATGTTCCAAACCTTTAATCATTCTAGTTGCCCTTTTCTACACTTTTTCCCAATGCTATAATACCCTTTTTGAGGTGCGGTGACCAGAACTGTACACAGTATTCCAAATGAGCCCGCACCATCGATTTATACGGGGGAGGGGGCATTATGATACCGGCTGCTTTGTTTTCAATCCCCTTCCTAATAATTTCCAGCATGGCGTTGGCCTTTTTTATTGCAATCGCACACTGTCTTGACATTTTTTCAGTGAGTTATCTACCACGACCCCAAGATCTCTCTCTTAGTCAGTCTCTACCGGTTCACCTCCCATCAACTTGTATTTGTAGCCAGGATTCTTGGCCCCGATGTGCATTACTTTGCACTTGGTCACATTGAACCTCATCTACCTTGTTGTCACCCACTCACCCAACCTCAACAGACCCCTTTGGAGTGCCTCGCAATCCTCTCTGGTTCTCACCACCCTGAACAATTTAGTGTCATCTGCAAACTTGGCCACTTTGCTGTTTACTCCCAACTCTGGATCATTAATGAACAAGTTAAAGAGCATGAGTTGTATTGACACGCAACCTGATGCAACCTGATGTTAAAGGGACGTGTTACATGTATAAGGTTAGCCATGCTCAGTTTTAAAGCCATCATTTTATCCATTGGGTATGTCTCCTCTCCAAACTAAGTCCGCTTAGAACCGTTGCAATTCTCTAAATAACGTCTGCGTTGCAAAACACGCTTTCCCCAAACAATATGAAGCCTGCTACACCTGTGGCTGACCCTCCTTTCCCCCTTAGGAAACATCTGGCATTCTTTGGGGTGGGCGGATCCCTAGCCTCCCATCAGAGGACTGTTGCATCACTCCCTCATAAGGAAACATACGACATTTGGTTTTTGTGTGTGCATGCGCATGTGTGGGCAGGGCAGCTGTCACTTTGATGATGATAGGGGCCCCCTATCTACTACTAATATTACATCCCCATTCTCCACCATCCTATATTTTCTTATGTTAGAAATACCATAGTCTCCAAAAGAAGTATGTGTCCATCAGGAAATCTCTAGCAATTACTAATGTATATCTTTACAAACATGTATTTCCCACTAATTCATTTTAATTGTTTCCCCCCAATTTTTACACATATATTTCCTATATTGTATTATATATTAACTACATTTCCTGGTTTTGTTTTTTAATGAACAAAAAGGCAGGGTAACTGAGGAAATGGCTGGAAAAATTTAAACCCTCACTTCATCCAGCAAGGTTGAGCACACTGGCACAGTTGATATAGATGTTTATCTGAATGTTAATTCATATTATAACATCTTGGTCCCATTGAAATGGCTGGATGACTCATCTCTATCCAGGCAACTATTTGTTATGTGTATTAAGGTAACCTTTGATGGAGCTGGATTTGCTCAGCTGTAATGTATTCTCAGCTTTATTTGCATTATTATGTGGTAGAAATAGTACTGTTGAACCTGAGGCTTCCTTTGGGAGATATATGGTTTTGCTTGAATTTATAGAAGGATTATCTACATTGGTTAATGCCTACTAGATACTCAAGAGTCTCCAAAAAGATTAAAAAGAAATAAAAAGTAAAAGGAGTTCAAAATTAGATTAGCGACTATCATTTAAACCACACTATTCCTACCTGACAATTCATATAAAGAGTGTTTAATTCGAATTTATCAAAAAGAATAAAATTAAGCATAAGGAAATACGATGGTTCATTCTCTGTGTCTCTCTTATTCTGGTGGTAGTTTGGACATATGTGCTAATGCAGCAAAGTGCTATTTTATATTGTAATGACTCTTATGTTAATGGACTCTTTGCTCAATGACCTTTGCAGAACTGGATCTATAAGTGCTTTCCCTTCCTTTCAATCTCTTCTATGCCTCCCTATACCCTCTCAGCACTCTGGGTGTCCTGTATTAGTTTCTTCTCCTTTATGCCTCTTTGTTTGCATTTAATTTCCCCCTCAGCAGGTGGGGAATAACACACTAGGAATATATTTGGGCTAAAAGCTTTGAATATATGCTATTAAGGTGGAGTGTTATTCTTATCAGTAGAAACTAATAACTGCAAAATGTGGCTATTCATCATTGGGGTTACTTTCTGAAAATTCATCTTCCTATGGTAAAGTGATGTCTGTAGATTTCCTATTAATCTTGCAAATCACAATCCCTTAGAATTAGCACCTATTCTAAGCCTCTACTGCTTCTGTCTGCTGGCAGAATCAGTCCAGTCTACAGAGGCTTTTTAACTGTGTGCCTGGGCCACACCCATTGGTATATGACAGAAGTGATGTGTGAATTAGAATATGATATCTACATTTTTAGGTGGAGGTCTGGAAAATCAGGACCATTGTCCTAGTGAAGTTATACATATGATAGTGTACATGGTGACGATGCTAATAAGATTGTGCCCAACCTCATGCAATGAATTTCATCAATATAAGAACCAGTTCACCATTTCACTTCCTTTCATTGACCACTTTTCCTCCAAACACATAGTAGGCAGGACCAGGACTGTGACACCAAATGACAACAGAAATGGCTTAAAATGTCAAAACACATGATGAAATATCCCACAGTTTCATAATCTTATACATGCAAACGCATGATTTATGGTCATATTGCACACACACAATTCATTCAGCGAACCTTGTTGTGTTGTTCATACAGGTCAAAGTGTTTGATCCACGCATTTAAACCCTTACACTCTCAAATAATCTTTAAAGATTCTGAGAGGAGCAAGTAGGATGAATAATAGGCAAAGTGACACTCATAACTTTTCTGCATCAACATACCTAACTGCCCACATTGCAACCAATTGGCCTTTGGGAAGTGTGAGACTCTGGCTGATTCCCGCCCACTGTGCCTCACAGCATCCTATTAGACTGTTGTGCTCTTTTCAATGTCACATTGTTCATTTGCCTTAAAAATATCCCGTGAAATGTTACTTTATTCAGAAATTGGTCTTTTCAGATTTTGTGTGGCGGATTACATGGTTCATGAGTTCTGCCTAGTGAGATTTTCCTTATATATGCTGTAGTTCATGGTGAGCTTCACAGGTTTTGAGCATCCATACCTTTTGATTGATGTCACAACATTTCCTTAGTGGCTGGTTTTTATTAGTTTCAAAAGATAACAATACATGCATCCATGCACTTGGATGAATGTGTGAAGGGCATCATACCTAAAAGATTAGAAAATGCAGCCCTCTCTGGGCAAGCAGTGTGCCTCAGCCATGTTGATGTGCTTCTTTCTGCAATTTTAAATGGAACTCAGGAAAGGAAATTTTTAAATTTTGGCCACTGTCTTAATTTCATCCCTGCATTGTCTTGATGGCCATGTATTTGCAAACAGTGTTGGGAGTAAAAGCAGAGATTAGTCACTTCTTTTAAAGTTCTTAGTAGTTTAACAATATTGTTTGTTTATAGGAATTTTCTATGCCTGATGTTTCACTCTAAGACATGTTGCATTTGTTGTCACACAGTCTGATCCCAGTTTTGCCAAGTTCCTCTGCTGCTGCGGCAGGGGACTCCTCTTGCATGCACTTTGTGTGCAGGGCATGATGATGTCACCTGAAAATGATGTCATTGCACAGGGCATGGCATGCTGGGGACACTCTAGGATTCATGTAAAACTCTATGGTACCATAGAATTTTTGCCATGAATCCTAGAATGCCTCTGGCGCAACATGCCCTATGTGATGATATCACTTCTGGGTGACTTCATTGTGCAGAGCACATAGCATGAAAATGGGGCTCTTTGGGGACGGGGATCCCCCCAGCAACCTGCTCCATGCTGGCGGGTTGGGACTCCTGGTGGGAGTTTGGCAACCCTAAATTTAAGTTATATGCTGGAATTCAGTATAAATCAATAGAACAAATTAGTTGTTTCCCATGAATTTAAAGGGGAGAGGAATGTGGCTCTTTATCTGGACTCAGGGCTTTAAGTGTACACATGGAATGGTGAGGTGTAAATGTAGCACATATAAGGTATACAGTACACTCAATAGGACATTGAGACTGGTGATAGCTTTCTTTTGAGTCTAAATGTGGTGACAGTTTCCCATTGAGTCTACATGTGGTTGCAGCCCCAAGTGTGAAATGGCTTTAAAGATGGCAAATAAGCAATTTGTTCTTCTGTCTGTGCATATTACCTATCCTCAGGCCCCAGATTCAGTGGGAACTCACAGGAGCACAGCTCCTGAACCTTTCTGAGAGTTCCACTTCCTCCTTCTGAGAGTTCCACCTCCTTGTCCATTGAATAGTATGTGTAGCTGCATAACAATCCCTGGATGAGCTCCCCCACCTATTTTTCTACAAAATGACCCCTGCCTATCCTACCTACCTAGTTCCAATTGTGGCCAACTAAACTACCTGGTGGGGTACAGGAGGCACCAAGGCATGCCAACTGTCTTGGCTGGAAGTAAATAAGCCCAGGCTGAGGGGAACACCAGTATGTGGCTGAAAGAGCAGGGCTCACTCTGGCCACCCACACCACTAAGAATGGCCATGAGCCAGAAGGATCGGGGAGGAATTCTGGGGAGACAACAGAAGGGTGACAAAGGCTGGGACAAAGTGACTCAGACACAAGCAAGGCTGTGCTAAGTCACAGACAAGGTCACACACCCATCTCCTCCTGAGCAGATGTGGGAATGACCAGGGAATGGGGTAGCTGGAAAACATGAGCTCAGAAGCTGGCTGGGAGGCAGCTCAAGAACTGACATAAGTACAGCTGCAGCTCAAGCAAGCTGAGAGAAGTAACTGCTTGAAGTGACCACCCAGTGTAACAGTGCCTTGGTGACCATCCAACAACAGGACAATTTGGGCACAGAAGTGTGAGGGAGCAGAAGAGGAAGAACCATACAATCAAGCAGGTGATAGACAAAAAAGCCAAGGAGGAACCTGGGAGAAGCCCATTTGCAATTTGAGTGAAGGGCTCCTAGTCTGAGGCCATAGGTGTCAGTGACAACAATATTGATCATTAAGTAGCAATCAAAAGGGCTCTGTTGATCATAGTATTAATGGAAGTCTGCCAAATTCCACCATAGGTGGGTTTAAATACAGTGGCTTACCAAAATCTTGTAGATATCATCCCATTTCCAGGAGTTGGTTGCTTAAGCCTGAAGGATGACAATCCCTTTGGGTCATTCATGTAATTTCAGATCATGGCTTGTTGCTATGCTTCATTCATCCTAATAAAAGTTTTGTTTAAATTCTAAATTGCCCATAGTTCTTAATAGATTTTATGAACATTTTTTTTCTCTGTATACCTTGGACCCCTGGTAATCATTTATAAGCAAGGGGTCTTGAGCTGTTACAATCCTTAGCTTTGAGATGATACTTATTTTAAAAGATACTGTAAAACATTGTGATGAGAGAGTCTCACTGGTACAGAGTCTCACTGGTACAGATAAAATGAAAAAAAAAAAGATTAATTATTTCCTTTCCCCATCTACATATATTTCCCTTCTGCTTTCACTGGTTAGACCGAAGTTTCCAGGACTTTAAAACAGTTTATAGTGTTGCCATTCTCCTGGTGGGGCCTGGAGATCTCCCCAAATTAGATCTGATCTCTAGACTATAGAGATGCCATGACCCTCCATGTGGTTGTTGGAGGTTTGTGATGGGACATATTGGCAGTGTTCACGGCAGACACACTGGAACCAATTAATTATGATAAAGCACAGGAGAGCAAGTAGAGGAGAGTCAGCTGGAGACTTGCTGTGATATTGGCATCTCTAGCCCGCAGGGGAGACATTCTACCACATTGTGAACCTCACAAAATGAACTAATACAGTAAAAAGGAAGGCCCCTGAAGGGTTGTGGTTCATGGTTTGTGTGGCCCCCACAAACCATGATCTGAAACAAACCTCAATTTTCCTGGTTTGTGCCCATTCCTGGTGTAAAGTGCTATTGAGCTGCAGCTAACTTATGGCAACCCCAGGAAGGGGCTTTCAAGGCAGGTTAGAAGCAGATGTTAGACCTGATTTCCCAGGACTTTAAAGCAGTCATTGCCTTCCTCTGCAAAGTCTTCCTTGATGGTTTCTCATCCAAGTTGAGTTGTCTGTTTAAAGAATGTTTTTATTGTATTTTATTGTTTTAGCATATGTTGTACTCCGCCCTGAGCCCTATGAGGAATGGGCGGAATAGAAATATACTAAAATAAATAAATAAATAAGTACCAACTCTGCTTTGCTTCTAAGATCTGATGAGATTGGGCTATACTAGGCTGCCTTCCCTCCTTTGATATCTTGTAATTGATTCATTTTCAGTTTCTTTTTAAAACATTAAAACTTCATTTTATTATTATTGCACATATTCAGATTCTTAAGTATATTCAATTTTCATTTGCAATTGTTTGAATGAGATACATATTTCCATCTGTACCAGGGCTGTAGCCAGGATTTCACGTTTGGTAGGGCCCACAGCAGGATTTGTTGTTTGAGGGGCTGGGGGGCCACCCAGCACTGTAAGCTGCCTTGAGTTCTACAAGCTAACTCCCCCCCCCTGCTTTTTGCTCTGCATGCTCTGTTAGGAAAAGGGAGAGGGAAAAAAAGCAAAAAGACCAGCAGCAATGCTACTACTGGTTCAGTGTGGCAGTGAGGAAAGGGGGACAGATTGGGGGCCCTCCGATAGAGGGGCCATACAGTTGGAAGGGTTTTTTAAAAGGATGGGCCTGACCCCCCTGGCTCCTCTGTATGAAATAGTATGTGTATCCTTTAAAAGAATCACCACTGTCAATTTTAGGCAGAATGAAGAAAGGGTACAGTAAATAGGTGATTAATAGGTGATTTTTACTTGTAGAGTAAAAATATAGAAGTACGAAAATATTGGTAGGCAATTTTTCCAGGCCCCTCAAATGAAGAAAAGGAGAGAGTCTGTTTGAGACAAATATGGAGAACACAGGCAAACTCTATTTGCCCTAATGCTCCAGTGTTGTTTTAAAATGCATCTGTTGTCTACAACTTCTGGCAACTGGTTTATTGTATATATGTGTACCTATTCGTTGGCATCAAGAAGATACCTTAAGAGTGATTACAAAGTTCTGCTGGGAATTGTATTGAAATTGAAATGCTGAGGAAGAAGCTGGGGGGAGGGGGAGGGGATTAAGAAAAACCATATTTCAGGAGCTGAGTTTCCCAAAGGAAAGCTGCACTAAAGCAGTATTTTCTTGCTAAAATTCTGCATTTAGATAAACACTGCTGACAGGATTCTCTAGGAGGCAAAAGGGGGTATCTGATGATGGAAATGGTTCTAATCATTAAAGCGAGATGCCAAAACAGCAGAACAGGAAAGTGGTCCTCTGTGTGTCACAGGCAGGTAAAGCTAATAAATCCATGCCTGACAGCTCGATACACTGGAATGTACAAATTATATGCTTTTATCCATGGAGATTTTACTGAGCAAGATTAAGGTTTTAATACAAATACCTTCTCATGACAATTATCAGTTGGAAGGAACTGCATTATGCATTGGAGCAAAGGGGCTGTGAGCTAAGGTCATTGAATTTCCCCCTGTACTCAGGTCATTTTCCAAAGAAAATGGTATGCTTTATGTTAAATAAGGAAAACAGGCAAAATGAAGCAGCTGGGGGGGGGGGGAATGCTGCACTCACAAACCTCTCCTGGTTTTAAATCTACATTAAATGGCACATAAAAGAGGAAACAGTTAAAAGAATAAAATAAAAATGACACATCCTATTAACATTTGCTTAGGGGTTTCTGAAATACCCTTACATTTCTTTCTTAGGTAGTTGTTGAAATGCAAGGATTTTTAAATTGCAAAATAAAAATAACAATATTGAAAATACAATCTCTCTCCTCCTTGCTCCCCCCCCAAGTTATTCTCTTGGCTGCCATCATTAAAGTGCTTCCACTGCTTTGATGTTTAAAATTCTAATTCCTGTGTTGTGATTTGTACGGTGGCTTTTGAAGGTTGCTTTGCGGTGCTATTCTGTGCCTTTCCTTCTAATAGTTTTATCGGGACGCACTTCTATTATGACTCGGGTGGCTTAAATGAAACCCATTATTTAAATGCAAAATGGGAAAGGAGACCATATACACAGAGAGTCTGTTCTCTGCTTTGTCATTTGGAGGCAACAATGGGATGACTTGAAAGAAATGAAAAAAAAAATAGAAATGAAAAAGAGCTCCAGAAAATACTTGTCAGCTTAGTTTATCTTAGTTTATTGCCAGTTGCCTGAACTGTGCTAACAATATGGATATTGTGTTTTTTCCCACATGCAAGAGATTAATAGTTTATAGCTTAATTTTCATATCTCATGTTACAAAAAAGAATGATCAAATGAGGTACGCAGGAGGAAAGCCCATTTTCTAGTATATTCATAATCTTTCCTTTGTGTCAAGGGGTTCTCAAAAATAAATCTGGGTCCCCTTCAGCTGGCCCCTGTGCAAGCATAATAAATACTGCAGTCCCTGCTTTACAGAGTTTATAATCTTAGCGGATGATGGTTGGGGGTGGGGTGGGGTGGGGGGGACAGGAATAGAGAACAAGCAATTGTGGGAGAGGAATGGAGGGCCAGGTATTGGTGAGACTAATCTGTGCTGTAAATAAGCTGCCGCCTCAGCATGCCAACTGCTGAGCTATTGTCAGAGGTTTTATACGATCCAAAGAAGCCGCTTCCACTGTGTTTTTCTCTATTGCCCAAAGCTTAATATTTGAACAAGCAAATGTGCATAGGAAGCATTTCTTCTAAGGAAAACAAAAGAATCTCAAACTCTGCATTGTGAAAACCGATCAAATGAGTCTGAATGTCCATACCAAGGAAAGGGACATGGAGGGCAGTAAAGATATTATTACCAAAAAAATAAATAAAAATGCTGGCCCGGACTACTTCCTCTCACAAGGAATGCTACCTGCCTAAAGTCCTTGTTAATGTTGAGCAGATTTTTAATGCACTCCTAATCCACAGAGCAGATGATTATAAAAATAATAATAAAAGACTACAACAATAACAAAATCAATGTTATACTAAAACTAATCAAGTAGAAGTACCATTATTCTCTAAGGAGTCCAAACAATACATAAAAACAGCCAGAGACTAAGGAAGGTTCTCCACATGCAGTTTGGGGTTGTCAGGCACCAGGCGGGGATGGAATGCTCCTGGGATTCCAACTGATTTCCAGATGACAGAGATCAGTTTCCTAGGTCTGCTTTGAGGGTGGACTTTAAGGCATTATATCCTGCTGAGATCCCACCCCTCTCCAAATCCCAGGATCTATTCCCATATCTCCATATTTTCCATGGGATTTGGAATACCTAGTTATAATTAGTTGGCCAAGTTACCCAAATGCCCTCAGAGGAAGGGGAAAAAAAGTGAAAATGTAAAAGACCAAGCAGAATGCAGCACACTCAATCTTTTTAAAGAAAGGACTTCTATAGTCATGTTGCCACCAATAAGAAAGTGGACCCCTGATGGAGTTCCACTACCACAACACTCCTGACCCATGGGGAAAGGGGCAGGGGTGTGGCAGAAGTTCGTTAGTCATCCAGGCTGCTCCAGCCTGGAAGCACCCTCCAAAACTGGCATAATCCTCACAAGCCAACAAGGTGCCCAAGCAACAGAAAAGACACCCCTCCAAAGGTGCAGACTCAACCACAAGCCCTGGTCTAGCACAGAATGCTGACTACAACTATAGCCAATCGCACCCCTCCCCACCAGTGGCCAAACTCCATCCCATGAACCTAACCACAGTTCCCCTTTTGCAGTATGTAGACCTGAATTATGATGCCCCATAGCTCAGATTACAGGGAGGGTGGCACTGGCTTCTGCCCCTGGGGTCTCTGATTTACACACGTAAAGCACATAGCATTTCATTCTGGTGGTGGAAATGCAGAGAGAGAGAGCACTTAGCACTACAGAGGGTGCACTTAGCACTACAGAGGGTGCATCCAGGTGGGAGATCACATCTATTTGCTGTGTGACTAACACATCTAGTTTCAGAACCTGTACAGGTCACCCCATCTCAAGTGAGACACACTGAAGGAACAGCCATGCACTGACAGGTAAACAGGGGCAGGGATACAGCAGGTTTGGCCCAGGAGTCTGCACCCACCTCCACCTTCCCCTTCACATGCTGCCTCAACAATGCAGACTCCTGTAGCCAAGGCTAGCAGTGGATGAGTATGGGGGCAACCTGAGGTAGCTGTACCCAGTAATATACACATGTGATGGGGCATAGTCTCAGTGTACCAAGAAGTGTTGGCTATGATGCCAGAGAGGGCAGGGACTTGATGTGGCAGGGATATTGGCAGGCCAGTACTAGGCTTTTAACATGGTCCTTTGCCATGGCACCCCTAGTGGAGGAATGGGGCACAGTTGGAGTTTGGGGGGTGATTAGTGGTTGGCCTATTATGCTCTGTGGATTAGCTGGCCAAGCAGCTCTAGAACTTACTGCCTTGCAGGTTCAGAGTCTCATGCAGCAGCAGAAGTGGGTGGAATAGATACAGTTGAGGTGCAACACATGAGTTTGGATGTCTATGGCATGCAGCTCAGAGAGGGGTATCCCAACAAATGGAGTCTACAACTCTGTGCAATAAAGTCTACAACTCTGCCTCTTTCTGTCTCTCTGCTGGGATTTTGTCCCCCCCCCCTCCCATAAGAACATAAGAGAAGCCATGTTGGATCAGGCCAATGGTCCATCCAGTCCAACACTCTGTATCACACAGTGGCCAAAATATATACACACACAGTGGCTAATAGCCACTGATGGACCTCTGCTCCATATTTTTATCCAATCCCCTCTCAAAACTGGCTATGCTTGTAGCCGCCACCACCTCCTGTGGCAGTGAATTCCACATCTTAATCACCCTTTGGGTGAAGAAGTACTTCCTTTTATCCATTCTAACCTGACTGCTCAGCAATTTCATTCAATGCCTACGAGTTCTTGCATTATGAGAAAGGGAGAAAAGGACTTCTTTCTCTACTTTCTCCATCCTATTAAGGCTGTCTTCTTTGGACAAGAGTGTGGTGCCATTCTGCACGGCCTGGCAGCTTCTTGGGGAAGCCTGATCTGGAATTCTTTCTATGCAGGAGGAATGCAGTTACAGCACTGGCAGGAATAAGCATGGAGACCTCAGCCAAGGTGGAGTGCTTGCTGCTTGGCCCCACAGAGTAAAATGTTCATATTGAAGCTGGCACAGTTGCCAAATGCTTAGAATCACACAGGATCCACTGCCTATAGACAGTAGGCAAGTGGGTATTTGTTATTAATGTCCTCAAGAAGCAGTTTGCCTGTGTTCACACAATATAAGTTCCTATCCTGTTTGCACCCCCATATGGAATAAAAAGGCAGACAAGAGGATTGGGAAAACGGGCCAATTTATTAACATAACACAACATGGCAAGGTAAAACTGCAGTAGGACGAGCCCTGAGGTCATCACCTGACCCCGCCAAGTCCTACGAAAGGGCGAGTCACCCTACCCCCGGCCCCAGCCATACTAATGTGGCTAGAAGTGGGCCGGCAGACCACACATGCCCTCCCCTTAACCCCCGCCCCGATCACCAGAAGGGGGCGACCAAGGGGAGGCATGAAACCCGATCCGTATTCCTGACATTGAGCCATGAAGCCCATCTGCCTTTCCTACGGATCGCCTGCACAACACAGGTGCCTAGGCCTGGGTGCTCACCGGCAAGGTCTGAACCCCTTGCTCATTCCGCCAAGTGACCGAATTACCTACCTACCTAACAACCACACCACTGCTCGTAGTACAAGGTAGGCGAAAAACACACCACCAATGGCCAATCAGGTGATAGTGAAAAAATTCCTACCTGGCCCCTAATAAGGCGACCGGTGGAAACCTATACAACTGCAGGGTGGGTGGGCGGGCCAACAACTCCCCGAGACTGCGTGGGGAGAGGCGGGGCTGAGGCTTCATATAGCCTCAGCCCCCAGCCGTGCTAAGTTCCCGGATGCCCGGGAAGCAGCCCTTTGATCCTGTCGGGGCTGCAAAGCACGACCCCGCAGCGCACAGCCACTTTGCGGCGTGGCCAGGGCGGGGCCGGAATCTCTGACACTAGGCCAGAGCTAACTCAGTCCATAAATGATGACAAAAAGGGGATCCAGGGAGTCTGGAACCAGAGCCAGAGTGATCACAGTCAATTTAAAGATAGAGGAGGGGGCTTGGGCCTAACACATTTGCATTTGCCTTCTTGGCTCAGTGTTAGATTACTGGTCTTGGGTGTGGAGACTGTGGGGTCAAGCCTAGCCTCTGTCTTTTCATTTCTATTGTTCTTCTTTCTTCTATTGTTGTTGTTGTTCAGTCACACAGTTGAGTCCGACTCTTTGCGACCCCATGGACAAAGTCACGCCAGGCCCTCCTGTTGCTTTGCCACGTGCCATCCACCTTTCCAGTCTTCTGAATGCTGGAGACTGCAAGTGAAGTGGATTGACGGTATAAACCTGCCAATCTGCTCTAGGTCCTCACCAGTATTCTTCTCCTTTTTAAACTGCCCTAGGCACATGGGCGCATGGGCCCATGGCCACTTAAAAAAAAGTAAGGAACAAAAGAAACTCAAACCACACTAAGAGGATGGTGCGCAATGACCATCTGACTGTGCTGAAGTGCCCCTCATATGAGGTACAGACACCTTGCACAGGAGCGTCTGATAACTCTATGTCCACTCCAGTTTGGGGCGGAACAGTTTGGGGCTCCTCTGGTGCTCTTGAAGCTGCCTGTCTGTACTCATCCATTGTGCTGAACCAATTTGTTAAGCTATAATGATCTCATGTAAAATATGGAGAGAATGGCTTTATCCCTCATTCTGAGCTCTGAGTTGAAGATTTGGGTCTGAGAATCTTCTAGCTCTGCCTTCACTCATTCAGCAATTTCATATTAACACTTTCAGCATTTCTGTTTTTGAAAATGCCCTGCTGAGCTCATTATTTTTTTTTTGGGGGGGGGGGAATCTAGTTGTTTGGGATGAATTTTTCCTGTTTGTCAGTGTTCAGCTATAATTTGCTATAGATTAATAAAAAAAGACACATACTGTTTTTAGACAAGCTCACATTTCCAGTTTATTAACTCTTTTCCTTGCTATAGCAACTAACCTCAATCCTTTTCTTATTAATGAACTTGTCTGGTAAACATGACCCTAAAGCTACAGTACAAACATGGCTGTCCACCAGGAATTAGAACCCAGCTACCTGCACTGAGGGATTAATTTCTGCAAATTGCTGATATTTTTTTTTTTGCTAAGTGGAGTTTTCCCCATCACTGGTTTCTTGTTCAGATAAGTTTATGAAGTTACCATTCCTTTGAGTAAAACAATAGGTCAGACTTCAGCTCTCCATCTCATTAAAGCAGGCAAGTTTTGAAACATTTACATCTGTTTTTATCTGTTGTATGCATTTTGCTCAAACTGCTTTAAGACTTTAAGTATGTGCATGTTTTTTATGACTGTATATATACCCTTAACATCTAAGACACTGATGTATATTTTTACTTTTGAATAAGCCCTATTGAATACAGCAGAGCTAATTTATTCTTAAACTTGAGATTATTTAGGCTAAATCTGCACACCTCTACATTTATATTCCCTCTGTTCCTGAAAACACAGCTGTTCCTTCTTCACCATACTTTGTAGTCTGTTATATTATGTAAAAAGAATTCTAGAAATAGAACTGTTGTAGATACTGGGTGTACTGCATGCTAATAGTCAGAGATATTAGAAGGATATTTCCACAATGGGAACTAATGGGTAGGAGATATTTTTCCTGAATTGGCAATTTACCTGCAGGGTGGTGTCTGAAACCAATGTCCTGGAAGATTCTGGATTTGTATAAAACAAAGCAACTGGCAGTTTTTAAGCTGGAACAGAGAGAGAGGGAGGGGGGAATTTATCAGGAATTAAAGCAACTTGGAGGGAGAAATTGTGGGGTACATGGGGAGTCTGACACAAGAATAGTAGCTGTGCTGCCTATGATAGGCATCTGTTTTCTATCTACTGTGCTTAGTTGATAATGTGTAAATAAAAAGGCACTATGAGTCTTCAGCATTCCCTCACCCAGTAGCACTCCTTCACACCCTTGGACTCCTTGCTACCCATGGGAAATTGTGAATGCATAACAACAACAACAATAACAAAAACTATTGGAGGGGAAAAGCCTTAGATTTAGTCTTTGCCAATTAAAAACAAATCAGAGATGCAAATGCTACATCAGCACCAATCTTTTCACTTAAGAAGTTTAAGATCAGAAGGAATTACTTTCAATAGCACCTTGTTTTTATGTGTCTACCCTTCATAGCCTTGGCGAGTAACATGGCTTAGCCCATAATTTACACTGACATCTAATTTCAGCAGATCTGCAAGCAATCTAACAGAGGATGGAGATACTGAAAAGTGAAGAGTCTGGCTTTATCACTGCAGACTTAAAGATTCATTATTTTTGCTGATTCAGAAAGTAAATGTTATAGAAAACATTTTTAAAACACACAACATTTGTATAATAACTTGATTTTTTGAGGGATGGTGTCATGAAAATGATTTCTGACTTTAACTAGACAATTAAGCACTTTGCTCTCTGAAAAAAAATGCAGCACGTAGGACTGCCATATTAAAGAGAAAATATATTTCAGAAAGAAGTTGATGGTGAGAGGGACAAAACTCACTGGTAATCATTTTCTTTGAAATATAGATGAGACCTGATGATTCTGTATTGTGTGTAAAAGCTGTACTATTAGAGTAAGATTATTTTAGGCTATACTTTTATCATTTGGTAAATGACAGAAAGGGACAGTCTCACCAGCCATATAGTTTTATGTTTCCTTCTGAAACAATAAAAAAATAAAATAAAAGCGACCCTTCCTAGTGATGTGATTAATGGCTCACATCTACTTTTTCCTCCAGGATCCCCAGACTTGAATGCAGACAACACATAAGATCTTTACACTGTTATCCACCATCCTATTCAGGCCAGATTAATACTAGCATATCTTGTTTTCCTATAAGGTTGTTCTCTGAACAGAATGATTTGCATATCACACCACAAAAGGCCATATAACAACAGAGTTATTTCTAACAGAATTTTCAAGGTTGCCTTGCAGCAATAAAATATTTTTAAAAGATAATGTAATAATATCCTACTTTATAGATATGAGAATAATAGAACATTTATGAGACATTTGGCATACTCTTGCACCCTGATCCAAATTACACACTAACTCCCGCCTATCAATTCTTTGTCATTTTTTTCATCCCACTATTCCTCCAAGAAGTTAGGGCAGCACACGTTCTCCCCTCTCCAACTTTTTACCCATAACAAACCTGTGGAGTAACTGAAACTAAGAGAGGATAACTGAGCCAAGGTCAGTGCACTACATGGCTGAGCAGAAATTTGACCAGGCTGCCCCTATCTGAGTCTGGAACTCCAACCTCTGTTTCACACTTGAAGAAGCTCCAAGCATAGTGATACATTTCAGACTCTTATTTATGTATTTGGACAAAAAAATTACATGCCTTGTCGGAGATCTGTTCGAGGTGGCTTACACCTAAAGGAATAAAAGAAAACCATTAAAAAACCCAATTAAAACCAAAACCCAGACTATACACATGGTCTGATGGTGTGTCCATAGGATAATAGTCATAATATTAAGATTAATCTCAAACTTGAATATCTTTACATATGCTGCAGCAAATGTACAAGGACCTCAGTATCTGATTTCAGAGTGTGACCAGATATCTAGAATTCTCATGCCAGCTGCCTCTCAAATGGTCACAGAAATATCCATATTTTTAGTTTGATCCTGTGAAAACGGTCTGCACATGCAAGGGGTGTGATAATTCCTCCTTCCTAAAGCAGCCTTCCAACATTCCCCTTATGTTGCTCCTTGGAGTCCCCTGTCTTCCAGAAGTCATGTTTCAGGGATCATTCAGAGTTGTATTGGGAAGGAAGACACAGGGAGGTTGCACTTCAGTACACAGAATATAGATGGTGTCCAACCTATATTATTGCTCTTTATCAATTATTATTAAAAGAGAACATGCTTTTATATGGTCGATAATTTAGGTCGACCTTGTGAGATAAAACTTGTGAGATAGGAAAAATTGCACCCACACCTAGTGGTATCTTCTTTCTTTTACTTCTTTCTGTTCCTCTTTCCCATTCCCCTTGCCATCTGCTGCCTCCTTCTCCTTTCTTCACCTTCACCTTCACCTTTTGCTGTTGCCACTCTTATCTTTCTCACTGACGCTTCCCACCCTTCTGGACCTCTCTTCCCTTTGTCCACATATTCACCCATCACCATCTCCTACTTCCTTTTCCAAAGTCTGCCTTATTTGTTTTACCCCCTTTCCTCCCTTGCTGTTAATAGGTTTCTTCCCTTTCTCTTGGTGAAGCAGCTACAGCTGCCTTCAAGAGTGTTTATGAGGTGGACTAGGCAACACTCAAAATGGTGTATGAGATCTCTCAACATATCATTACAAGATCTCATTTCCCCCCCTTTGAATTTTTTTTTAAAAAAACTTCTGTCAGCAGGTGATGACTCTTGTGTTTCATTTTGTGTTCTCTCAGTGATCCCTCCTTCCTGTGCTATGTTTTAATTGTTGTAGTTATGTTTTCATATGTACATTTTAGCTTTGGTTTTAATTGTTTTAATAATGTAGGGGTTTTGCTGCTTTTAATGATTTTTAAGATGTGATTTTGTTTTTTGTTGTTATTCAGCCACACAGTTGAGTCCGACTCTTTGTAACCTCATGGACAAAGTCACCCCAGGCCATCCTATCTTCCACCATGCTCCGACGTCTGCTCAAATTTGTGTTAGTTACACCAGTAATGCTGTCCAGCCATCTCATCTTTAGCAGTCCCCTTCTTCTTTTGCCTTTCCCAGCATCAGGGTCTTCTCCAGTGAGTGCTCCCTTCTCATTTAGTGGCCAAAGTATTTGAGATTCAACTTCAGCATCTGACCTTCCATGGAACAGTCTGGGTTGATTTCCCTTAGGACTGACTGATTTGATCTTTTTGCAGTCCAAGGGACTCTCAAGATTCTTCTCCAGCACCACAGCTCAAAAGCATCAATTCTTCTGTTATATTCTGTTAGCTGACTTGGTGGCCCTAATGGGGGCAGAAAGGGTCATATAAATTCTGCAAATAAATGACTAAAGCAGCTTCATATATTCATACACATGGGAAACTGGGTGAATTCAATGCACAGTGGGAAATGTAGCATACATGGCTAACTCACCAGTTTGATATACTGTCTGATGGGATACTGTGATCTACACCTAGGAATCTAAGTAGACTGCTGTGTTAAGTGTGTATAGGTTAGGAATTGAATAGGCAGGTCAAGCAGAAGGCAAGAACCCCGCAAAGTGTTACAATGATTAGTTGCTCATGCTTCATAGAATAGCTGTAGCTCAAAAATCTTCAAGCATCCAGTAACAATGTATACGTGGCTCAATCATTGTTCAAAGTTGTTTCTCATATTTTTAATGCACGCTCATGAGTGAAGTGGGATTTTCAATCTACATTAGTGCTCTGGTTTCTAGTAAACAGGCTTTGGAGTGTAATGTTACATTGCCCATCCTTTTTTTCCTACATATCTCAAATGGAAGACAGAGGGTGGGCTGATGATCTGTGACAGAAAATAGGTGTAAGTTTAGCTTTTAAATTCTGAATTGTGAATGGCAGTGAGCAGGCCAACAGAGTTGATACGATGCCACATAGTGATTGTTTACAATCTCATCATGCAGCACATTCATCCACAGAAGAGACAGCAGTCTAACTGTACTGACTGACATTACTTTATCCTCACTACTGTGTGGAAATGTGAAAGGGCAGAGATTTTAACAGGCCTGCTACAAGTGTTGCATGAATGATTCCTCTGAGTTGAGGATGAGCTCTCCAGGGAAACTTGCTGCATTTAGAGCAGTCTTGTCAGTTTCCCAGTTCTTTAGCTTTGCGTTAGGCAAAGAGTCTTTCTTTTTTAATGGTGTGGTGTGGTCCATCCCATCTATCGACAACAGGATACTGCTGCAGCTGAGAAATACTGCCAAGCAGTCCCTTAAGATCAGGTAATAAGATCCCAGAAATAATGGTATTACTCTGATCAGTAATGGGTCTCTGTTGGAATTTTGAGCTACACATTTCAAGAACATCTTGGAATTGATTTCTAGGGAAACTGCCACACTCCTGAAATATCTTTGTGATGAGCATTTGAGGGAAATGTGTACATTTAAACTTGACAAAGAACAGAGTGAGCTATACTCTCAGCTTTTAAATAGAAGGTTGGGAGACTCTACTCATATTAGCTGTATTCAATATAAGATACAGTGCAAATAGTAAGATTTGAAAGTAAGATAATTAGATAACAGTTCCCAAACAACGGATGCAGTGCAGGTCTGGGAGACATTGCCATACAGTTTGTGGAAGCTCCGTTTCTGGATTTTTCAAGAAATGCCTGCAGATTAGATGCTTTAGATGCACAGTAGCTTGCCTTAGAATTATATTACATTCAGTGCCATTTGCAAATAGATGCAAAGATTAATCTGAGTAAATTAATCTTGTCTGAAAGACAAGAAGAGGAAGTCTGCTGGGGACTCAGATAAAAATAGACAGGTGTCATCACCTTTCCTTATTCACCTCTATCTTTCACAGTTTTGTATATTGTGCTAGATTCCAGATTCCTCCTCATTTCTTATCTTGGGTGGAAAAAGTAATTACTTTTTATTTTTAAAAAAGGAGAAGTCATTTAAAGATGACCATTTTCACTGCAAGCTTCTAAGAGTCCAGCAGTTTAACATGACTCTGGATGAAATGACTTTCTGTAAATTTGTGAGTGGGCTGCAATGTGCCTTCTAGCATTCTCTAAAATGTTGTATTACTTACAGCCTCCAGAGTTCAGAACCCTATTATAGTTGCTACTGTGATAACAATGCCTTGAATTGAGTGTCTCCCACCACAGTTTGATATTGAAACAGATGAACAGAAAAAGAACATTGAATCTTACATAAATGCTGGCACTACCGGGTATAATTCCTAATATTCCATGCAGGAAGTCTCCAAAAGTGGGATAGGCATCTGTCCTATAGATGCTGATGTGAGTATATGGGGGGAAGCAAGAAGGGGAGAACAGTTGGGACAAGATTGCAACAGTAGTTTACAGTAAGCACTTGGTTCCTAGGGATGGTATACAGGTATTGATTTATAGATTGATGTATAATATTTAAGTATTGTCTCTTCAGAAAACCTGCTTGAGGCAGCCAACAAAATGAAACAATAAAATATAATCATTAAAATAGGAAAAACAATCAATAATAAACTGCCATAAACAGGTAATAAAACCAGCTATTAAAAGCAAGTTAGGGTATAGAAAATCATAAAACACAGACTGAAAAAGAATATTCATAAAAGTCTCCTGGCTAGAAGCATACCACAAAAGCAGATTTTAAAAGCTTGACCACCACATTAAAATTTACAGACCATTTTAAAAGGCAGGCCCGCATAAAGTATGTTACAGTAATTTAGTCTGGACATGGATCACTTAGGCCAGTTCAAGCTTTTTGAGGAACAACTATAGTTGGTGTGTCATCCAAAGCTAATAAAAGCTTCTGCATGCTATAGGTCAACGATAGGCCGAGATCCAATAGCACCCCAAAGCAACAAGCCTACTTCTTCAGGGGAACTACAACCAGAATAGATTGATAGTCCTCAAGTGATTTGTCAATAACCAGTAGCACTTCAGTCTTTTCTGTAAGAATTTATTGGCCCTCATCCCAAAAGAATTTGGATTTAGTTTCTGCTTCCAGAATCCAAGACAGACCTTCAAACTTACATACTTCCTCTTAAGGTCCAGCTATATATTTATCCATGACTAAACAGGTTCATATAGACATGCATGTTACTTGATTTCTAGTTGCTCAGTTACTCAGCATTTGGGAACTTGCAGCTGACTGTGTGAACTGATTCAGTTTGGAAGCATTGGGTTTGTTCTGTGATGGATCAATACACATACCCAACATTTCTCTTGATGCTGTAGTCAAGTGATGATGATGAGCATGCAAGTACAAATTAGGTCTCTGTAAAACTAAGGTGATCATGTTGATGTGGTGTCTGGTGCAATGCCTTGTGCATCCAACCCCCTCAAATTCAGATGTAAATTGCAGGGTCTGTGCCATCATTTAGGAGACTGCGTAATTGTTATGGAAAGAAATAGTCCGTAAGACAGGCTAATGCCAAACTGTGTAGAGTTTTAAAGATCAACACCAACATTTAGAATTGGATACAGGATTAATTATATTAGGGGTATCAGTGAGCTATGATCAATAAACCATCGGTCACATTTTGGACTAGGTCAGCCCTGTAGCTAAGAGTCACAGGTAAATGGGGCTGTAGGGGGGGCCATAGAAGGGGGGCATGGGGGTGAGAGCAAGAAGCTGGAGAGGGTGGGGACCACCACTCTCCCTCCCCCATCCAGTGTGAATTAAATTGCATGTAAGTTCCAATTCCCCTTCTATCTTTCCTGGAGCTCAGCCTGCAGTGATCAACTCTGAAGTTCACAAGAAGGCCGATTTTTATCTCTGTGCTCCTTCCTCATTTCCCTGCTTCCCTGTTCCCTTCCCCAACCAAGAGCAGCAGAGAACGTGTGTGGCTTGTACATGCTGGCTAGGGGAGACATGTCCAACTCCAGGCCACCCTCCTCTCCACCCTGAAAGGATTCTAGTTGCCCTTGCAGCCTGTGCAATCTAGGGGCCCCTCCTCCCACCCACCCAAGAACTTACCATTCAGGCTCATGGCGATGGAAAAAAGGCAGCACATGGAGCCCCCAGCTCTTCATGGCTGGACTAAGGGAGTGGGGTTGGCTGCCTATCTATCCACCCAACTTTCAGAATCTGCTTGCCCCCCCCCCCAACTTTGCTCAGGGGAGAGCTTGCTGGTGCCACTACCTGCTTCATGTGCTGAGGCAATCGAGGCGAGGGGTCCCAAGGGGGAGGGGGGAGCCAAGGCTTGAGGAGGGGGCCCATAACATCCACAAGGAGGCTGGGCCCCATAGGGCACTAAGGGCCTGGACTAGGTGTATTTTTCAAAGGCCATAGACATGTTACAATTAATCTGTTAATGTGGCAGCTAGTCTTTTCTAGGAAATGTTGCAAGTGTGCACCAGCATAAGCTGTAAAAAAGGGTTCCTGGTCAGAATCCAGGCAGAGTCTCAGATCCAGGAACACTTCCAAGCTGCATGTTTGAAGAGAGTGCAAGCCTATTCAAAGTAGGTTGCATCCCTATCCAGGAAACCCACATGGAGGACCACGTTTGGCTGCTGTGGGTAACAGTCACTGGTGCACCTATCTTCCATGAATGTGTTTAATGCCACTGGAAGTCTTTTTTCAGTGGCCAACATCACATCTTGTTGCAGGAAATTCCATGATAATTGTGTATTTCAGATGACCATGAGCTCAGGAGCTTTAGCGAGAGAGGAAAAGATGCTCACTTTCTCCAAACCATACATAATTTTCAATGTCCTCCTGAGCCACTTATCATGTTTTGAATATTGTTTTGAACCATATATGGCTACACCTCCTTGCTCTGTCTCTGTCACTCTCTCTCTAACTTAAAAAGCTGCCAATTTATTGCAGTTCCTGCAGTGGCTATTCTGCAACCCAAGTTGTCCTGCACAAGTATTAGCGGCATGCCTACTAAACTGCAGTGCCTGCTATATCTAGTCTGCATACATGACATGAAAAGATGTTTAAATGACAAAAACCAAAAAAATCCAAAAACCAACCCCCCCACCAACCCCCCCCCCAGCAACGTCCCCTTTATACTTTTTTGAACCCAAATGTTGCTCTTTTATGATTGAGAACCAATCCTGAGCAAAAGGAAAACAAAATCTTGCTCTAACGTATTATAAAACCCATTGAGAGTGTGTTGTGGTGTTTGGGGCATTTCTTTCAGCTCAAATAATAAGCAATGGAGAGAAACAAATTGTAACTGACAGTCAGAATCTACAGATACGATGGAGACAAGTGAGAGACTGCTGATTGACTTAATGGCTTTCAGAAAGATAATATTAAAAGTCTGGACGACAGCAAAATGATTTATATTTTGAATGACTCACTGCTAGTATCCAGACTGCTTTGTTGACTGCACTTTTTGAGATCCCTATTTTGCAGAAATAGGCCTTTCAAGCTTTAAGCGAGTATTAAAATAGTACTTTCACTAGCAAAATGTGCTTCCCCACTGGCTGAGCTCCTGCTTTGGTATTCCAAGAAAGCCTAAGATAAAATCACAAATGTTGATGCACCATTACTTATCGAGAACTCATTGTTAACTTTCTTCTGCAGAAAACCAATATTACAGGCAATGCAACAGTTTTTGCTGGAACTGGAATAAAGAAGAGATGCTTGCAGAGTGAAATGGGTTTTCAAAAGCTGGATTTACCTTTGTCTTGTGTCATGGACATATAATTTATTTTCAAAGAACCAGTCCACCAAATTGTTTTAGTGCTGTGAAAATAGGGTTGCCAATCCCCAGCTGGGGACAGGGGATCCCCAGCTTGGAGGCCCTCCTCCTGATTCAGGATTATCAGACAGTGTGTGTGTGTGGGGGGGGGGAGGAAATGTCTGCTCGGCACTCCATTACACTCTATGGAGACCAGTTTTCATATGGTATAATGGAGAATCAATCTGTGGGTATCTGCCCCCCCTGTTTTTTGAAGCAAAGGCACCAAATTTTCAGCATAGCATCTGGTGCATCTCCCCAAAATACCCCCCCCCACACACACACACAGTTTAAAAAAAGATTGGACCAGGGGGTCGAATTCTATGAGCCCCCAAACAAGATGCCCCTATCCTTCATTATTTCCAGATGGAGGGAAGGCATTTAAAAGACACGCAGTCCCTTTACATGTGATGGTCAGACAACATATGTTTTAATTCTTTCTGCTTGACACACCCTTTCTCCTGGCTCCACCCCCAAAGTCCCCAGATATTTCTTGAGTTTGACCTGGCAGCCCTGTGTGAAAACCACCCTGAGCCGCCCTGAGCCACTTTCGTGGGAAGGGCAGGATATAAATCATAAATAAATAAATAAATAAAATAAATACAAAGAAGAAAATTAACAAAAACTGAGATAACTTCAGTCCAGGTGTCCAGCATTCTTACATTGAAATAAAGAGCCTGATTCTTAAATAGCTGGTGCTAAAAGACATTATGAATACTGGAACATACATGAAATATACTGCTCTAGTTACTCAGAGATGTTTGCAATGGCATAAAGTATATAGACTCCTTAAAGTGTAGTTATTATAATGCCACCATGTTGTGATATATGCATTTGGACAGCTCCAAACTACTGAGGTAGTAAATATACTACTGAGTGATGTTTTGGAAAAGCAACTTTTAAAAAAAAGCTGATATGACTCTGAAACAAAGAATCCACTTGTCTTAGCCATCAAACCTTAGAAAGAATTAAAACATAAGTTAGAGCTCTCACTAACAGTTTTCTAGTTCAGAGTGATCTAATTTGAACTGGTTGGAATTGGTCCCCACAAATCCCAGATCAGCGAGGCAGAAATGCCTGCCTTCAGCATCCCTTCTCCTGCCCACAAACCTCCCCTCGCTTTTCTTTATTTGGAAATATATCCAGGATCCTGAAATTCTACTCCGAAAACTAGTTGTCAGGAAGCAAAGTTTAAGCTTGCCTTTTGATACTAGTTTTCTCTGAACAGGGAATGATTTTTTTAAAAAAGAGCATTTTGTCAAATGAATACTCCCCTGCTTACCTCAGTAGCATAGATTTGTTTCCTCAGTGAGAACCAGCTAAGGGTGTTTTTACATTCAGTTTGATTCAGAGTTTTAGAGTCTTCAAATCACCTGCCACTGTTCCGCTTTAATTATTTTCCTTTTACATTTAAGCGTTTCAATTTTTTGGGGGGGGGGGGTGTCTCTGATCAGAGGGCGGCTGGAATACCAGTGCTTAGTTAAATGTATACGATTGCTTGGAAATCATGTCAACACTGCAAAAACAATACAAATTTAAATTACTAGATGAGGCAAGCAATGATATGTAAAAATTTCAAGTGCTGTCAGTTCTCATTCAAATTACTGCACCTTTTGGTGGATTTTGGAGGAATCTTTTAAAAAGCAGGAAAACTTTTACAATACAAGTTTGAAACGCCTGTAAAGAAAAGACGGGACCAAAACTAGTCTCGAGAAAAACACTTTTGTGGCGGCGTCAAAACCCATCTCACTGAAACAAATGTAAATGCCTCGGGAAGCAACGATGTGAAACAGTTATGAGAACGTTATGTAATGTAAAAGGTGAGTTTACAATGTGGAGATAGAGAGTCGCAAACTGCCAGTGTAAAAACACCCTAAAATCTGCTGAGCCCTAATTAAGTCTGCTTAACTAATGTAGACCAACTTTTCTCTAATTCATGGTCCTCATCATGTAAGCCAAGAACTCATATTATTGACAGATGATACAGAATGATGGGAATTGCTTTTTCTGCTTATACACACCCACCATTTGACAACCAATGAAAAGCTCTTCTATTAATATGCATGAAAGCAAGTTCAGGTATTATTTCTTTTTATAGTAAAGGATTTCTGTTCCTTGCACACTGATACTACTAGACAATCAATGAATGGCACGATCGGCATTTGGCTTGTGGGTACTTAGCATGTTAGCATCTCAGTCCGAATTGAAATGGCCAAGCCATACTGTTTTATCATGTGACCACAGCCAGTTTGCACTCTTAAACAACATACTGCATGTATTTCAGCCCACAATACTTGATCCCCTCATCTGATGAAGTGTGCTTAGAGAGCACATGAAAGCTTACGTTCTCAATAAAACTTGGTTGGTCTTAAAGGTGCAACTTGACTCCTGCTTTGTTCAGCTGCTTCAGACCAACATGGCTGCCCTCTTGGATCAGTCTGAATTGTAATTATTAGAGAAGCTAGCATCTGGTAGTTCCCTATACTACAGTCAGATAATTTTTTGTTATGTGTGTGTATTAAGTGCTGCCAAGTAGCTTCTGACTTATGGTGACCTTATAAATTAACAGGGCTTTTTTTGAGCAGGAAGGCAGTTCTGGCTGCCTTGACCAGGGCTCCAGCTAAAAAAAAAAGGTCTCTGGCAGAGGGAAGGCACTAGGCAGTCACACACTCCCAGACCATGTGCTCCATCCTCTCTGTAGCCTCCAGCCTCCAATAGGCTTGCAAAGAGAGCGAGAGACACAGAGCTGCCCACGAGTGCCCCCTCCTAGGAGAAGCTGGACATGCCATTGCCCATTCTCTCTCTCTCTGGCTGTGTTAGTGGGGCAAACAAAGTCTCTCATTGGGTTGTGTCAGAACACATATCCATGAAATGCAGCTGATGGCACTGTACTGTTCATGTCAATATGCGGAAAGTAACCTACTGAATGGGTGATGACACTTCCAGTGATGTCAGGGTGTGTGGCCTAATGTGCAAATGAATTCCTGCTGCTGAAGAAGAAGATATTGGATTTATATCCGCCCTCCACTCTGAATCTCAGAGCATCTCACAATCTCCTTTACCTTCCTCCCCTACAACAGACACCCTGTGAGGTGGGTGGGACTGAGAGCTGCCCTTTCAATCAAGCCCTTGATTTTGGGCTACTCACAGTGTCAATAAAACTCTCTGAAACACCAGATTCCAAAGAAATCAACTTTCTTCCTGTTCGATTTCTTCATTGTCCATTTTTCAAATCCATGTATAGTAATGAGGAATACTATAGCTTAAAAAAAAAAAGGAATATGACTTCCGGTTTCAGCAACCCGGCATTAAGAGTGGCTCGGATCAGCGTGTCCACCATCAGGCAGTGGAGGGGTCTCCCCAGCTTGGGAGACTCGATTCTGGGACTCAGGTGGGGTCCTGGAAGGCAGATGGCTTGAGCTGTGGGACAGGGGTGGCAGCGTGGCTGCCTCCCGATCCCGGCTCACCATAAGCCTTGCTGTCCCGATTGCCATTTTTAAATGGCACAGGGATTGACTGCCGGACTTCTACTTTTCTTCTTTTCAACTAGCGATTCTGCATGAATTGGACAAGCTGTATCATTCTTATGAAGATTGTAAGTGCTTTTTTTCTTTCTAATATCGAATCCTGAGGTATTGCTTCTCTAAGCAGGGAAAGTGGAGAGTTGGGACTGAAGAGGAACTATGGCAGAGGCAAAGGCTGAGGAAGGGGGGGGACTCTCTCTCTTTCTCCTACGAGGCTTCCAAAAGTTCCTGCCTAATCTGGTGATGTTTATAACTCTTGCATGAGAAGTATGAAGCACACCAGTTTCTAATATAGAAAAGACTTGATGGCTGAATTGAACTGACTTGTTTTAAACTTCTTTCTGGAGAAAGACTTGGCTTTGGGAAAATTGCTTGCAAATATATATGGATAAGAAGGACAGCTGGCATAAGAAGCAATCTGAAGGTTATGTTGAAGTGCTCTGAACTAATTTGTGCGAGCTTCAAACAGACGTCTAAACATTCGTGGGCTGTGTATATTGGACTATAAAATATAATTAGATTGTTGGCTGAAGAAAGAATACCTGTGCAAACCTTTAAAGTGGATTATAAACCTCTGATGGTGGATGTTATGGATATAACCTTTTAAATCTGGTTCTCTTTTCCATATGGTTTGAACATTTTTGTTTTGTTCATTTTTATACTCATTTCCCCCATTTTTCCCTTGTCTTTTTCTTTTTTTGTTCTGGGAATATCTGGATTATTTTGCTACAGTTTATTCTATTTTTTTCCCTCTTTTCTCTTGGACTGTTTGTTTAATTTTTAATTTTTGATTTCACCTGTGGATTACAAATGGGGCATCCAGCCCTGGATTACAATTTATGACCTGGAGCAGTTGGATGAGTTTGCTAAGACTTGGATTTTATTGAACTACCATTGTTAGAAGAGACGTCATAGTGAACTGTTGTTGTTTCAGTGAGTTGAACTGTTTTGGCTAGGTGGCACTAAGGATGTTGTGCTAAAAAAATCGTATTTATTATAAGTTTTATCATTGTTTTGGGTCTGGTGAATTGTTGATAGTAGCTAGAAGGCTGTTTTCCTAAAATCATTGTATAATACTGGTATTGTTTGGCAAATACTAGCTTATCTAATATACACAGGAATATTGAGTTCCAAAATAAATCTTCAAGAGGCAGTATAAGGACCTTGTGGTTGTGAGTGCAAATATATTAATAAGGATGGAAAATAAAGCTGCGATTGGCTTTAAAGAAACAATAATAAAAAAAGACAATAGAGAAGGTAAACCACCAATCCCGTCACCCAGCTCTGCATCTGGTCCAGGGAAATTTATGACCGTGCAGGGAGATATGAAAGAGATGCAAAATACTCTACTAACTGCCATAGCTGACTTGTAAAGTAGATAATATAGGGGAGCAGATGGCAGAGATCAAACAAGAACTTCTAGAGAACAGAAAACAGACAGCAGAGACTAACAAAGTCTTAAAGGTACTAGATGCCCAGGTGACAGACAATACACAAAAGGTGGAACAACTGGGAAAAGAACAGAATATACATGATACCAGACTCTTACAAGTGGAAATAGATAGAGCTGCCTATACGCTGAGGTTTCAAAATGTACCAAAAGAGAAAAATAAAGATTTACAGAAAATACTAAGTGAGGCCTTGGCTGAAATTCTACAGGTGACTCCCCAAAGAATGGAAGAAGAGTTTGATCAAGTTAAGAGAGTACCATCAAGCTTTATGAGATGGAATAAATTGCCTAGCAAAATTCATTTGAAACTTACAAGAAAGAGGACCAGAGATGATATTTTGAAGCAAGCAAGAGATAAACCAATGATGATAGCAGGAAATACAGTGAAAATCTTGAGAGAGGTACCATGGCCAGTGAGACAAAAGAGGAGAGAATACCAAACTTTGACAAGCTTCCTGAGGGGAAGAGAAATACCCTATACATGGCTAATGCCGGAAGGCCTCCTTTTTACTTATGAAGAGAACAGGTATAGGATAAATTCTATTTTCAAAGCTCAGAATTTTCTGGACAGAGTGAAGGAAAAAGAGGGAAAGGAAAAGAAGGATGATGAAGAGGAAGAAGAAAGCTCTGATGAAGAGGACCCAAATGAACCATGGAAATACCCGACAAGATTACAGACCAAAAAAGATAAAAAAGTTAGTGATAAGAAAAATTCATAATGGCATCAATAATTTCTATTAACGTGAATGGACTCAATTCACGTTAATAGACTCAAGGAGGAAGACTTTAGATACCTGACAAAATTGGAAATGGACATAATTTGCTTACAAGAAACCCATATTTTAGCTAAAGATCAACACCTTTCGAAAAATAAGAAACTTGGCAGTTTGTTTATAGCAACAGACATGAATAAAAAGAAAAGGGGAGTAGCAATTTATGTTAAGGATAAATTTAACACACAACTACAGTATGCTTTGGAAGATGGAAGAATTCTTTTAGTGGAAGTCACGGTGGACAACAAAAAAATTCTACTGGGAAATATTTATGCTCCAAATGATTACCAAGAGAAATTTTTTCAAGATTTACATTTTAAGTTATCAAATCTAGAATATGTAGAACATTGTATAGTAGGAGACTTTAATGCAGTTTCTGATAGACAATTGGACAAAAAAATACATAAACATAATAAAAGCAAAAGTCCTCAACTACCAATAAACTTTTGGAAGCTAGTAGAAGAACTGGATCTGGTTGATGCATGGAGAACAAGATATCCAAATTCGAAAGACTTTACCTACTACTCTGCCAGTCATCAAATGTGGTCAAGAATAGATATGTACTGGCTCTCTGCAAATTTGGTCAAAGATCTAGTTGAGACAGAAATTCAAACAAGAGTTATATCAGGCCATAGCCCCGTAATGGTGAAACTGAAAGGTACACGAATGAGAAGATTGTGGAGGTTAAATATTTCTATCTTGAAAGATAAAGATTTTCTTAAAGAATCTAAGGTTGAAATGGAATCTTTTTTTAAACAGAACATAACTCAAGATATAAAGATGCAAGTAGTTTGGGATATCACTAAAGCATATTGTAATCAAATATAGTGCAAAGAAGAAGAAAGAAAGAACTGAAAATTTTCAAAAATTAATGTTGCAAGCAGGAAAAGCTGAAAAGAATTTAAAAGTGCAACCGACAAGACATGAGTTTCAAAATAAGGTCAAAGAAACACAACATCAACTCAATTTATTACTTATAGAGCAGATGGAGATAAAGCTGAGATTTGCAAGACAAAATTTTTTTGAACATGCTAATAAACCTGGAAGGTGGTTGGCCTATAGAATGAGAAAAGAGAATGCCAAAAGAATAATACCGGTTCTGAAAGACGAGAATAACAAAGAGAAAGTTCAAAGACAGGAGATATGCCAAATTGTGGAACAATTTTACAGAAAATTATATGAAGATAAACAAGTTCATAAGGCAGATTTAGAAGAATATATTAGTCAAAATAATCTTAATAAATTTAAAGAAGAACAACAAAAAAATTTAAATGAATCAATAACAATAAGTGTCATGGGTGCTGGGGGCCCTGCAGAAGAAGCCGAGCCTGCAGAAGAAACTGTGCCCCTGCCACCTGCACCAGTGCCCCTGCCTCCTGCTGGAGAAGATCCAAGCCCCCCTGCCTCGCCCTCTCGGGTGGCTCGTGTGCGTGACTGCCTTCGTCAGGACCTCATGGATCGGAGGAGGGCGGCACGCTCATGAGCAAGACGCTCCCTGAGCCCTGAGTTTTGAAAGGATTCTGGCCCTTCTAGGAGTGAGGGTGCTTGAGTCTCAGCAGGATCCTGGCTGCCCTCTGAGTCAGCAATTAGCCCAAATGGGCAACAGACAGCAGAGGGCTATATAGCTGTGGGCTTTGAGAGAAGGCTTTGTGGAAGCAACTAGTCACTTACCTGACATTCTAGCATCCACTCTGGCTTCTGACTTCGGCTTCTGGACCCCCTGACTCTGGAATTGACTTCTGGACCCCCTGACTTCGGCTTCTGAACCTCTGACCTACGATACCTGGACTGTGATTTGGTTTTGGCGCTTTGGACCCTCCTTGCTACCCAGCTACAGACCTTGGACTGCCCCTGGACTTCGCCTGGCCCGGCCCCAGCCCATGACAATAAGGGAACTGGGAGATGCAATGGCATCTCAAAAGAATGGTAAAGCCCCGGATCCAGATGGCTTGCCTGTGAAATTTTACAAAGCTTATGAGGAGTCCTTACTGTTACCATTCAAACGTCTCCCTGAAAGAATTCAAGATGAAGCCCAAATACCAGCTTCTTGGCAAGAAGCTACAATATCCTTAAATCCAAAAGAAGGTGCAGATTTGAAAGATATTAAAAATTATCACCCAGTCTCTCTTTTGAATGTGAACTATAAAATTTTTGCAGCAATACAATACAATACAGTCCACAATACATCAAGACCAGGCTGGATTTCTTCCTAGAAGATATTTGAAAGACAATGTTAGAACAGTCTGTAATATATTGGAATATTATGAGACCCATCCAGAGAAACAATTGGCATTAATTTGTTTGGATGCTGAGATGGTCTTTGATAATGTTCGTTGGCAATTTATGCTGCAACAATTGAAGGGAATGGAACGTGGTGAAAATTTCTTGAGAGCAATAGAATCAAATATACTCCTCCCAAAGAGCAAGAGTGATGGTGAATGGTGAATTAACAGAAGCAATTGATATGCAAAAAGGTACAAGACAAGGTTGCCCATTGTCACCACTTCTTTTTATTTTATGCTTAGAGATGTAGAATAACCAGATTAAGAGTAGATACAAGTATTAAGGGAGCGGTGGTAAAGGGTGAACGATATAAATTGAGAGACTTTGCGGATGACCTGGTTTTTATTCTAGAGCAACCAATAGATTCAGTTGACTGTCTTATAAATAAGATTACCCAATTTGGTTACTGGGCAGAACTGAAGATCAACTACCATAAAACAAAATTTTTGACAAAGAATATGATGGTAGAGCAAATTCAACTTCTTCAACAAAAATCAGGATTCTTGTATGAGAAAAGAATCAAATATTTTGGTGTACTCATCTCAAATAAATGCAGTAGTTTAAAATGGACAATTATGATAAACTACTCAAAGAGATTAAAAAAGATTTGGAAAAATGGCATGATTTGAATTTATCTTTGATGGGAAGAATAGCTTCAATAAAGATGAATATTCTACCAAGACTGTTATGTCTATTCCAAATTATCCCAGTATTTTTAAATAGTGTTTTTTTCAAGAATTGAATAAGATGGTTTCTAAATATATTTGGCAAGGCAAAAAACCAAGAATCAAACTAAAGATACTGCAAGACTCTAAACTGAGAGCAGGTATGGCCCTTCCAGACTGGCAACTGTATTATAAAGCTTCTGTGCTCCTGTGGGTAAGAGACTGGATACTATTGAATGACAAGAGACAACTGTTGTTAGAGGGACATGATCTTATTTATGGTATCAAAGACATGAAGGACATTCTTACTTAATCATTGGTTCCGGAAATCTTTGTACCACATATGGTCATGGTTAAAAACGAGAATTTATCAGAAAATTCCAAGATGGGTATCCCGAGTGGACGCATTTACTCCTCCAAATCTTCTAAAACCTAATCAGAGTTATAGATATGATAACCTGTTGGAAAAAGACAATCAACTGAAAACCAGAGAAGAGCTAGAAAACATGGACATTAAAATGAGTTGGTGGTTGAGAATGCAAGTTGAATCTAGGTATGCCAAAGACAAGATGGTAGGCTTAACACAGAGCAATATCCATTTGACAAAATCTTTCTAGGTCCTCAAGAAAAGCTAATCTCTAAACTATATGCATACCTATTACAAATGAAGATGCAAAATGAGGTAGTAAAAGATTGTATGATCCAATGGGCGAAAAAATTGGGTCATAATATCATGTTAGAAGAATGGGAGAGGTTGTGGAAATTCAACATTAAATTAACTAAGTCCGTAGCCTTTAAAGAAAATCTGTATAAGATGTTTTATAGATGGTACATGACACCACATAAATAGTGTAAGATGTATACTAATATGTCTAACAAATGTTGGAAATATGCTAAACAGGTGGGTTCTTTTTATCGTATGTGGTGGACATGGGAGATGGTGAAGGACTATTGGAAAATGGTTCATGAACTATTACAGAAAATTATGAAGACACAGATTCAATTCAGACCACAGCTATTTTTATTGAACATATTTCCTGAAGACTAGTCCAAAGAGATGAGGCACTTGTTGGCGCATATTTGCACAGCAGCCAGGATTCTTCTGGCACAGAGATGGAAATTTCAGGAGACTCCCACAAAAATGGACTTGGTGGGAAAAATTCTGGAAACAGCAGAGCTGGACTACTTATCCCAGCTGTTGGCTGGGAAATCTAAGGAGGAAGCAAGAAAATATTGGTTGAAGTTCTATATTTGGCTAGATACTCAAGACTCTTAAGATTCTTTGGTGTGAACTTATATCTCCTTTTCCCTGCATTTTGTACTATAAGATTCTCTTTGTTGGAAATGTCTTTGAATAGGTATATTAATAAGAAGGTTTACAATATAAAAATATTAAAATATTGATGATGTAAAGTTAAGAGATAATAATGCGTGACAATTTATGTATTTTATGAAAGTATTTTAGATGCAGACTTGTATTTTATGAAAGTTACTATATTCAGACTAAAATTGATTTGTAACTATAATTTCTTGTCCCCTCTTACCCTTTGCCCTCAATTTCTAGAAAACTAATAAAACTTTTAAAATTAAAAAAAAGGAATACTATAGCTTGGTCAACTTGATCTTGGTCACTAGGAACATATCTTTACACTTAAGAATCTTTCCTAGCTCTTTCATGACTGCCCTTAACAGTCTCAATTTCCTTCGGATTTTTTGGTTGCAGTCTCCCTTTTGATCAACTTAAAAGTTAAAATTACTGCTTCCTAGTTGTAGTAGAGTCCACACATAGTTGGATATTACAATATTCTGATAATTCATCTGTGCAAACAGGAAAAGCCAAGAGGTGAATGATTATGATTGTGAAATATCCAGTGATTTGTTGACGAGTTTTGCTGTGCTTTATACTTACAGAAGTGAGGACCAGCAAGGACTTGCATGGTAAATTTCACTCCCCTGCACTGTTTCCTCTTTCCCTTCCATGAAAACCCCATAGTCTCCCCACCTTTCCTACCTCCTCTCCTTCCCCTCCACCAGCCAACCTACCTTTCTAGTCTTCCTGTCATTTATTTACTTTTCTCCCCTACCTCTGGCACTCTCCTCCAGGAAAACTGTGGCTCAGATGCAGAGTGCCAGTTGGCAAGGTGGGTCCAGTTACACAATAAGGAACTTTCAAAGGCTTGTGAAGGACACCCAGTTTCTCCTGCCTCAACTTCCCCACACCATTTCCTCTCCTTCCACCTGGCAACTTCTATATCCATTAACCTTCTGTTTCCTTCTCTTCTTCTTCCACCCTCCCCCAACCTTTTATCTGCTCCTCCATCTTCAGCTATATTTATTATTCTTCATTAGTAGCACACTTTTTTCCACAGTGAGGACACAAAGCGCCTTACTTCATTTATCCTCAGAACAACCCTGTGAGCAGGGGTGGACTGGGATTGAAAAATCCTGGGTAAGGGCCCCTACCCCAGATTGCACTGGCACTGCCGTACAAGGGAGGGAAGAAGAGAGGAAGGGGAAGTCTGCCTGCCCCACCTTCCCAAAGGAGTGATGGAAGGAAGGGAGGACTGTCTACCACTGGCTGGGTTCCAGGGTTCCCATTCTCCCACTGGGGATGGGGATTCCCTGATTTTGGGACCTTCAACCTGCTGCCAAGGAACTGGCTGGTGGTGGTGGGGGGAGCCTTGCCACTGAAAAGCACCTGTGTGCCTGAAGCAATGACGTCACCCAGAGATGATGCCTTGTGAAGTGCTCGTTGTGATGATGTCACTTCTGGGTGATGTTATTGCACTGCATGCACTTTGAGCACATGAAAAACAACTTGAGGAGGAGGGCTGCAGTCCCCTCGCCAGCAGCCAGGTAAGACCTAGCAAGCCTACTGGGTACTGCTTTCCTAGATTCAGGCAAGTCTTGGGTAGACCAGGCACAGCCTCTCTTATCTCAGCCAGGCCAGCTGGGTGCCTCCCTCATCTTGTGTGGAATTCTCCAGGCACCACACTCTCATTCATGCATGGTTTGGCCAGGCTGGATGCCATATTTTGCCTTGCCTCATCTTGCATGGAACTTGGCTGGGTCAGGTGCTGCCATATCCCTCAACTTGTTTCTTGAGGGTCTGAGTCCAGGTGCTGCCAATTGACTCACCTCTCACTGTGCTTGGTTGGGTGTTGATGTCTGCTTCACCTCACACAGGAGTTGCCTGGGCTTGGTTTCAGCATCTACCTCACTGCAAGCAGGCTGAGCCAGGTGCCAGCACCTCCATCATCTTGCCTCTTGATTGAGGTACTGGTGGGCTGGGCTCTATCTCCCCTGTCTCACCTCATGCTAGTTGGGAGCCGCCTGTCCAGGATTAGACGGGGCTGACACATAGAATGGAAGGCCATTGGCTCTTAATGATTAATATGGTCTTGTCTGTGAGGTAAATTCTTCATTAGTAGCACAGGCCTTGCCTGTGAGACTGAGAATGTACACCTGACCCAAGGTCACCCAGTGAGTTTCCAGGCCAGAATGGGAATCTGAGGGCCTAATTTGAAACTCTAACCACTACACCTCACTGGCTTTTGTAGGGTAGCTGCACTTGAACATTAGCAAGCAGTCAGACCTAGGTGAGTCATACAAATAGGATTGGCAGGTTGGCAGAGGGATTTGGGAGGTGCAGTGAGTGCAGTGAGATCATATGAACATATATATGAACATATGAAGCTGCCTTATACTGAATCAGACCTTTGGTCCATCAAAGTCAGTATTGTCTTCTCAGACTGGCAGCGGCTCTCCAGGGTCTCAAGCTGAGGCTTTTTCACACCTATTTGCCTGGACCCTTTTTTGGAGATGCCAGGGATTGAACCTGGGACCTTCTGCTTCCCAAGCAGATGCTCTACCACTGAGCCACCGTCCCTCCCACAGGTGTTCTGAGGGTGGGCATCCATGACATGATGATGCGACCCAGAAGTAACATCATAATGTTAGGGATGTCACATCAGGGATGCTCTGGTTTTTGGGTAAACTCTTGGTTAAATTGGGCTTAAATCACAGAGTCTGCCCCAAAACCAGGGTCCCCCATGTGACATCCCTAACATAATATGACATCATTATGTTGGGAACATTGCACGCTGACATTCCTGTTTAGGGAAGGGGTTTCCCCTGCTGGCCACCTGGTCCATGGTGGGGAGAAGCCATCAAAACTTGGAGTCCCCCACTGAGACCCGGGGGATGGCAATGCTTCATAAGAGTTGTGCTGTATCAAGTTGCCCAGAGGTTTTTGCCAGGCTTGGCCCAAATGAGTCTTCCCTTAGAGGCCAAAACAGTCCTGGAAAGGGCCCTGTCCCTTCCTCTGACTTTAAACGACATAAACCAAGCTTGTTGTGGTTGCCTGGCAACAGCCACAGCCACAGCGACTGTCCATTTTTAAAGACACAGACACGCCTTCTATGATTTTTTTTTTTAAAAAAACACAGTGAAAAACAATTTCAGATTTTTCCGTAAACCTGGGGAGTTTTTCAGGTTTGTAGAAAGATCTGTCTTGTCATGGATTCAATCTCTGAATTTAAGTATCCTCAAATTTGGCCAGCTTGGCTATTAGAATATACACTGAGGGGTAGCAGCTATCCCACTTCCCCTCCACCTCTGTTTCCTCCCTCTGCACATACTTCTCTGTTTCTCACTTTTTCTCCCTCCCACCACCTATTACTCTCTCACACAACTATGCCTGTCACTTCCTCTCTCTTTCTGCCTTTCACCCCATCACTGTCTTTTCTCCCTCCTCATCACTTTCTCAGCTGCCCACCTGCTCCCCCCACCACCACAGCAATAATGGGGTGGATCCCAACTAAGAGATCAATTCCCCTTAGGGCTGCCAGCTCCAGGTTTTTTCTGCAAACCTGGAGTGCTTCTCAGGTTTATAGATATATCTGACTTGCCATTTACATTTCCAGTCACCAGATTTAAGTATTCAAAGATGTGGCTGACCATTATTAGAATATAAGATATGCATTTCTTTTGTTGTCATATACTGAGGTAGACCATTAGATCTAGCCCAGTGCTGTCTGCCCTGATTTGTTGTTGTTCAGTCACACAGCCGAGTCCGACTCTTTGCGACCCATGGGCAAAGTCACCCCTGGTCCTCCTGTCTTCTACCATCCTCTGAAGTCTTCTCAAATTCATGATAGTTACATCAGTAATGCTGTCCAGCCATCTCATCTTTTGCCATCCCCTTCTTCTTTTGCCTTCTGTCTTTCCCAGCATCAGGCTCTTCTCCCAGTGAGTGCTCCCTTCTCATTTGGTGGCCAAAGTATTTGAACTTCAGCTTCAGCATCTGACCTTTCAGGGAACAGTCAGGGAACAGTCAGGGAACAGTCAGGGAACAGTCAGGGTTGATTTCCTTTAGGACTGACTGATTTGATTTTCTTGCAGTCCAAGGGACTCTCAAGATTCTTCTCCAGCACCACAGCTCAAAAGCATCTATTCTTCTGTGCTCGGCCTTCTCATGGATTGCTGCCTTGACATGGCGAGAGGGCTTGTGTGGTTCAGTTAGGCTGTAGGCTATGCCATGCAGGGCCAACCAAGATGGACAAGCTGCAGCTGAGATCCCAGAGAAAATGCGATCCACTGAAGAAGGAAATGGCAACCTACTCCAGTATCTTTGCCAAGAAAACCCCATGGTCTGCCCTGATAAGGAGGCACAAAAAACATTTGCTTCATCACTGGCTCATATCTCTATTCCAAATATAAGGATCTGCTTTAAACCATCAGACCATTTTCCTTGTAAGCCAGTTCAGGCTATCCTATCAGCAGCTCTCATACAGAGATCATTCACAGTTCACCTATTCTCAGATCCATAACCAAGATGTAAATGATTGAATTTGTAACCTTAGAGATGTAAAATATGCACTTTACCACTCAGCTGTAGCTCCTGTTTTGCTGTGCATTTTCTGTAAGTGCATTAGATGAAAACAGTTTCAGCACATCAAGTGAGCACTTCACACAGACACATGTAAAGGTTACTCTGCTTTATTCATTACACTTGCTCTATGCATACTTTTTCATGTGATAACCTTTTAATTTTTTTACTTGCCACAGAAGATCCAGCTAACCTTTCTTTACATCACAACTCACTGAGTGACATATAACTTAGAAAAGATGGTTTCAGTCTACTTTAATATTAGTGGTATAAATACTGGCCATCCATATTGAAATATGAGAACAAAAATTATGCAGAAAATGTCACGTATATTTATCATCCATCTCATCATGGATTTTCAACAAAATACAAAAAATGCATTTTGAGTTTGGACCAATAGGGGTGTCAGTTTGGTGTAGTGGTTAAGTGTTCAGACTCTAGTTTGGGAGAAGTGGTTTGATTTCCCACTCCTTCACATGCAGCTCCTGAAGTAACCTTGGGTCAGCCACGGTTCATAAGAACATAAGAGAAGCCATGTTGGATCAGGCCAATGACCCATCCAGTCCAACACTCTGAATCATGCAGTTGCCAATATATATACACACACACACATACTGTGGCTAATAGCCACTGATGGACTTCTGCTGCATATTTTTATCCAATCCCCTCTTGAAGCTGGCTATGCTTGTAGCCGCCACCACCTCCTGTGGCAGTGAATTCCACATGTTAATCACCCTTTGGGTGAAGAAGTACTTCCTTTTATCCATTTTAACCATCTCTCTCTCTCTCTCTGGTCTGGTTTCCTTTCTCTGCCTCTCCCTCCAGCCTGAGCCAGAATCATGTTCCCCTCTTCAATACAAAAGCCAATGGTACAAATAAATTATCTTTTGTGCTTCAGCTATTGTACATTAAAGGTAAAGGCAGTCCCCTGTGCCAATCATTTCCAACTCTGGGGTGACATCACATCATGATGTTTTCATGGGAGACTTTTTACAGGGTGGTTTGCCATTGCCTTCCCCAGTCATCTACACTTTCCCCCCAGCAAGCTGGCTACTAATTTTACCAACCTTAGAAGGATGGAAGGCTGAGTCAACCTTGATCTGGTCATCTGAACCCAGCTGCAGCCAGGATCAAACTCAGGTTGTGAGCAGAGCTTGGCCTGCAGCTTACCATTCTGCACCATGGGGCTTTACACAAGATTAAATGGGGCTACTGTGACATAAAGAAGGTGGAGTGCGTGTTTATGTTCTTATGCAATTGTTTGTAAATATTTTATATATACTCCATTTTAAATGCTGTTTTAATGTCTTAAATATTTTAAGGTTGAAATCCTTTAGTGTTTTGAGGTTTGCCACCTTTGGGACCATATTTAGGTGGAAAGGTTGCATGGAAATGTTTTAAACAAAATAAATAAATTGGCCTTTTACTCGTGGGCTTGAGGCTAATTCGTTCATTGCAAGCCAACAACAAAAAAAGCTTTTGCAATTGCAAAGGTGATATGAGGGTGCTTCTGGCTTGATTCCTGGAAATGCCTCACCTGCTCTTGTGCTTGTAAATGTTTGTACAGCTTTTCTGCCTCTTACACCACAAGTAGCAGCTGTCAGTCCCTCATTACTTATTATAAGAATGGCTCAAGCTGTGCCCTCTCTTGCATCAGAACACCCTAATCTGGCTAAATGTCCACTTCTTCTCCACTAGATTAGTCCACTGTATTATTGCCGGCTTCTGTAGTGCTTGAACACCCCTCATTTTTCTCAGGATGTTTATAATTGAGATGACAAGGCCTGGATATCTGAAGTAAAATCATTACTTGTCGTCCACAGGGTATCCCAGAAGAATTTTGCAAGCATGTTTCTAATAGAGGGAGAGCAAGGAGCATGTGAAGTTTGCTGTTCTCTTCCATGTAAATATCATAAAACTTTTTAAAAAAGCAACACGAACTAGTTCATCAAGTTTTAGTTAGGAAAACATCATTACTTTCTTTTCTTAGGCAGTAAAGAAAACTCTTATCGCCAAGGCTCAGTACTAAAGATTCTCAAGGGGAAATTCTGCCTTATTAGCTTGCATTCAGGGGATGGCTATTTTTAGTCAGAGTGGTATGGTAATGCTTGCAAATATAAAGAGCGTGCATAGAATTTTGCAATCTATGGCTGAGCCAGTAAAGAGTTTAAAGGTGGGGAATATATTGGTTATGATAATATGCAAGCATGCCAGTGTTCTAATACAAGAACCTATTTTCTCACTATATGTATCATTCATTGGTGCGTACCTAATACTGCAGCTTAGTTGCCACAAACACTTTTTGGATGGCACAGAGCTGTTTGCCTTACATGGGAAATCAATACAACAACTTTAAGAGCAGATACTGAATTTGGAAGTTCTGAAACTTTTCTCATATTTTGGGAGATGATTTGTGCTAGTTTACAGCTCACTATATATGAAATGATGCTTTTGAGTTACTGTGATGCCCATGTACTCATATATTTTGGATCAAATACACCCCAGGACTCTAGGGTGACTCTAGAGTGTTTGTCATTCACCATAGCATGAATATGGCTGTGAATCTCAGCTTTCCAGGAAAAAAGACCAACAGGTTCCCTGTCCTTTACTGTAATTGTGGTTCTAGTCTTAGAAGCATGAATGAATGCCTGGTGAAATCATAGGGTTCTGCGTGTGTCTATGTGTGTTCTGAATATGAGTTGGTTTGAAAAATTAGCTCCTTCCACTCAGCCAGCAGAAGGTTCCATATAAGCCAATCTTTCTCAGAAGGGCTGTATCAGGTGCTCCTGCTGCTCAAATGGTGGGGAATTGATCACTGGAGAAAGCAGAAGCCCGGAGGCTGAGAAATTGCTAGTGTACCAACCCTGTGGAACTCCCAGAAGTCTGTCTTTCCTGAAAGTGTTTGGATACCAAGCCAAGGCAGCTCCCTCCCCGCAAGAGCCTTTGTTTGTCTTGACTTCCTTGATGAGGATTGTTGCTGTATAATCTTCAGTATTCTGCTTTGCCTGGCCTGGGATGCTTTGTTTTATTCTTTTAAATTGTGATTTTAGTTTATATTTTGGTTCTTGATTAATGTTTTTTTTTTTAATCCTCAAAGACTGAGTTTAATCATATAGGCTGTATATATTCTCAATGCATAAATAGAATAATCCATTATGCAGAATAAGCATGTTTGTTTAATGCTGCATAAATATGCAAAATTAAGGTTATACGAGTACAGAATTTGAGGGGACAGAAATTTGGAAAGCACAAAGACATTGATCATTGTTTGTTAGGGTAGATGTGTTGGTCTGTAGCAAAACAGCTAGAGCTGATTCAGTAGAACCTTAGAGAGCAACAAGATTTTCAGGGTATAAACTTTCAAGAGTCCAAACTTTCTTTGTCAGATATCTGATGAAGGGGGCTTTGACTCTCGAAGGCCGAGGTCAGACGCACACAAATTGATGAGATGGCCATGGATGAAAGCCAGTTGCATGTCGGATTTTATGCAGTTGTCCAAACATCAGCATCTGGCAATGGTCGTTGGCTCGCTCATGTCCTGCACTGCCATGACTGGGACACGGACTTTTTTTGATAGTACATTAAATCCAGACCAAGAATGCTTCCAACGACTCCCGCGCGTACTTTCTATGTTTGAATGCTCCATTGTAGCAGACTTGTCACAAGCGCACATCTGCTTCCTTGCGAGAGCCCACTCCAAATGATATCATTGCACCAGCAATTGACTCAGCCTTCCAACCTTCCAAGGTCGGTAAAATGAGTACCTAGCTTGCTGGGGAGAAAGTGTAATGACTGGGGAAGGCAATGGCAAACCACCCCGTAAAAGGTCTGCCATGAAAACTTTGTGAAAGCAGCGTCACCCCAGAGTCAAAAACGACTGGTGCTTACACAGGGGACCTTTCCTAAATGGGGGGGGGGGGGGTCAGATTGTCCACCTTTGCTGTCTCCCTGCCAGGCAGGGAGATGGCAAAGGCAGTTCCCAGGCTTCCCACCCCCCCTTTAAACACCCAGGTGGGGTGTTTAAATGTGAGGAAAAGGCAGATTGCCCATCTTTGCCTTCTCCCCACCAGGTGGAGAGAAGGCAAAGAGAGCTCCTGTGCTCCCCCCCCCCCCCAATTTAAACACCCCAGTGGAAGGGGAGGAAGATGACCCACCTTTGTAATCTTCCCACCAGGTGGAGAGATGGCAAAGAGAGTTCTAATGCTCCCCCCCATTTAAACACCCTGGCGGGATGTTCATTTTTTGTGACAGTCTATGTTGTTTGATGCCCATTCCGGCCTGTTCCGGTCCATTCCGGCTTTTACCCTGTCCCGTTTAAATGGGGGTGGGGGAAGGAAAATAACCCACCTTTGCTGTCTCCCCACCAGGTGGAGAGACAGCAAAGAGAGTTGCCGTGCTCTCCCCCCATTTAAACACCATGGCGGGGTGTTTAAATGGGGAGGGAGGAAGATCACCCACCTTTGCTATCTCCCTGCCAGGCGGAGAAACATCAAAGAGAACTCTCAGGCTTCCCCTCCCTGGCCAGGTGTTTAAATTGGGGGGGGGGGCAGATTGCCCACTTTTGCTGGCACCTTAAAAAAAAAAAAGCCAAGCATGATATCCCACGGTATTGCACTTGTGTGAGTGCGGAACGCCATCTCAAAAAATGAGGTCTGGTTGAGATCTCTGATCAACCAACGACGGAACCAACGCTGCTTAGAACTGAAGGATGGAGGGATGTCTGATCAGGAAATTCACTGTAAAAAAGCTGTGGGGTTTAATAGTGATGGGTTAGGGATGGATTTAATGGTGAGTGTGACTGCGGCCGAAAGCTCATACTCTGGAAACCTAGATGGTCTCTAAGGTGCTACTGGGCTCAAATCTAGCTGTTCAGACTTTGATTCTGAATCTCTTGTGCCAGTGTGGTGTAAAGGTTATAAGTGGCCAACTCTAATCTGGAGAACCAGGTTTGATTCCCCACCCCTCCACATGAAGCCAGCTGGGTGACTTTGCGGGGTGGGGTCAGTCACAGCTCTCTGAACTCTTTGAGCCCCACCTACCTCACAGGGTGTCTGTTGTGAGGAGAGAAAGGTAAGATGATTGCAAGCCGCTCTGAGACTGGATTCAGATGGTCAATTTGAGCTGACATAGGCATTTTCCCCAGGCAGATTAAAAAAGTAAAGGTCAGACAGGGGCAGCTGCTGTCCATTCCACTTTCACAGTCACCCCATCCTCCAGTGCCTCTGAGATGGATCAAATAGCTACCAGTACAGAAGTAGTAGCAAAATCTTCTGCAGCACCCCTCCCATGTTTCCTGGCATCTGACCATGGGCACATTCAAGCAAGGCAGATTGGTGGTGTGAATCTGCCTATCCACTCTAAGCACTCACCAGCTCTCTCGGCTTGGCTTCGCGAACGAAGATTTAAGAAGGGTGCAATAGTCCACGTCTGCTGCAGGCTCGCTGGTGGCTGACAAGACCAATGCGGGACAGGCAGGTCCGGCCACAGTGGCTGCAGGGAAAAGTCTGATTTAGGGTTGGTGCTGTAGCAGTGCGATTCTTTTGACCGCAAGTAAGGATGTCCGTTAACCGCGGCTAGCCAACTGGGGTGGAGGAGACGAGCTTTGTTTAGGCCACCTTTTCTAGGCCCCTCTCCGTGTGGAGCAAGCAGTGCTGTCCCTAGATAAGGCTGCTTGGTCGTTCAGGGTGCTGCCGAAAAATGCTTTCGTCTCCGGGTTAGCATCAGGCGACCAATACCCTGAATTGCCTACATGCAGGATCGGGACTGTGGCTTCCAGTGGCACTTTCCACCTGCCGTTTCGCCCCTTGCCCATCGCTGCAGGACTTTATTTATTTATTTATTTATTTATTTATTTATTTATTTATTTATTTATTTTAAGATTTATATCCCGCCCTTCCCACTAGGTGGCTCAGGGCGGCTTACAACATATAAAACTAACATAAAATATAAAATTAAACATTAAAATTGACATTTCATAATTTATAGTTAAAAATCTAAACATTTGTAATATACATGAACATTAAATCATACAGCGGTATGCGTTGTGGGTTGTGTATGTGGATATGCCCTTCAGGCCTGCGCAGAGGAATTTTTTAGGTGAAGCCCAGTGTGCGCGGTACTGGCTCCACCCTTTCACCTGGGGGTCATCTGCCATGGCCCAGTAAGCTGGGACGCCGGCAGCGAGTCCTCCAGGTGGTAGGTATTACATTAACGAGCTCTATCTGCCCGGGTTTGATGTTAGAGTTTTCCTTCTCTTAGGCTGGCAAGGTTGGTGGGCCCAGCCTGCCCATCCGGTTATACCGCCGGACAATTCGGTCGCACCATGACGTAGCAAACTCTGTGAAAAACGGGGGGGGGGGGACCAGCGAGAAGGTGTTGCTACGGATGCAGTAATGCAGGAGAGGCCATTGCAGTGACCATCTGCCAGGCATAGCCAGACAGTGACCACGCGGCATTCACTACACCGGGAGAGGAGAGGCTATGTATTGCGCATACACTTTCCCTGGGGGGGTAGGATACCCAGAGGGAGCCCACCCCCCACTCACCAGCAATATTTAAAAAAAAATCACTGTCACAGACCGCATGAGCACATGGCCACAAGGAAAGGAAAAAAGAAACCCAAACTGCATTAAGGGGATGGTATGTAACAACCGAGTGAATGCGCCAAAGCACCCCCTGTGAAATATACAGACACGTTGTGCAGAAATGTGTGAATGAGATTTGTCCACTCCATTTTGGGATAACATGATTTGAGACACCTCCTGGTCACACGGAGCTGCCTGTACCCAGCCTGAGACCCCTCTTGGTAACGATGACTGGGGTATAAAAACCAACTCTTCTTCTTGTGCACTTAACATAAAACTATTCTTTCTTCCCACTGTCAAACACTAGAGGGTATGAAGCATGAAAGAGAGAAAGAAAGGCCGTTTTCGCACTTAGCGTTTGCTCCCCTTATTCCGCGGCGCAATTATGTCCGGATCATTTTTCTCATTTTCCCACTAGTGACTCTTTGCGGAGTCGCCTTCCCTGAAGCCCCGGCTCAAATCGTTTTCCCACTGGCATCGACTTGAGTTCGATGCCCTGTCAATCATTTTTTTTTAAGCGCAAGTCTGGTTGCGTAATGACGTACTAACGTAACATCGAGCAGGCACAGCTGTTCCCTCCCCTTCTTTTCGTGGACAAACCGCATCACGTGTGCTGCTGCTGCTTACGGATTGGCTGCAGCTGTAGAATCCTCCACAGCCCAACTTCCCATTTTATACATGGCGATTTTGTGCAGGTCCAGAAATCCTGGTGGCACAGCTGAGGGAGGCATTCCCTTTTTAAAACACACACACATGAACGCACAACTTTATTAGAAAACAATCTTCCTGGAACGTACAGTATCGTTTGTCCCCCTCCGCGCAACGCTAGACACAGCCAACTTCACCCAGCAACTGGGCATGTGTGCATGCAGATAAAATGGAGGAGGAAGTCCCGGGGCCTTAGTTCTGATGTCTCTTCATGTGCAGGGCCAAGTGGTCAGATCGAGAGAAGCTGCGATTGCACACAGCACACTGGAAAGGCTTGGCTCCGGTGTGCTTCCTGTAGTGGCGAGTCAGCTCATCGGAGCGAGCGAATCTCCACTCACATCCTTCCCAGGCGCTCTCCTCCCCCGGCTCCGGGCGGCGGCGGCTTGAGTTCCCCGGGGCCGCCGAAGAGCGCGGCCTCCCGGGCCCCCAGAACTGGCTTGAGCTGGGCGAAGACGGGCTCCTCTGGCCCCAGGCGGGCGCTCATGCTCAGCACCCGGGTGGCCATGCGAGCCACAAAGAGCAGCAGGCAGCAAGAGCCTCGCCCGGGCCCGTCGCAGCTCACGAGCCGCGTCCTCCTCCTCCGACAGCTGCGCCTTCGCGCATGAGGCTGCCCTCCACCTGGCCCGGCACGTCCCTCCTGCCGCACACATGAACGCTTTGGCCCGCACCGGCACTAGATTCCCCCCCCCAACAATGGTCGTTTTCGCATTATCGAGATAATGCAACAGCGAAATAACGCAACTAAAGTCAATAATAATAATAATAAAAAATTCTAACGAAACCAATTGAGGTGGCAATTGAGGCTATTCCAGGAGGGGTTGTTTTTTTTTTTATTTGTTAATTTCGAAATATCGCTATTACGCAAAACTGTGAAGTTTAAAAAAAAAATGGCCGTGCCGGCACTTTGGGGAAGCGCCGCGAAAGGCTGATGATTGGCCAAGGGGGTGGATGGGGTGGGAGGACGGAAAGGGAGAGGGTGCCGCCCACACAGCAGTCGATCCGGCGTGGATGGATTTCCCACTGCAAAGTCCGCGGAGTGGATCCGGTGTGGATCTGGAGGTTTTCAAAAACTCCGGCAGCATGCTGAAAAACATACTCCGGTGTAAAACCCCTGAAGCGCCGGAGCAAAGCGCGGCACCGGAGCAATAGGTGCGAAATCCAGGAAAAGATCCGGAGGTAAATGGGGCGCTACGCCGGAGCAAAGGCTAGTGCGAAAACGGCCAAAGAGAGAAAATTAAAACCAGCATAAGATGCAGTACCTTCAGGCTTTGTTCCCAAGGATTGTTGATGGTGCATTCATCAAACCTAGTAAGTCCAATGTTTTCCCTGAATCCAGAGCTGCCATTATTTGTTTGACTCCTTCATTTAGCTGAATTCATCTGCTGAGCTGCTTTTTATGCATCTGTCAGACCAGAGATGCATATACATCTTTGATTCCTCTCAGCTCACACAAGATGCATTGCTCATGGCTGATCAAAATGCTGCATCTACTAAACATTACTTGCTTCCCCCATAACAACAATGGAAGAGCTTCTTGCATTGAGGAAGGCACATTGAACCAGAATAGAGGTGGCCAAACTAAAGCTCGGGAGCCACATGTGGCTATTTCACACATATCGTGCACCTCTTGAAACCCCTACTGCCCCCTTCAGCTGGCTTGGAGAAGGTATTTCTCTTTAAATCACTTCTCCAAGCCAAGCCAGCCAATGGCTTGGAGAATGCATTTAAAGTCAAAGTTGCTTTCTTTCCCCCTCCCCTCCCCTCCCTCCCTCCCTCTCTTCCTTCCTTCCTGTTCATGTCCTGCAGGTCTCAAACATTTGACATTTATTCTATGTGGCTCTTACATTAAGCAGATTTTGCCACTCCTGCACCTGAAGAAGGTGCTAATGTTAGTGGAATAGATCCATAAGTTCCACTGAAGTGTCTTCTAACTCTATTTTCTACATAACACTAATGCATAGAATGGGAAGGCATATGCAGATAGGTGGAAAAGATGGACATTTACTGACCATTTTATATTGAACTGATTTCTTCACATCAGACCTTTATAATTAAAGATATTTCCTTTAAACAATTAGCATCTACAAACTGAAGCAGCCTTCTTGAATTTTGAAGAGTGGCATTAGAGGAACGAAGTGACAAAAAAGACTTATGTGGGGTAGAAGGAATACGCCTCTTAGATATACTAAGTACAGAATAACAAACAGAACAGCACATTTTAAGAACATGTGTTGTTAATTTAAATATTTATAGAATAACTGTAGCATCATTACCATGCCTGGACAGCCCTCCTATTAAGCGAGGCTTGCCAATACCCAGATCCCAGTGGGGGTTCCGCCACTTTTGCAGGCTCCTTCCCACTCCCAGCCAGCTGTCCAGTGGGGGGAAGCACCACCTCAACAGCCCCCATGTGCCTTCAAACCTTGAAGGCTTAAGAAGACCCTGGGAACAGCTTTTTTCCTAGAAAGGTGCTCTGTGCCTGTAAATCTTAGACCAGGCTGCAGACGGGGCAAGCCTGCAGAACAATGTGCCTGGTGGAAGGAAAGGGTAGGAGTCCAGAAACTGCATTAGTTTTATAATAGTCTCAGAGGTCATTTGCACAGGAAAGGGTAAACTAGGGTCGTTTTCGCACTCACCTTAATCAGCAGCGACGACCCTCTTCACCGCGCAGGATCTGTGCGGATTTCGCACTAATTGCCGCGGAGCACCCAGAAGAGCCGGAAAGTCCCGGCGCTTTTGCGGCGCAAACGGAAACTGGGTTTTGGTGAAGAGGGTCGTCGCTGCTGATTAAGGTGAGTGCGAAAACGACCTTGAACTTTTAGTCTTTTTCTTATTCTTTAGAACTTGGAACTTCAGCAACTCGTGAGTACATTGCCCTAGTGAGACCACACAAGCGTGGGATTGTAAACTGTATTTTGCACACACACCCCTCTTGTGTGTATGAGAGAGACAATACAGTGAAGGTACAGCTGGTTGGGGTGAGGAAATGAACACTGTATTCCAGTGAATTGCTCTGCTGGTTTTTTTACTTATTTATTTTAGGGAATGTGAAAGTCTCCTGGCTCCACCCCCAAAATCCCCAGATAATTTCTGAGACAGACTTAGCAACCCTACCAGAACTCCCTTTGGAATTCAATTATGCCTGTCACAACCTTGCTATTGGCTCCACCCCCAAAGTCCCCATATATTTCTTGAATTGGGCTTGGCAACCCTATATTAAGCCTTGCACACACAATATGTTGGCCCATTTGTTTGTTTACATTAACACTTCAGTGTACACCAACACTGCATTAGACAAAAATGAACATGCTCCCAAAAAATAGTCACATGAGGTTAGAAACTAAAGCAGAGAGGTGCATCCTCTTTGGGCCCCCTTAAATGATGGTTCTGATGAAAACCAATTTTATCACATATTCTAATTTGCTCCTTGAAGCTCTCAAGCTTTGAAATGTGCTACTGCTGTTGGTGTATTGCTAACAGAAACAAACTTCTTGCTAAGAAGAACATGATTGCTACATGGCAAGTCAGCATGCACAGACCCAACTCTGGATAGGTGAAGAGCCCCTCAAGCTGATCAGCTTCACACTCCTCACACTGGTTGAGCTGCACATATTTTATTTTTGACATAATCTTTGTGTATTATGTCCAAGAGTTGAGAGCAGAGAGAAATCACTCTTGATGGATCCTCTAGAAATATAGAGGTGTTCTTAAGGAGGTGCCAAAGCAAGCACCTTGGAAAAGACTTGAAGAGCCCTTTTATTTACTCTGGCAGTTTTATGCAGTAGAAATAAGATACGGGGTATTTTAGCAAAAAGTGTACATACTTTATGATTTATGTATGTTTGTATGTGTTGTCAAGTCACAACCAACTTATAGTGACCCCAGCAAGGGACTTTCAAGGCAAGTGAGAAGCATAAGAGGTTTGCCATTGCCTTTCCTGTAGTATCTTCCTTGGTGGTTCCCTATCTAAGTACTACCCACTTGGCTTCTGAGATCTGACAATATCGAGCTATACTGTATCATTCCACATCACGTAACGTAAGGGTTAGATGAAACCTTCTGTAAATGAAAGACATTTTTGAAATGATTTTTACCACTTTTCTCCTCCTCATAGAATCATAGACTCATAGAGTTGGAAGGGGCCTCTAGGGTCATCTAGTGCAACCCCCTGCACAATGCAGGAAACTCACAAACACTTCCCCCTAAATTCACAGGATCTTCATTGCTGTCAGATGGCCATCTAGCCTCTGTTTAAAAACCTCCAAGGAAGGAGAACCCACCACCTCCTGAGGAAACCTGTTCACTGAGGAATCGCTCTAACCGTCAGGAAGTTCTTCCTAATGTTGAGCCAGAAATTCTTTTGATTTAATTTCAACCCATTGCTTCTGATCTTACCTTCTGGGGCCATAGAAAACAATTCCACACCATCATCTATATGACAGCCCTTCAAGTACATGAAGATGGTGATCATGTCACCTCTCAGCTGCCTCCTCTCCAGGCTAAACATCCCCAGCTCCTTCAGCCTTTCCTCATAGGACTTGGTCTCCAGACCCCTCACCATCTTCTTCACCCTTCTCTGGACCTGTTCCAGCTTGTCTATATCCTCCTTAAAATGTGGTGCCCAAAACTGAACACAATACTCCAGGTGAGGTCTTACCAGAGCAGAGTAAAGCGATACCATCACATCACGTGATCTGGACACTATACTTCTGTTGATACAGCCCAAAATTGCATTTGCCTTTTTAGCCACCGCATCACACTGTTGACTCATGTTCAGCGTATGGTCCACTAAGACCCCTAGATCCTTTTCGCACATACTACTGCTAAGACAAGTCTCCCCCATCCTAAAACCATGCATTGGATTTTTCCTACCTAAATGCAGAACTTTACATTTCTCCCTGTTAAAATTCATTTTATTGGTTTTAGCCCAGTTTTCCAGCCTGTCAAGGTCATCCTTTATCCTGTTTCTGTCTTCTTCTGTGTTTGCAACCCCTCCCAATTTAGTATCATCTGCAAATTTAATAAGCATTCCCTCTATTCCTTCATCCAAACCATTGATAAAAATGTTGAACAAAACAAGTCCCAGGACAGATCCTTGAGGCACTCCACTTGTCACTCCTTTCCAAGAGGATGAGGAACCATTCACAAGCACTCTTTGGGTGCGATCTGTCAACAAGTTACAGATCCACCTAGTGGTAACAGGATCCAAACCACATTTTACCAACTTGTCAACAAGGATAGTATGCACTTTATCAAAAGCCTTACTGAAATCAAGATAAACAATGTGTACAGCATTCCCCTGATCCAGCAAAGTAGTCACTTCCTCAAAAAAAGAGATCAGGTTAGTCTGACATGACTTGTTCTTGAGAAAACCATGCTGGCTCTTAGTAATCACATCCATTCTTTCTAAATGATCCAGGACCGACTGATGATTTGTTCTAAAACTTTTCCAGGTATAGACGTCAAGCTGACAGATTGGTAGTTACCCAGATTCTCTTTTTTCCCCTTCTTGAAGATGGGAACAACATTCACCCACCTCCAATCTTCCGGCACCTCTCCTGTTCTCCAAGAATTCTCAAAAATAATAGCCAGAGGTTCAGAAATTACATCCGCAAGCTCTTTTAGAACCCTTGGATGCAATTCATCTGAACCTGAGGACTTCGTTTCATTTAAAGAAACTAGGTGCTTATGTACTACCCCTATGCTGATCCTAGGTTGGAACTTCATACCCTCCTTATATGTTCTGTTTTTGCCATGTTGAGCACCGTTCCCCTCAGAAGAGAAGACTGGGGAAAAGTAGAAATTGAGCAATTCCTCCCTCTCTTCATTACCTGTTACAATTTCACTTTCTTGCCCTCGCAATGGGCCTCCCATGTCCTTTCTCTTTTTCTTATTCTGAACATAAGAAAAGAACCCTTTTTTGTTGTTTTTAGCATCTTTGGCCAGCCTAAGCTCATACTGAGCTTTAGCTTTACTAACTTTTTCTCTACAAGCATTGATGATTTGTTTGTATCCATCCTTGGTTATAAGGCCCTCCTTCCACTTCCTAAAGGAGTCTTTTTTATTTCTCAAGTCTTTAGAGAGCTGTTTATGGAGCCACTTCGGCTTCTTTAGGCTTTTTCCATTTTTTCTTCTCATAGGAATCGTCTGTGATTGCGCTTTCAGTATTTCGCTTTTAAGAAACTCCCACCTCTCCTGAACCCCCTTCCTCCTAAGTATTTCTGACCATGGGGTTTTACCGAGCATAGTTCTAAGTTTATCAAAATTTGCCTTTCAGAAGTCCAACCTATAAGTCTGACTATGTATAGCTTTTCCCTTCCCTAAGACTGTCAATTCCAAAATCACATGGTCACTACTGCCCAGGGTGCCCACTATTTCCACTTCTTCAATCAATTCTTCCTTGTTGGTGAGAATCAAATCCAAGATAGCAGATCCCCTTATTTCCTTCTTCACTTTCTGGAAAAGGAGGTTGTCAGCAAGATAAGTCAGGAAACTATTTGACTTTTCATTTTTAGCAGAGTTGGACTTCCAACAGATGTCTGAGTAATTGAAATCTCCCATGATCACTGTATCCCTTCTCTTGGAGAACTTTGCAATCTGCTGTAGAAGTATCTTATCCAAGTCCTCTGACTGACTTGGGGGACTATAGCAGACCCCCACAATAATATCACTGTTATTTCTTACTCCTTTTATTTTTACCCGGAGACTCTCAATTGAGCTGCTATGCTCAGATTCACATATTTCCTCACAAGTATATACCTCCTTCACATATACTGCTATGCCTCCGCCCTTTCTCATTTGCCTGTCCCTTTTAAATAAGTTGTACCCTTGAATCCTAATATTCCAGTTGTGAGTGTCATCCCACCAAGTTTCAGTAAGGCCTATTATGTCATAGTCTCCTTTCTTTATTAGGACTTCCAGTTCCTCCTGTTTGTTTCCCATACTCTCTGCATTAAAGACATTGGAATCCACGTTTTATGCATCCCGAAGGTTCAGTTTCCATACAAGCCTGCAAGTTAACATTACCTAGCGTATGCACCACTCTTTGCAAATCTTTAATGTTCTTATCCCCAGTTTCTGGCATCATACGAGACTTTGAATTATTGTCTCGCTCCCCCATACAATTTAGTTTAAAGCCCTCCTTATTAGGTTAGCAAGGTTGTTACTAAACACCCTTTTCCCAAACCATCTCCCGATAGAAGACCACCATCTCGAAAGTGTAAACCATGGTCCAGAAATCTGAATCTTTCCTGTGACACCATTGATGTAGCCAGTCAGTTATTTGAAGTATTCTTCTTTCTCGTCCTAAGCCACGGCCTTCAACAGGAAGTACTGACGAGAACACAACCTGTGCACCCAACTCCTTCACCTTCTGACCAAGAGCTACATAGTCCTTTCTAATACGTTCAGGGCTATGATGGGCAGTATTGTTCGTTCCCACATGGATCAGCACAAAAGGATAGTATTCCATGGGCTTGATAAGTCTTCCAATCCTTTCTGTCATGTGCTGGATGTGTGCACCTGGCAGACAGCAGACCTCCCGGGATGAGAAGTCTGGTTGGCACACTTTAGGCTCCACCCCTCTGAGCAAGGAGTCTCCAATCACCACCACCTTCCTCTTCTTATTGGGGAACAGAAGCTCCAGGCTTCTTATCCACAGGATCTTGAGAAACTCTTCAAGCTTCCTGGAGGCTGGGGAAGTAGCCCTTGTTCCAATGGCTCAGAATCAGTTACTGTGAGGAGATCCTGAAACCTATTGCTGAGCAGAAGGGGCTCAGAACATCTGATTTTCTTTCTCCTTCGGGTTACATTTTTCCAGGAACCCTGGATCCTCCAGCATCTTTCTGTGCCCCCTCCTGCAACACTATTGAGAGCTGAGGGATCATCCAGAAAAAATATGCCATGCAAGGGCCCTGTTCACATAGTGTGTTGTGTCCATTTTAAACTGACCTGGTTCTGTTCCGAATATCTTTGCTCTGAATATTATCAATCAGACTGCCATACTGCAATTCGAATCACTACGCGGTGAAACAATCTTCACATGAGGGCACCATGCAGTTCTTTTTCTCCACTTTTATGTGCATTATGCACATGCATGCATTATGTGCATGCACACATCATGTGCATATGCGTACATGTGCATACGTGAAAACATTATGTGATTATGCAGTTATGCGCATATCGCTAAGTAGTAAAAAAAATGGCGACCATAAACGGGATGTCTGAGGCTCCTTTTGCTCCGGGATAGCCTCCAGACATCCAGAAGTTGGTCGAGAACTATCCAGGCAGGGAAACTATGAGGTGAAATTGGAGAACTCAAAAAACACCACAAAGGAGCAGGTAACAAAATACTCCAGTTCTGAGAAGGATTGGGGAGGCTACTATGAGTTAATACCAGGAGGCAGATGTTGCTGTGTTATCAGCCACTTTTAATCCAGTATGAAACAGCAGCGACAACTGATTATACTGTGCGTCTGAACAGTCCCAATGTGTGTTTGTGGGGGTGCAGCAGGAAGGAGAAAACACCTGCAACAACTCTCCATTACTGTTTTGTGAGCAGAGAAAACTCCATCAAAGGAGCAAAATTGTCAGGGTATGATTTTGATCAGCTTATGTAGGCCAGTTATACACAGTATATTGTTCACAGGGTTCCTGCTCTTCTGCAGTTTCTTTTCTAGGACCACTGAAGGGTGGTAGAAATCACTTATATGAACTCACTCCATTCAGATCCTTATTCTAAAAAAACATATGCCACAATCCAGGCAAAGTTAGGCACTTTTCATTCCTATAGATTTCAATAGTTTGCACAGGTTTAATTATTCAATGGAAACTGTATTTTAAAATACTTTATTTGGAATGGGTTGTGTACATTCTTTTCCCTTTTTGATTTCATCTTAATTATGAACAGAAATCCTGCATTTGGCAGTCTCAGCCAGAGCAAGCAAATTTAGAGTATGTTCGCCCATAAATCACTGACAGGTATTTGTATACTCTGTTTTGATATGGTTTTGCTCCAAAAATTAACAACAATCAGGAAAGTTATCCAGGCTCTCTCCTACCATTACTTATCAAAAGGAGAAGAGAAAACCAAGACTGCAAATTAGCTTTGAGCCTTTTAAGTTGGCAGGCATTGTCTGTAATGAGGCTGATGCCTTCTAAAAGGTCAGAAAGTTTCTCTTTGGCAAAATTCTAGCTGTAGTTCCTTCCCATAGTGCCAATTTGATCCCCCATTAAAATGTACCACTTCAAATGCCACTTTCAGGAGGCACATGTGAATGAAAAGGAGATTAAAGATTACCAGAGGAAGTTATTTGTGTTATGTTCCTTCAGAGCTTTCTCTTCTTTTTCCTCCTTGAGATTCCTTGTCAAAGGCAATGTAAATGCCCTGGAACTTTGCTATTATGATGCTGTTACTATTCATCATAAACTTACAGATGTGCATATATTGCAGTTTTTAAGTCTGTAATAATAGTAGACATGAAAAATAATGGGGTAAAGTGATTAAGAAATTCATGTACACCCCACTATCTATACTGGACTGAGCCGACAAAGACAGTCTGTGAATAAAGGGTCCCAGGAAATCAAATAAGAGGGAGGAAGGTGGAAGGTGTAATGGGCCACAAATTGTCATGCATGGATAGCTGCCAATGCTGGGCTTCTGTTGTGGTTCAGGCCCTGACACAACTCACTAAGAGCATAAAATCCTGCCAATTTGAAATGGGGGAGGAAGGTTTATGAATGACAGATGAAGGAATAAGGCTATATGAGCAGGGCCTGTGTGGTGGTGTGAACTGCACTCACAGTCTGCCAATCATTTTTGACAGGAAAAAATATTTTAAATTATGTGGTGAAACATAAAATAATAGATTTAAACATAATGAAAACATATAAGGACACAATGCAGTTATTTGCATACTTAAGAATACATTAGTGTTGCCAAGTCCCCAGCAGCCTCCGGCAGGGGACTGCTTTCATGTGTGCTCTACATGTGTGGCACAATGATGTCACTCGCAGTGATGTCATCATGCCATCAACACTAGCTGCTCTAGCAATTTGAGAGGGGAAACTCTTTGGTACAATAGGTACCATAGAGTTTTCCCTCCCAAATTGCTAGAGCATCTGGGAAAAACCATAGAGTTTTCCTGGAAGCTCCTAGGGCTGCTGGCATGCGATGTTGCCAGCACAGTGACATCACTGCAAGTGATATCATCATGCCAGCTACGTTGGGGGAGGATCTCTCCACCGGCCCAATGCAGGCCAGTGGGTTGGGAATCTCCTGGGCAGGGAACCCCCGCCCGACCCGGGAACTTGGCAGCCCTAGAATACATACAGTCTCTATGAGGAAAAATGAAGATTTGCAGAACTGTACATTGGTTAGCTAAAACAAAAGAAACCAGGGTTAATTAACAACTGAGCGAGCTAGGTGTATATTTTTTGATGCCTTTAAAGCTTTTAACTCATATTCATCTATTTTAGTTTTATCTGAAACCTTTCCAAGCCATCTTTCCACCCACCATAAGGCCTTCCTCCACAGAGGTCTGGCAACCCATCGCTATCTCAGCCGTAGTAGGTGGCCTGCATTGGGAGATGAATGGCGGAAGTGTGACTCTGTTAATTCTCCTAGACTTCTTGGTGGCTTCTGATACCATCTATCGTATCATTCTAGACTTTCTTTCAGGTTTAGGATGCTATAAAACCTACTTTTCAGCTAGGACCACAGCAGAACAAAGCCTTCTAGGAAAAAGGGTCTGCTCCCATGACGGTGTTCTTAGGATTGCAACCTATTCCTCATTTAGCCCAAACTTAAGATCCATTTCTTTCTGTAGAAATTGGTATATATAATTAGTGGTATCACATAGAAAAACTTTCCCAGCCTATACCTTTTTAGACAGCTGAGGAAGAATAAAATGAGTAAATGTTTTCCCTCACATGCAGAAAACTAGCATTTCCTACATCAGTTTATCCTTAATTGTGATGTGCTACTTTTCTATGCATGGGAAATTTTACTATGGAAAAACATTGAAATATTCCTCCCATTTATAACTTCATGCAATATAATAATTACCCCCCCCCTCTAAAACTGAATTCTGCTTAATTTATAAATGATAATTTTATAGGTCAGTGTAATGGTCTAACCATGACTCTGGGAGATACCTGCCTTTTCTGCAGTAAATGAAATCATTTTTCATTTGCAAATTGGACAAAAGCAACAGAAAGCTACAACTCTATATGTTACTTTTTTTTACAAAGGCATGACCTTGCCCTGTGGCACAGGTTGCTGCTGAGCAGATATGAAGGTGCTTGGCTCAGTGGCATGTGTAAAATAGACTTTAGGAGTAAGTACTAAGGCAATCTAATCAGAATTTCACCTCACATGTAACTGAAGGAATTTGAACAAGTATAGTTGCTTGGTGAACATATTCATATTGAAGTTCTCAGCATGTCTAACTGTAGTAAGTCTTCCATTTTTGGAATGTAAAATCGTATGAACCTCATTCATATATTTATAGTGGCATGATACAATCTCACAGCACCATAACGTACGTCTGTCTGTCTGTCTGTCTGTCTGTCTGTCTATCTGTCTGTCTGTCTGTCTGTCTGTCTGTCTGTCTGTCTATCTATCTATCTATCTATCTATCTATCTATCTATCTATCTATCTATCTATCTATCTATCTATCTATCTATCTATCTATCTATCTATCTATCTATCTATCTATCTATCTATCTACACACACACACATTATTATTATTAACTGGATTTATATCCCACCCTCCCCACCGAAGCAGGCTCAGGGGTGAACCATATGTATATTTCCCATCCAACTATTGCTCCCTTTTGTGATAGTGTGCCCTTTGGATGATAGACCCACCTATTCTGTCCCACCCCACCCCACTCATGTGATTCTAGTATTCAGACCCTGAGTGAGCTGGTTCTATGCTCTGAGATGCATGTGGATGAGGTTGCTTGCCTTTGTGATGAGGGAAAAATAACCCCTCAGATCCAAATCTTTGTTTCATCATAAAATATCTTCTGTAAATGCAGTGATAGCTTATAGATATAGCTCTTTGTGTGTTTCTACATCCATTACTATTTTGGGAATACTTTTCTAATAAAATCTTGACCTTTGTGGGTTTATTGAGATTTTTTTAAGTTAAAAAAAATAATGTTTTCAGGTATTTGACTATTTGAGGTTTAATACTCTTGAATATTAACACCAAAGGTCAAAGAGTTGATCTGATTTCCCTCTTGTGCATTCAAATGCCATTTATGTTTCTGTCATATTTGCTGCTTAATTTTCCTGTTAAATTTTCCCTGAAGAATGCAGCTCCCAACCGGCAGGCTGCACAGTCTTGTCTCTGGGGGCCATTTTGCCCCTTCGTAAGGAGGAGGAGCGGGCAGGGCATTATGGGAGGTGAGGGCTGAGCAAGTATGCCTTAATGGCTGTCTCCGCTTCTGCCTCCCAGTCTTCACTTTGTGCTCAGCCCACCCTCCCGCCCTTGAGGCAGTGTGGGCGATAGCTGGTTGCTTTTAATTTATAGGGGACCGGGTAGGAATTTTTTCATCTCTTCCTGTTTGGCTGTTGGAAGTAGTTCCCTGTAGCTCAGTGGAGGTGGTTTCCTGGTGGCCGCAGCCGCTTTTGGGCGTTGAGGGATGGAGAGCGGCCAGTTTTCAACTGCATGGAGGCGGCGGGAGCGCTTTTTGGTGCAGCAGTTTGCTTCTGGCTGGGTTCTTTAGCTCAGCCAGAGTTTTTTCTCTGCCTTTTCCTGGGGGTTGTTTCCCCTCTGTAGCTGGGAATATCAGGTCTAGCTTTGGGGCCCTCTTCAGTCCCCCTGTCCTGATAGTTGGGGTGGTCTGCACTGTTGCTGGGCGGGCCGTTTAGGGGGTCTAGCTTTGGGGCCCTCTTCATTTCCCCCGTCCTATTGTTGGAGTGGTCTGTACTGTTGCTGGGTGGGGCGGTGGCCATTTTCCCTGCTTATTACTCCCCTGTTGCTGGGTGAGGTGGCGGCCATTTTTGCTGCTTATTACTTCCCTGTTTCTGGGCAGGGCGGCAACCATTTTCTCTGCTTATTACTTCCCTGTTGCTGGGCAGGGCGGCGGCCATTTTCTCTGCTTATTATTTCCCTGTTGCTGGGCAGGGCAGCGGCCATTTTTTCTGCTTATTACTTCCCTGTTGCTAGGCAGGGTGGTGGCCATTTTTTGTTAATCTCTGCTTAGAACCACCCCTCCCCCCGTTTTTTGCAGGCTAGATATTGGACTTGCTAGCCATGCCTAAGCGGCAAGGAAAATTAAAGGGCAAGAGCCCTGCACCAAAATCCCAGCCTCACCGGCCAGTTTCTTATAAGCACCTGGCGCCTCAGCCTATATCGTCTGAGGACAAGGATGACTCCTTTGAGCAGTCTGTATTAGCTAAGTTGGCTGCTTTGGAGGGTTCTAGTGGCAAGCCCCATATCACAGAGGTTGGGGGTAAGAAGGGTGTTTCATCCAAAGCTGTCAAGGCTGCTGATAGGAAACGGATGCAAGAAGAGATTCTTAACCGCTTGTCTTCTCTTGAGAGCAGGTCTGGCCCTGTTGAGATGGATGGAGCATCACCTCTCCTGGTGGAAGTTCCTGATATGGACGCCCGACAAGGTGTGCAGTTTGGTAGGGGCGAGTCTGTACAACGCACTAATGTAGCTTGGGGCCATGTGGGCAGTCAGATACATTTTGGGCGTGTGGTTAATAGCCAATCTGCAGTGTTTACTAATCCTCAGCCTTGGGCTTGGGGTTTTAATTTGGCTAACCATCTAGCGTCTTGGGGTAGCATGCCTAGCCAGTTTCCTGGACTATCCTTGGCCCCTTGTGGTGGCTGGGGCTTCCCTTATCCCTGGGGCCCATCTTACTCTTTGGTGCCTGCTAAGGCCTTACCTTTTGGTGGTCTGGCTCTTCCCTTAGGGGATCACTTGTTGCCAGCCACCAAGAATAAAATATTAAAGGATGAATTTGTGGACCTTTTTCTCTGCTCTACAGGGAGCTTGAGAAAAAGGATAAGGAGGATCTTGATGATAGGGAAAAGGAGAAAATCAAATGGCATAAAGTTGATAGGACCTGGGCAAATTGGGTGCCAGGTTTCATTATTTACGCTGGAATAATTTCCAGGTCTCATCCATGGAGGGCCACTTCCCTTTTCCAGTATTTTGATACTGGATACCGGTGTATAACTTACCATTTTTAGGTAAAATTATCGAGAGGGCAGTGGCGCTGCAGCTACAAAGATTTCTAGATTACGCTTCTATCCTAGACCCGTGCCAGTCCGGTTTCCGGCCGGGCCACGGGACGGAGACGGTCCTGGTCGCCTTGGCGGATGACCTCCAACGGCAACTGGACTGAGGCGGTGTAGCAGTGCTGATGTTACTAGATCTGTCGGCTGCATTTGATACGGTCGACCATCGGCTACTGATCCACCGCCTCGCCGACATAGGGGTTAGGGGGTTGGCTTTACAATGGCTCTCCTCCTTCCTCATGGGTCGGGGACAAAGGGTGGCGATTGGGGGTGAACGATCCCAGAGGCGCACACTAGACTGTGGGGTGCCTCAGGGAGCAGTTCTCTCCCCGATGTTATTTAACATCTACATGCGCCCCCTTGCCCAGATTGCCCGGAGGTTTGGGCTGGGTTGTCATCAATATGCAGATGACACCCAGCTCTATCTGCTAATGGACGGCCGGCCTGCCTCCGCCCCGGGGAACCTGGACCGGGCCTTACAGGCTGTTGCAACGTGGCTTAGGCTGAGTGGACTGAAGTTAAACCCAGCGAAGACAGAGGTTCTCTATGTGGGTCATGGCACTCTGGGGAAGGAAATATCTCTCCCGACCTTCGATGGTGCGCCACTAAAGACGGCGCAGCGGGTGAAGAGTCTGGGTGTTTTACTGGAGCCTTCATTATCAATGGAGGCCCAGATAACAGCCACTGCCAAGTCGGCATTTTTCCATCTGAGGCGGGCGAGGCAGTTGGCCCCTTTCCTAGAGCGTCAGGACCTAGCAATGGTGATCCATGCGACGGTCACCTCAAGATTGGACTACTGTAACGCCCTCTACATAGGGCTGCCTCTGTGCCGGACCCGGAAGTTACAACTAGTGCAGAACGCCGCGGCCAGACTGTTGCTTGGTCTCCCAAAATGGGAACATATACGGCCGGGGCTACGTGAACTGCACTGGCTACCGATTGTATACCGGGTCCAGTACAAAGTGCTGGTCATTACCTTTAAAGCCCTATATGGCCAAGGACCAGCCTACCTGAAGGACCGTCTCTCCCCGTACGAGCCCCAGAGAGCATTGAGGTCAGTAGGAAAAAACAGATTGACTACCCCTGGGCCAAAAGAAATCAAACTCCAAAACACCCGCACACGGGCCTTTTCTTCCACGGCCCCATATCTTTGGAACCAGCTCCCAGAGGAGGTGCGGGCCCTGCAGAACCTCGATCAATTCTGCAGGGCCTGCAAGACCACCCTTTTTAAACTGGCATTTCCAAATAGCTGAATTACAAGTGCACAACAAAGAAATATTCGCCATCGATATCAACTGACAGATATAGCGTCAGCGACAATAATACAATTAGATTTAACTAATGTAACTTAATTTAATGCAATTAGATTAATAATGGTTTTAATTAATGTATTAACTGGTTCTTAAGGCTAATCTAATGTTTATTAATGCAATGGTTTGTTAATGTATTGTTGTTTTTCCCTGTTGTTAGCCGCCCTGAGCCTGCTTGGCGGGGGAGGGCGGGATACAAATAAAATTTTACTTTACTTTACTTTACTTATATCATATACAAGAGCTACACCAGCTTTAGTGGCCCTGCATGGCTTCAGTACAATGAGGAAATCAGGATGAGGGCTGCCTTGAACCCATCCCTTCAATGGGATCAAATTCAACCACAGTTGTGGCTGCAGGTTATGTCTCCAGCGAGACCTAATCTTGGAGTTAGGTCAGACAGTGGCCATGTTGTGCAGCGCACAGCCACTGCTTCTGGTTCCTGCTTGCTCTGCTGGGAGTTTGAGTCGTAGGGGGTGTGTGGAAGGAAAAACTGCCCATTTAAGCACGAGTGCCCTCTGTGCAGAGGGTCTCATTCCTTTACGAATTGTTCCTGGGGTAAACCCAGGAGGGGGCTGCACAGGCAGGGCTCTGGTGGGACAAATAAGCCTTTTGGAAAAGGGCCCCATCCCGATAAGGGTGACAGTGCTTGAGGCCTGGCTCCTTAATTATCCTAAGGTTGAGGAGAGAGTTTACTTGTTCAACGGTTTTAAGTTCGGTTTCAGAATTCCTTGTCAGGGACCCAGAAGGCCGTTTATGGCCAATAACCTGAAGTCAGTTACAGGTATGGAGCATACAGTTCAACAAAAAATAGGGAAAGAATTGTCTGAGGGCAGGGTGATTGGTCCATTTCCTGCACCTCCTGTGAGTTCTCTGTGGGTCTCTCCTTTGGGCATTGTGCCTAAAAAGACCCCAGGGGAGTTTAGATTGATCCACCATTTATCTTACCTTCGTGGGGAGTTGGTGAAAGATGCCATATCCAAGGTATTGTGTACCATGCGCTACACATCTTTTGATGCAGCTGTTCACATGGTGAGGTGCTGTGGGGTGGCTGCTGAGTTGGCGAAATGTGACATAAAGTCTGCCTTTTGCCTTCTCCCTGTTCATCCTTTGGATTTTGAATTGCTAGCTTTCCAATTTGATGGGCAGTTTTACATGGATAGGGCCTTGCCCATGGGGTGCTTTGTTTCTTGTGCTGCATTCAAGTGCTTTAGCTCTTTTTTAGAATGGGGTGTGTGCTGTAGGGCTGGTTTAAGAAATGTGGTGCATTACCTTGATGCCTTTTTGTTTGCCAGCCCCTTGGGCTCCAGCCAGTGTGCCCACTTGCTGGCAGCCTTTACAGCGCAGTCTGAGGAGTTGGGCGTCCCCCTAGCCCATGAGAAGACAGAGGGCCCTACCCAGCAATTGACATTCTTAGGTGTTGAACTAGATTCCTTGCAGCAAACCTTTTGCCTCCCAGGGGAAAAAAAATTGAGGCTCCAGGGGCTGGTTGCCCAGTTTTTGTTGTGGCAGAAGGCAACCTTGAAGGAGTTGCAGCAGTTAGTGGGACACCTAAACTTTGCTTGTTAGGTGATCACTCTTGGTCATCCTTTCTTGAGGAGGCTGTGTGATGCAATGGCTGGTCTACGCCAGCCGCATCACAGAATTAGGATTTCTGGATGCATACCGGAGGACCTCTTCTTGTGGCAGGCATTTTTGACCTCATTTAATGGTGTCTCCTTTTGAAGGGAGGATTTGAGGTTGGAAGCCGAGCTTCAAATTACATCTGATGCTGCAGGGTCCTTGGGATGTGGTGTCTATTTTTGCGGACAATGGTGCGCGGAGGACTGGCCTATAGAATGGGTAGATGCCGGGTGGACCAGGGACTTGACCTTCTTAGAGTTCTTCCTGATCTTGGTGGCCGTTTGGTTGTGTGGAAATGAGTTGGCGGACCACACAGTCCAGTTTTGCTGTGACAATTTAGCTGTGGTGCATGTCATCAATTCCCTGAATTCTAAATCACCCAGGGTTATGAGGTTAATTCGGGCTTTCACACTGCAATGCCTGCGACGGAATATTTTAATTTTTGCCAGGCATGTGCCTGGGGTGGATAATGGGGTGGCTGATGCTGTCTCTCGCAAACAGATGCAGAGGTTTCGTCAGCTCGCCCCAGACGCAGATCTTCCTACAAGGATGCCCCTGGAGATTTGGATGATTGGCGGGTCGAAGCCAGCAGAGTGATAAGTATCACTATTGCTCCTAGCACTAGAAAATCATACACAAGGGCAGTGAGCCAGTTTGAGAAGTTTAGGAACACCGTAGGTTACAGCATGGAATGGCCTCTTCTGGTGGAGCATTTACTCCACAGTTGCGTATCATTGCAGCGCAGAGGCTGGTAGTTCGATCCATTTGGGACTGGTTGTCTGCTTTGGCTCTTGCCAGTAAAGCCATGGGGTTACAGGAACTAACTAGTGATTTCTGCATTCAGAAGATGCTCGAAGGGTGGGCCAGAGAGGCCGGGGTTAGGTCAGATGCAAGGCAGCCGATTTCACCCATAATTCTTAGGGCTTTATGGTCAGTCTTGGGGCCAGATGTGTCGGTTGGAGTATGAAACATTTCTCTTCCATGCTGCCTCCCAGGTGGCATTTTTTGGGGCTCTTCGGGTGAGTGAGCTGGTGGCTCAGTCCAGAGGGGATGTTTCTGGAAGGGCCTTATTGGCCCAAGACATTTGCATTGCTGATGGAGCGGTATATATCACAGTGTGTTGTTCTAAGACGACCAGTTGCAGTGGGGAAACACTATTAGTTTGTGCGCCTGTTCTGAGGGGGAACTGTGTCCTGTAGCGGCTTTAACGTGCTATCTAGCTGCCCGCAGTTCTGGGGCTGGTCTGTTGTTCCAGCATGGAGATGGTAGTCCCCTGATGAAGCATCAGTTTTGGTCTCTGACTGTCAAAGCTCTCGCCAGGCTTGGCCTGGCAGGGGTTAAGTTTGGCACTCAGTCTTTCCGCATAGGGGCGGCTTCTACTGTGGTGGCTCTGGGGTACTCCCCACCGTCCATTCAGAAGCTTGGTAGGTGGTGTTCTTTGCCTGTAAAGGCTATGTCCGCCCTCTGGCGCTGCAGTAACTGGCATCAGGTTATTGAGGGTGAGGTTATTCACTGTTTTCTTCTTTTCTCAGGTGCTGTTGTCCATGGGGAGAGACGATGCGTCCTCATATGCAGGCACAGCTTCATGTTCTGGGCTGCCCATAGGGCCAGGAGGACTTCAACTGGGTCACAACTGGGCTCAGCAAGTGGGCTACCATAGAGTGGTGTGGACTGCAGGGTCTCCATTGGTCGGGCCTGTTGCCCTTGCTTTTTGAAAATGTTCATGTTTTGCTTTCACATGTTGTGGTGATACATTTGGGAGGAAACGATCTAGGCTTGCTCAAGGGTAAAGCCCTTGTGCTGCAGGCCAGGAATGACTTTTGAATCATTTGGAGTCGTTGGCCTCAGGTTTTGATTGTGTGGTTGGCCATGATCCCGCACCAGGTATGGCGCGGGGCATGGGATCCATGGGCGATTGAGAGAGCTCACCGCAAAGCCAATTTAGAAATTAGAAAAACCCTTGGGGGTGGGTTGGGCCACTTTCTCTCTCATCCTGGGATCCATGCTGATTGCACGGATTTATACAGGATTGATGGCGTCCATCTTTCCAATAAGGGAAACGACATTTTTTTTGGATGACTTAAAACTTGGGCTTTGGGAATTGCTAGGCATTTACTGGGCGCAGCTGCCTAAGTAGAGGCTTGGCCTCGCGGTGGCTGGGTTTTTTGCCTAACTTCCGTTATGCAGCTTGGTAAGCACCAATAGCACCTCAGTTTTGGGGCATGGGGTCTAGCGAAATCATTCCTGGCCCATGCGGACTAATTGAGTGATGAAGCGGACTCCCTTGGGTTTGCATGGATTGATCCGCCCTTCAGTCATGCGGACGGGGGCTGGAACTCCAGGCCGGGTACGAGCCATGCAAGGCCGGCCGGGTACGAGCCATGCAAGGTGGCAGGGTGGCTCACCTGTCATGAGGCAGGGGAGGGGTATTTCGTCCCCTGGCCCTGCTGTGCTGCCTGTTATGTTTATAGCCCTTGTTGTTAATTTAATAATAAAGAAAGTGGCCCTTAGTTACCCAAACCCTTGTGTCCGTCTCTTCCTTCCGTCTGTGGGGGCAAACTATATTCTTTACATGATTTGTATATGTACCATGTATTCAATGGTGAAAGAGAACTTTAAAAAAATGTATACCCACTAGTCTTGAATATATGTCAATATTATTTCGTAAGTTAAATTATTTTATAACCATTAAATGAAACATTAAGAGACTAATTTCAAGTGTTTTGTCTGATGGTTTAAATTTTAACTTTTTAAAAAAATAAAAGTCAAATATACTACACATCCCTGGGTGTTCAAGAAGAGAAGAAACAAAAAGAATTCTTGAAGTGTTACTTTTCTTTATAGCAGAATATAAGAGCCAAAATGGCCTTTCTTTAGAGAAAGTGTGTGCCTCTGACAGAAGTTGCAAGAGAAAAAAAAAGAGGCTCACTGACTCACATCCTTCAGATGTTATTGCTAAAAACTAATGAGCTACATCGAGGGACAATGAAGAGTTCTGATATGACTTCTTTGATTGAATAGAACCTCATTAGGAAATCAAATCATTTTTGTATCATAATGTGTTTTGACACTGAGCATGAATACCATGGTGCTAAGATGATATAGCCCTTCCTTGTTTTCATTTTTTAAATTAATCTTGCAGAGTTTTGAAGTCCAACACTCTAAATATAAATTGTACTAAAATATATCACCATTTTAAATGTTACTTCCTTTCCTGACAGAAATTATAGACCATTTTTTTCTCTTTTCCCTTGATTACAGGAAACCTTCACAGTCAAAGCAACAGGAAAAAAATGTGTTCTGCATTGCCCTGGAGGCAGAGATCTGGTTGAATCGTAATGTTCTCTATATATCAATTTCTTAAGCATGGCCCCTATCTGTGGATATTTAAATCTGTGGATTGGGGCCATACTGACACCAAACAGATTTTCCTGCAACCTTGGGGGCCTGGCTGCGGTGGCGGTGGCATCCTGGAGTTTCTCCAGTCTCAGCTGTACTGGTAGCAGCATCTGGGAACCTCTACAGGCCTGGCAACAAAGACAGGGGAGCCTCCTCAGGCTCAGAGCAGCTCCTCAAGCTCAGAGCAGAACAGCTGCCACACCAGTAAGATAAGAGGGGAGAGGAAGAGAGATGGAGAGGAATATTGATAAAAAGCAGGGCTTTTTTGTAGCAGGAACTCCTTTGCATATTAGACTACACACCCTTGATGTAGCCAATCCTTCAAGAGCTTACAAGGCTCTTAGTACAAAGCTGTATACGGCTCCTGTATAATGGCTTCCAATTGGATTCGGAAGTATACGGCGCCATATACTTCTGAATCAGGGGGGATTCAGAGGTTTATTCGGTTCGGCCGAACCAAATGCACACCCCTACCTCCCAGTTTCTTACCTTATCTTTATTGCCATTCACCCCAAACTACACATCACAAATAGTCATTGTCATGCATACACTTCCAAAGATAAAGGGGTGGATTAACAATCTGTAGGACCCAAAACAGAACTGAGCACACACACCACACAAACTATATGTCTCACCAAACTGAGCCCACAAAACTGTAGTTACATATCCACCTTTCCTTGCTTCCATTAGTCATCCTGCCCCACCTTTGAAATTTTCCTTCAGTATAATTCAACAATATCACAAAGATTGGTTTAAACAGGAACCTAAACTGTGTGGTCAAAACTAGCTTTGGTTGTAACTAGATCTTTTCCCTCCTTTGTGGCATAATGTGTTTCCTGCAAAAAGAGCAGCATAACAAAAGAGTAGCATAACAATACAAACAATCTGGTTTACTGATAGCAAACACATGTTACACACAAAAGGTCCAAGGTTCAAGCTCTGCATCTCTTTGTAAAAGCTCACAGGTTATAGGAAAGACTACTTTGCTGGAACCCTGGGTGGTCCTTACCTGCTTTCTCCTGTCAATGACTTGCCATGGCCACAAGAAGGGTGAAATGGAAGTTGCCAGACTAGCTCAAGAGGGGCCCACTGGGGTCAGTTCAGTTTGGGGTGCCGTTTATGGGCTACCCCAAACCTCAAACTGAATAATCCTTTTTTAGTTTTGTTCCCATCCCTATTGATAAGTGCTGGAGATTAGTAAAATATCTTCAAGATTAATTTGTTGTAATTTTGCCCAACAGGCACTATTTATTTCAAAACAAAAACAAAAAGGTGCTATATTGTCAGTGGGTGGAAAGCAGGCAAGAAGAGTTCTGTCTCCTTGGTCTTCCATTCACAAGATAAGAAGCAGAGCCGGCATGTGGGAGTCGGCAGGGTAGGCAGCCGCCTAGGGTGCCACCTTGCCACGGGGACAGGCTCCCCCTCCCCACTCACACTGAGGGAGCTCATTTCAGAGAGAGCTGGCTGGGCAGTAGCCGCCTGTGCACTTCTTCCTTTGTTCCAATTCTGAACGCAGGAAAAAGCACGTGGATGGCCACTGCCCAGCCAGCTCCTTCTGAAGGGGAAAGATGGCTTGGTGATGGGCAGACCACCCACCCCTCTGCTTTTTCAGAGGGAGCTGGTTGGGCAGCGACTGCCCACATGCTTTTTCCTGTTCTGATTCGGAACACAGGAAAAAACACAAGGGCTGCCACTGCCCAACCAGTTCCCTCTGAAGAAGCAGGCAGAGGGCTGGATGAAGAGTGGGTGCCAAGCCTTCTTCCCCCCTTCAGAAGGAGCTGTCTGGGCAATGGTCACCCACACACTTCTTCCTGCATTCCAATTCGGAATGCAGGAAAAAGCATGCTGGTGGCTGCTGCCCAGTCAGCTCCATCTGAAAAGGCAGAGGGCTGGGCGGGCCAAGCGATAAAGTCACTTTCGACGTCATCATGCCATGCACACTTCGCGTCTGCAGTTACTGTCGAGGGGGGGGGGCGTTCTGCCTGGGGCGGCAGAACCCTTAGCGATGGGCCTGATAAGAAGATATCAGAGGGGGCAAAGAATGTTCTATAGAACAGGCTTGCTTATTAGGAACAGGGAAGATGCCTCTTCCCTTTGCTGCCTTCCTTTCCCCCCATTCTGAGAATATTTTCCCTCTTTCTCCCACTCCCTGTCTGTCTTCTTCCCCTTATTTTTCCCTCCTCCCTGTCAATCCTCCCCCACACAATTTACCCCTTTCATTCTCTGACAATCCTTTTTTTCCCCTTTGTACCTACCCTCTCTCTTTTGCCCCCACCCCTTTGCCTTCATTCTTCCCCCTCCCCTTCTCTGTCAACTTACGCTTCCTAAATTCCTCCCCTCCCCTTCTCTGACAATCCCCCTCTTTCTTCCGCCTCCCCTTCATTATCAACCCACCCCCATTCACTATTTCTTCCCTCTTTCTCCCCTTTCCCTTCTCTGTCAACCTACTTCCTCTCTATTTTTTTCTCCCAACCTTCTGACAATTCTTGTTTTTTTCAGGGCTTTTTTTGTAGCTGGAACTCCTTTGCATATTAGGCCACACACTTTTTTAACAGTTGAGTTTGATGGCATTTTCTCAGTGATTTGGATCTGTTGCTGTTGGTTTTGCATCCTGTCCTGTTGTCACTTTCCTGGTTCTGTTTTTTTTTTTTTTTTTAGGGGGGGGGGTGTTGTTGACTGATTTGGCCTGAGGTTTTTTATTGTTTAAAAAGTCACTTTTTAAACAGTTGAGTTTCTCGGCCTTTTCTCAGTGATTTGTTTGGATCTATTCTGTTGTTGGTTTTGCATCCTATCCTGTTGTTTCTTTTTCCTGGTTCTGGTTTTGGGGTGGGGGTGGGGGTGGAGGGTGTTGACTGATTAGGCCTGAGGTTTTTTATTGTTAAAAATGTCACTTTTTTAACAGTTGAGTTTCTTGGCCTTTTCTCAGTGATCTGTTTGGATCTGTCGTTGTTGGTTTTGCATCCTGTCCTGTTTTCCCTTTTCCTGGTTCTGGTTTGGGAGGGGGGGGATTAAAAGTTAAGTTTCTTTCTGTCACATTTGGGTTTTTTAAAATTACCGCTGGTTGGTGCAGGGGGTTGGTGTGTGGGCTGTGTGGGGTGGGTCACTTCCATGTTTTTATAGAGTTATTTTTGGAATCTGAGGGTGCTTTTGGTTTGGCTAGGGCCACTAAATAGGCTGCCCCACTAATAAGGGTGTTTTTAGGGATTCGGTTTTTTGAATTTTTTTTAAAAAATAATTCAGTTTAGGGCTTTATCTTCTTTCAAAATTCAACTAGGCCAGATAGAGGCAATTTAAAAAGATTTTAGGTTTCTCATAAAAGGCAGTGTGACTACTAGGGCACATCAGGCTCCCTTTTAAAGAGACTTTATCTTCTTTCAAAATTCAACTAGGCCAGATAGAGGCAATTTAAAAAGATTTTAGGTTTCTCATAAAAGGCAGTGTGACTACTAGGGCACATCAGGCTCCCTTTTAAAGAGACTAGGGTTGCAGTGCATCTTGCTCTTGGATATAATGAGAATATAGTGGAGCTTGATAGACCTCTTGTAGCTAGGATATGGCTGCTGATGACCCAGAATAAAGAACGGATGACACTTCCTGGGTGTATGTCTCAAAGGGGACACCAGTGTCAGGGATGAAAGAAGTTACTTCAAAGTGGGGTGCTGCATTCCTGATAAAGTTATTGTTATAAAATATGCATTACCTTTAGGATGGGACAGATCTGTTTGCAATTTAGCTCCTTGTTTTCACTTCCAAATAGTTTTCCAGGTTGGTATTCTGCTTGGCATTCCTTGTGAGGTCACTTTTAGGCCAGGCAATGTGTTAGATTCAATATTTTACTTGGAGTGATATTAAATGAAGGGTGCTTGGACATTTCCTCTATGGTTCCCAACTACCCATCTTAAGGAGGAGGCTGACAGCCAACAGCAGAGGTTACGCAAATAAGAGTCATTTCATCTTTAGCAGCCTAGGCTCCCGGAAAACCAAGATTGTTTCCTCTAGGAGATGCCAGAAGTGGCAGGACTATGCTTAAATCAATACCATAAGAAAGTCAAAATAAGGTGAAATTAGGGTTGGTTGAGCATAGCACATGATGGGAATGGTAGTTTTTACTCCAAGCATCAGACATCAGAACAGCGTAACCATTCCAGTTTCAGGGGTGGGTGGGAAACTTAACACAGAGTGATGAAGACCAACACCCGTTTAGATCTGCAGCTCATATTGATTTCAGTATGAAAGATCTAGGTAGGCAGACATATTGCTCTGAAGCAATAGAACAAAGCTGGAGTCCAGTAGCATCTTTAAGACCAACAACATATTATTTAGAATGTAAACTTCTGTGTGAATGCACACTTCATCAGACAATGAAACGGAGTACAGGGAGCAGAGTTAAGCATGCACAATAGTACCAAGTTAGAATCTATGGCAAAATAGTACAATTAACAAATTGAAAGAACAACCAGTTTGGTTTAGGTATCATTTATTGTCCTGGAAAACAGCAAAGTCAATAAACATGTCAGAGTTGAAGAGTGATGGTGAGAGTGTCACAAGGCAATAAATGCAGTTTGCTAATTGCTCTATAGCTCCTCAAGGCTGGGTTAAACTGAGAACATGCTTTTCTCAGAGGTGTAATTGTCCACCTAGTTTACTTTTTAACATGTAGTAGACATTATAAACATCATTCTAGTTTGCCAATACAAAAATAATACAGTCAAAGATGGGTTTAGTATATGTAATGAGATAAAAAACCAATATCTCTCATTTAAGTTTGTCAATTAAAAAAAAAAAAGATTCTGATACACTATTCTAAAAGAGAAATACATTGGAATCCTGTGGATATATAGCTCTACTTGGTGAGAATGGCTTTAGCATATGTAATGAGATTTTTAATAACCTAAAATCCCTGTTCAGTCCTGGGGAGGTATTTGTTCCAAGTTTTATAGTAATTTATAATTCAGCAATTTCCCTCTCCATTCTGTTCCTGAATTTGGACCCTGTAAATCCAGCCCTCGCCAACTATGGACGACTGGTAGAGCAGAGTCAGCTGGAGATCTGCTATGAGTTTGGTGTCTCTAGCTTGCACAGGATCTGTTCTGTATACTCCTGAACCTGTGCCTGTCATTTCCCCAGAAGGCACTTTCCTGGGGGCACCTTCTTGGGATGGGGGACATAACTCAGACCCCATAAATCCAATCACCACTGATCTTGGAGGACTGGTAGAGGAGAATTAGCCAGAGGTCCTCTGTGAGTTTGGTGTATCTAGCACACCAGGTAGTTATTCTACCTCACTTCAAACTTCATGAACTGAACCAGTTTGTTTGGCATCAAAAAGTTTGAGACGGTCCATGGTTCACAAACCATGCATGCTATGACCCATAAACCAAACTGACTTTTTCCAATTCATTCCCAGCCCTAGTCTTTTGGCTCATACACAAGCAATAGGCAGGCATCATCTGCCTGCTACTTTTGGGGTCCCCCAGCACTGCTTTACTCCTTCAGAAAGGTGTTGGCGTTCCGTATCACCTAAGGTAAGTGCGGATTGTGTTATCCATGTCCAAAATTAACATGATTTAAAGAATTTTAAATCATGTGTTTCAGATTTTCTTCTTTTAACTCCTTTTCTATGTTTTATTTTCCATTGCCTGTCATTCTCTGGAAATAATGTGGAGATAAATCTGTCCCACTTCCCTGAGACATAACCTGTAAATATAGGTAAGAGCTATGTTTGATAGAAAGTATTGGATTTTGAAGGTTTCAAAATGCCCATGAATGCAATGCTGATGAGATTCTTCTTTCTCTAAGAAGTATTATCTATCAATCCAATCAAGTAGGTAGATCTGATTTATTTCTCCAATGTAATTTTCAGATGAATTAATTGACCTGGACTACTGTTTCAATCAGCCAATAGCATTTTACGTCATGGAGACCACATTAGTAAAATATGGCATAGCAGTGGCTGTCAATGACTGTTTGTGATGGTGTCCTAAATGAAATTAAGCACTGTCTCCCTCCTGTCTAGTGGGACCACTTTAATGATTTATTGCCTAAGCAAAGTGAGTCTTCCTTTGGCATTTTCAGCATCCCAGTTTTTGTTAGTTTCTTTAAAAAAACATGATAACTCTGCTAAACACTGAGATACTGGAATGCAATTTGCAGACATGTTCACAACACAATGTAATTTTGTGTTTTGAGGTTGAATACCAGATTGCCGTCATACCTGCTTTCAAAGAGTGTGGGGGGGAAAACCCAAATGCAGCATAACACGGTCTGCCTTGCATGCTGGTATATTAGAATAAAACTGGTGTATGTGCATGCTTAGGACAACATTCTGCATTTCAAACAGGCATCTGAGATCAATTATCAGTTCCATTTTAAAGGAGGATGGGAAAGGGACAGGGAAATAATGTAGAACCATGTTTCCCTCAAAGACTGAAACTTGGATTGAAAATTGGCAAGTGCACTCATGGGAATTTATTCAAAAGTACACTCATGGGAATGTATCCATTTTCTCCAGGGGAACTGATCTCTGTCATCTAGAGAGCTGTTGTAATTTTGGGTGATCTCCAGCTCCCACCTGAAGGTTGTCAACCCTAGTTCCCTGGAGGGAACAGCTGCTTGGGAGAATGGAGTCTATGGCATTAAACCCCTCTGAGGTCTCTCCCCTCCTCAAATCCCACCCTCCCCTAGCTCCCTACTCAGAACTGAACTCCAGACAGCAGAGACATCCCCAGAATTATAAATGAACTCCAGACAACAGACATCTGTCCCTCTGGAGAAAATGGCTGATTTGGAGGTTGACTCTATGGCTTTATAGTTGGCTGAGGGCTCTCCCTGCCAAACCCTGCTTTCCTCAGACTCCACACCCAAATCTTCAGGAATTTCCCAGTCTGGAGCTGGCAAACTAGGAGTTACCAGATCCCTCAGAGCAGCCAGTAGGGGATGGGGAGGTACATTTACTGGGAGTGAGGAGGAACACCAGAAAGTAACACAATGTGCCTATATGACCCAGATGTAGGCTTCCCAACCCCCCTGCCCTGGCGGGGGACCCCCGAATTTGCAGCCTCCTCCCCCGCTCTCCAAAAATCCGGAAGCGGGGGGGGGGGGAGAGAACATACAAGTAGGCATCATGTTGTTGTAGAGCTCCTGATCAATTGTAAAATGTGTGCCCCTTTAAGGCTGTGCAGGAAACAGGAAACAGGAAGGGCTTCATTGGAAAGGGTCAGTAAGTTTCCATGGAGAACGGCCCCTCCCTTTCTTTTGCTTTCGTTTTCACAGCAAGTGAAGTTCTGCAGGAAGAAGACCCAGTAAGTATTTGTGTGTGTGAGAGAGGGAGGGGGCAGGGGATTGCCTGGTTTGGAGGCCCTCCCCACTTTAGAAAGCGTGGTGGGGGAGGGAAATGTCTACTGGGCACTCTGTTATTCCCTATGGAGAATGATTCCCATAGGGAATAATAGGGAATTGATCCGTGGGTATTGGGGGCTCTGGGGGGGCTATTTTTTGAGGTAGAGGCACCAAATTTTTAGTATAGCATCTAGTGCCTCTCCTCAAAATACCTCCCAAGTTTCAAAACGATTGGACCAGAGGGTCCAATTCTATGAGCCCCAAACGATGGTGCCCCATCCTTAATTATTTCCTATGGAAGAAAGGCATTTAAAAAGGTGTGCTGTCCCTTTAAATGTGATGGCCAGAACTCCCTTAGAGTTCAATTATGCTTGTCACATCCTTGTCCCTGGCTCCACCCCAATGTCTCCTGGCTCCACCCCCAAAGTCTCCTGGCTCCGCCCCCAAAGTCCCCAGATTTTTCTTTAATTGGACTTGGCAACCCTACCCAGAAGTGACACAGGCATGTCAGGAGGCAACAGTTTTTTGGGCAAAATTTTATAGTAGAATTAGCTTCTACCATGGAATTTTGCCCAAAAACTAGATCCCTGCCCCCTGATGTGCCTATGCCACTTCTGGGTCACATAGGAACATCACATTAATTTTGCCATTCCACCATTTGAGGAGAATAATTCTTCCCCACTTGTCAGCTGGTGGGTGGTGGAGAGGTGAGGGCTGAAAATGGGAGAACCCCACTGCTCATACCTGGGGAGGGGTCCGACATCCTTATGGCAGCCCTAGTTGGGCCTGGTCCTAATAACTCCTCCCTGAAAGGCCAAAATGGGCCTGGAAAGGGCTCTGCCTTCTCCCCCTGCCTTCTTCTCAAAGAAACCCAGTTTGGAATACTGTGGTTGCATAGCAACAGCCAGTGAGGGAATCCATTGCTTAAAGCTACAGGCACTTCTTTTTATCATTTTTGGCTTTTTATAACTCCTCAATGTATTTTTTTAAAAAAAATATTTCACATTTTTCTGCAAACCTGGGTGCCATTTTCATGTTTGCCTTGTCCATTTAAGTATCTAAAGACTGACCAACTATAAGATCGGAGCCGGATTAAACCCTGTGTAGCCCCTAGGCAGTTGAAATCTCGGGGACCCCCCTCCTAAATTATCTCCTACTTAACCTATATGTTAATCTGGCCCTGCCTGGCCTTGTACACTTACCTAGGCAGCTGAAATCTCAAGGGCCCCCCCATCACAAATTATCTCCTACTCAACCTATATGTTAATCTGCCCCTCCCTGGCCTTGTTCACTTAACTGCAAAAAACTCCCACTGAAAATAGTTTAGAGCACACAAAAGCTTACGTTCTAAATAAAACTAAGTTGGTCTTAAAGGTGAAATTGACTCCTATTTTGTTCTACTACTTCAGACCAACATGTCTGCCTACTTGGATTTGTGAACATAGCAGGATTTACTTTAACAGAAATATACGCAAGCCTCATTTTGGGCAGGAGATCACAGGAGTGAAGCTCCAGAAACTCTAAATTTTATTGTGCTCTTTCTTTCTTAGCCCCCCCGCCCAAAAAAAAAATTGCTTCTGGGCTCCATTGTTCAACCCCCCTTTGAGAATTTTGCTGTACTCTAAGATTGGACAAACTTTCTAATATTTTTCCCCACAAAAAATGGGGAAATAACCAAAACATATAAAGCAGACAGATGAAAGTCTTCATCATGCCACTGTGGCCACATAGGAACAAGTAATTTAAAAAGGATGCTTCTTGAATTACAATTGTCATAATAAATACTTACTCCCATCATCCACACAGTGTTTTGTAATAAACACTGTGTGGATGATGGGAGTAAGATTTTATTATGACAATTGTAATTCAAGAAGCATTTTAAGGTAGATGCTGAGCTGATATAATTCAGTACACCTTCCAGTGTTGTCAGGGGCATGTAACATATGCAAATGAGTTATGCAGATGAGTTGCTAATTAACTCTGGCACATCTTTTTCTACAATATGACCCCTGAATAAATGCAAAATCAGTTTGTGAATATGACAAGGATGAGAGAAACAGCCTAAATAATAAAAAACCCTTCGCCCCCCCCCCAGTTGGAATAATGAGGCAAACACAGTAGTTTTGGGTAATAAAACAGGACAACTTTATTAAACATTTCAACGGCATAGCGCTAACTAAACTGCTGGATAGGCCAAGGGAAACCCATGACCCTTCCTTGTCTGGCAAGGGCAGAAGCCAGTTTGTATTGGCTAATGCCAGGTCAGTTAAGGTCAGGTTTACCCTCTCCTGCCTGGGCCCCGCACCCCCCAGAGCAGGCCCTAACAGAGGAGGGTATCTTGTGGTAGGCATCACAGCAGAGAGCCGTACAGCCCAGCTGCCGTTCCATCCCGCCACTTCCCCTCAAACGGGGTAAGCCAAGGGTGCTCACTGGTGTCCTTAATAGCCCTGAGCACACTCCAGCTACCGCCAATGCTGAGTTGCAGCTTAGGCACTTGCACCCACTGGGTGGCCCAGAGCCACACGAAGTCCCAGCCGTAGGTCTTGCAAAAAGGCCATGTTACCCTTCACAGACAGACGGACTCCATCACCTCAATACAGGTCCACCAACTCTGACCTTATAGCAGGATGCGGCAGGTAAATGACCAAGCTACCACACAAGGCCTTCTGAACAGCCCTGTTGGCCTTGCGCCTAGCCCTTTTGATCCCCGCTGGATCCCAGGCCGACAGCTACACCCTGTGAGGAAGAATGGCAGACCAAAGAATCAGCACCCTGGGCCATCTTCTCTGAATGATCCAAAGATCCTCAATCGCCTGCAACGAAAGGGCCCTCCCTTTCAAAAGGCTGAGATCATTGCCACCATGGTGGACCACCAGAATGTGCAGCAGAGGACTGTTCCTCCCCTGGAAGAGGAGTGGCAAGAGCCTGGACCAACGTAGGCCCCGGCACCCCTGCCACTTCACCATGGCCCATTCGCTGAGCCCCAGCTCCAATTGGCATCCAGATCCAATTGGCATCCGCTGGGCTTGATGGGCCACCCAAAACACCATGCTGTGGCCAGCCATCAGAATCCTTCGCCTCACATGCCACACCACAGCGCCTAGAAGATAGAAATTGAACAAGATGAACCACCCAACAGGGTAACCATTTAAACTGGGGACTATTTGCTGTCAAATGGGTGAACATAGTTTCTATAGGCAGAGGACCGCCAACGACCAACCCGCTGAATAGCCGGGCCAGGATAGCCCATTACTGCTGCCGTAGATACAGCTCCAATGCGGAATGAGTGTGTACCAAATTTGACTCCACCAAGACCCAACTTCTCCAGTGCCCTCGGTCCAAAATTAGAACTTGGTTAATGGTGATCAGCAGAATAGGGGTCCCTCAGCCTCACCCCTAGTAGCTATATACTGCCATCCAGGGACGCAAACACAGCCCCCGCCCTAGGCTGCTGTACGGTGGTTGTGGTTGGGAAGGGCTGAATCATTTAAATATGAAGAAAAACAATTATATTTTAATTGAAAAGCTCACCATAATAATAGTTTACATACAAGCTGGAGGAAAATACGTACTACTCTTAAGAATACTACAACTATATTTAATGATTCTATCCGTGAAAAGCATGGCACAGCCGACTTATGGTGACCCCAGAAGAGGAACTTTAAGGGCAAGTGAAAAACACAGGTGGTTTGCCATTGCCTTCCTCTGTAGAACCTTCCTTGGTGGTCTCCCATCCAAGTACTGATCCTATTCAGAGAGGATATCAAGCTCTTCAATGCCTCTTTCTCACTCATGTAATGATTATAAAAGCAATACATTGTAAAAGGAAGCTAGGCAATGCAACCTGCACAAAATGAAAAACAGCCCATATTGCCTGGAGAATTTCAAAGCCAGAATTCAGCCATCTCAGCAAGTGAAGTGCTGGATTAACCAAACAAACATTGCAATAATGCACAATTCGTGTAATTCACTTTAACATTATACATTTACAAATGTTATATTACATTTTTCTCACTGTATAATCAGTTATTTGTCTTGCTTTCAGCTTTTAAGTAAGTTAAAGTCAATAGCTAGGAAGCTTTAACACATATCAGAAAAATCCAGGTGGGCAGCCGTGTTGGTCTGAAGCAGTTAAACAAAGCAGGAGTCAAGTGTACCTTTTAAAACCAACCAAGTTTTATTCAGAACATTTTATATCAGAAAACAACTTTTAAGCCTCGTTGTGTTGTTTAGAAGTAGTGGTGATTAGTGAAATGGCAGAGTCCAGAACAGTTTTGTATCAGCATGGATTATCCCACTTTTACAACTAACAAAACAACTGCTTGCACTACTAGAGATAATGGAAGAGGTACTAGCCATGCACTCTGAGTGCAGCACAACCACAGCTTGGAAGGGAACTGAAATGATGCTGATCAGCAGAACTGGATCTACATGTTTTTTGAGGGGGGCGGAAATTAAAAAATGGTGCCCCCTTATGGGCCATTCTATCTTACGGTCCCATAGAATATAATGGACTCCATACCCAATTTGGCGCCCCCTTCCCTTCAGTGCCAAGGGCAAGCACCCCTCTCTGCCCCCCCCCCCCCAGATCCAGTCCTGCAGATCAGAGCAAGGGCTATTAGGGAAGCTAGGTTACTATGGTGGTGAGCTCTATCAAGCCTTGACAGGAAAGGTGCCCTGAACTCTGCACAACAGAGCAAAGAGAAAGACAGTGCTGTTTCCTGTCACTCAGTCCAATCCCATCCCACATCCAGAAAAGCAAAGACACTGTGCTCTGTTTAGTCTTTCCTTGCCCCTCTGCCAGGCTCTTACCACATTCAGGCAGGGAGGGAGGGTGGGAAGGCTGAAGCTGAAGTGGAAGAAAGCGGGAAGAGGCGGTGGCTGAGGAGGGAAAGCAGCGAATTGAGAGGGGGGGGGGCGGGGAGAAAGCACAGGAAGAGGTGAATCAGTCTCCAGGAGCAGACTGAGAAGAGAGGCTAAGTCAAGAATTTAATATCCAGACAGAAAAAACTGGGGGGTGGGGGGGGGAGCTAAAGGCATGGAGGCCCCTAGGCTGGAGCAGACTTGGCCTATTGGGTTAATCCGATTCTGTATAAGATAGTGTAGCATGATACAGTGTTTCTTTGCTACTATTACTATCCCCCTATCTTACTGACTAAATTGTGTGGCTTCAAGATTTTATTTAATGATGTTATAGGTATCAATTGTCCTATACTTATTGTCCTATACTGTCTTGGTTATGTTTTTGGGAAATAGCTAGTCTGCCCTGTCAGAACATAAAAGGTTAGCACAATGAACATCAGAATGCTCTACTGATAGAAGCTAGTAGTAGCCATGCATACATGACAAATCTTCATGAATGGGGTGGGCACAGGACTCTAGTTTGTAGTAATTAAATTGATTATATTTTTTCATTAAAAGGGAACATGCATGTGAAGTGTAATATAGGGAGAAGTTTTAGTGATATAAACTAAATTTCAAGTTTAAAAGAAACCCTTCAAAGTATTGCATTTAATAGGAGTGATAAATTGAATAATGTATCTTTAAAAAGCAAAATGATTGTAATGGATGATGTACTCTTCACTCCCAGTTTAGCTGCATTACAAAATAATTTGCTAATAACTGTGCAGAAATGGATGAGGTGAAATACAGATTGGCAAAAGTTTCTGTTCAATTTAAAGAATTCTAAAATTACATTCTGTTATTTTAATATCAATCGGCTTTAGCTAATGTGATAAATACTACTTGGCAGTAAACTGCTTTTACTTCCCACTATGCATCAATCTAGAGCTAATGAAAAGAGGTTCAAAAATTGCAGCTTAAAAAATGTTGACTGTGCGTGTCTTGCTACTTTTGTTTCAGATAGTGCAATCCTATTGGGGTGGGGGAAGCATTCAGGGATCCACAACAACCCTGTGAGATAGGTTAGGCTGAGAATGTTATGACTGGCTCAGGGCCATCCAGTGAACTTCTCTGGGAGAGTGGGGATTCAAACAACCCTACACTGGCTCTTCTTTAGGGTTGCCAACTCTGGGTTGGGAAATATCTGGAGATTTGGGAGTGGATCCTGGGAACAGTGGGGTTTGAGGAATGGAGGGCACTCAACAGGATAGAGTTCCATAAAGTCCATCCTCCAAAGCAACCATTTATACCAGGGGAATTGATCTCTGTCTCCTGGAGATCAGTTCTAATTCTAAGAGCTCTCCAGGCCTCACTTGGAGGTTGGCAATCCTGTTTATTATATATTCACAACATGTTGTGCAGGGCCTTGAGACCTTTTGGATCTTTATTGCTTTCTCTCAGGTTTTAAAATGGGGCAGAGGAAATCAATAATTCCTGATCATATATTCCCCGAATCCATTGATATAAGTGATTATGATAACTTCCATTGATATAAATGATTATGATTTCTTTCATTAATTTAAACTGCTTAAAATTAGGCTTGTGGTGGGCTAGGGTTGCCAAGTCCAATTCAAGAAATATCTGGAGACTTCGGGGATGGAGCCAGGAGAATTTGGGGGTGAAGCTAAGAGACATTGGGTGGAGCCAGGAGTAAGATTGTGACAAGCGTAATTGAACTCCAAAGGGAGTTCTGGCCATTGCATTTAAAGGGACCACACACTTTTTAAATGCCTTCCCGCCATTAGAAATAATGAAGCATAGGACCCCCTGGTCCAATTGGACCCCGTGGTCTAATTCTTTTGAAACTTGGAGGGTGTTTTGAGGAGAGTCATCAGATTCTATGCTGTGCATTTGCTGCCTCTACCTCAAAAAACAGCCCCCCCCCCCCGAGCCCCAGATATCCATGGATCTATTCTCCATTATTCCCTATGCCGAATTGGGCTTCATAGCAAATAATGAAGTGTGCAGCAGACGTTTCCTCCCCCCCTTGCTTTCTGATGACCCTGAAGTGGGGAGAGGACCTCCAAACCAGGGGATTCCCTGCCCCCACCTGGGGATTGGCAGCCCTGTGGTGGGCACACCACAGAAATCTAACAACAGAGCAAGGCTTAGGCTTTCCAGGTATCCACCCACAGCATGGAAACTGAGGATCAACGCCTGCTCAGAAAGTCTGAAGCTCTGCCCCCCAGACTGTATGGCCTACCTAAGATCCACAAACCCAATGTTCCTCTTCGACCGATAGTCAACGCCATCGGCTCACCTACCTACGCCATAGCCAAACACTTGACCGGCCTTCTTCAACCCCGTGTGGGCAACACCACCTCTTACATTAGGGACTCATCACATTTTTGGGAAAAAATCAAACCCCTAAAACTCCAACCAAGCGATCTTTTAGTAAGCTTTGATGTCGTCTCGTTGTTCACCATGGTTCCCGTCAAAGAAACCCTTGTTCAACTACAACACATCTTTCCTGATGGCATCACTGCCCTATTCCACCATGTGCTCACCACTACCTACTTCCAATGGAACAATAACTTTTATGAACAGATCGATGGAGTTGCCATGGAAGCCCCCTTAGCCCTGTCATCACTAACTTTTACATGGAAACCTTCGAAGATACAGCACTAAGATCTGCCCTCCTAAAACCACGTTGCTGGCTCCGATATGTGGATGATGTTTTTGCCATCTGGAGTCATGGAGAGGCTGCTTTGAATAACTTTCTCCTTCATCTGAATTCAGTCCATCCTTGTATCCAGTTCACTGTGGAGAAAGAAAACAATGGTCAACTTGCCTTTCTTGACGTTCTCATTACCAGGAAAGATGACGGAAAACTCGGCCACACTGTATTCAGGAAACCCACACACACCGATCGCTATCTAAATACGAATTCCAATCATCATCCTCGCCAAAAACGTACAGTTGTAAAAACCCTCATTCACCGTGCATCACGCATCTGTGAACCAAGCCAACTCCAACAGGAACTACACCACCTCAAACAGTCACTGCAGGCCAATGGATACTCCCAACAAGAAATTAGTAGAGCCCTCCATCCCAGGAGACCATCCACACCAAATCCCGAGCCACACACAAATGTGGGTACAGCCTTCCTGCCCTACATAAAATCTGTCACCAATCGCATTGGCAAAATTCTCAAACGCCATAATGTTGACACAGTCTTCAAGCCCACACAACAGATCCACCACATGCTGCGCTTGGCCAAAGATATGAGAGATCCACTTTCAACCCCTGGAGTCTACAAAATACCCTGCTCCTGTGGTGCAGTCTACATTGGCACTACCCAATGCAGTATCAACACCTGTCTCACCGAACACAAGAGACACTGTCACTTGTTTCAGCCAGAAAAATCAGCTGTAGCTGAACATGCACTTCAAGAAGGAGACCATGTCATCCACTTTGAAAAAACTGAAGTCCTTTCTACGGTCTCACATTATCATACTCGCCTGAACAGAGAAGCTATTGAGATTTACAAACACCAGCACAATTTTAACAGAAAGGAAGAAGGCATTTTCATCCACCAATCTTGGTACCCAGCTCTGCAAAACACCCTACAGACTATACATTGCAGAAACAACCAGCAAATTCCACAGAACAATCAGCACAGTCAACAACCATCTTCCTTATCTTCAAACCCCTTCCAACCTTCCCAGCAATTAACACAGAACAATGGTCACATTCAACAGCCAATTTCCTTATCACTACCCTTCCAGGAAGACCCACCAAACAATGGGCACATCCACAAACCAATTGCCCTTTCATCACACCCTCTCCAGCCTACAAATAGCAGCTCTCCAGCAGCCCTGGCCCGACTCAATGCACAGCAGCCAAGAAGGTCTGAGCGCCTGCTCTGGCTGCAACGCCTCTGAGGATATTCTCCGCAGCTGAGAACGAAACGTCTGGAAGGAAAACTTTCTCCAGTAGAACACGGCACTTGATCCCGAAAGATTCTACAAACCCTAAGCATGGAAACTCTTTGCCCCAACTTCAGTTGCCTTGCTGGATTAAGTGAGCCATGGGAGAAAAATGATGGGCCTTCCACAATACTCCAGGAAATCCCCCAGTCTATGGGGCCTTTACCATAATTTACCGCATTTTCCCTCACAGGGTCTGTCTCCCCCTCCCAGCTCCCAGGATTTTCATTTGCAGCCTGGTAACCCTAGCACAGCAGTAGTAAGTACTTGTCATTGTTATTTTCAGTACAAAGCAAGTTGAAACAATAATTGCTGCTGAATATGCTACTGCTAAATTCTTGGTGGCATCTGAGGATATTATAGTTCAAAGAGCAATATTATACACATTGGAAGTATTTCAAGGACAGAGAAATAAACGAAGTCAAGCTGGAGAGTCAATGCTGAAATACGAAATGAAATATAAATGAAAATATACTTTGCCACAGTTAAGTTTAAATATTAATACTGACCTATTGAGTTGAAATATATTGTGTGTGTTGACATTTTATAGGCACAGAGAATACTGATCTTTCCAAGTTCTAACATATCTATGGAGAAGTCAGGAATCTTTCCTTCATGTATACGCAATTTTACCCCAGAATGCACTTTTGTGTCCAAGATGACACAGGTGAAATAACAGCACAGACTCCATCTTGGCAGGCTGAAAAAGCCTTTTATGTAAACTTTAATGAGACCAAAGATACCCGGAACTAGCTCCTTGTATACATGCAAAAAGTAGTGGTGAATCCCTCTGCCTGAAAACTTGTTTTACTAAGACCACCCAAAGAAAGAGTCAAAATGGCTCTTAAATATTAGGCATATATTCTTAAATAGCAGGCAAGAATCCAGAGACATTAGACAGGACAATCAGACTCTCTTCGTGAGTCAGTAACAATCTAATATCATATATGTGACAAATCCCCAGAGCAAACCTGTGTTGCAACCTCTTGAATGACCAAAAATTCCACTCCCACCATCATTAAGTGACTCCTCAACAACTCCCAAATTAGGTGAATTAGGTGTGCCAACAAAACCACCTTTATTCTCACTAGCTCAATGCAGTGGCTGCCGGTCTTCCAGCTGCAAGAGTCTCCTGCCTGCCATGGGGCTGCTTGCTCACCTGCCTGAAAGCTGCTTGCTTGCCTGCCTGAAAGCTGCCCCATGCATGGTGGCCTCAGACACCGATCCAGCTGCTGGTGCAGGACTCTGCTGTCCCCCTCCCTTGGGCTCCTGTGTGTCTAATTAATGAGCCACCTCCTGCCTCATCCAGGCCAGCGGTTGTCACCTACCCCAGCATGCCCTGTCAGCTCTCCACCAGCAGCCTGTCATAGGTGAGCCACTTACTGAAGTGATGCTTCCCTCCACTCCGCTTGATGCCCCTTGGAGTTTATATTGACACAAGGGGAGCTTGGTCAGTCAGTTGGTCGGGTGGGCTCCACTAAAGGTGGGGAGGGCAGGAAACATGGCTGCCAGTGGAGGCAGGGTGATCAGCCACCTGACCCTTCACTGGTCTGGGCACCTCAGTACTACTTGAGCAACAAAAGCAAATTGAACTTTCCTCTTGCTGTGGCTGCATTTTCTTTCACCTCTGTCCTTCTCCTTCTGAGGAGGGCAGGAGAGGAGGAGGGGACTGAAACCAGCAGAGGCAAGTGGCCAAGCACAGCCTCCTGTTGTGGCTGTGCTTTCTTTCACCTTTGTCCTTCTCCTTTCGGGAAGGAGAGGGAAGGGTAAGGGTGACACCAGCAGAGGCAAGTGGCCAAGCACAGGGGGAGGCAGCTGCAAGCCCCATGAGCCACCAAGTGCACTGCAAGGGTAAAGCCAGGTAAAGCCAGTGTGGTGCAGGTGGGAGAAAGTGGGCATCCAGCCAGCCAGGGGGGAGGTGCTGGGTTCTTGGGCTCCCAGAGTTCAACAAAGTGAACTTTCCTAGCTTGTGGGAGCCACAGTCCCTCTCACAGTCAGGGCCAGTGCCAGGCCATTGTTGCTGCTGTAGGTGGGGGGCAGTTAGTGGGGAGCGCCTCACCTAGGGCACCAAAAAGCCTGGCACCAGCCCTGATAGTGACAATCAGTGCTACAGTCTGAAGACATCTTTGTATTCTTTCCCAGGTTTCAAACAGGAGGAAGTTGTTGTGCCCATCTCATTTTTTAAATGAAAAAAATGAGACTCCCTATTGACCCAGGGGGTAGAGTATTAGTTATTTTTCAACCCAGCCAACTGCATGTTGAGTTTGGTAGGGATATTTATGTCAGCTGTGTCATAGCAGAGCAGATACTTGTTGCAGACTTTCCCATGCACCCATCCATTTTGAACAACATGATACTCACCAGTCTCTTAATGGGGCTAGACCAGAATTTTGGAGCTCCCTCCAAATTGTACATAAAAGGGGCCTTTTCTTCACCTGTCTTTGACCTGGTCTTTGATTAGACTATAGGGAGAGTTGACAGGAAAGGAATAGGTGAGGTTATCTGCTAAGTGCCCTGAAGTAGATGAAAGTCCATTCTCACCCAGTTCATTTCTATCTTGAGTAGTGTAATAGTTATGATAATCTGAACTGGAGGGTCCTCCTGGCCACTTGGTTTAGACTTCATCTAAAATAGATACACTTCAGTTTACAGGAGATCTTCTAAGGCATTTCCACTTTCCCTGCATTTCTAAACTAAAGTTAGGGTACTATAGAGAGTGCTCCCGTTGTAGTAAAGCCTGATGTTCTGGATGTTTCATTGGCCATGGACACTGCATCAAGGGAGGCCCATCAAGGGAAGAGATTATGAGGGTAAATCTAGGCTTGCCAAGGTTACCTGCTTCCTGTTTCCACTGGCTCTCCCCCACTCTGCCCAGTCTTGCAACAGGACAGCATGTTGGTGGGAAGTGACATCACAGCTATGGCAATGTTATATCCAGTCACTACATCTGCAACCCTCTAAAAAATCCCATAATCTCCAGTTTCCCTCCAAATTCCTGCTCAGCCCTGAAGCAGCCAGTTATCCTGCCAGAAAGGCTTCTCATAGCCTGCAAATATGTCCAGTGATTGGCTGGGAAATTAAGCTGCCCAGTCACTGCACCAAACAATTGTGTATTTATTTTTAAAACCAAGGAGCGATTGAACAGTGTTTCCCTTCCTTGGAGGCAGGAGCCAGTCCATGTTTATAGCAAGGAGAGCTTGGAATTATTGCTTTCCCCCAAGAATGGCACTCATAACTTACCCTGTACAGCAACTGTATGTACCTAAGATGATGATTTCAAGAGCTTATATATGAGCAATGTCCAAAGGGATTTTGCTTTCAAATAGTATATCATTGCAGCTATTTAGTGACCTGGAAACATGATGAGCAAAACTTAAGCAACTGATGTGTAGAGATCTAAGTAAAGGCTGTCAGGTGAAAAAAAATTGTTCAAAGAGCAACAAAGTTTTCCTGAGTGAAAAATCTGATAACCATCAAGCAACCAGATGGGCTTGATTACTTTAACTGCCCTTGCCTGAATATATCTTACCAACCTGACTCAGGCATGGGTGAAGCTTTCACCCTGCCCACCCTTTTGTCTATCCTGCCTTTTGTTACTGTTTGGGGAAGCCCCTTCCCCTACTTAACTCAGTCAGAGCCAGGAATTTCACAAATTCTCATCCTGGACTCACCCAGAAATCCTGGTTTGCCATTGTCTACCTCCACGTCACAACTTTGGTATTCCTTTGAAGTCTTGCATTCAGAGGGCCAGCCTTTTTAGCTTCTGAGATATGATGAGATCAGGCAATGACAAACCTCCTCTGAACATCTCTTGCCTTGAAAACTCTACAGGATCACCATAACAAAGCTGGGACTTGCTGGCACTTTCCATCTCTCTCTCTCCCCCTCTCTCTCCCCTTCTCCCTCCCTCCCATCTTTTATGCTGTTCCCTATGGCAGTCACAACTGTGCAGTCTCACCCCTCTATTGGCTCAGAGGCTGCAGTCTCCACTCTTCTGTTTTGCAACCAGCAATCTTTCTTACTATTTCCTTGGGACCTTTGGAAGCTATATCTGAAGCCCCCAGTTCTCAGTCTCTGAATCATCTGCACAACTTACTCTATCCAGCTTAGTAGACGGATGATAGGTAAACATCTCTCTGGGCGTTTTCGCACTCACCTTCAAGTGGCGCGACCACCCTCTTCACGCCGGAGGATCTGCAGGGATTTCGCATAAGAAGCGCCGGAGCAGCCAAAAGAGCCGGAAAGTTCCGTCGCGAAACCCGCTCAAACGTAAACCGCCAAGAAGCAGGAAAACGTTTGAGCGGCTTTTGCGACGGAAGAAGAAGAAGATGAAGATATTGGATTTATATCCCGCCCTCCACTCCGAAGAGTCTCAGAGCGGCTCACAATCTCCTTTACCTTCCTCCCCCACAACAGACACCCTGTGAGGTGGGTGGGGCTGGAGAGGGCTCTCACAGCAGCTGCCCTTTCAAGGACAACCTCTGCCAGAGCTATGGCTGACCCAAGGCCATTCTAGCAGGTGCAAGTGGAGGAGTGGGGAATCAAACCCGGTTCTCCCAGATAAGAGTCCGCACACTTAACCACTACACCAAACTGGCTCTCCAAACTGGAAGTCGCCGGCTCTTTTGGCTGCTCCGGCGCTTCTTATGCGAAATCCCTGCAGATCCTCCGGCGTGAAGAGGGTGGTCGCGCCACTTGAAGGTGAGTGCGAAAACGCCCTCTGTTAACTTCTTTTCTCTTAAAAACTCTCCTTTCCCCTTCTTTAAATCCCTGTCTCCCACTTCTCCTTGTGGCTATTCCTTGCTCAGCCAGATTGGCTCTAATCACTTAATTCTTTCTCTCGTCTCATGCCGCTCATGTAATAAGAGAAAAGATAATATAAGAAACATCCGCTATGTAATCTTTAAAAAGTAAAGACCTTTTTTACATGGAGAAGGATTGAAAAATGCGTCAACACTCCTGTAGTCTGAAGTGGTACAGTTCAGAATTCTTCCTCATTATTGGGTGATATCATTCTATATGTGTAGTGTGAAGAACAGTTCCAAGGAAGACACAGGGAGTTCTTTAACAATGTTCTGGGCAGAGGTGAAAGTAAGGTAGCATGGACCTGTACAGATTGTATTTGTGAGAAAATGGCTAGAATAGTACTTCTCATCTTCTGCTTTGAGCCCCTGACAGAGGCAATATCAGTAAGAAATTAAAGTTATTTTCACCTTAGCAGTGGACAAGCTCTGGAGAGAGCCTATGAACATTTAACTATTGGAATGGTTTCTTTTCTTCTAGATCCTGCTTCAAATGACTTATTGGAGATCATTTAATAAAGGTATGCCTTCAAGCACTTAAGGGACTCCTGTTCCCTTTGGAGGCAATGTTCCTTTGATAAAGAATATTGTATCTCTTCTATAGGGCTGTTTTTGTGTGCATGTTGCTCTGCAATGTAACATAGCACTAATCATAAACTAACAGAGCTTGAGGGGGTGATGGGAGTAATAAGGTATACTTGCAATCTCTTTTGTACATGCAAATTACAGCAGCCCTCTGGCCCTGCAAAGATTTTAAATATACCAAAATGAACAAAGGTTAGATCACCCTGTTTTAAAGAATAGAGCTTGCTTTCAACTTGTTCCTGCTTTTAGCAATTTTCTGTGGCTTTTTTAACCACTAAATTGCTTTGATTAAACTTCAGCCTTAGGCTTTGTTTTCCTTGATCAGTGACAGAAACTTTCTTCTAGTTTTGATTCTCTCATGTACATAGTTTGATTTCTGTTCTCTTGATTGACTTGCTCTATAATTGCTGTTTATGTACTAGTGGTCTCCAACCTCCTACGTTTTTCTTTAAAAAGTACTTTTGAACACAATTGGAAAAGACCTAAATGGCTAATAGGACACTAATCTTTGTTTTCAAGTGAGTATTGATCAGCCTCTTCCTTTGTATTTGTCCCTATTGATGTTAAGACTGTATTTAAAAAAAAATGTTACAGCTAGGAAGATCTGGCCAACCCTTGCACCTTTTCCCCCCCTCTTCCACTTATTCTATTGCTTATTTATGAATTATATAAACATTTGGGTTATCCAGGTAAGTGATACATTACACAAATCTTGCATATAGCTGTTAACTCTATGGGCATAACTGCCTTATGGACTCAAACTGGGAAGGCTGAAAACTATAATTCCCTAAAATGAACTTGGAAGCTCTGCATACCACATAAACCTACAGTTTCTACCATTCTCTGTGGAAATCCATTACTGTTTAAGTGTTATAAAAGAAGTACAGTTGTGCAATGCAGATAAGCCCTAGAACTGGTTCTAAACCCAAATGCTACTACAGATCAGCTCTGAGAATGAATATAAATCAGCCGTACTAGATTTTCAGCATTGTCGTGCTCAAGGCAGTGAAAGAGGTAGGATATGCTGCAAAAGATATGAAAGACGAGAAAATCTTTCCCATGGATTCTGAAAGATGTCCTATTTTCACAGGCATCATGTATGTGTTCAATGAAAAAGAAAGAAGGGATTGTGTAAAGGGGAACAGAATTCAGAATCTGTACACTGAAACAGCAAAAAGTCAAAGATGTGTACCAATTAAGAGCCACCCATTCATGAAAGTAAGGTTCTGTACATATCTCATGTGCCAGTTGAATGCCTCTCCCCAAGTGGGTCCTTTATCTGTGGTTCCTCTTTTACTCAAGTTGTAGGAGCCACACATGAATAATTCTCCAGAAAATTAGCCATTGTGATGATAAACTGTTTGGGAAGGAACCAAATTGTAGCTGCCTTTCCCTACTAAACCACTGATTGGTGTAGCTGCCAGTTTGTTGATAGAGCAACAGATACGATGTTCCAGCTACTGCTGTCCATATATGCTGTTATCACATCCTTCATGCCACTTTAGGAATTTCCACTCCAGGTAACTCCAGGAGTGGCATGGAAGATGTGACATCCTGATGGAAAGTCAATGGATATAGCATTACATCTGAATGATGCTCTAGGAATTCCTGCAATGCCATTTCCCCATTTTTTGAGCCCATTCTTCTATCATGGGTGGGGGACTGAGAACAGGAGCAATTGCCATTGGGCAAATGGTAAGCCTATATTGAATCAAGCCAGTCAAATACAGAATAAACAATAATATTGCGTCACCGTGGCCCTTTAAAAACTTGGTTAGAATGGTTTTAGTAAAATAGAAAGAAAGATTTGCATGTTGTGGTATGTAAGAGCACTATAGTAACAAAAGGCATGCTTAACATGAGTTGTTAAATAGCTGAATTTGTAGGGCCAGGAGATCATTTAACCTCAGTCCTGTAGTCAGGAATGACCCTTCATTACTCAATATGACTGATAGCTCTCGCCATCCAGATTATAGCAAACTCTTGATCTACCTGAAGCAAAAATGAGAAAGGGGAAAAAAATCTTGACAAATAGAAATATACTGTAAGGCCTTCAGATGACCCTCCCCCGTGCCTGTATGAAACTTGGACTTTGAGACCTGATCTGTTTGCTATATGTATTATCTGGGCCACTGCTGTATTGTTTTTGTTGTATGTAATACCATTTTTAATGTTGTTTAATGTATAATGTCTGATACAGGGGTGTCAAACATGCAGCCCAAGGGCTGGATCAGGCCCCCAGAGGGCTCCTTTTAAGCCCACGAGAAACTCACTGTCATCTGTTTCCCTCTCTCTCTCTTGCTTCTTTCTGCATCACGGCCCGCTGCATCACTGTATTGTGGAACTATACTATCTTGCTTTATATCACCTTACTGAACTAACTTACTACACTTACTGAATGTTGAACTTGTTTTTATTATGATTTTATTGTGATTTTAATTTAAATTGTTGTACTCTGCTCTGAGCCCCCCAAAAGGGGGAAAGGGCGGAATAGAAATAATCTAATAATAATAATAATAATAATAATAATAATAATAATAATAATCACAGCTTGCTTTGCCAGACTTGCTCAATTGCACGGGAGCTAGAGAGCAAAGCCTCTGTTTTCTCCATTGGCTGACCAGAACATGAAGCAACTTGTGTATAAAAGCTCACAATGCCCAGTCATTTCATGTTTTCTCCTGGTTCTTAGGCTCAAAGCACTGACCATGAGATTTCTGTAATGAATGTCAATAAATCAAAAGTCGGTCTGCAACTTACAGATACACACCTGAACAGCCTGCTAATCTTTTAAACAGCTAATCTTTTAAACATATTTTAAGTTTTTTTTTTTTTAAAAAAATGTGTTTGATATACATATCCATTACCTGGCATTACATTTTATGACATACATGGCCTGGCCCAGCAATGTCTCATTTATGTCAGATCCAGCCCTCATAAGATATGAGTTTGACACCTCTGGTCTAATATGTTTCTATTGTCTTAATCCTATTATATTATTTATTAGATGTCTCATCCTACTGATTGCACCAAATTACACTGTGTAATTTGCAATGAATCTCAGTGAGAAAGGTGGACTCAGGCAGAGCAATCCTATGGTCTGCCTGTGCTATGGTGGCTGGCCATGTCGCAATGCTGCTGCTGCTAATTGCCTCCCAAGTGGGAAAAAGGCACCTCAACAGTGTTACTGGGCACTGCTGTCCCAGTGTTGTTGTTAGGTGGGGGCAGCAGTGCCCACCATTGTGAATGCTATACAGGGCATGAAGGACAAATGGGAGCCATGAATCAAAGGGGCTGAGCCAAGCATCCATCGCTGACCCTGTTCATCCCCTGCAGCACATCTCCCATAAAGGGACCAGCTCCCATCAGAAGCCCTGGGCACCTGCCAGTGGGAAGGGGGTCATCAACTGCCCACCCTATGTGGACCCCATTGTGTCATTCAGCACACAGAGTGCACGGAGGCCCTGAGGACCATGACAAATAAAAACATGAATGTGTGGGTACCTTTTGCTCACTTGCAGCCTTACTACATGTTGTTGATTTTGTGATTTGCATTCTGTACACTGTGGTTTCCTGAGTTTTGTGCCATGTGCCAGAAGGCATGGTGCTGAGAAGTAGTGAAGCTGCTCCTGGTAGTGGCAAGGGCAATGATCACATGCCCTGCCATCAACCTGTACTGCAATGCCTTCTTGGCCTCAGTCCATTTAGGTTGGTGGTAGCCTTCCTCACCATCAGACATTGCAGTGGCCATGCCACACACATACAAGAGAACGGAGAGGTGGGCAGACCCATCATGGGAAGATGCTGATCCCTTCCTCTCCCCCACTCCAATGCTCCTGCTATGGCCACCACCAGACAGGAGGGGTTTCAGGCAGCCAGCATCAAGCTGCTGAGACAGGTTGTATGTAGTGCCGGGCGCAGGGCACCAGCAGCACAGAAGAATGAGGCCCTGGCCACCCTTCACCATTGTGAATGCTGCCCCTTCTTTCCAGGTTGTTATTGGAGCTACCTCTATGGGAGCACATTCAACCTGCACTGGAAACATTACACTGATTGCCTGTGGTGTTCTGGATTCGATTCAAGGTGCTGGTCATAACCTTTAAAGCCCTATATGGCCTGGGACCTGTCTACCTTTGGGACCGCCTCTCCCCATATGTGCCCCAGAGAGCACTATGTTACGGGTCCCTTCTTAAGATCCCTGGATGGATTAAATATGTTCGTCCAGACATCTACATCTGGCAATCGAGCGTTATTTGTGGTCATCCTGGCTTGCTGTGGATCAATGCCACGCTAATTTGATAGCGCAGAAGGTCTGTCCCTTTTTCACAGAAGTGTTGCACAATAAGTTTTTTCCTGTGGACAGCTCATGCACGATACTGCCCCTCGATACTGCACGATACTGCCCTTCTCGCCTGTTTTTTTTTTTTAAAGCCCCAGCAGACATGCGCATGGCCAAATCATCCGGGAGTCTGAGGTGTCGCTTCTGCTCTGATCAACACAGGATCGAAAAGGTAGGGGTGGGGAACGTTATCCCACTATTTCGAACAGGAAAAAAAAAACTTTTTGTCAGTGTGGAGGATTTCCAGATATCATTCGGGGAGGGACGGTGGCTCAGTGGTAGAGCATCTGCTTGGTAAGCAGAAGGTCCCAGGTTCAATCCCCGGCATCTCCAAAGGGTCCAGGCAAATAGGAGTGAAAAACCTTAGCTTGAGACCCTGGAGAGCTGCTGCCAGTCTGAGTAGACAATGCTGACTTTGATGGACTGAGGGTCTGATTCAGTATAAGGCAGCTTCATATGTTCATTGTCATTGCCAATTTCCAGGAAAGTAGTTCCTGGCAGTCCCCTAGTTTGAATCAGCAACATTAATTCCTGGAACTTCCCCTGTCCCCCCACCACTGAAGCAGCCTTTGATTTCCCACCTCCCAGTGGTTGGACACATGTTCAATGGACCCCTGCCCCCAGGAATCACATTGCGCACGCTCCAAGAAAAGAGTGTGATAATATTGGATGTTTGATTGCTCAACAACAGGATGAGTTGCATTCTTTGATGCTTATCTGATCGGCCCCACATCAAATGAATATTCAGCGGTTCAAATTTGAGCACTACACACCCGCTTTTAATGTGATGTGTGACCGCACCTTTCCTTAGACAAACACAGTATATCTAGAACATCTTCCGTCCAGAAAAATACATAGTGGAAAAGTAAGATATGCTCTCATGTTGTATAGGTACTTCAGGTACACTAGTCCAGTAGAATGGATACGTATAGCCTCTCAAACACAGCCACTGTTATAAGGGTGCCAGTCTCTAGGTGGGACCTGAAGATCCTCCAAAAATACTTTCCCCTCCCCCAGAATGCTGAGACCTGTGCCTCTGAAGAAAATGAGTGCCAAAGAAATGGCAGACTCCATACCTGGTCCTCCCCAAATTCCATCTCCAAGCCTCCATAAATCTCCAGTCAGGAGTTCGGCATCACAAAATTTTAGGATGTGTTTGATTCCTCTTTAAAGGAAAATGCCTTGCCATTTGCAGCCTCTGTGCTGTAGGTATTAGGACTGAGAATATCAATTTGTAGACGTTTTCTTTCACAATTTTAATTCACTGGGCTCTGAAAATTCCTTTTTGTATGCCCACCACTTGAATAAAACACAAATTATGGGTTAAACTGGGGATTTTATTTAAACATAAGCTGATCTGCAACACATTAAAGAACGGGTTGTATTGTGCTTGCAGAGCAAGCGCCCTAACAGGGCAAACCCACCCCGGCTCAGAGCCAGGTCCGGGATTCCTCTGGACCCTACTCATCACAGCCCACACAATAGTGCATAGAGGGGAGGGTGTGCACTGCGAAGCCTCAAGGCTTGTAATATGCTCCCCCAACCCCGAAGAGGCCCCCAACTGAGACACCCTGACTGCAAAGCCCATAGGTACCCAGTTTGAGGACTCCCCCTACTGCTGATATCTCGGGGTGCTTGCCAACTCAAAATTCCTTCAACCTGTGCTTTTCCCACCACAGAGGGGGCTAGCCTTGGCTTAACTCCCCTCCCACCAACTACATTTTCCTTTAATGTTTGGCTATCTGTAACTTTGATCTCTTCCCCCATGATGTTTCTCATTACTGCATAGATACCTAGCCTTCCAATCTTTCGAGGTCAGTAAAATGAGTACCCAGCTTGCTGGGGGGAAAGTGTAGATGACCGAGGAAGGCAAACTACCCCGTAAAAAGTCTGCTGTGAAAACAATGTCACCCCAGAGTCAGAAATGACTGGTGCTTGCACCTTTACCTTTTTACCTAGCCTCAATCATATATTTCTTTTCCCCCTTCCCTTTCCTGGACACTTTTCCATCTTCTGATTTTAGTCAGTAATATGCATCCATTGTACTAAATACTTATTGTTCTATGTTCAGCTGTTTTCTCAAAGCCCCACTTTCCAGTCTCAGTACCTCTATTTTGGTCTTAATATAATATAGTAACCATTGAATGGTTATGTCTTCATCTCTTGCCAGAGCTTGCCTTTTCCTGAGTATCTGTGTTAGAAAAGCAATTTCTAAGTTAAGCAAAGAGTTTCTGATAGCTCAAGAGATTCAAAACCATGTTCCCAGAAGTCCCTTTCTGAGTTCATGACTTCTTTCTCTGTGTTACTAAATGCTCCTTTGTGTTACATTTTCATCCATAAATGATTTTGTAAGCCTCATCAATGTTTGCTCTTTCTAATTCTGCTGCTTTGTTTTGTATTTTAATCCAGTCTCCAGTCCTGGCCAGACTTGTTACTGGATTATACGATTCCAATCTATTTTTCCTTTTCCTCATCATGTGATATTTTGAAATCACTGTCTTTTCCATTATTTCAATTTATATCAGTAAGGTGTTTGTATTCTGCATGCACAAAGGAAGTGGTCCCTAATAAAAATCTTATGCCTGAAACAAGAAAGTAAAGTTGATAAGTAACTTCATGTGTGTGTTTGTCCATGTGTATGGTTTGTCTGTCTGTATTAATTATCATTGTCTTTTAGGGGTTTTTGCTAACTATGTTTTTCACTCATTCTGTATATATGAGATGCCAAATACAGATTTTAGGGAATTGGCAAAAGGAAAAATAAACCAACCTGGATGAAGTTGGACTGATCACCCTGCTGATTCTAAGGTGTACCTACATCTTCTTGAGTTTTTTTTTAATGATTTGTGGGTCTGACCCACCTCCATAGATAGAGCTGGCATTTGTTTTTATTTTGTATGTAGGTGTATGTCCATCCCCCCACTCCAGAGGCCTCAGTTTTTCCCCTACAACTCTATCACCATGGCAAGTGTGTGTGCACACGAAGGCTCATACCTTGAATAAAACTTTGTTGGTCTTAAAGGTGCCATTGGACTCAAACTTTGTTCTACTGCTTTAGACCAACATGGCTGCCCACCTGGATTTGTGTTTAGTAAGCCTACTTTATTCTAATTTTAGATCTTGTTTTGATGAACCTTACCTAACTGTAATTAACAAAGTTGCATGCATTCAATCATACTAACCATATTTAGGTTAATTAAATCTTGATTTTGCATGACATCTGAAGTGAGCCAACAAAGAGTGCCATGTTTCTTTTTGTAGAAAGGTAATTGTTAATGTTTTAGATGAAGAATATCTTATTGTGTGTTCTGTAGTTTAATCTTAAAACATTTGATTACACAATTGCTGTTGTTAGTAACAGTAAAAATGATTGCATTTTGTCACACAGGGAAATTCTGAAACAAACAAACAACCTATTCTCTTCTATCTGATCTAAAACCAATATAATTTATATTTCCAAGAAAGGAGAAATGTATTGCAGTGCAAATATTATGCAAATGCTGAAACCACACAAATTGGATTACAGGCACTCCTGAGAGGAATGAAAGCAGAACAGCATTTCTAATAGAATTTAATTTATTAGAGCATTAGAGGCAGAGCTGGTGGATAAAATAAATATGAATTTGTGAATATTCGTGCTGGTATTTGGAATTCTTCATTTATTTATTCCCCCCCTACTAACGAATTGTCTAAAATAACTCCATACTCCTGGTTTATTTAAGTAGCTCTCACACTTTACAACAGAAGGAAGATGAAAGCTATACTCAGGAGTGTCATCTAATCCCTGAACAAATGGAGGAGGTAGAGCATTGTTCCTTGATGATTTATCATTTCAGCCCTCTGACCACTAGGAACAACTATTGAAACTGACATTGAATTTGTTCTCTACCCTGCGTGTTTTGCAAGTAAATCACTGTGCAGTCCCCCTTTCTTCCCTAGCAGAACCCCCCGCCTTTTCTTCCCTAGCAGAACAAGAGAAATAGAAATGGCTGGTTTAATGTATTGTATTTCCTGGTCAAATTCATAGAGCTGATCTTTGTTCCAAGACGATCGATTGCTTACTACATTCCTTGAGCTCAAAGTGGCACCTGAGGCATCCATCCATTTCAAAGTATGTGTTGTAAGCTGCCATTTGAAACATTAGGTAAAACTGAGTGCAGATGACATGGAACCAGTCCTCCAAATGATCCCTTTTAGACTGAATTGAGATGATATCAGTCTTTTTATCAGTAGGGAAGTATATTTCAATGGAAATTGGGTTCACTCTTAAGGCCCCCTCTATACTTTATGTAGCAGACAAAATTATACCCCAGGGTTTCAAACATATAAATTATGGACCATATGTCAATATATTTTCCCATTATATTTATATTCCATCATTGAGCTCAAGAGAGTATTGTTAAGGGCTGGAGAAGGTCTTCCATCTAGGAATCAACTAGAACTTGCACTGTAAATGTGTTATATGCCCTGTCACTTAATCCTGGGGCCAACCCTACTGAGGAATTTTTAAATACCTGTAAGCATGCAGCTTGAAACCAGGAATGGAATATGATCTCCTGAGGCATGTTCAAGGGTGCTTGAAAACACTGGTATGCCATTCATTGTCTACTTGTCAATTCATCCAGGATGATAGTCTCCTCCTCGGGAATCGTGGAAGCGGCGGTGCTCCCCCTCGCTGATTCCTTGGGGTGGTTGGATGTTCTCTTGGGCATCGCTGCCGTAGGCTTCGGAGTTAGGGGGGGGCCTCGAGGTTTCTCAGGGCAATCTGCTGCCAGATGGTTCAGGTTCCCACACAGATAGCACTTGCGGACGGGTGGAATTTTGGTAGCTCCGCTCATCTGTGGGCAGAACAATATTACTAGCTCTATAGTATAAATGTGGGAGCTGATAGTTTGCCAAAGGATGGATTCATGGCAGAAGCAAGTCAGTAACTCCTCAGCTTTCCATTTTGAGCTCTAGGCTACACTGCTATTGTGCCATTGTACAACTTGGATGAAGCTTACTTCAGTTGTAAACTTAGGATAATGTTTAATCCACAGCTGTGACTTGGAGTGCACAGGCCTATTACTGCACCTAGAGTGAACACAAATCCGTGTAAGTTGAAATGAGAAGGTGCCAGCAGTTACCCTTATCCACACATCATGAAACAGAAATAAAAGCCGCATGCAACTAAGTGATGAGAGGCACTGAACAGGAACCAGAATCACTCACAATAGCTATTTCTGTCTTGAACCATGTCTAACCTGCAAGTATTCTTGTTTTTATTAGTGAAGAAATGTATTAAATACTTAGTGGTTGGCTTTGGTCCCCTTCCCCTTTGAGAATAATAGTAAAACATTTGGCAGGATTACTGAGCTGTTGCTACAACATGCCTCCAGGGAACACAAGGCAGCTGCCAATGGTTGAATGAGTTGAAAGGCTTAAAAATTAATGACAACTAAAACAAACTGTGGAGGGTGAAAGCGCATGTCAGTTTAGAGTTATCAGCAGTGGCAAAGGAAACATTGCTACCAAGGTCCATGGCAGTTACTAAACCAGAGTAGACAAGAGGTGACTTTTTGGCAACTAAACTTGTACTAATGAAACATTTCCAAAGACACAAAACCGCTGCAGCATTGGCTAGCTATGGCTTTTCTGCTGCTGCTGCTTTGAAAGAGAGTCAGTCTTTCTCTTGGTTTATTTCTAAGTCTCTTCTGAAGCCAACATATGAAGACAATGACTGCTTTTGCTTTCTTATAGCAGCTTTAAAATCTTTACCTAAGACTATTTATTTAATGGAGTGATAATCTTAAAACACACATCATAATACAAATGTAAGACAATTGTCAACAGAGTGGTCTTCTGTGACAATAATTCTTACCTCTATAGGTCTGTTTTTCCGCTTCTACTGATTAATTGCTTGTGTAGGCTGGAGAGGTGCACTGGAAGACTGAGAGGGAGTAGAAGACAGTAGACTATACTTAGGGCACTTTCAGTTTTTCCACTAAAGAGGGATACTCAAATTCCCCTCTTCATAGGAACTTTTCTCCTGAAGCCATATTTGAAATCCTGTATAGGTTCAAGTAGCCGGCTCCAAGTTGACTCAGCCTTCCATCCTTCCAAGGTCGGTAAAATGAGTACCCAGTTTGCTGGGGGGGAAGCGTAGATGACTGGGGAAGGCAATGGCAAACCACCCCGTAAAAAGTCTGCCATGAAAACATGAAAGCAACGTCACCCCAGAGTTGAAAATGACTGGTGGTTGCACAGGGGACTACCTTTACCTATTATAGGTTCAAACAGATGCAGTTTGTAGTGGAAGAACACATGCCATTTTCCTTCTTCAAATCATACTCATCTAAAGCAACTTTTTCATTAAAAGGTTATTGGACCATCTTTACATATGTACAATAGACGCCCCCACCTCAGGTCTCCACCTTATATTCCTCAGTATTCTCATTGGAAAATACCTATTTAAACCACAACTGAGAAAAAGAATGCTTCTTGCCAAAGTTTTCATAAGTTATGAAAAGCTTGGAGGGGGGGGGAATTAAGAGGTAGGGAAGATGAAAATGGGCCCCCATTCAGAATGATAACAAGAAGCAGAACTTTCACTCTGAATTGGCTTCGTAAAAGAGGATGTTTCTGGCCTGTTTTCACACCCAGAAAGTTTGCCTGTAAGCATCTGGTACAATCCTAATTTCAATAATGAGATTATTGTACATATTATAATTGTAATAAACCTACTTAACAGTGGACAGATATTGGAACTAGGGTTGCCAGCTTGGGGCTTGATGTTCTTCCAGAATTACAGCTGGTCTCCAAACCTCACATAATTATTCCCCTGGAGAAAACAGCACTTGGGTGGACTATGGTGTACCATAGAGTCTAGGAGAAACTGAAGTCCCTTCTAATGCACTGCTCCCAAAACTCAAGGAATTTCCCAAGCCAGAGCTGGCAAGCCTAACTGAAGATGATGGGAAAATCACTCTATCTGTAACCCTGTTGGGACAATGAACAAGGTAGCAGAATTTGTAAGATGAGGTAGAAAGACCATTGTAGCATCTATAAGCACTGATTAGACAATGATACTCAAAATTTGGAAGAAACCAGGAGGAAACTGTTTTAGCTAGAAAGTCAAAACAGTCCTGGGGAAAAAAATGAGAGTATTTTGCCACAAGGCAAACCAAACGTTAGAGAATTGGAGATAGGCTGTGAGGCATTTGCGAAATATTTTGCAGATAAAATCTCATCACTCCGCCAAGACCTACCTATCACATTAGATACAGTAAGTCAGACTGAGGCTCCGCGCCTGTCTTCGGATTTACTGCTGGACCACTTCGACCCACTCAGCCTGGAAGAAGTTGATGGAATTCTCTCCGCTGCTCGCCCAACAACATGTGATCTGGACCCTTGCCCCTCCTGGCTGATTAAATCTTGCCAGAGGGAGCTTAGATGTCCTCTACGGGACATCATAAATAGATCCCTCTTAGAGGGGCGTTTTCCAACGCCTCTGAAAGAGGCCTTGGTCCGCCCCCTCTTGAAAAAATCAACAGCAGACCCGGCCGAATTGGCGAACTATCGACCGGTGTCTAACTTACCATTTTTAGGTAAAATCATCGAGAGGGCAGTGGCGTTGCAGCTACAGAGATTTCTAGATGACGCTTCTGTCCTAGACCCGTGCCAGTCTGGCTTCCGACCGGGCCACGGGACGGAGACGGTCTTGGTCGCCTTGGCAGATGACCTCCAACGGCAACTGGATCGAGGCGGTGTAGCAGTGCTGATGTTATTAGATCTGTCGGCTGCATTTGATACGGTCGACCATCGGCTACTGATCCACCGCCTCGCCGACATTGGGGTTAAGGGGTCTGCTTTACAATGGCTCTCCTCTTTCCTCATGGGTCGGGGACAAAGGGTGGCGATCGGGGGTGAACGATCCCAGAGGCGCACACTAGATTGTGGGGTGCCTCAGGGAGCAGTCCTCTCCCCGATGTTATTTAACATCTATATGCGCCCCCTTGCCCAGATTGCCGGGAGGTTTGGGCTGGGCTGCCACCAATATGCGGATGACACCCAGCTCTATCTGCTAATGGACGGCCGGCCCGCCTCCCCCCCGGAAGACCTGGATCGGGCGTTACAGGCTATCGCAACGTGGCTTAGACTGAGTGGGCTGAAACTGAATCCGGCAAAGACAGAGGTTCTCTGTGTGGGTCGCGGCGCTCCAGGGAGGGAAATATCCCTCCCGACCTTCGATGGTGTGCAGCTAAAGGCGGCGCAGCAGGTGAAGAGTCTGGGTGTTTTACTGGAGCCTTCATTATCAATGGAGGCCCAGATAACAGCCACTGCCAAGTCAGCTTTCTTCCATCTGAGGCGGGCAAAGCAGTTGGCCCCTTTCCTGGAGCGTCGGGACCTAGCAACGGTGATCCATGCGACGGTCACCTCACGATTGGACTACTGTAACGCCCTCTACATGGGGCTGCCTCTGTGCCGGACCCGGAAGTTACAGCTAGTGCAGAACGCGGCGGCCAGGCTGTTACTTGGTCTCCCAAGATGGGAACATGTACGGCCGGGGCTACGCGAACTGCACTGGTTACCGATTGTATACCGGGTCCAGTACAAAGTGCTGGTTATCACCTTTAAAGCCCTATATGGCCGAGGACCAGCCTACCTGAAGGACCGTCTCTCCCCGTATGAACCCCAGAGAGCACTGAGGTCAGTAGGAAAGAACAGACTGACTACCCCTGGGCCAAGACAAATTAAACTACAGAATACTCGCTCTCGGGCCTTTTCGGCCGCAGCCCCACATCTCTGGAACCAACTCCCAGAGGAGGTGCGGGCCCTGCGGAACCTTGATCAGTTCCGCAGGGCCTGCAAGACCACCCTTTTTAAATTAGCTTATGAATAACTGAAAATCCGCCATCAGCATCAACTAGAAGAGTGTCAAGGATAGCGTCATAAAATGTTTTAGTTAATTGTTTTAATTCAGGCTTTTAAGGTTAGTTTAATGTTAATTTAATGTTTCTAGTGTAACTGTTTTAATGTTGGTGCACCATTGGTCACCGTATTGTTAGCCGCCCTGAGCCTGCTTCGGCGGGGGAGGGCGGGGTACAAATAAAATTTATTATTATTATTATTATTATTTCTGTGTTTGTGTGTGTGTTATATAAAGCATTATAATAGGAGGTTTATGCTAACAAGTAATGGATGAAATGATCTGATGATGAGGCCATTTATAGCATCATGGCCACAAAAATGCTATCGTTAACCTAGTCCACTCTCTAAGAAACTTTCCAGTGTATTTCTAACGCAAATGAAGATTAGAATCTTGAAGTATGAGGTAGAAATGCCATCCTGGTTTGGCCTTACACTGGTTTACAATGTTAATTATTACCACACAGAGGTCGTTTTCGCACTCACCTTCCGCCGGCGCGACCCCCCTCTTCACCGCGCAGGATCTGCGCGGATTTCGCACTAAACGCTGCAGAGCAGCCAGAAAAGCCGGAAGCTCCCGTCGCAAAAGCCGCGCAAACACCAAACTGCTTTTTGGCGGTTTCAGTTTGAGCGGCTTTTGCGCCGGGAGCTTCCGGCTTTTCTGGCTGCTCCGCAGCATTTAGTGCGAAATCCGTGCAGATCCTGCGCAGTGAAGAGGGGGGTCGCGCCGGCGGAAGGTGAGTGCGAAAACGACCAGAGAGTAAACCCAATGAAAATAAGTAGGGCTTCACTTCTAGAATGCTTAGTATCATTCTGCAAAAAGTGATCACGGTTCATATTTTACCCCATGATGCAGCTCCTATAGAATCTCCCATGTCAAAACCCCTGTCCTAAGAAAAGTGTTTTTCCCTGTAAACACAGCACCCCAGCTCCCCAAATAACCCAGGCACCTCCCTTTCTCCCTTTAAAACCTTTACCTTTCTGATGAGTTGTTGCTCTTGTGACATATTGCTTTGTTTTTGCTGCTGTCTGGGAGACTATTGTGATTTTTCACCACCAGTGAGTAAAAAGGCAGGCAATATGTATTATAACTTGTAATGCTAAAAGGAAATCCTGTCCAACGATGACAGCACCAAAAAGGATGATATTTTAACATGACAGCATAAAAATTTGCATTTATTTTTGTAGGCTTAGAGACAAGCTGATGGCCATCATCATAAATTTACACTGCCATCTACAAGGAAAAAAACCTCTAAAATATACAGCTTGAATTTTGAGTGAGAGAGATGCTGCCTAAAATGTCTAGAAGCAAAGACGATGAGCTGAAGGCTTTCATTTCAATTTCCTGTGAGCTTTTCCATTTCAATATAAATGGAGAATTTGGGGTGTCCTCCTGCGGCAGTCTAGTTTATTAACCTCAATCTCAGTGGTTAAGAACATCATAAGTGTATAGAGACCAGGGTGTTTATGTATTCATACAATTATTTTAGTAAATTAATCTGCAGCCATATAGTTTTTAATGCTCTTCATAAACTCATTGTGACTCTGTTATGTTAAACAAGTTTGCTCCTACATTTTCCAGGCAGTACAAGTATGGACTGTGCTGCACAAGTCCCATTGATGTTAACTAACTTGTGCAGCTTAAACTACTTCTGTAGTACTTTGAAAAACATGAGAGAGGTACATATCAGAAGCAGCATATTTGAAATAAAAAGGAATTATTCAGCTATCATATTTGGAAAATGATCGGACTGAAGTATTTAACATATAAAATGATGACACGTAGACATTTATCTGTATGATTTGAAAATAAAAATGTGTTCATCCGCTTTACTAACCCAGTAGTTGAATCAGTAAACAAATATGGTTTTTTTTCCAGAATGAAGTATTAGAATCTTGAATATTATCCCATTGCTTGCTTTTTTTGTCCGCTAGACAAACAAATTCTAGTGCGGTTTAAAAAGTGTTGCATGAGGATTAAGGGCACATCTTGATTTCACTGACAAATGTGATGGCAAAAGAGTCCCTAAAGCATAGATAATTAAATAGGTCACTTCTGCAGTCTGGGGCTAACACTGTTGTTTAAGCATAAGCCTTTGTTAACCATTCTTTGGGCAATCCTAGCAGTCTGGGTAGAGTAATGCTGATCAGAATCTGACAAAGCAACCCTAAATGGACTTACACTCTTCTAAACTATTGGCTGTAAATGGATGTTTTGGATCACACTGTGAATCTCCTCTTCCATTTACACACACTTGAATGTTACACAGAAAAGAGCAAGAGACTGGTAGCATCTTAAACACTAACAAAATGTATGGCAGGATATGAGCTTTCGTGAGTCACTGCTCACTTCTTCAGATATCCTGAAAGTAGCAAGAGACTGCATAGGTCTACATTACTGTACTGGTCATATATCCTAGTAGTCTTGGAATAAGGCAGAATCTGGAAACCAGCTAGCCTATAGCCATAAATGTGTTGAGTTTAAGGTGGGAGTAAGTGCTGGTAGCTTGATATGTTAGCTGCTATTTCATAATAACACCAGTTTTGCATTCGAGTTTGTCAGTTATCACAGTGTTTTTGCTCTTATTGTCCAGAAACAGAAAAGGATTGACTTCTTAGTCAATAATTGGGTAGAATACTTTCTGCAAACTTTGCCTCTACAAATTAAAGAATTAGAAACATTCTGAAAATTAAACCTAATTTAAGGAAAGGTCTGGATACTCCCTGAGATAGCAAAGATCTCCAGCCCCCAATCCCAGCCTTGGTTATGGTCTTGCAACTAATTGGTTGTCTTATACAGTCCTTCTTGGGAGTAAGCTAAATTATTTATTATTTATTGTTTTTATTAATCATTAAAACATTTATATCCCACCTTTCCTTTTGGCTCAAGGCAGTTTATAATGATGGTTAAAATATATCCAGCTAAAACCAAAGATAAAATAACAACACCAAATCCCTCTCCCCTCTCTGCTCAAAAGATGCCTGCTATTCAAGTGCTCTCAAAAGGCCAGTTTTGAAACAAGAAGTGACATCGTGTCCGGCCCCTCCCAGCCAAGCCGGCTTGCCGGCGCTTAGGCTGGGGGCCGCCTTTGCCGCCCCGGAAGGAGGGAGGGGCAGCATCACCCCACATACGGGTGTTCGTTGCGGGCGCGGAGCCGGGGCTATATAAGCCCCGGCCCCCGCACCCTCCGCATGCAGTTCCTTTGGCTCTCTGGTGGAGAGCCGCGTGCTGGTCGGGCCGGTGTTCAGGCCTGCCGGGGAAAGGACTGCGTGGGCGCGTGCGGCTCCGTAGCGCAAGCGGCGGCGAGATCGCGAGCAGCGGCTTTCCTGCGCCGGCGAGGCTGAGAAGACGCAATTCAAGTGGTTTGCACTTCGAGACAGCGAGCGGCCGGGAGGCTTGGGCGTAGCGCGCGCGCGGCTGGTGATATTTGGGCCCCGGGGGAAGCTACTGGGATCACCCTCGCAGGGGCGGGCAGAAGGCTGAGGACCCACGCGGCCGGCTGGTCGCGGGGGTGGGCGAGTTAAGGCTGCAGCTCATTGCCACCTGTGGGGCTTTTGTAGGGGCCTGAAACAGCGAAACGGGTACGTGGGATTTGTGGGAGGCGTGCTTTGGAGTGGCGACTTGGAGGGACCTTAGTTGGAGCAATAAGTCTCCCCCCCCCCTCCACCCCCCCCCACCCTCCTCCAGGCAGGCCGTCCTAGCCACCTTTAGGGCCCTACCTTATCTGGGTAGCTGGTTGGGGATAGTGCTGAGGCTGGTTCTAGGCAGTCAGCCTCTCTCTTCCCCTGCACTTTTGGGCAAAGTGAGCTGGTGCTTCTTGGTTGACCCCCCCCTCCTGCTTTTGCCCAGGCTACAGGGCTGGGACTGTGCGTTCTTAGGAGCACTTCATTGGTGCACCCCATCCCCTCTCGGGCAGAAACATACACCCCAGGTTGGTGGGTGGTTCAGAAGGTTCCTCAGTGCCTGGTTTTATTATTCATTGCTGTCTGGTGACTTGTGCAGGATGGCTCCAAGCAAAGGCCAGGGCAAGTCGAAGGGTAAACAGCCCGCCCCGCCCACCCCGTGGGCGTGGTCAGCAAGGTACTCCAGCTGAGGTGCCTGGCCAACAAGAGAGGGTGAGGCTCGCTATCATGAGCCAGTTGGATGCTTTAGAACAAGATAGAGTGTCTAGGGGCGCTCCCATTTGGGAGGGGCGTCGCCGTGCCTCCGTCCGGTCGGCGCGCCCGACTTTTGAGGCAGAAGTGCTTGCACGTCTATCTGCTTTGCAGGGTGGGCCACCTGAGCCTGATCCACCGGAGGTACCGGACCAGGAGGAAGACCCAGAGGAGGGCCCATCAGGTACAGCGTTCAGCAGTGGCGCAGCCGGAGGTAGCGGGCAGCAGCCCTCTGGTGGCGCTGGCGTTTTTCCCGGTGATGGTGGTAAGCCCCCTCTTCTGCCAATTCAAGGGTGGCCATGGGGTCCCTTTCAACTTCCTCCCCCCCCGGCGGCCCCGAGTGGGGCGGCTTTGGGTATGGGGCAACTGGGCGTGGTGGAGCAGCCGGGTCTTGGCCAGCCTTGGGCTTGGGGTTTTCATGTAACTAACCCACTCCCCTGCCCAGTCTTGTCCACTAGTGGCCAGTTGGCAGGTGCTGCGGCACCGCCCGCGGCCCCTTCAGCCCCACCCGTATCGGGCATTTTGCCATGGGGGGGTCAGCAGCTGGGGCATCAGAGTAGCGGGTGGTTTTACCCCCCCAACCCATATGCTAACATCCCCTTTCATATCCTCCCATACGGCGATACCTCTCTGCCGTTGGGAGATCATTTAACAGCGGCCACGCGCGAGAAAATCCTCCGTGGCGAGTACGTGGACGTTTTCGGTCTCCTGTTCAGAGAGCTCGAAAAGAAAAGTAAAGATGAGCTCGATGACAAGGAGAGGGAAAAGCTGAAACGTCGTAAGGTGGATAGGTCCTGGGCGAACTGGTTGCCTGGATTTTTGATTTACGCCGGAGTAATCGCGAGAGCGCAGCCGGCTCGGGCGGCGGCCCTTTTTCAGTATATAGATATTGTTTATAGGGCGTATATGGACTTCGTGGGCGCAGCTTGGCTGCAGTACGACGAGGCTTTCCGTATGAGGGCTGCCGTCAATCCAGGGATGCCGTGGGATCAAATAAATCAGCAGCTGTGGCTACAGCTGATGTCCCCGGCAAAACCAAACGCCGGAGACAGGTCTGACAGTGGCCATCTGGTGCAGGGGTTGCAGCAACAACAGTGCTCTACATGGGCCTGAGATACCTCGGGCCAGTCAGTCCAGTCCCGGCCGTTATGTTGGGAATTCGCATCTAAGGGTGCGTGCCCCAGGAAACCTTGTAAGTTCCGGCATGAGTGCCCGCTCTGCAGCGGGGCCCACGCACTTTCGGCCTGTAGCAGATCTACATCCAGACCGGGCGGTAAGACCCCCGGGGGCAGCGGGGGCGGGCAGCAGCCACCTGGTAAAGGGGCCTACCCCCATCCGCCCGATGGCACTCCGCCATTTGGCACATGAGCAGGTGGCGGTCTGCGGCCGGCCGAACTTATATTGCCCTCTGGTTACCTACTGGCGGGTAGGGGGCTTTTTTGGGGTTGTATTGTTGTTTATGCTGACTGCTGTTTGTCTTTTCAGATGCTGGGCTCGTGGTGAGTGACGCGGTTCTCATCTGCGGGCACAGCTCGGTTTCCAGTTTTCCCATTTTGCCACACGGTCTCCGGGGGGCACCCAGCCTGGCCTCAGTGCGGGGCTACCGCTGGCCTGGGATCCCGCCCCTGCTGTTCTAGTAGGCTGACTGGTGTCGGCCAGATGGTGTTTCCGAGTTGGGCAACCGGGCCTTTTAGTGGCTAGGGCAGGGGGTTTTGGTTGGCTCTGGGCCACCCGGTGGGGCGCTAATGCCTAAGCAGAGGCTTGGCATTGGCGGTGGCTGGAGGAGGTTTGGCCACAGGGTTTTCCAGGGGAGCACCTATGGCCTAGCACCATTGGTGCGGTGGTCTGCAGGAACCGTAGATGGGCTACACGGCTCAGTGCGGGGAATGCAGATCACAGGGAGCCTCACCTGGTTGGATCTTTCCATGGGGATCGATGCCAGCCCAGATGGTGATGGCTGGAGGCCTGGCCGCTCAGCTACAACCCGAATACGGCGGGCTTGTGCTGGGGGCAGGGTGGCTCGCCCTTTGGACAAGGCGGGGTCCAGGTGTTGACCCCAGGGCTTGTCTGGTTCAGGTTTCACCCCCTGCCAGTTACAGTGTTATGTATTTAATAAAGCGGCCCGGTTTTAAACCCAATACCTGTGTCTGCCTCTTCATTCCGACTGGGGGGGCAATGTCCGGCCCCTCCCAGCCAAGCCGGCTTGCCGCCCCGGAAGGAGGGAGGGGGCCGCCTTTGCCGCCCCGGAAGGAGGGAGGGGCAGCATCACCCCACATACGGGTGTTCGTTGCGGGCGCGGAGCCGGGGCTATATAAGCCCCGGCCCCCGCACCCTCCGCACGCAGTTCCTTTGGCTCTCTGCCCGCCCACCCGTCCCTTTCGGTAGTACAGGCGTATGCCGGTCGCCTTATTGGGGGCCAGGTAGGAATTTTTTCATCTCCACACAATTGGCCATTGTGGGGGTGTTTTTTTGCCTACCTTGTACTGCCGGTTAGTTTAGTTTTGTTATTGGTAATGGTTAAGGTCGCAGGCTGGAGGAGGTTTGGCCACAGGGTTTTCCAGGGGAGCACCTATGGCCTAGCACCATTGGTCCGGTGGTCTGCAGGAACCGTAGATGGGCTACACGGCTCAGTGCGGGGAATGCAGATCACAGGGAGCCTCACCTGGTTGGATCTTTCCATGGGGATCGATGCCAGCCCAGATGGTGATGGCTGGAGGCCTGGCCGCTCAGCTACAACCCGAATACAGCGGGCTTGTGCTGGGGGCAGGGTGGCTCGCCCTTTGGACAAGGCGGGGTCCAGGTGTTGACCCCAGGGCTTGTCTGGTTCAGGTTTCACCCCCTGCCAGTTACAGTGTTATGTGTTTAATAAAGCGGCCCGGTTTTAAACCCAATACCTGTGTCTGCCTCTTCATTCCGACTGGGGGGGCAATAGTTTCAATATCTGTATGTATGTATGTATGTATCTATCTATCTATCTATCTATCTATCTATCTATCTATCTATCTATCTATCTATCTATCTGTCTGTCTGTCTGTCTGTCTGTCTGTCTGTCTGTCTGTCTGTCTGTCTGTCTGTCTGTCTGTCTGTCTGTCTGTCTGTCTGTCATCTTTGCCATTGCAAATTGAAAACTACACAAAATCATAAAAACAAGACCATAAGAATCAAAATAGCTGGTAGCATAAAGACACCATAAAAACATTCAACAGCCTAAAATGATACTCACAAAACAGTTTTGAGGCTAGAAACAGATCAGAAAAATAGTCTTAAAAAGATGGAACTCCTCCTTTTAAGATCTGAACCTAGGTGTTTTTTTAAAAGGAAAGAAACAAGTGTTTTGGAATAATGCCTGAGGGCATCAAGGACATCAGATGAGCTCCTGCAGAATCAGAAAATGGTTCTGTATACATAGTTTCCAGCATTTGACTACTCCTTCTAACATCATGGATGGTATTCATCGTTCCTTTTTTTGAAGCCAGTATCACATGCACAGAATAAAACAGTTAGCATTGCAGGGCCATAGCCAGCAGTGGCACAGCAGGCCTATCACATCAGGGGTGCTCCCTATCAGAGCATCCCCCACATAGAAGAAGAGCACAAAGAAGAAGAGTGGCACCTTGCCCACACAGGTGCTTGGAAAGAAGGAAGCTGAGCTCCAGGTCAACAGCTCACCATGGCCAGTTGAGCAGCTGAGGCTAGGTGAGAAGTGCCAGGCTGCCACCACCACCATCTGGCTGGAGACTCCCCTCCACTGCAGTGGCTGTTAAGTAAGAGTGGGTGGCACTCCAGAGAGCAAGTTCCAAGTGGGAGGGAGGCAAGGCAAGGTGAGTGGGGTGGAAGTCGGTGAGTGTCTTGATGAACTTGGAAGCCAGTTACAGAAGACCCAGAGAGGCTGCCTCTCTACCTCCCCAGATGCCTTAATTTATTTAACAGAACTAATTTAATTAGCTGAATTAAATTTGCCCCTCCCAGCCAGCATCCTACCTTGGAAAAAATCCTGCACCTTGGCAATTTCATTCACAGTGTGTTTACTAGAAGTACTACTGAAATCCAGGGCTTTTTTTGAGCAGGAATGCACAGGAACACAGTTCCTGCTGACTTGGTGTCAGGGATGTTGCCTAATATGCAAACGAGTTCCTGCTTGGCTTTTTCTACATAACAGCCCTGTATGAAACAATGGTGATGTCAGGGAATGTGGCCTAGTACGCAAATGAGTTCCTGCTGGGCTTTTTCTACAAAAAAAGCCCAGCTGAAATCTATTGAAAGTTTGACAGATGGCAAGGAACAGATTTTGGTACAATATCAGCAGTGGCTGATTACTGGATTGAAGGTCAAATCCAGAATACTATCATGTGGGTCATATGGTTTGGTTAAGACAATGTGCTAGTGCCGGGTCTCTTAATCTAATGCTAGGAGCTTCAGTATTAGACCACTGTGTTTTAGGCCTGATCTTCACTTGTATAGGAACTTGGCTTCTGAATATGCAAATGGAGAACATGGAAAGTTTGAAGTGATGTGAGATGACATGGAAGTCCTTGCTGTAGTGTCATGTTTGTGATGGTTCTTTCATACATTCATGCCATCATTTGATATGTAACTGTCCAATGAGATAGTCTCTTTGGATTTTGCTTGGACATATAGAGCTACCTGCAATCTCTATTAAATTGTGAGCACGTGTTTGTGAGCTAACCTCAGGAAACACTGACTTCATGGATTGGTAACCCATTATTTCAAATGGTATATGATCACAGCCTTCTTCCTGACCCATTGGCAGATCCTAAAATAAAGGGAAAAAAATCAAGGACATCATAGATTCTCTTTCAAAGCAAGCAAGCAAACAAACAAATTTAAATAAATGGGAGAAAATATGTTTTGATTCTTTAAATTATGGGAATGATTTTCTCTTCTAACTAGGAAAAATTAGCATGGCAAAAGCTATTCTGCAGGGTGATTCTTCTTCTTCAGTATGTACTCTGGGAGTAGCTCTATACATTTTGCCAACTCTGATTTCTGCCTGTTATAAATCATCAGTGTTCCATATGGCACAGACATGACTTGAACTGTGTACCCACTGGGAAAAAAAATTATATTGTTCTCCAGAACTCTTTTCCCTTATCCCCTAAATTTATAAATCACAGTGTCAAGTGGATAAGCTCAATTTATTATTTTTCAAGTGTCTACTGGCATTTAGAACACATTTCAAAAAGGTCTAAAGTTCTTGAACTATGTTTCATTTCTGTACTAACTTACAGTGGGTGAATGATTCACATGGTATTCCTTCACAACCAGAAGGTCAATCATACATGGAAGCAGATCAAGTGGTTTTTTTCTCCTTTAGATAAATATAATAGCTTATAATATAGAGATGTAAAAATGGCTTAGTGTACCAGCTACTATTAAGAATAGGATAGGGAACCTCAATTAAATTTGATCTCCAGACTACAGATATCAGTTACCTTGGCAAAAAATGTTGCTTTGGAGGATGGATTATATGGATTATATCCTGCTGAAGCCTGTCCCTTCCCCAAATCCTGCCCTCCCCAAACTCTACTCTGAAGTCTCCAGAAATTTCCCAGTTTAGAGATAGCAACCATAACTGCAACTGACTGATGCTAACATACACCCAGCAGTGTAATTAGCAGCTTAACAATTGTCCCAAAAAGCCAAAAGTTGCAGCTGAAGGTTGTTAAATTATTTGGCTTATCCATGAAACACTGGAAGAAAGTCTGTCTCCAGGATCTCTTGCTGGGACATCCCCCAACACAACATTTTACACAGTGTTTAAAAGAGACACAAAGCCTTTCTCAGCTTATTTGATGACAAACAATAATTATCTCTGACACACATGCAGAGAACACTACAAATGCATGAACACATTATGTACCAACAGTTGCTCACATATAAGTGCAAACTTTGACAGATAATAATTAGCAAAGAAAAACCTTACTTTCTACCAAGCTCCCCCCCACCCTCAGCTTTTTATACAAATATGAGAAATCACAGAAATAGTTTTGCTTAAAGCTGTCTTTAAGAAAAAGATCAGCTTTGCAGAAATTCCATCTTTCTTCTGATAATAATCAGGGATGGGCATAAACCAGGAAAATGTGATTTAGTTCATGGTTCGTGGCATGCCTGGTTCATGGACCATGGGCCATCACAAACTTTTAAGGGCTAAACAAACTGGTTCAGTTTGTGTTGTGGGAATTATACCACAATACAATTCCCCTCCCTAGTGTACTAGATACAACAAACCTGCAGGGTATATCTGGCTGACACTCCTCCACCTTTCCTCCAAGTTTGTTGAGGATTGGACTTAGAGGGTCTGAGTCATTTCTCCCCCCCACACACACACGCAAAGAAGGTGCCCCCAGAAATGGCAGAAATGAAAGGTGCAGGTTCAGGAGGTTCACAAGTGTATGGAATGGACCCTGTGCAAGCTACAGGCATAACTTCACAGGGAACCACCCCCTGATAACCCTCTACATGTCCTCCATGTAATGTGCAGATTGGATTTAGAAGATCTATGTTATGGCCCCCAAAGAAGATGCCCCAGAGAAAATGTCAGGTACAGGTTTAAAAGCATCTACAATGCAGGCTACACACACTAAACAAACAGCAAACTTCACCCTGCTGCCCACTCCTCTACAATCTCTCCAAGCTGTGGGCAGAGTACATTTCTGGGGTCCCAGTTACAGACTTCAGCAAAGAGTCTTCCCAGTGCTCTCTCTGGAAAAGATAACTGCAATCACAGTAGTCTATGGAACAGGTCAGGAAGAAACTCACACAGAAACTTCACTTCGGCAGAACCGCCCCCCCCCCCCCACCTTCCGTCCACAGCCAGACACTGGAAGCAAGGTAAGCTTCTTCCCTACTCTCACAGCCTCCCCCACTAAGTCTCCAAAACCAAATTCTGAAGGACAGAAAGGCAGACATGGTGGGACCCCCACCAACAGGGGGTCCCAAAAGTAACCTCATGACAGCTTGGCAGGCACCCAAGCCACACGACGTGAGCAGGGGAAGCAAAGGCCTTTGAAGCAAGCTCTCAGGATTGCTCCCAGTTCTATAAAATATGGTTTATGAAATACAAAGTGTATAAGCTGCTTGCTTCAAATTCCTGGACACTTCCGTGTGCTATTAGTGTGAAAGTGAAATGTTGCTCATCGCAGGAGGAAAAAATCCTTCATCACCTGTGTACCGCAGGCTCCAAACTCATCTTGTCTGGCCACTGGAGCCCAGTCCTCACAAGGCATTACTAGGAGTCTCAAAACCTCCCTCCCCTGATCTGTTTCACAGAGACGAAAGAGTTGTTAGCACTGCCCAGAGACACCAGTATTTGCTAACACTCTTTGAAGATGAGGACTCTAGCAGTGATTGAGAGGGTGGTGTGGGAAGCATCTTCTCCTTCTACATCCTAATTCCCTGTTGCTGCTCCCACCTTGCGTACACCCCCCTGTGGACCCCCCCCCCAGTCCAGTGTCAGAAAACAGCAGTCGCCCCCCCCCCCATACCTTCTCCAACTCTGGAGCCACAGTTTGGAAATATTTCCACACCCTCTCCAGTGATCTCTGTGTGGCAGGTGTGCTACAGCCATGTCTGGAGGTCCACAAACTTATCCCAACACTTGTCCTCCTCTGTAGGCACCTGCAAAGTGTGTACCCAACGATGTTGCCTCTAGAAGAAAGAGTGGTGGCCAGTGGAAAGAAGAAGGGGCCCACTCCCTCAACAGGGAGAAGCAGAAGGGGAACAAGAGGGCCTTTCAAAAAAGGCTCCCTGCACTCAGGCTGTCATGGGTGGGACATCAAGGCGGACCATCTTCCAAGAGGTCAAAAGGGCTATGCAGAGGGCCAGGGAAGCAGTCATTCACCTTGTTGGTGAGATGATTGCTGTGGTTGGCAAACCCTTTTCCTTTGTGAAGGACATAGCCTTTTGCCAGCTGCAGTGGTGATGATCATGGCTCAGCTCTCCAGAATGCAAGGCAGAACCATGCACTTAACATGGCCCAGGACCCAGAAGGGGATAGTCCTGCCATTGGGCTACAAAACAATTCTGCTTCATGTGCAGAGGATGGATGCAGACCACACAGTGCAAAACATCACCACCATCTGATACAGAGAAGCCCGAGGGAGTGGGCAGGCAGTGGTAACATTGTCTGCGGCTACATGGTCACAGAAACAGCACCAAAATACTGGCAGAGGTGAAGCATATGCACCTCAAAGGTATCATATGCTTGGTGTACATGCTTCACCTAGTGATGAAGGATGCTCTGGGGATGGGGAGCACTGTCAAGGCCACTTGGGATGCTGCCCACTTCTGGCACAGTATCAATGCCCATCTGCTACACAAGTAGCTACACAATGCTGGCTCCATGGTATACCTTGGAGTTACGCCAGCTGAAACAAGGGCTCAGACGACTAGAGAGGCAGTGGAGGCATACTCGGGACGAAGCAACGAGAACATCCTATAGAACGTTTATGAAGTCTTACGAGGTGGCAGTCAAGGCTGCAAAGAAAGATTACTTTGCAGCCAAGATTGCATCTGCAAATTCGCGCCCAGCACAATTATTTAGAATAATTGGGGATCTTACAACGTTGCCACAAGGCAAACCAAATGTTAGAGAATTAGGAATAGGCTGTGAGGCATTTGCGAAATATTTTGCAGATAAAATCTCGCTGCTCCGCCAAGACCTGCCTACCACATTAGATACAGTGAGTGAAATTGAGGCTCCGTGCCTGTCTTCAGGTTTAGTGCTGGACCACTTCGACCCACTCAGCCTGGAGGAAGTCGACAGAATCCTCTCTGCTGCTCGCCCGACAACATGTGATCTGGACCCTTGCCCCTCTTGGCTGATTAAATCTTGCCAAGGGGAGCTTAGATGCCCTTTACGGGACATCATAAATAGATCCCTTTTAGAGGGGCATTTTCCAACACCTCTGAAAGAGGCTTTGGTCCGCCCTCTCCTGAAAAAAGCTACAGCAGACCCGGCCGAATTGGCGAACTACCGGCTGGTGTCCAATTTACCGTTCTTAGGTAAAATTATTGAGAGGGCCATGGCGTTGCAGCTACAGGGGTTTCTGGATGACGCTTCTGTCTTAGACCCATGTCAGTCTGGTTTCCGGCCGGGCCATGGGACGGAGACGGTGCTGGTCGCCTTAGTGGATGACCTCCAACGGCAACTGGATCGGGGCGGCGTTGCGGTACTGATGCTGTTAGATCTGTCGGCTGCATTTGATACAGTCGACCATCGGCTACTGACGCGCCACCTCGCTGACATTGGGGTCGAGGGGTTGGCCTTGCAATGGCTTTCCTCCTTTCTCCTAGGTCGGGGACAGAGGGTGGCTATCGGGAGCGAGCGGTCCCGGAGGCGCACACTGGATTGTGGGGTGCCCCAGGGAGCAGTTCTCTCCCCGATGCTGTTTAACATCTATATGCGCCCCCTTGCCCAGATTGCCCGGCGGTTTGGGCTGGGTTGTCATCAATATGCAGATGACACCCAGCTCTATCTACTAATGGATGGCTGGCCCGACCCCGCTCCAGGGAATCTCGACCGGGCATTACAGGCTGTTGTGACATGGCTCAGGCTGAGTGGGCTGAAGTTGAACCCAGCGAAGACAGAGGTCCTATGCGTGGGTCGCGGCGCTCTGGGAAGGGAAATAGCTCTCCCGGCCTTCGATGGTGCGCCATTGAAAGCAGCGCGCCAGGTAAAGAGTCTGGGTGTTTTACTGGAGCCTTCATTATCGATGGAGGCCCAGATAGCAGCCACTGCCAAGTCAGCATTCTTCCATCTGAAGCGGGCAAGGCAGTTGGCCCCTTTCCTTGAGCGCCGGGACCTCGCAACAGTGATCCACGCAACGGTCACCTCAAGACTAGACTACTGTAATGCCCTCTACTTGGGGCTACCTCTGTGCCGGACCCGGAAATTGCAGCTAGTGCAGAACGCGGCGGCCAGGCTGTTATTGGGACTCCCGAAACGGGAACATATATGGCCGGGACTACGTGAACTGCACTGGCTGCCGATTATATACCGGGTCCAGTACAAAGTGTTGGTCGTTACCTTTAAAGCCTTATATGGCCGAGGACCTGCCTACCTGAGGGACCGTCTTTCCCCATATGAACCCCAGAGAGCACTGAGGTCAACGGGGAAAAACCTAATGACTATCCCTGGGCCGAAGGAAGTTAAATATCAGAGCACCAGAATACGGGCCTTTTCGATCGCGGCCCCTACCCTATGGAACCGACTCCCTGAGGAGGTGCGGGCCCTGCGGAGCCTTGAACAGTTCCGCAGGGCCTGCAAGACCATCCTTTTTAAATCAGCATATTCGGACTGCTAAGAAAATGGTAATCAAAGATCCGCCAATGCGGTCTAAAGATCTATACCGCAGTATAATTGTATTTACTAGACTGGTTTTTAATTTAATGTTTTAATGTTTTATTGTTCTATATTGTTCTATATTGTAATTCTAATGTTTTTTATTATGATGTGTTTTTATGGATTGTTGTTAGCCGCCCTGAGCCCGCCAAGGTGGGGGAGGGCGGGATATAAATGAAATAAATAAATAAATAAATAAATAATAAGAGGCAGGGCGAGGGGGAGCTGACTGTTCTCCCATGGGTCAGAGCTTTGGCAGAGAGCTTGCAAGTGGGCATCACCACCTGATTGCATCCTATCTGCACTAAAGGGGAGTACAAGCTGTTCTGTATCTGTGACCCCTGGATAAAAGATAGCATTGCTTTCCTGAATGCAGAATTTTTGCAATGGAAACATGACCTCTGCAAAGAAGTGTGACGGCATCAAACCAGCAGATATAGCCTGAGTGAACAGCGGATAGAAGATGTTGGGGAAGAGAAGGAGGAGCCACAGCCCAGCATCTCTGTCTCAAAGAGTCCAATCAGGGAGAAGCCCCACTACTGGTTGTCAATGTGAACTGGAAGGTCACCAGCAGTGGAGATTCCAGTTGTGCAGTGGTGGAGGATTCAGCAGAGGTGATGGTAAGAGAGTGCATCACCAAGTTCCCTGAATCTTCTTATGCTGATCCCCTGGAGTACTGGTCACACAAGGCTGTCACGTGGCCCGGCCTCCTTTCAGGGCCACCTAATGCCCAAACCCCAGCAGGGGAGAGAATTTCACAATTAGTAGGGTATAAAATGTGGATTCTCAGCTGAGGTACTCAGCGTGAGCAGAGAGATGAGGTTTCTCAGAGCCCTGAGTTCACCTAATACCCAAACCACAGCAGAGGTGAGGTGTTCACAATCATTAGAGAATAAAACGTGGGTCCTCAGCTAAGGCACCCGGTAGCTAAGCCAACCACTCATCATACCCTGAATCCACTTAACACCAAAACCCCAGCAGGGGAGGGAAATTCACAATCAGGATAATATAAAATGTGGGTTCTCAGCCAAGGCACTCAGTAGCTAGGCCCCTGTGCTTGGCATGAGACAAAATGGCTCAGTCCTGAGTGCACTAAGACCCAAACCTCAGCAAGAGAGAGGAGCTCACAATCTGGAGAGAATAAATGAATGTGTTCTGCTAATCTGTTTTTACAAGTTCCCTGCCTCTCTGACTGCTGACAGCCAACAGAGGAGAGGATTTGGATTTGAGCTGATGTATAGATGTATTCCCATACAGCAGAATGAGAAGTCTACTGTTGGCAGCCAATAGTGAGTGTTAAACTTTGGAGGATTCCTATTGGTGTTTCCAAGGCTGAAAAATTCTACCCTCTTTTGCTTTGGAGTTTTGTAAGCAGTTTAATTGAGAGGAGACAGTGGGCCTAGAAATGTATCCATTCATGAACAACCATGAACTGCCATGAACAGCACAAAAGTTTGTGGAATGTTCATGCCAGCTGCCATTCCATGAACATTGCTTTGTAAACCATGAACTGGCCAAAATTCATGATAAACTTTACTTTGTGAGCCTGTTCATGTTCATCCCTAATATTAATCAAAATACTAATAGCAACCATACAAAAGCTAGGCAGGTCCCATGAAAGTACAGACAACCAAAGGGCATTAATGGGCAATATGAATGTTGCATTGCAAAAGTTCAAGTATTGACAGGGGGATTGTCAAATCATTAGTATTTGAGGAGTGGGATGTGGGCCACTGTTCATAATTTCTACATGTTATCTCTAATGAGGGGGCTGGGCTGGGCTGGGGCACTGTTCTCCTTCCCCAGTACAAATATCCCTAACGCACATTGATCTGCCAGCATCCAAATTTGTTCATATATTTTACGGAGGAAAACAAAGATACATATTAAGTTATGCTGGCTGTGAATTGTTACAGCTCTTCCCACTGTCACTTAATTCCTAACTTGACGACAAGCCCTGGAGCAGCCTAACACTTGCTTTCAGACAGATGGAAGAAAGTATCTCTGCCCTATAGCCAAATACAATTTCCCCAGACACAGAGAAATATGAATTGACTTCTCCTCTCTCCTTTCCCAGGATCCTTGACCTAGGACGGGATACTTTTAAACCCAAATGGATGCACAGCTAGAAATAACAAAATTATCTCGTCCCCACAGAGACCACCTTACTTTACTGCCCTCCAGAACCTTCAGCATTTCCCCCCTATACCAGCTCTAATACTGGATCAGCAAGAATGAGAAAAAGTGCTAAAAGCACTGGAGTAAGAGTGAAAACAAACAGGCCAGACCTTCTTAGGGCAGTCTCGGAGCACCTCTGAGAGCACATTGTGCAGGCATGACTCACCCACCACCCCTGCTCAGCCTTCTCGGGCAGACCTAAGAAGGCTGAGTGGGGGCTGCAGGTGAGCTGCGCCTGCACTGGTGTTCTCCTCCAAGCCTGGCTTCCCTTGCAAGGGAAGCTGAGCTTGGAGGAGAATGTGCAGATGCCCTGCCCAGCTGCTTTCACCTTCAAGGTGAGAGCAGCGAAGCAGTGTGCATTCTCCTCCAAGTCTGGCTCACAGAAGCTGTGTAAAAGCCCCACCTGGCTGCTTTTGCCTTCAAGGCGAGAGCAGCCAGGTAGGCAGTATTCTCCTCCAAGCCACTTCCCTTGCAATCTGATCTCGGAGGAGAGATCATGTATCTCTGTCCACCTATCTTTCAGGCTTCTGCAACCATAGTTTGTCTCAGGATTGTTCAGAGAAAGGAGAAAAGGTTTAACCTTTCAACCTCCAGCTAGTTTTATGTATTGAAACTATCTTTCTTGCTTTGTTACTAACATTTTAAAGGAAAAATATGTTTTTAAAAGACACACACTTCCTCCTCTAAAATGTTAGTTGCATAGTGGAGGAACTGGTTTCTGTTATCAAAACTTAGTGTCTGAAGCAAACTAAGACTGCTTAGTTTCCAATGGGCATCTCATACACATCCCCTCTGTTTGAGAGCAAATACATTGGGTATAGTAGGGTCAAAGTTTGTGCATCTGTTTTGTTCATTTTCCTTGTATGTGAATGGTTTGGATGTCTTTTACTCAACTAGACATAATAGCAGCTGTGTGTGTGTTGGGATTTGTAACTAAGAAAAGGTGCCAGTTCTATTATATGTGCTTTCAGATACAAAGAATGATCCTTTTCAGGCAGAAAGGTGATTTGATCCTCCCTCAGAAATTATTTCCTGCATGTTAACTGGTTTTGTGTATATGTGTGTGTGTATTTACTATTTGGTCATGAAACTGTTATTGAAGTCTCCATCTAATTTTTCCTCCTATGGATGTTATCTGTCCATACTTTAGGTATCTGTTTATCAAAGTGGAGCAGTCTGGGCATCTCTACACAATTCTGTCTGCCTGCCTGCCAGCTAGCAAAATGTTTGCCTTTCTCCCTGAATGATTTGAAAGGTGGCTGGTGCTGCTTCCTCTCATAGGTAAGGGACGGGGGGCAGTAACCTCTGATCCACACTTCTCAAGCTGCATAGCTAGCCAATTATTTATCATGGAGGAAGCCACTTTCTGTATCTCCCCAGCTCTTTTTTCCTTGCTCCAGCTAATATAAGCAAAGCCTTTATCTTGCTTGCCTAGCAGCCACATCATCCCACATAATGGAACAGTTCAGAGAAACAGAACTTGTCCAAATGGGCCTCTTTGGAAGAAAGTCCTTCCAAGTCATTAATAATTATAATAATAATTGCTGGAAAGTGAACATCTTAAGCACTGTGGCAATTGGTGTTAAGATTTCTTGATGTCCCAGTTGCTTAGTCACTCTGTTGCTTTGTTGCTCCTATCCATCCTGCCTTCTGCTGCATGGAAATTTGAAAGTGGATACAAAGGCAGCCCTTCTCCTCTGAATCACTGTTAAATTAGAAGATCTGATTTCTGCTCTTAAATGATAGAAGTACCTTTGTTTGGAGCACTTCTGAACCTTATGCAAGGCCATTGTTTAGGTCAAATCTTGATTAGTAAATTTTTGATCACATAACCCTACTCTTTAATGAATTATTGTGAAGTGAATTCCAAGTTTCATTACTGCTATCCAATTTGCCTTTGAAGAAAATTCTTTTCAAGCTTGACTTTTAGTTGTCAAAACCTTTAGCAAAGCCCATCCATTAACACTAAGATAATGAATAATAATATGCTTTCCCTGCCAAGAATTAACAGAACTTCTCTAGAATGGTTTTGTACACGACAATTATACCAACATCATTTAATATCCAGCGGTCTAATTATTCAGTGCCTTACAAACAGAGCTGGCTTGCCCACTAGACAAACTAGGCGATTGCTTAGGACACCAGGAAGGGGGAGTGCCAAATTAGGCTCCCCTCTCCCAGTTCCCAAGACAACCACCATCATGTTATAATCCTCTATCTTTTGATTTGGTGGGCAATAAACTCCCATAGTTAAATTTCCTTTTGGGCCCACTATTTCAACCCAAAGCATTTCTAGAAGGGAATCTAATTCTTTGACCTCAGTCTTACTGGACTGTATACCCTCTCTGACATACAGAGCCACCCCACCTCCAATCCTTCCCTCCCTATCCTTCCAATATAACTTATATCCAGGAATCACTGTGTCCCACTGATTCTCCTCATTCCACCAAGTTTCTGAAATTCCCACAATGTCTATGTTTCCCCCCAACACTAAACATTCCAATTCACCAATTTTACTTCAAACACTTCTAGCATTTGCACTCGAAGAAGTGGACTCTGGTTCACATTTATGACAGTTTCAGTATTGCTATCCCAAAGGGTGCCCATGTTATTCTACTGCAGCCAAGATGAGAAAAGAGTCTTGTGGCACCTTAAAGACTAATATATTTGTTGTGGGGTAAGCTTTTGTGAACAAGAGCCCACTTCTTCGGGTTCAATCATAATGCATGTAAAGATATTTTATTATTAGGGATGGGCACAAACTGGTTAATGAGCCAAAATTCGGCACAAACTTGGCCTGGTTCACAGCTCCCAAATAGATGTTCAGGGACGGTACCTTCCTCAAACATTTACTAGACTTCTGGTTCAGTTCTTCTGTTTGGGCAATTAAAACCTAATGGCTGGGAAGTGTGGGTCCATAGCTGACCTGTTAGGTTTAAATGGCTGTGAGCCATTTCACCCGTCAGTTTTGCTTCCTCCTGCTTCAAAGTGGTGGTGGTGGTGGGAGAGAAATGGACTGGTAAAGGGGCTGTGAGCCATTTCGGTTTCATTCCCCCCCTTGAAATGCCAGCCAGACATTTAAACTGAACAGAGGGGTGGGTCCATTTTCCAGCTCTTAGGTTTAAATGACTATGAGACATCAGTTTTGCTCCCCCTCTACAAGCCATGGCCAGGAGAAAGAGGGAACTGAACTGGCCAGTTTGGTTTAAGACATTTTTGGCTTCGTTCAGTTTGGGGTTTGGGGACTGCCTGAATGAAACCAAACCAGAATTTTTAGGTTTGTGCCCATCCCTAATTATTACTAAGTAAAATTGACTCAACATACTATTCAAGGGACATAGTTTATGAAACCCATGACTTTGCCCTGTGATCTTCAAAGCTGTTTTCACAGACAAATTTACAAGTGCAATTAAAAGAACAAAATCCTTTAAGTATTGCCTAGTTTACTAAGTATAATGGTTGTGGTACTTTTTAACCCTCAGGGAGCAGAGGATAATTGCATGGTCAAAACCATTCTGATCTGGGATAAGCTGTTTAATTTATTATCATAAGTTAATTTATTAAACACTTTAGCACTTGTTTAATAATCTGCCTGAGGAAGAGAAATGTATGTGGCTTGCATCAAAATACTAATAAACTCTATGTGCGGAAAGGATTTGGTACTGCAGTTAAATCTTCTGTGTTTATAGTTAGGATTTTTGCTTCCCCCCAGGCTCTTTGAATTACATTATTATGATGAATCTTAGATGAATGTGACAAGAATATTGTAAGATACAAAAATTAAGTGTACAAGGGATTTTCTGTACTTAGATGGTGATTTACATGATTATGCATTCTTAGGTGGAGTAACTTTAATTCAAGTTAATGGTCACAAGGGGTAGAAAAAGAGACAAAGTAGGCAAAGGAAACAGCAACATAATATAAGATGCCAGTTAGGATGTTCAAATCTGTACTGGAACATTGGGAATATTTGACAATGAAAATACATTTTGATTATCTGTTCATTAATAGTGCACTCCTAAGCAGAGTTACACTGTTCTGTGTCTTCAGTGGACGTAGAAAGATGCAACTCTACTTAAGAATGCACTCTAAATGTGTTATTTTGCAGCTGAACATCAAGACTAGACCTACTGCTACCTTTATATAGAAGCATTTTGGAAAATATAATGGCTACTAAAACGTGTGGACTATAGTTAAAAATCTGTACTGGCCAGATAATTTTCATGATAGCAGAAGGACCTTAACCAAGTAGATTATTGGTCAGTCCAGTCCAATATCTTACTTCTCAGGGTTTGTGAACACTACAGTATAGAATACACACTATATAAAATCTAAACAAAATGGTGCACCATAATGTGCCAGCTTTCAGGTTCCCCAGAACCATCACACTAAGACCAATTCCTCACCAGCAGTTGCTCCACCCTTGGGCTTCTGTTTTCCCCAGCTCAAGCAATCAATTCTCCACCAGTTTCCACATGGGTGCATTTTGATCCATGGATTCCTCCAATTTCCCTTGTGGCATCCTGCTCTTGCTTTTTTGAGATCTGGAAGCTGCAAGGGAAATTGGATGGAGCCGCGAATCAAAATGTGCCCACGCAGCGATTGGTGGGGAATTGATCACTTGAGCCAAGGAAAGCAGAAGCCTGGGGATGGAGCTTCTGCTAGTGAGGAACCAGTCTAAATGCTAAAGAAAATTAAGGCACTGAGCTGATCCCCTGTTTTTATATTATGCCACTACAAATGCAAAAGTATTCATGGTGATATCAAAGCCCAGAAGAGCCACTATAGTCATGGGAAAGCGGTGGTCAGAGTTTCCGTTGCCTCCTGTCAGTTTCTGGTTTACCTCTATTTAATTACTTTTACCTGCTATTCAGAGGTAAATTTAGTGGTACATAGACAGAAAATTCAACAGTTTTATGAAGGATGGCAGCCAGAATGTTCCACAGTTGCCATGACTTTATTCAGTGTGTATGTAGGGATTACAGTGAACATATGGAGCTCATTGAATTTTCTGGTTCAGGCTTCAGATTATCCTAGCTGGCTATCTTCAACTGAAATCCTGTGTTACTTCCTGATACATAAAGTGGGTACATGTCTATTAGGAAATAAGACAGAATTTCAGTTGAAGATGAACTAGGATATTCTGAAGCTGAACCAGGAATTCAAATGGCGATTTTAAAAATGATGATATGTTGAATAATGGAGGAAATGCTATCCTTTTATGCAACTCATAGTCCAGGACATCTGTTGTTAAAGAGATTGTAAAGGTATGCATGCTATGTATGCATGGTGTCATCCTGCATTACTGACTTTCTGCTTTCTGGCCTATTGGCTGCCTCCATGTCCACTTTCTGTCTGCTGTTTATTAAATTATTTAAGTAGCAAGAAAACATTTATATTCTGCATTGAGTGGTTTACAATTGTGAGGTCTATCCCTTATGGTTTTGCCATTCATGGCAAAAGTAGGACAATTATCCAAATCTAAAACAATTTTCACATCTGTCTTCTCAATGACTTATGAGAATTCTATTTAAACTATCCTATCATTCTTATTTTTATTGTTTTAAATTAGTATGTCTAATAAAAGAGTTGTCTGACTGTGTGGCTTCTGTTTTCTTGGCCCTGCATGCCTGCATGACTGGAAAGGTGGTAGATCATGCAGGGACAAACAAACAAACAAACCCGCATGCACACCAGATGTCATTCTAATGATACATCTTGAATGTGTGGATACAAAGAAGGATGATCTATGAGTGAAGTGTTTTTAAAAAGTAAGTCACTTTAATTACTCGGTCATGACCCTTAGAATATGTGCCTTTACCACAGGGAACATTCCATGTGATGATTGTGTAGGTGCAAAAGCTAATACAAGATGCAACGTAGGAATTACATATGAAGTTTATTAATCAAGGCTGCTTCCTTAGGTGTGTTGCCAGCAGCAGCACCAAGTGATGTGGAAATGGGTGGGAATGGTGTGAACACTCCCAGTATGAAAGCTGCTCATTGCTGCTCCTGTCCTCACTGCAACTCATCCTCCTTTAATGTCACACCTATGCAAAAGCACAGACACTCCAGTAACTTTGTAAGTGCTATCTGTAGCATGACTCCCCCTTTCCCTTCCCTTTCCCTTTCTCTGTCAATCTACATTGTAATATTACAGCACATCACAGAAAGGACATGCAAAAAAATCCCTTTAAAGGGCTGAAAATGGGCAGGAATTTGGAACTCAGCTCCATCACTTTGAAGGAAGGGCTTAGTTTCACCCTCCCTTTGGATGAATGCTCTACCCACTGTTCTACCCAGATGAATGCTCTACCCACTGCTGCCCTACAGTTTTCCCTTAGGACAAAATGAGGCTTAAATGTTCTCTGGAATAAAAGGAGGATGAAATAGGAGCCAGATAAATGCACATATTTCGTTTCTAGCAGCCAGCAGCAGCGCTGCTAGGTTGCAGGAGTGTCTTTGCCTCCCAGGAAGTTTCTGCATGTATTAAAATATATGCATGTATTAAAATATCATCTACATAACTGAGCACATGATCCCTTAAAGAGGGCTGTAGGTGGTCCAACATTTGTACAACGTGAGTATGGCAAATACTTGGGCTGGAATGAAATCCCTGTGTGGTCTTTTTGAAAACGTATTGTTGGCCACGGAAAGTAAAGGCAAATTTATACCAACAAGCCTCATGTAGCCTAATTGAATGGAATTCATTAGCTAAGTCCAAAACGCCGTAGAATTTTGAGCCTGCAGCAATGGCGGCCAAAATTTCATTGTATTTTGCAACAACCGGAGCCAATGGAGGGGTGACAGCATTCAGAGCCCTGAAGTCCACTGTCATTCTCCAAGTGACGCCATCCGCCTTCAACACCGACCACAAGGCGGCATTACAAATGGATTGCAGAGGTCTAATCACATCCCATTTTAGAAGATCCTCAATAGTTTTCCTATGCCTACTTCTGCTTCTGCTGGATATTTGTATTGGCGTTGAGGAGGAGGATCCCTGCGTTCAATGAGGACACACGCATTTTTCACAGTTCCGCACTCTGCTTTGTCAGTGATCCAAATATCTGGGAAGTCCTGAACCCACTGATCCATAGTTACTTTAGCTAGAGGAAGTGGGATTTTTAAAGCTGCACATCAGTGGATGGTGTTAATAAATTCTGGGTCTCCAGGTATATGCCATAACATACGGTTTGCTAGATCTATAGTTAGACTGTTGCCTTTGAGAAAGGGAATGCCTAAAATGCGTGCGTCTTCTCCCTAATTTTCACATGACTGCATGGAAGTAGCTAGTCTTCCAACGAATATGGGAATGTTGTCCCAAATCTTTGAATTGTGACTTCTTCCTGCATAGCCGGCCAATTCCATAGAACGCGTGGGTTTTGTTTCTACTGAGACCAGTTTAGAGTGGAGTACATTATGAGAGGCTCCTGTATCTACAAGAAGGGTAGCAGTTTTATGTTTTCCTGGAGTCCTGATGTCTGCCTTAACCATCGGTCTCCCCCAGGTGTCAGGCTTTAATTTGGCCGCAACCCCTGTTGGGAGATATTTGGACTCCGGACACCCCTAGCAGAGATCATATTTTTTAGAGAAAGGATTTTGAGGACTCAACTGTGTCTGTAACAAGGCCACTGGTTGTGCTTGCTTGGCTTACTGTCCTTTGTAAGTATGGCATCTTGTGATATTGACTCATATCATACCCTAATGACTTTAGATAGGCCCATGCTCTGTTGCGGTGGGGGTTAGAAGTGTCCACTTTTCCCCAGTCAGGTTGCCCATAACCAACAGTAGCTGGATCATATTGAGAGGTTGCTCCTTGGAACGGGGAGAGATCTGGATATAATTTAGGTGGGTTTGGAGCTTGTTGAGGGGGAGCTTGAGGCTGGGGTGGAGGTTGGAAAGGCGGAGGATTCTGACACGCTTTGCGGCTGCTGCTGAGGCGGGGGTTGAAGAGGATTGGGGGCTGGGGAAAAGGTAGGAGATGCAGATGGAACCACCGGGGGGCCTTACTGAAAAGGATTCAGGTACCCACCTCAGTTTCCTCTTCCAACCCCCATTCTTCCCTGACTGCCATTCCCATGACCCCTTTGTCCTCTGCCCGATCCATGTGAGAGGGAGGTGCAAACAAATTCCCAGGAACATATTGTGAATGTGGCCCATTGTTAGCATAAGTTACTGCCAACATAGGTTCAGCCTGTCTCTCCTTTTTCTGCTGCCTTTTAAAAAGGAGCTCACCCGCCATCATTTCAGATACCCGTAGGATTTTATCTTCAAAATCTTCCCATGAGAGCTTTTCTGGCCTAAAATTGTCAAAGAGGAATTTGGTTTGGGCACTGAAACCCTGAAATACTAGCAGCTTAAGGTCGTCGTCCTCGTAGTCAGGCTCATCATTATTATCATAATTAAGCTGGTCTGCTAAATCTGCTAATAGCTTCATTCTAGTTAAATATTTCACTGGGTCTTCTCCTGATTGCTGACTTTTGTTCATGTAAATTTTATTTAACGTATACCCAGGGCGAAAGCTAGTCAAAATGACTTTCATCTACTCTGTGGATGTCTTTTGGGCTAGTTTCTTACTGTAAATCCAGGAGTCTATTTTTGCAGAATCTGGGCTGGTAGTACACAATCTTGCCAGCTGGGTGAGGTCTGCACCATCTACTGTACTATCGATAGATAGGGTCTTGGTAATCCATTGAGTAACAGTGGATTTGTTGAGGGGACCCAGTCCATCTGCTACAGCTTTAGCTTCATCTGGTCTCCATGGCCGTTTTTCCCTAACTACCTCCTTGGTTTTCTTTCTGGAAGCTGCAGTAGTGGTGACATCCTTAAGGTGCACTGGTTCTATGGGTTGATAGGTAGTTAGAGGTAGCATGGGGCTTGGCTCAGTCTCTTTAGACTGCTCTTCCTCAAAGGGGAAGGCTTCTTCCTCTGTAGCACAATCTAATACGGCTGCTGGGTGGATAGCAGCTATCACAAAAACTTGTCTTTTTAGCCTTTGTCTCAAATCAGATATGAGTTTCCTGTACACATTGTGGCTTGTAGCCTCCCTTCTCTTATGATTTTCTTCAGAAATATACTGCAGTGCACTTTGTAACTTGTTAACATGAATGAGAGCGTCCTGAAGCTGTCCCTCAAGGACGTTGGCTTTCAGTTTGGTCTCCTTTATTTTCTCTTTCCCTTCATGGATCTGGTCTACCTGCTTTTGATTTTCTAAAACAAATTTGGCTCTTTCTGCCTCTAGCTGGTTTTTAAACTGCCTATTCTCGTCTTTGGTTTCTTGAAGCTCTTGACTGAGTTTTTCTCTGGTTTCATGCAACATTTTTTAGTATCCACTAGTTCATTTTGTAGTCTGGTTTTGTTATCTTCTAACTCTTGTTTCAATTGGGCCCTTGTGTCTACTAGTTCTTTGCCTATCCGATCCTTAGTATTTCCTAATTCCTGTTCAAAGTTGGCTTTCGCATCTGTTAGTTCTTGTTGTAAGTGATCTTTAGTTTCTTCCAGTTCCTTTTCCAATTGTCCCTTAGTGTCTTTTAACTCCTGTTTCAAACATTCTAACTCATTTTCCCGGCTTTCCAAATTATCCTTCAATTGATTAATTACAGACACACTGTCTTGTAAGGCCAGGTATAATCCCCATATTACGCATTTTTCCTTTTTACTGGAACTTGGATGATCTTTTTCATATAGCTCTTGATATGCAGTTCTCAAAGTCTGCAGGGGATTTGATCCTTTAAAGGATCCAGGTTCCCAGGGACTGTCTCCCTTCTTTGCTATCCATTTATCCAATTTAAAAGGAGAGACTTCCTTCTTTACCATCATGTTTACTGCCTTTAGTTTTAAAAAGAATTAATTTTAAATGGAGAGACAGAGAGAGAGAGAGATGGCCACTACCTTTCTCTCAAATGGCTCCTGTATGTCTTATCTTTTTCTTTGTTGGGTTTTCCAATTTCAAAGAGGGGAAAGGGGTCTGTGCTCTACCTGGGTCACTCCAAACGGTGCACAACCAGGTGAGGCAGGGGATTCTCCACACTCTAAGATCAGGGCGACTCCAACCGGTGTGCAACCTGATTAGGCGGGGATTCTCTCGCTCTAGAATCAGGGCCACACCAACCGGTGCACAACCTGATTAGGAGATTACTTACACACAAGGAGACCAGCTCAAGGTAGCCCAAGTTCTCCTGTGGTAATCTATGGCTTGCTCTCAACTTAGGTTAGCGCTTTCCCTGTGAGGCAGCTTTGTTGCATGCAAGATCAACTCAAGGTAGCCCGTTTCTCCTGCTCTTTTTTTTCTGCTCTACAGTCAGGTTAGCTAGCTTCAATTACCTGCTGAGGCAGTGAGTTTACTCATGAGGAGACCAGCTCAAGGTAGCTCAACCCTCCTGTGGCAACTCTACCTTATCTACCAGCCTTGCTCCATCGAGCACATCACTGATAAACCAAGGTCTGTACTTTCGGAGAGTCACTCCAACCGGTGCACATACTCTGAAGACAAGACTAAGTGCTATCCTACATGTGTGTGTGTGTAATGCACAAGAAAAGAGGGTGAAAAGTGGGGAGGGGGGGACCTATCCATTCCTAAATAGCAACCTAGCCTGATCTCTTTCCCAACCCTCGTTAGAAACACATTTAGAACGGCCTCGGGAGATGGCCAGGAGCTTCAGTACGTTAGCCACTTGCGTTCGACCTATACTCACGGATTGGGACCATTCACAATCCTGTGGAATAGTCGGGGCATCTTGTTAAGCGTCCTTGAATGGAGTGAAATGGGATCAGCCCACCCATGAGGTATAGAGCCAATCACACAGTTCTCATTCACTCATTTACAATCACTCAAGCCTAACAGGGTAAGTTCTCAAAGAAGTATCCTTCCACATCTGGCTGCCAGAAGACACGCGTGTTGACTCCTGTGAGTTCTAATGACCAGGGTTTTGCCCGCATTCTCCACCAATACCTGTTAGGCAAATTCTCCTAAAAATAGGGTTTTGGGGAATTTAGAGTGGAGAGCAATCAGCCTTTCAGTGAGATCTAAAAACCTGTTTATACAGAAGGCGTCTTCTTTGGAAGTTACCCAATAATTAGGCAATATGATCTAATAATTAAGGGGTTTTATTATAAAATAAAGGCAAACATACAAGGATATAAAATCACACAACACACAACACACATACAGTCCTAATAAAGAGAGAGTTGAAATAGACAGGGGTAAACACAAAGGTTGACAAACAGGGTAATAATTACCTATTGTAGTCTTCGAGGAAGGCTCCAATGGCGACGAAAAAGGAGGTGGGGGATGGACCCTCAACTGATCAGGTATCGGGGGCGTATCTAACAGCAGGGTATGTGGTACTGTCAGATGCACACATGTGGTGCACACATGCACACATGCACACATGTGGTAGGGTCAGAGTTTATATGGTCTTCCTTAAACCCTTAGGGGGTAGGAGGGCAAAAGGATTATGATGCTGGGTCAGATGGGGCATGATGCGGTGTCACATGGTGTATTACCTCAGGAAAAGGGGAGGCTCCAGAATGACAGTTAGGGCAAGGCATGGGTGGAGGTATGGGTGGAGGTAATTAAACAAGCTATCCAAATTTATCTAAAGGTGACAATAGAAAGCCAAATTGGTACCTAAGGTGACACCCGATCTACACAAAAACTCTGGCTCTGGGTGAAGCTGGTCTTCCTCTTCTTACTCTTCTGGTGAGCACCATCCATTGTCTAAAGTTCCATTTGACAAAGACTTAGGCGGTCTGGCAGGGTCCATGCCTAAGCTGAGCTTGATTGCCTTAGGGAGATATAACAGCTGTTGAGTACATGAGCCTCTTGCTTCTCTGTCATGGAGTCTGGCACTGCAGGAAGATGGTTGCTGATGATGTTAGCCTACCAACATGGCTTTTCTGGACCAGGCTGTAAACCGCTTGCCTGGACAGTTCCTGGCAACGCGACTTCTTCCACTGCAATGGCTGAGATGGTGCATGCACGGAGCTGCTGGAAACCTATCTGTACTTCTGGCTAGCACTCTTCCAGAGATATAGAGTGCTGTTGTAACGATGACGCTGTTAGTATTCACATAAGTCTCTTAAAAATGGTAGATAACACCCATGTTTCACAGCAGATGTCTGTGAGTTGAATCTCCAGGCACCCTATCAACCAAATGGGCGATTACTATGTCTGTATATAACTGAAATTAGGGGTTTCTTGCTCACACTAAGTAGAGACTTGGCCTTAGTAGTGGCAGGTTTTTCACTGGGTTTTTGGTACTATGCAGCTAGGGGAGGACCAGAAAGCATCCCCCTTTCGGGAAGTTAGGGATCTGGCAGAATCAACCTTGGAGTTTGATGACCCGGGGTGGGAGAATGCAGACCATCCTGGAGGCTCGACTAGAGGGTGCCTTCCATTCAGATGTGTGTCTGGTGGTTGGGCCCTCTGGGGCTTGCCTCCTTGCTGGGCCAGCCTGGCAGGAGCTGTGCCACACAGCTCCAGCTGGGGGCTGGGTCTCTCGCCCACTAATGGCAGGGGAGTGGTCTGTTGAGACCCCTGGCCCTGACCAGGCTGCAATTCTTGTTGCCCTTGCCATTTATTATTATACTTAATAAAGTGCCCCTTAGTTACACCAATACCTTTTGTCCGACTCTTCATTCCGACTTGGGGAGCAATCCATTTCCAGCAGACAACAGCAACGCTGCTAGGCTGCAGGAGCATCTTTGCCTCCCAGGAAGGAGAAGCAGAACTTTTGCGTCCCATTTGGGCACACTTTTGAGGGGACGGGGCTTGCTGTAGTAACGACAGGACCATCTGCCCCCTATCTCAGTCCCCTGCAAAAGTTTGACCCTCCCGCCCGCCCTGTTTGTTATGTGGGCAAGTGCTGGTCACTTCATGATTTGGGGGGCTGGGTAGGAATTTTTTGCTCTCCAGCTGATTGGCTGTTTGCTGGGGTGTTTTTTCGCCTACCCTACATAGCACGTCAGTGGATTGTGGATTTGGCTATAGGGAGGTGCTGTTAAATAGGTTGGTCAGTTTAATTTGGCAGGTTTTTTACTGGGTTTATGGTACTATGAGGCTAGGGGATGACCAGAAAGCATCCCCCTTTTGGGGAATTAGGGGTCTGGCAGGATAAACCTTGGGGTTTGATGACCCAGGGTGGGAGAATGCAGACCGTCCTGGAGGCTCGACTACAGGGTGCCTTCCATAGAGATGTGCATCTTGTGGTTGGGCCCTCTGGGGCTTGCTCCTTGCTGGGCCAGCCTGGCGGGAGCTCACCCACTAATGGTAGGGGAGCGGTCTGTTGAGACTCCTGGCCCTGACCAGGCCGCAGTTCTTGTTGCCCTTGCCGTTTATTATTATACTTAATAAAGTGGTCCTTAGTTATACCAATACCTTGTGTCTGACTGTTCATTCTGACTTGGGGGGCAATGAACAAAATATGTCTCCTAATGCTTTTTATTGCTGGATCTGCCAGCTGTGGATGAAGGGGCAAATCTTTGTGTGGACATAAGAAGAAGACTGCAGATTTAAACCCACCCTTCTCACTGAATCAGAGTCTCAGAGCAGCTTACAATCGCCTTTATCTTCTTTTCTCAAAACAGACACCCTGTAAGGTGGGTGGGATTGAGAGAGCTCTCACAGAAATTGCCCTTTCAATGACAACTCTTGCAAGAGCTATGGCTGACCCAAGGCCATTCCAGCAGCTGCTAAGTGAAGGAGTGGGGAATCAAACCCGGTTCTCCCAGATAAGAGTCCTCACACTTAACCACTACACCAACCAGTCAGCTAAGTTGACTGCCCATTACCCTATGGTGCATGAACCACCTTCTGCAGAAAACAGCTTTAGAAACTTTTGGACCACTGAAGAACTGAAAAATGCACTATGAAGGTGAAAAGCTTCTGGATATGTGTCAACTTGAAGTTCAAGAAAAACGTAGAAGCAATCTGGTGAGGGGCTCAACTCACACTATCAATGAGTCTGATCACGAGTTCATCCCAGTTTACAGCATCCCTGCTTACAAATGACACTTCACTTTGATGGGGAAATTCCTCTTTTTCAAAAAAAACCCCCAACACTGGACCCAGCCAAACTGGCAAACTACTGTCCGGTGTTGAATTTACCCTTTCTGGGTAAGATTATCAAGAGGGCAGTAGCGCTACAGTTGCAGAGTTTCCTGGAGAACGTTTCCATCCTAGATCCCCATCAGTCCACCTTCCACCCAGGTTATGGGATGGAGACAGTACTGGTCTCCCTTGTGGATGATCTCCAGCGGCATCTGGACCAAGGCAGTTCAATGATGCTGATATTGTTAGACCTGTCAGCTGCATTTGACACAGCCAACCATCAGCTACTGACTCACCATCTTGCCAATGCAGGGATTCAGGAGTTGGCCTTACAATGGCACTCCTCTTTCCTCCAAGGTCAGGGACAAAGGGTGGCGATTGGGGGACAGTCATCCCAAAGACACTTGCTTAATTGCGATGTGCCTCAGGGGGCAGTGCTTTCCACAATGTTGTTTAACATCTACATGTGCCCCCTTGCCCATATTGCCCAGAGGTGTGGACTGGGTTGCCATCAGTATGCGGATAACACCCAGCTCTATCTACTGATGGATGGCCAGTCTCTCTGTGTCCCAGAAAATCTGAACCTGGTGCTGCAAGCTGTGGCAAGATGGCTCAGGCTGAGTCGACCAAAGCTGAATCTGATGAAAACAGAGGTCCTTTACCTGAGTTGTGACAGTCCTGGCAGGGAAATCCACCTACTGGCTTTTGACACTGCGCCACTTACAATGGCACACAGGGTCAGAAGCTTGGGGGTGCTACTGGAGCTTTCCTTGACAATGAAGGCCCAGATAGCAGCCACTGCCAAATCCACCTTTTACCATCTTAGGCTGGTAAGACAGTTGGTTCCCTTCCTTGAGCATGGTGACCTGGCAACTGCAATCTATGCTATAGTCACCTCGAGATTGGACTACTATAATGCCCTCTACATGGGGCTGCCCCTGTCCCAAATCTGGAAACTACAGCTGGTGCAGAATGCTGCAGCCATGGTGTTTTTGGGGCTCTTCATGTGAGAGCATGTACAGCTGGGGCATGTACAGCACTGGTTGCTGGTGGTATACCAGAATTGCTACAAGGTGCTGGTTATTACATTTAAAGCCCTATATGTATGAGGACCTGTCTGCCTTAGGTACCATCTCTTCCCACATGTTCCCCAGAGAGTACTTAGATCTGGAACACAAAACTTACTATCGATCTCCAGGCCGAGGGAGGCATGACTGAAAACAACTAGAGAAAGAGCCTTCTCAATTGCTGTCTCCCACTGGTGGAACTAACTGCCAGAGGAGGTCAGAGCCTTGTGGGACCTTGCCCAGTTTTTCAAGGCCTGCAAGATGATATTATTTCAACTAGCTTTTAAATGAAACCGTTGAGATATTAGATCTAAATGGACGTCTAAGAACACTGAATGCCGTCTGTAACTAGATGGAAATTAGCACCAAAGTGTTTAAATGGTTTTAACTGTTTTAATTTAATGTTTAATTTATTTGTTTTATTATGACTACTGTGTATTGTGAGCCACACTGAACCTGCTTCAGCAGGGAGGGCGGGATATAAATAGAATAAACCAAATTAAACTAAACTTCATTTGCTGTGGTTTTGCTTTCATGCTGATCTTTACATAGGTAATTTCATAGAGATCATACTCAGTGCCACATCACTTTTCCCTGCTTCAAAGTCTTTGCTCCTTTTCTAATTTTACTCTGTTCTAATTTCTGTTTACAAATAATTCTTCAAAGCTGGCATTTCTTTCTTACTTTATTCTGCAAATGAATTTGGATATTGCAGGTGCAGTAGAATCAAAGGATCTTGATAGCCATTATAATTGGCTGTGATTCAGGAAGATGATACACATGCATTCTAGTGACAGTGTGCATGTGTTGCATTCTTCCCTGTCAACAGCCTTTTCATCAGATCTCTTAGCAAACAAAATATCAAGGCTATTTTAAAAAGGGAACTGTTAAAAGAGAACAGAATTACAGTGTGAGTTGTTGGATTTTTCTTTTGCCTTGGTACATCACAATTAACCCTAGGAACATTGTAGGTGATGTAAGATTCTAAGACAGTCTTATTTTGCTCAACATTTCCAAGGCATTCAGTTTAATGTCTTTTTAATAGTAAGTAATTATACATATTATGGAATAGTCGCATCTTTTCTCCAGGAAAACATCAATGACCCATAATTTCAGTTGAAGGGCTCACTTTGGGTTTCAAATAAATATATTTAGTATTCATTTCTGCAAACTAGGGACTATATTAACATTCTGAAATAAAAATGTAAATATATATTTCTTTTTGAGCTTCCCCAAGTACCACCAAGATTCACAAAAACCCCTTTCTTACAGATAAGTGAAATAAATGAAATATGTTGATTGAATCCTATGCTGTAACCCAAGATTATATTACTTATTTTGTTCTGATACATGTACCATGATTACTTGGTTTCTTATAGCCTTGGAAGCTTTCAAGCAAAGGATGGGCAACTATCTACATGTGTGCACTAGCTTTAAATGTCCTCCATTGAGCAAAGGTGTTTTACTAGATGATCTAGGGCACTTGGATTTTATGGCTGCTAATAGACAGGCAGTTTGGGGTGCATGGGAGGTGTCCCAAATTGGGCCAGCTCATAAAGAAGCATCCTAAACCGTCCACACGCTCTCCTGCAAGCTTTTCCCATCCCATCCACAGGGCAACTTGGTGTGATCAGACAGCTGTTGCACACCATCCCCTGTAGCTTGGTTCTGGCTTCTTTTTTCCATTTTTTTTGGTTATGTGCATGCATGCTCACGTGCCCATGCACCTATGCACTTGAAATCATCATCATTATTATTTTTTTAACAAAAAAGGCCAAAGCAGCTTGAGGCAGCTTGGCGAGTTTGCACCACCAAAACACCTCACTCGAGTGCTTCTGCATCCAGATGCCGAGGAGATGACTGGCACGTGGTTCAGAAATTTGTTATATTTTCTAAAGTGGTAGCTCTTTGAGCCATTCTGAGGATGCCAGAGGATGGGTTGAGTATGTGATGGGGGTGGGCAGCGGATGTGCTCATTTGGATGGGTTTTTCTAGTCAGCTTCTGAAGTGTCTCTGGTTTGCCTCAAACTGCCTGTCTGTTAGTGGCCATTGGGACTATGAAAATAACATTTTTATTGAAATTTCTAAAAGTGCACAACAACCATAACAAATATACTGCATATTAACTGAAAAGAAACAGTTATATACAGTAAGCTGCCATAGATGAAATAACAACAGTAGGTCATGAACTGACAAAACAGGTGACTTACTAGGAGTACGTGATATATCAAATAAATAAAATATATAAGTTGAATAAGTAAATATATTAAAGAACAGCAATATCAAAATAATTAAGTGAAAAGGAGATATATGATTCTTGTAGGTCAAGGACAGCTGCATAGTGCTATGGCAAGAAAATCCTCAGAATAAGGAAATAGAGGTTGTCATAAAAAAGTTTTAAAAGAGCATTTTTAAGTGGAGTGGTTCTTGCAGTGGGAGATCATGGGAGGAGATATAGTCAACAAAAGGCATCCATTTTTCAGGAAAAAATAGTGCTTTTAGGATATATATCAGATTGCAACAAGTGGGCAGTAATTTTTTTCCCACAAGGAAGTGGTCAGAGACTTTTTAAAGCCAAGTTGTTCTGGAGAGCCAGTTTGGTGTAGTGGTGAAGTGTGCGGACTCTTATCTGGGAGAACCGGGTTTGATTCCCCACTCCTCCACATGCACCTGCTAGCATGGCCTTGGGTCAGCCATAGCTCTGACAGAGGTTGTCCTTGAAAAGGCAGCAGCTGTGAGAGCCCTCTCCAGCCCCACCCACTCACAGGGTGTCTGTTGTGGGGGTGGAAGATAAAGGAGATTGTGAGCCGCTCTGAGACTCTTCGGAGTGGAGGGCGGGATATAAATCCAATATCTTCTTCATCATCTTCTTCAATCTTTTATTATTATTATTACCTGTGACTCCAAAGACCCAACAAAAATAAAAGCCTACATTGCTTGTAAGACAGCCTATCTGGAGCTTTTTACATCCAAAAAGAAAGTTTTCTTTCAGAATAAATAGGACCAACTTTACCACTCGATAAAGGAGACTGTGAGCCGCTCTGAGACTCTTCGGAGTGGAGGGCGGGATATAAATCCAATATCTTCTTCAATATTTTCTTGGTTGGGGCTGACGATGCTTTCTAGTATGAGGCAATTGAAGATTTTGCACCTACGAGAAGACATTATTAACTCATGTCTATGGTCTGAGATATTTTACACATCCCAAATGTTCAGAAAAACCAAATCCAGCAATAAAGGAATTTTGTAGGATGTAATAAATTCAATTTGTTGGAGAATATCATGCCAAAATTTCTCTAGGACTGGACATGCCCACAAGCAATGGACATAAGAACCAGGTTGGCCACACTTCTTCCAGCATAGAGGAGAACTCCTTGTAGAGGAGTGTGATATACCAACAATGGGTGTGATATACCAACAATGGATTACTTTGAAGGACTGTAATCTTGTGCAGATTACAGGAGAGATAAATAGAGATAATGAGTGTATTTCAGCCCATTGGTCAGGAAAAAGGATGTGGCACTTCTAGATGCCATTTATCATGGTAGTTCAGTGAACAATCATCATCAAGGTAGATGAGCATGTCATAGATGGAAGAAATCAAACCTTTGGAGCTGGAGATGGCTCAGTTGAAGGTAGAAATACCAAGGGATGGAAGTGCCAATTTTTTGTTCCAAGTTGAGTCTTTATAGCAATCCTAGGCATGAAGAGATGTCTTTCAGGTCAGTCACATTCATATCATTCCCTGGAGCAAGTAGAGCAGAGCAATAACCAGGTTGGAATCATAGTTAAAGATGAAAGGATGTAAACTGAGAAATGTAAGGAGTCAATTTGGATTGCATGGTATCCCAAGTTTAAAAGATGGCTAGAAGAAAGGAGTTTTGTTTAAGTGAGGCAGGTCTATTGTGAGAAGACATCCAAATAGAGTTGTGAAAAGAGGCAAAAGAAATTGGAAAGGTTTAGTCCATTCAAGAATGTAACATTGATTTTGATCCTGCAGATTGATTCCTCTACAGAAGATAGTTTGCTCCAGAATAGAGAATCTTCCCTGATTTAAGAGCCTCTTACATTCAGGACTCCTTGAGCGCTTTCATCAGCGCTGCCTTCGCACCATCCTCAACATCCACTGGAGTGACTTTGTGACCAACACTGAAGTCCTCAAGAGGGCGGAGGTTACCAGCATCGAGGCACTGCTGTTGAAGACGCAGCTGTGCTGGGCAGGGCATATTTCTAGGATGGAAAACCACCGCCTTCCCAAGATTGCCCTGTATGGCAAACTCTCCACCGGCCATCGAAATAGTGGGGCACCAAAGAAGAGGTACAAGGACTCCTTGAAGAAATCCCTTAGCACCTGTCACATCAACCATCATCAGTGGTCTGACCTAGCCTCAGATCGCAAAGCATGGAGGCACACCATCCACCAGGCTGTCTCTTCCTTTGAGAACACACGCATAGCTGGTCTTGAGGACAAAAGGAGATTGAGGAAGAATCGCACTGCTACAGGACCAACCCTAAATCAGACTTTTCCCTGCAGCCGCTGTGGCCGGACCTGCCTGTCCCACATTGGTCTTGTCAGCCACCAGCGAGCCTGCAGCAAACGTGGACTATTGCACCCTTCTTAAATCTTCGTTCGCGAAGCCAAGCCAAGAGAGAAGAGAAGAAGACATTCAGGGGAATGCTCCTTGCACTGGAGGAAAGAATCTCCACTAGTCAAACAAATTTGTGAGATCCAATCCACTATTTTCAGAGTATTTACCATGTGTATCACCTAGGGATGTGCATTCAGATATTTCCAGACCAAATATATATAGTAAAAATACTTTTAAAAATTTTTTTGGGGTATATTTGATGTCCAGATTTTTTAGGATACAAATAAATGAATCCTGAAAAATTCCTGAAGTATTTGGGAATATATGAGAATATTTTGGGTCAGAATTTCAAGGCTCCCAAGTCTGTTTTTCTTCAATTTCCCAGTGTGTCTGTGTCAATGCCTTTTTACCTGGTGTTGGTACTGGTTTGACAAGTTGATTTGGTTAGGTTTCTGTGGTATGAGATTGGTTCTGTTGGTCTTGCAAAAGTGTCCCATGCATCCATTGATTTGGTTTGGGTTCTCTGGTTCACCACTGGTCCTACTGAGCCCATCTTTATGCTGGGATTCTCTGGTTTGACTTTGGATTCACTCTTGGGTTTCACTCTTCCTTGGTTAGGCTGGATTCTCTGGTTTTACACTAGTTGTGGTGGGTTTGTTGGTTCTGTTTGCATTTGGAAGATTTAGCCAGTGGTTACCCTTGTGTGTTTGACAGTTGGCTTCATCACTCAGGATAAAGCATGGATTTTTCACCATAGGAAAACATGAAGACAAGTTGGATGCCCGGGGAACTTTTTTCAAGTGTTCATAGAACTGGACCCCTTGATCCAATCCATATGAAATGGGGGTGTCTTTAATGCTCTAGCAAGACTAGGTTCTAGTAATTTTGTGTCATTTGTTCAAAAAACAACTTCTCTAGCTCCTTGGAAATAGTCGCTTATTTGGAATAATGTACCCCAAAAACTTAGGAATTCAAAACAACAAAACGCCTAAACCCAAATGCTGAACCTTTGCATGTTCAAAAGTGAGCCATAAAATTAACTTGTTCCTGGACCATTTAATAACTAGGACTTTGAATTATACCAATAAGTGAATCAGTAGCCAGTTAGATCTCCCACTGCAAGATCAGGTGAGATATGAGTTCTCTAACTCACACTAGATCTTATTGATGCAGTTTTGGCATGGTAAAATCATATCTGAAGCTGCTCTTGGATCATTCTTGGTCATGTGCTGATTACATTAAACACAAAAAGTGAAGAAAAGTAAAAATTTCATATTTAGTTCAAGTAGCAATGTAAACCAAGACTAAATAACAAAAATAAAAGACAACGCAGCAAACTTTCTTTGTAGACTGTTACACCCTACATGTTGATTTTATAATTACTTTGTAGCAGCTGGCATTCAGTCATTTAAATCACCCATTGCTCTGATGGGAGGCTATTGTTCCATTAAGTTGCAGCTCACTGCTTCCTTCAACTCTCTCTTCTAATCTTGCAAATCAGATAAAGCTCAGCAATGCAGATATGTCAAAAAATGTCCTTACCCCACTGATATTCCCAGTAGGTCTTATGCTTGAAAATCGTTTGTCAGCTAAGTTCTGAGATGTTGTGCAAACCGTGGAAACATTACCAGGAAGGGCTTGGTGCACATGAATAAAAACAGAAGGTGAGAGCAACATAATTCAATAAACAGCAACTAGTAGCTGGATGATGGTAGGCTGTTTGTGGGGTGGAATTGAGATATTCAGAAAGATGATATCAGATTGCATGAGCACACTGCTGTTCTTAAATATTATTACCTTATGAAAACATAATATCAAATTCCTTTCTAGTACTGTAACAGTGAGCTGAATAGTGATTGAGTCAAGTTTCCTGGTAAGACAGTGGTTGTTTGGGAGTGCTTTTTTGATAGTGTAAAGTAATGGCTTCTGCAGATCTTTAAGTAATGTGACCAATTAGGAAATTTATCTTCAGTAGTAAATATTTTCATGTCCAGTGGTTTGTAGATAATAAAAAGATGGCACTGTGGTGTACATTTTATACATTCTTGATCTGTATATAGGGTTTTTTTATGTGCCTCCATAAAGAATATGCAGCCGAAGGAGGTGAGGTAGCCTCCAACCTCCTGTAAATATGTCTGAGCTCAAGCAGGTGAACAATTTTGGAAGACCTCCTACTGAGTAAAACTTTCTAATAGAATTCAGGGAAATATGGTCATCTTTTACAGTCAGTATTGTTATCGTTAACCTGAGCGGCTCAATAAGGGTAAAGTAAAATCAAATACTTGTTTTTCATAGCCAAAAAGAGTGATCCAGTGATCCCCATAAATGCTAGCATTGACAGTGTAATCTCCCTGTCCCTCTGTCACTCTTCTGTCTTTCTCAAACACCAACCCTCCCCGCTCTCACACCAGCACCAACACAAGGAAATAAGCATATTTCAGCTTAATTTTTCAGGTACATGAAGTCTGATATGACATTAATCCAACAATCGGTTTGAGTCAAGTTTATTTTTCCTAATGTATTTTACGTTGACCTTATGAACAGGGATCTTATTATTCTTGCCCAGTAACCAAGTTTGAAAACATTTTTTCAGGATAATTTTCATAATTTAAAATGGATAGCTGGAAAAGTTTAGTTGAAAAACAAACTTTTGGAACAAAATCCAAGGCCATCAGAAATGTTTTCTTGACATTTAAATACAGGCATGTAATCCATTTTCAAATGACAGATATGTGCTCAGAATCTGGCTGTTCTTTATCATGTAAATAAACGTTATGAAATATCACAGAAACAAGAGACTGCGAAGCAAACCTAACAGGCAGAGTATCACCAGAGAGAGAGAGATTGGAGGGGGTTGAAAAGTTTTGCTCAAAGATTTAAATCACTTGTCTGTTGTCTCTAGAGACACTATATTATTTTTTTATTGCATATGCAAATTTATTTCAAGACACCAGAAATAATTAGGGTGTAATGCTCCAAGTATAATGTATTATGTTAGCAGTTTTGCAGCTGCATTAACATTAGTCAATATTTCAGGTAAATGCTAATTAATTGATTTGAGTAAAATTAATCCAGCTATTTTATATACATTTCACAGGTAACCATACCAAACCTTTAATAGCATAACAGTTGCAAATAATGGCATAACAGTTGCAAAATACACAGAGTATAAAAAATTAAACATTGGAGATAAAATCAAAATGAAACCGAGCTTACAGATGCATTCATACATAGTCAGATTTACAATTTAAGGATGTCAGCCAAAAATTTTGCCACAGCCTCACTAACCTCCCCCTCAATATCATTCAATAAATAATAACAGGGTGCAGAATAGACAAATTTGGGGAGAAAGAAAGCTTACAAAATAAATTTTTACAGAGATTATGATAAAAGAAACAATCAAGCAATATATGCTGAATTGAGTCGGGAATATTCACTCCACAGGAACAGAGTCTGTGGCCTAAAGGGAATCGATGATATCTCCCTTGTAAAACTTTGGAGGGAAACACATTTAGTCTAGCCAACATAAATGCCCTGCAATGACTTGGAATGGTTAAGTTTAATAGATAATGGGGCATTTTGCCACAGAAAGCATAAAGATTTAAGGAAGCTGGGGAGCAAATATAAAGGTCTGTTGGCCATAGTTTCTTTCCTCCAACTCCCACAGTCTCAATTCAATACATCTGAAGATATATGACTCATCAGAAGTAAAAAAATCATCAACCTCTATCCCCAACTGGTTAAGTTTGGACATAAGCACTGCTGTCCAGGATGAAATATATGGGTCTCTTTTCATACAATCAAGAAGGCTGTTAGGATCTGTTCTAAAGTGAATTTTGAGCCAGAATTTAAACACTGCAATCCAGGCTTTTGTCTCCACCAAAGACTGACCCACTACAGAGCAGAGAGCAAAGTAGAACACACATTTTGGCATACCAAGAATTTGTCTAAAGAATGAGGCTTGAATGCCCTCCACTTTCCTGGTAAATGCTGAGATCCATATAGGGATACCATAGAGAATTTGGGCTAGCGTTTTGGCTTTGAACACCTTAATTGCTGCTGGATTTAATTGGCTGCTCCTTGCAAAGAAAAACTGTTTAATTTGAGCAGCCAAACATTTAGCCAAGTTGACGGTGTTGTTATGATGTGAAACCCAGCTTTACTTGTGATTAAAAGTGATCCCCAAGTATTTAAATTTTTTTGTTTGCTCAATTGTTGAGTTGCCAATAAACCATCTCTGTGGGCACCAGCAATTTGAAAAGACAACTACTTTAGATTTGGCATAATTGATAGAGAGTGAATTACAATTACAGTAGTCATAGAAGGCATTCAAATACCTTTGCAGGCCAAACACTTGAGCAAGAGAAGATGGTAGTATCATCAGCATAAAGTAATAAGGGGACCGCTTGGCCTGCTAGTTTAGGCAGACGACCATTAATAGGGTTCAAAAATTGTGCCAGGTCAGTTAAAGATAAATTTAAAAGATGTGGAGCCAGCACACAACCTTGTTTAACCCCCTTTAACACTGGGATTTTTCTAGTCAAGGCACCCCTAGAAGAAAATTTCACTTGGCAAAAAGTATTAGAATGAAGTTTCCTCAGGAGAAACAGCAGATGAGGGTTCATTCCCAGGTAACCTAACTTAATCCATAGTTGGGCTCTATCTATCTATAGTTTGTTTCCTCAAGAGAAACAGCAGATGAGGTTCATTCCCAGGTAACCTAACTTAATCCATAGTTGGGCTCTATCTATCTATAGTTTGTTTCCTCAAGAGAAACAGCAGATGAGGTTCATTCCCAGGTAACCTAACTTAATCCATAGTTGGGCTCTATCTATTGAATCAAAAGCGCCCTTCATATCAATGAAGGCAGCATATAATTTTTTTGTCCCGGTATGCATATATTTTTCAGCAAGGAAGGCCAGAGTGCAGCAATGGTCCATAGCAGATTTGCCTTTGGAGAAGCCAATCTGTTCAGGACCTATGATGTTGCCTAGGCGCATCCAGTCAGTTAATCGGAGTTCTAAACGTTTGGCATACAATTTGCCCACTATAGATAATAAACTAATGGGGTGGAAATTTTCTGGTAACTCCAACCCCCCCTTTTTGTATATTGGGATAATTATAGAATCAAGCCAAGAGTCTGGGATGGAGCCATGCAGATCAATGAAAGAGAACAATTTTGTGAGGGGCAAGAGCCACCAATCAGCAAACTTTATGAATACCTCAGTGGGAAGGCCATCAGGGCCTGGTGCTTTACCCGCTTTTAAATCCTTCAATAAATCACTGATTTCCTCTAGAGTTACTGGATGCCAGACCGGGATATCATTAACTGTGGGGTTTGCTAACATAGGAGGAGATACACATGGAGCAGCAAAAATGTTAGAGAAGTAATCAACCCATGTTTGCGCAGAAATATTTGGGTCAGTAACAGAATTGATTTTTAGATTACTCGAAATGATTCTCCAGAAAGCCTTATTATCATTAGATTTTATCGAGTGGTAAAGTTGGTCCTATTTATTCTGAAAGAAAACTTTCTTTTTGGATGTAAAAAGCTCCAGATAGGCTGTTTTACAAGCAATGCAGGCTTTTATTTTGTTGGGTCTTTCGAGTCACAGGTAATAATAATAATAAAAGATTGAATTAAGTAGTTGCTATACGTTAATTTAAACATTATTTGTTATTTAGTTTCCAGTTTCTCAAGCAGGATAGTTCTTGGACCAGTGCTACAGGGTTTAGATGCCTTTGGGTGATAGTACAGGGAATGGGAAAGTCTTTGTAAAATATCCTTTATTTACAAATGTAGACACTTGGAAGCAGTTCCAGCTGGCTTGGTGTCAGGGGGTTTGGCCTAATATGTTAACAAATTCCTGCTGGGCTTTTTCTACAAAAAAGCCCTGCTTGGAAGCAAGCCTAAGAACAGGTAGTTGATCATGAGCGAGAGAGAGAGAGCGCATCTCACAACATACAGTAATAAGCAATGCCATAGACCAGCTATTTAAATAAATAAACTAGTCAAACCCATACAATTTTCTTGTCTCAGTGCTGGGAATGTCAGTATCTCATGGATCAGGAGCACAAACAGAACAACCTGAAAAAAATTCTGGCGTATTGCTGATCACTCCCTCTAAAAAAACCCTGTATCAGACAGGGAGTTCCTTAAGAAGAAAGACCAGATTCCACACCTAATGATTTGGCTACCACCAATGAGACATGGGTCTGAGGTTCAGGGCAAAGTTTGGATGCAGGATGTGAGAATGAGCATACAGATGGATGTACTAGTGTAACACATTGTCAGAACTTGTAACTATTGCTGAGGCTTCACTGTAATGTAACCAGTACCTGCTTTGTACTTTCAGTATTGCTCATGCTCAGATTGTAACTGAACCAAACTGACTCCATGTTGTAACCTCTTAACAACCCCAAGTGCCTATGTAGCAATTAACCTTGCCCTACTGGCATCCAAAATATTTAGGGCTGTAGATTGAATTATGGTATGTCTCTGCACATTCTCACACTGGTGCCCTTTGAAGCCAAGCCGTGTGGCCTTCAGAACGAGGAGGCAACCTCCTGACTGATAGTGGATGGTGGGAAGACAGATGTGCTTGCAATGGTGTGAATTGTGGCTTTGTGATGTGTTTGCTTTAGTGTATAAAACTGTGCCAGTGCTGGCCCTTGCCATCACTGTTATCTCGTCTCTTCCAGTACTTAGTTCTCTCTAATAAAATCCTAGCTTTGAAACCAAGTATGGGATCCGTTTGAAGTTCTTAAGTTCTGACACACATGTTCCTGTCTTTCCAGTTTGATGTGGGAAGTTCAGTCCTTGCCTGATCTGCCTTTTGGGAGGGGATAGCCCTGCTCAGAGCAGCAGCAAATGAAAAAAGAAGAAAAATATATGGTATATTGTGCTGCCTGTGATGTGTGTTGCATTCTGTAAAACAGATAGTTCAAGGCCACTGTGGTTAATGATTAACAATATTCCTATGCATACTAAATATTTTCCAGCTCATGGGAATACTGAATAAGTACTGAAGTCACACACATACATTTAAAAACCAACCAACCAATCTTTGCAATGCTCGTCTCTCTAGTAGTATTTTCCTTACCTACATTTTTTGTAGGCAGGTAGATATTAGAAAGTACAAGTATGTGTGAGAGAAAAACAACACCACCTCAGTCTTACCCTGAAGCACATTATGACACCTTCTCATCTTTTTCATGAGATATCAGTCGGCATTATCATGCCTGTTGCTTTTAAAAAATAAACAGACAACTAAAACGGTTGGGCTTAACTTGTGGGAGTGAATTTCAAGCAAGGAGCACAGGAACTACCCAGAGAAGTAAGCTGTAGGCAGACAAGCTCTTGCAAATAGCAAATAAGAATGCATGTGGAATTTGCTTAAAGGGAGATACCACCTCTCTTTGAAGCCAGTGACAACATTCTCACTGATTTAAATGAAACTGAATTGCATCTAATGCAACATGTACCATTGGATGAATATGTTTTATCTTCTCATGACCCAGTGACCCCTTTTGAACCCCTAATTAAGCTCCATATGTATATAGACCACTATTTTCCTGCTGCGTATTTGATGCTTCAGATTTGTCTTAGTAACTGGCAAATGATTTGGGAATTGTATGGTAAACACAGTCAAAAATTTAAAAGGTGAGCTTTTTAAAGTGGGGCTATTATATACAGGGATTTATATATCATAGTAGCTACTTGGCATATTATCTGAGAAGGCACACCACAGGTGGTGATTTGCCTCTAGTGTTTCTTTTCATTTAGGCAAGGAACAGCTGGAGTTTAGAGATTGCTTGCTTCTAATCCATTTGCTTGCTGAGTTGACATAGTCGACAAAATATTGTGACTGATTCACAAAAGAAGTTCCATTCAACAACAGTACTGGATGTCGAGGTTGTACACAAGTGATATGTTAAGGACACAGTTGATCTTGCTTCTATGGAAGTAGAAGGGGGGTTGTTTATTTTTTTGCCATCAAGTGACAGCCAACTTATTGTGACCCCCACATGAGGTTTTCAAGGCAAGAGATGTTCTGAGGTGGTTTGCTGCTACCTGGCTCTGTGTAATGACCCTCATATTCCTTGGTGGTCTCCCTTCCAAATATTGGGCAGACCCTGCTTAGATTCCAAAATCTGATGAGATCTAGCTCGTCTGGACAATCCAAGTCAGGGTAAGCACAGATATGATGAATGGAAGGAGAGCTAGCATAGGTATAATGCACAGAAGGGGAGCTCCAATGGCCACTTTGCACAAGGTTATATGTGTGTGTGTTGGGTGGGAGAGAGGACTGCATTCTTAGAAAACAGCATTGCAGTTTAGGTTCAGCTCCCAGGCAGCAGGAAGACAAGAGTGAAAATAAAAGGAAAGCTTTGGCATAAGAAAGTCTATTACTTCATGAGCTTGTACAACAATTGAGAACATAAAACAGTAAGTGTAAGGTCTAAAGGGCACCGTCACTTACTTAAACATGCAAGGGGGGGGGGTGTACATTCAACATAATTAGGCACCTAATTGAGCACGAGAATGTAGCTAATGTATTTTCCTGTGTAAGGAGTTATGATAAGCTCTTATTGTTGTTTTATATTAGTTTCTAGAAATCAAATTATCAAGTATGTCTGATTTAGAAATAATTGCTTTTTAAAACTATTCTTGCTATAGAGAAAATTTCAACCCCCCCCCCCCCCAAAAAAAAATGACATATAACTGTCCTGGAGAGAACCCACATTTCCCATCACTGGAGGTCCCCGCCCCCCCAATCTCCAGAGGCACCCCCAGCCTTCCCTGGAAGCCACAGGACAGTCACCTAGGAACTTACAATGATGACAACAGAGAAGCCCTCTATTACAGCACCAGCAATGCAGTTTGGAACCTTTAAGATCCTCATGCAGTGCCCTCACCTGGATAGCCCAGGCAAGCCTGATATCATCAGATCTCAAAGCTAAGCAGGGTCAACTCTGGCAAGAACTTGGATGGAAGACCTCCTTGGAATACCAGCAGTTAGGAGGCGGAGACATACTTTATTCAGCCACCTCCCTGAATATCCTCTAATCACATGTGTGAATGTGTGCACCTGGTAGTTATGGTGACTACCAGGTGCACACATTCACACATGTACATACAAAAATTCCCCCCAAAATATCTTCATGCAGTTGCTGCCAGCAGCAGTCTGTGGTTTAGCCTACTCAAAGTAATGGGAGGGGGCAAGGGCTGAAGACGTAGCTTAGGATTCCAAGCAAAACCCTGCTCACTCTTGTGAGACTTAAGGGAGCTGACTGGATAATTGTGGTTGTACAGCAGACCAATCAGAAAGCAGTTGGCTCTCTCTCTTTAGACTGTGTATGAAAGACCCAGTGAAGGAAAGAAGGAACCAGATGCTGGAATCTCACTCCAGCTCTGCAAGTCCCAAACAGGGCAGAAAGGGGTATGATGGATGAGGAGTTTCTAATAATCCAAATTGCACAATAACATGGAGTTAACTAGATATTATGTGTGACACAGGTTGGAACCTTGAAAGTGTCCTGTTGTTCTTTTTAGCAGTGGAGTTCTGCAAGAGGAGAGGATGAGTTTTCTGCTTCCCTCCCTGCCATTTTTGCCAGCAGAAACAGCCACATGGGGATGTTTGCCCCTTCATCTGCCATACCTGGGGACCCTAGGTAATAAGAACTCTATTCTTTGTACTGCCCAGGGTGGGTGTTCATTGCCTGATGTTGTTAATGAATTTTGTTTCACATTCTCCCATTGTAATCATTCTTTGAAGAGTCTCTGGAGAGTTACCACTTTTAGGTCAGCAATTGAATGTCCTGGAAGATTAAAATTTTGGAAGTAGAATTTATCAACAGGCCCCTGGGCCTGGATAGGGAAAGGATTCATTATAGATACCCATTTTCTGTACTACTTGCTCTGCAAAGTTTGCCATTGTACCTCTGCATCCTGCCTCCAACTGGCCTTTCTTAGTAACATCCATCCTACCTTCTGACCTGGATATAAGGACTGAGCAATCTTCATTCATATTTGTATCTGACAAGGTGAACTTTTAACTCATGGGAGTTTATTCCCTGGATCTTGTTGGTCTCTAAGGTTCTACTGGGCTCATATTTTGTTCTGCTACTGCAGAGTAACATGGAACTGTTACCTGCTGGTACCTTTTTTGTAAATCCGCATCGAAGTAACTTCTATTTGTTAATTCTCAGGGAGGTCTGTCATTGGAAGAAGATACAGGTTTTTGATTTTTTTTTAATTCTAGCTGTAAACACACACACGTCACGCAGGATGTGTTCAGTTTTTCTATTGATCATTTCCTGAACCCAACTTATGAGGGTTTTGTTTCCCCATAGAAATATTCCTTGACTAAACTATAGAAATGTATTGGTTTAAACATTTCAAAGTTGACCTCAGTACTATTGGTGCTCAGTGTTTGCAGTAACAGCCTTTATGAGACCCTGGTGAAAGTTTACTCTTTCCATCTTTAGAGATTGTATGTGGATATTTCTCTTTTTTGTGGTTCCTGGCAGCTTTTCTTTTTTAACCAGAGGTTTTAAAGGTCACATTCCAACCCAGATGGGGGTCAGTAAGGCTAGGTATATGTCTTTAAAAAGTAGTTTGTCCTCTGATTTCCTTATATCTGTTACTAAGTTTTCACTAAATGAAAGCTGAGAGGGAAACTTTGACAAACTAATTTCCTTGCTGGTGCTATTATCTACTTTTATTTTCCAGAAATATTCCATAACAAAAATGTGCATGAAACAAAATTTATCTATCAGCTCAACAATCTGCAGAAAGATATTGAATCCATGTTAGGTTAACTAAAACAGATATTGAATGGTTAATGCACTGATGTCTGAATAGAAAGTTACTATTTTCCTGTTCCCGTTGTCTTAATTTTATCTTCTATTTTTTAAAATTAGCATCTTCACTGTCTGAATGTTTCAGGTAATGTTAATGTGTTGAATCCATCACAAGGATCACAGATATTTCCTGTGCTCCCTCCAGTTTCTCTTCTGACTCAGGGAACGTTGGTTTCCAGGCTCATAGGACTCACATTGAGAAACATTGACATGGATAAGGATGCTGAATTTCTTGTCCATCAGTAGAACTCTACTCCAAAGAAAGGCATGAAGGAGGGATTTTGCCCCCTTTCCCCCTCTCCACATCAGTCTTCTGATTTCTGTATTCATTACTCTACCCATGCCCCAGCAAGAGCAGCCCTCCTTGGAGATGAACTTTGGGGACAGTTTTCTGTCCAAAGCAATCATCCCAAGGAGGGTGCAGAGTGTCATGCAAAAGCTGGTTGAGGAAGACTAGCCCCCTTCTTTGGTTCCTTTGCACACCAGCAGTCCTTCAAGGGATGGCCAGGAGGGGAGGTCGCATGGGGTGGAGGGGGAAGAAATGGAGACATATGAGGTGCCTCCATCTCCACCCACTTCCCCCTGTGGCCAGCCCCTCCTGCCACCCCGAGACACGATGTGTCTGCCTTGAGCACCTCACAGGAGGTGGCTCTGGACACCCAAGCTGCTAATCAGCTTGGGCATCCATACACCTCCGAAATCTGGAAGAATTTCTGACTTATGGAGGATCCACGCTATGTGCAGTGCCAGCTGTGCAGAGCCCGGATCAGTTGTGGGTGGGACCCTTCCCACCTGACTCCAGGGGGGGGGATGCAGAACCACCTGCAGAAGCATCACTAGGCAGTGCTTCTTAAGGGGGAGAAGCAGGCTGGTGCTGGGGTGCCCAAGCGGCCAACACCACCCAGTCAGGAGGTCCGTCCCAATGCGACTACCTCCAGAGCTCTCCAGGAGAGTTCCGCAACAGGGCAGAGACACCAGGCATCTCTGCCTGAGATGTTTAGTGGGGGTGGCACCTGTGTGCCAAGAAAGGGAGTCAGGTATGGCAGGAGGATGATCGCCTGGAACCTTGCCAGGTCAGTCGACCATGGGCTTCCATTTTCAGTGGTCGAGAATCCTGGGGTGCTAGGGTTGCTCGAGTACCTGGCGCCCTGATACAAAGTTCCTGCTAGAACCACCATTAGCAGGACCATTGTGCCATCTGTTTTCAGGGCGACCACATCTGTGGTGAGGGAGCATTTGTCTCGTGCTGCTGGGGAAACTGTTCATTTCACCTCAGATATCTGGAGTTCCCAACATGCGTTCGAGGGGTATCTTTCCCTGACTGTGCATTGGTGGCAATCCAGTGAACTGCAGGGTGGGGGTGGCAGTAGCAGCAGGTAGAGTCAGGGCCACCAGGCCGGTTATTGCTGGGCCTTGCTGTACGCTGAAGCAGTCGATGCGCCACACACGGAGGACACTCTTGGAGCCATCCTCTCATAGCAGTTAGAGGGCTGGGTAGGCAGGGACATCACCACGGGCTTCGTAGTGACTGATGGTGACTCCAACATCAAGGTGGCTGTCCAGCGTCTGGGCCTAAAATGCCTTCCTTGTGTGGCCCACCTTCTCCACCTTGTGGTTAAGGACACATTGGGCCAGACAAAAAGCCAGGATTGTCAGTATCTAGCTGCGACCCATGAGTACCGACTTCTGCTCCAGAAGTGTTGGCACATCACGGGTCACTTCTCACACAGCAATACGGACTCGTATCTGCTGTGTGAGAAACAGACACTGAAAGGCATGCCAGGGCACTGCCTGATCAGTGACATCAGCACACAGCTGGAACTCCACCTGTGCCATGCTGGAGCGCATGATGGAGCAGAAAGCAGCCCTGGATGCCTTTGTCTCTGAGACAAGGGTCTTTCTGGATGAGAACTGTTTCACCCAAGAGGATTGAGTGGTCATTTCTCAGACTGTGGATGTTCTTGGGCCCTTCAAGACCCATGCAGAAATGCTCTCGTCTGATATGGCAAGCATCGCACTGGTCGTCCCCATGGTCCACATGGTCCGTGAGGACCTGGCCTCATTTCTAGTGCCAGCTCAAGGCTGTACAGATGTTCTTCCAGCAGTGCACGCCCTGGTTGTTAGACTGCAGGAAGGGCTTGAGGCCGGTTTTCAGACTTTCACCCAGGATAAGGTCTACATGATGGCGACCATGTTAGACCTGTGCCTTAAGGGCACAATCGCCGAGTGGACCAATGAGCTCGATCACTGGCAAGACAAGCTCTCCCAGAAGGTCGAGCGCTGCAGAGTCAGGGCGGCCCCAATGCCGGTAGCTGAGGAGGAGGGGGGTGGAAGCAGCTCATCTGCCACTTCCATTGGTGTTCATCCCCAACCTCCCCAACTAGGCAGTGTTTCCCACCAGACTCACGCCAAGAAGAGTGCCGAGATGACACTCATCAGGTGGCTCATGGGCCCCTCTGGGAGCGGTAGACCCCTGAGAGTGGAGACGGGTACTGCGATGGTGAGAGACTATCTTTCGGAGTCCAACGAGTTGCAGGAAATGTCTCCTTTGGACTACTGGGTCATGAAGGAGGTGGTCTGACTGGCCCTCTCCTCTGTGGCCAAGGCATTCCTCTCATGCCCACCGACGAGCGTGCAGAGTGAGTGCATCTTTTCACATATGAGCAACATTGTCTGCCCACATCACAATCACCTGCAACCCTGGACAGTTGAGCAGTTGGTCTTCCTGAAGATCAACTTGCCTCTGTTTGACTCCCCAGATATAAACTTTGAGTGTGAATGAAGTGAGCACCTACTTGTGCCTGCATTCTCTCTTGGCCCATGCTTGGAAGATGGTTGTAAAATGCTCTCCCACTAAACATCAACTAGAGTCCAAAGACAGCCCAAAAATTCACTAACAAATTGATTGGCAGTGCAACCCCCACCCCTCATCCATCTTCAAACCAAAAGTGAATGCTGATTTAAATCTGCAAAGCAATCCAAATTTCCCTAGTCCCCATCCACACATACCTAATAATACTGAAAGGGCCATTGCAGCCCCCAACTGTAACTGACAGCACCCACAGGCCCAGCCAGGATAACCCAGGTTTTTTTTCGGGCAGGAGGAAGAAAGAGGGAGGTGTCAGTGATGATTACAGGCAGCCAGCAGCCATACCAATGCTGAGGTTCCTCTAATGGGACAGTGATAGCTGGTGTATTGCTGCTGAGCTGAGAGAGAAGGAATAGTTCCCTTCCTCTCACACAATCTGAGGCCCTCCCAGTGATCTTCCTCATTTGGGGTGCAACTCTGGCTCACCTCCTTGTGGTGCACCCTGGGTAACGCAAAAGAGCCTGGACCAGCCAACCATCCATCACTCAAGGTAAGTCTAAATGCTTCTTGCTTTGTGTCAGATACAGAATGATGTGGAGCTAGGTGTGGTCCACCACTTCTCTTGTTTGAGAGTTGTGTTGTTTGGGGCAGGGCTGGAGAGCTGGCATCTGTAGATTGTGTGTTCTGTGGCCGGGAAGCAGACATCTGGGTGAGAGACCCAGAACCAGCATGCCTGTTGTGCTTGGCCAGCTCTCCCTGCGTTGTTTGGAGCAGGGCTGGAGAGCTGGCATCTGTAGATTGTGTGTTCTGTGGCAGGGAAGCTGGCATCTGGGTGAGAGACCCAGAACCAGCATGCCTGTTGTGCTTGGCCAGCTCTCCCCACGTTGTTTGGGGCAGGGCTGGAGAGCTGACATCTGGGTTTACTGCAGCCAGGTCTGCAGAGCAGACCTTATTATTTATTTATTTATTTATTTATTTATTTATTTATTTATTTATTTATTTTATTACTTTAAATATCTGTTCCGTCCTCTCCGCAAGCAGACTCAGGGCAGCTGACAACATTCATATTCACAAGTTAACCTTTAGCAGATTGTGTTTTGTGTGGCAGTGACGTTGGCGTTGGCAACTGGGTTTATATTGGTTCCAGGCCAGCAGGGTTCATAGAGTAGATAGATGGATGTAGTGCATTTGGGTCCTATAGAGATTCTCTGGTGTGAAGTTAGGTTTGGCTTTGGGTGCCCCAGGTATTGGACCACCTGGTCCAATTTTTTTTGGCCTTGTTGTGTGGGACAGTGCCCTGAAGCTGCACAGCAGTTTGGGGGGCTCTCCTCAAAACCCCCTGCTCCCCAGAGCCACTTTCCCCACAATAATTACAACAGGGGAAGTGGCTCTAATTGTTTTTTTTTTTCTTTTCTCACCATTGGGAACAGTGTTCCTTTTATGGTGCCCACAGATGGGTGCAGTCTTTTTGGGCCAGGGGGGTTGCATGTGGGGGAGTCCCCTGAAGCTGCCCTGCAGTTTTGGGGCCTCTCCCTCAAACCCCCCTCTGGCCAGAGCCACTTTTCCCACAGCAATTAGAGTGGAGGAAGTGGCTAATTGGGCTTTCCTCAGCATTGGTGGCAATGGAACTTTTGGGGAGCCCAAGGACAGAGACCCCCGGACCAATTTTTTTGGGACTTGGGGTTTTGTAGGGGAGAGTCCCCTGCAAGTTCCCTGAAATTTCTCTCCCTCAAATCCCCTGCCCCCCAGTAGCCTCTGATTATGCCCTATGTTGTCATTGAGTTCAATGGCCCATAGGGTATAATGGTGGGATAGGGGCACCCTCTTTAGATGCCCCTGGAATGGGAACCCCTCGCCCAATCTGCAGGTCCCCTATGACTCTCCCTCAAACCCCCTCCCCTCCAGGTGGCTTCCAATATACTCTATTTGCCATTGATTTCAATGGTCCATAGGGTATAATGGGGCCATATATTCGGAAATAGCTGTATATCTCCCATATATACGGCTATTCTGAATACTGGTATTTGGAAATATACGGTATTTCAAATATTTTGGCCCCATATATATCCGGATTCGATTAATTCCGAATTTATTTATTTTTTTTTTGCACAGCCCTACACCTGATTTCAACCTGACCATTTTCCACCAAGGTAAATAAAATAGTTCGATATTTTTTGTTATTTCATGTGCAATTTTCAAAACAGGACATAAAAAGGATTTTAGCCTCTCCCCTCAGTTCTCTTGATGGGTCAGCATATATTTAAATACATTCAAATGACTGTGTGGGACAGCCAGAGAAAAACAAAGAAAAAAAAGGAAAAGGGGCTGTTTGTCACGGGCTGGGGCCGGGTCAAGCAAAGTCCAGGGGCAGTCCAAGGTCTGTAGCTGGTGAGCAAAGAGGGTCCAAGGCGCCAAAACTGAATCACAGTCCAGGTATCGCAGGTCAGAGGTTCAGAAGCCGAAGTCAGGGGGTCCAGAAGCCAAAGGCAAAGTGGATGCTAGAATGTCAGGTAAGTGACTAGTTTCTTCCACAAAGCCTCCTCCCAAAGCCCATAGCTATATAGCCCTCTGCTGTCTGTTCCCCATTTGGGCTAATTGCTGGCTCAGAGAGGCAGCCAGGATCCTGCTGAGACTCAAGCATCCTCACTCCTAGAAGGGCCAGAATCCTTTCAAAACTCAGGGCTCAGGGAACGTCTTGCTCGTGAGCGTGCCGCCCTCCTCCGATCCCTGAGGTCCCGACGAAGGCGGTCAAGCACACGAGCCACCCGAGAGGGCGAGGCAGGGGGGCTTGGATCTTCTCCAGCAGGAGGCAGGGGCACTGGTGCAGGTGGCAGGGGCACAGTTTCTTCTGCAGGCTCAGCTTCTTCTGCAGGGTCCCCAGTACCCATGACACTGTTCAGCAAAGAACAAGATAAAGAGAAATCTTGTGAGGGAGAGTGAAATTGTCAGAAACCTTTGCCACTTTTAAAATTATGAACATGTGATTGTTTGCCTGGCCTATAAAAACTAGAAAATCTTCACAAGTTTTGAATTAGCTAGAAACTCTTATTTTCTAAATTCTTTGTTTCCCTTTCCCAGTTCTCCTTATTTCTACATCCGAGGGGTTGTAAAATAAACTATTTAAAAAAACCCTGGTCTTTATATATCTTTCCTCATGGGCCAGCTGCTCTGCACATGCTACTTCACAGTTGCTTTTTACAGGCAAAACACTGGTCCAGTTCTTCTTTCTATGACAGAGAAGGGACTTCCTCTGTCAGAATTGAACAATTTGGCTGTTGAAATTAAAAGACGGTTCTGAGCCAGCACTACAAAGTGTTAAGATGATATTAGTTCCACTGCAAAGGAGAGGATCCTAAAGTATTGGGTTCCATGCACAAAGTCTCTTTAAACACAGAAACTTATACTGGATTCTGTGCTGTTTTAGAGTAGTGTGAATACCCCTTTTGTCTGACAATTTGGCATTATCTTCACTGAACCCAGCCCCCTTCTGCTATCCAACAAGGTGGCAGTGGTGGGGGGGGGACCTTGCAATCTCAAATGCCTTTGTTATTTCTGTGTCCATTTGTGTTGGGATTAAAAAAAACCCAAAAAAACAAAAACATCTCCTCAATTAGTAGTATCAGGCTCCTTTATCAGTCATATCATGATGCAGAAACAAAATGACACACAGCCATAAGATCAGATACAACTGGCTTTTTCAGTGGTGAAAAAGAGAGGAGGCAGTCCCCTTTAGCCATCAAAAATACTGTTCAGTATCATGGGATGAATATGGACAAAAGTCATGGGGGATGGGGGCTTTAATAAGAAGGGGAATAAGATTGAACAAAAAACCTGGATCCAACCAGTGGTGTATCTGCTTTTTCTTTGAAATCTCTGAGAAGAATCTTTCAGACTAAGCCCATTGTCATTTATAAGAATGGATACCCACCTATTGGCTCTCAGGTAATCTCAGTGATTCTTGTGAATGAGGAAATGTAATTTTGTAAGTACTTTACTTCATTATTTGCTGGAATACTGTATTATTTTTATTCTAGGTAAATTTTGTCTTGATCCCACTGGTATTCTTAAAAAAAAACCTGATCCATCCTGATTGACAAATAGAGTGCCTTATAACAACCATATATACTAGTCAAGTCAAGATTTTTTAGAACTTTGTATCAACATAAACATCAACATAGACATGTACATGTACATTAATAAAGCAAACTAGCGTCCAAGACGGGTTGACAGACCCACAAGCAGCTGAACCAAGAGGTGGGAGGGATTTTCTGTGAACTAGTGCAGGGATTACAGAGTAAGATGCCATGAACAGAATCTCATACCAGGCTCTGGTGGTTTTGATTCAGATTCCAGTTTTTCCATGAAGCTAAGTGTGTGGCTTTGGTTTAGTCACTGGCTTATAACCTACTGCCTGACTGTGAAGACTTAAGGGTACTTCTGTTTTTGGAAGAGACGGGTTCATTCTACTGGTTCATATCTTACACTAAGGATCCCCCACTTGGCTGAACAAGTTGTTTCTGAGGGTCTGCTGACCCATGGGAACAAACTTTGGGTGGAGGTTCAGTTGGCTGTATCAGAAAATGAAAGCCCCACTCTGCAAGGTTCAATCAGTAAGCAGAAGCCATTGGCTGCAAGCAGAAGCCATTAACTACATTCCAGGGAAGTTGTAAGCATAAAATGTAGAAGAGAATCATGTATTCTTCCTTGAGTTCTTGTGGGAAAGACTGAAATTAAAAATGTCATAAATTAATACATTTCTGTAGTTGGCCTGAGCTACAGATCACACAGACCAGCCTTTTAAATCAAGCCTTGAGCTTCAGCAACACACCATTTCCAGAAGACAGACAAGTGGATGTACTCTTCTGGAAAGGAATCAATACAGAAGCATTATTAGAACTGTAGCAATTGGAGAATGAGCAGAGAGGAATGGATATGGACTTTTGGCCCTCCAGTTACACTGAAACAAGCAATTGTGTGTGCAGTCAGAAATATATTTAAATTCAGGTGCCAAAATGACAGTTCACGCTTTTATCCTAAGTTAAAACATTTCCAATCTGTCTTGAGAAGACAAACCCATGTAGCCTTTTCCTGCTTGTTTCTGGGGAAAAAAAGAATGTCCCAGTGATGTGTAAAGTTCAGAAAAATGTGGATTGATCATTTCTATCACGTACACACATTTAATAGGCATTTCTGGTTACTAATCTCAGCTCAGCAGACTTAGTCCTTACCTTGTTGCAATTATAATTCATAGGCAATTATAATTTGACAGCTTCAGCCTAACACTGTGCTGAACCTTCTTGTAAGTTTAACATATTCAACTGCATACCTTCCTGACATTATTATAGTTTCAAGAAGAATATGCAAACAGTCAGTTCCACATATACTTCATCAGTATGTCCAGAAATATCCTAAGAACAGATCCCCCCAATCATTCTTAATCCTTCAATTGTAAGTGCTTTTAAATCAATAACTCACTGGATTATCAAAAAGAAGTAAATATTCATCAAAAGTGTATATATAGGATCAATTGTTCTCAGTTATTTTGAGGTATATATTGCTTTATAGGAAATCAAAATAGAAACATGAAATAACTATACATGAAGGTACACTCTGCGTCTCTGTTTTATCATTATCCCAAGTCTTACTTTTTCCACCTACCAACTCCTCATTCAGTCCTCACAATGTGCCCTTGAAAGGCACATTGTAGACAAAAAAGATTCTATCCCTCACCAAGACTGACTGCAAAGAAAGCCAGGAGTGACTACTGCAGGAGTTTGGATAGTATGATTGCTGCCATTAAAGACCTTTCACACACTAGTGAATCTGTTAGCATGAGCAGAATCTCTAGCAAAGGTTTGGCAGGATCTTGGTTCAGGTGTGTTTGAGAAAACAATTTGCATCTTTCCCCTCTGGAAGTACAAATTTACACATCACTGACATTTTTAAACAAAACTTTTAATGATTGTAGTATTCCTTTACTTGAAACAAAGAAGTGAGCTCTAACTCATGAAAGCTTAAATTCAGTTAGTGTTTAAGTTGCTACTAGACTTCTGTTTAATTTCTTTTTCTTGATCACTCTTCTGGATCACTCTCTGAAGCACCTTATGAGTTTTCTGGAGCAGGATAACACTTGTTTTTAAGTCACAAGTTCCTTTTTGCAAAATTTAAGGGCATTGTCAAATTTAACTTGGGAGGTAGTGGGCTCTTCTTCTTTGGAGGTTTTTAAACAGAGGCTAGATGGCCATCTGACAGCAATGCTGATTCTGTGAACTTAGGTAGATCATGAGAGGGGGGCAAGAAGGGTTGCATCAGTGCTCATAGCCCTTTCTTACACTCCCAGGGAAATGTTAATTGCCACTTTGTGGTCAGTCAGCAATTTTTCTCCAGGCCAGTTTGGCAAGGATCCTGGAGGTTTTTGCCATCTTCTGGGCATGGCTTAGGGGTCAATGGGGATGTGTGTGTGTGGGAGGTATTTGTGAAGTTTCTGCATTGTGCAGGCTTAGGGGTCAATGGGGATGTGTGTGTGTATTTGTGAAGTTTCTTCATTGTGCAGGGTGTTGGACTAGCTGACCCTGGAGATTCCTTCCAGCTGACCCTGGAGATTCCTTCCAACTCTTTGAGTCTGTGGGGCCCTCCAGTATTGTCCTTTAATAAGGGACAGACTTCTGTGGCCATACAGTTCCACTAATCACTGTTGGTGTACATGATAAGAAAGGAGATGTTGAGCAAGGGATACTGGGATTAATCACAACAGACCATTTTAGTGAACCTCATGAATCCAGTGAAGGGATAGTGAATTTTGAGGTATACAGCAGATGGGAAGCTGCTATGCATAACAATTGGAGTCTGACTGTGTAAATACTTCAGTTGCAGCTGAAAATCTGTCTAGGGTTGTCTGTTGGTTATGCAATGTGGGTAGGGTTGCCAATCCCCAAAAGGGGATAGGGGATCTCCCTATTTGGAAGCCCTTCCCCCTCTTCAGAAAGCAAGGGGGGGGAATGTCTGCTAGGCACTCCATTATACCACAAGGAGACCAATTCCCATACAGTGTAATGGAGAATTGATCTGCAGGCATTTGGGGCTTTGGCGGGGGGGGGGGGGGGCTTGTTTTTTGAGTTAGAGGCACCAACTTTTCTGCATAGCATCTGGTGCCTCTCCTCAAAAAACCTGCCAAATTTCAAAAAGGGTCACCATTATAATGTGTTGGTTATGTGCAGGACTTTTTTTTGTAAAAAATCCCAGCAGGATCTCATTTGCATATTAGGCCACACGCCCTGAAATCATCATTGTTTCACACAGGGCCTTTTTGCAGAAAAGGCCCAGCAGGAACTCATTTGCATATTAGGCCACACACCCCTGGCACCAAGCCAGCCAGAACTGCATTCCTGTGCATTCCTGCTAAAAAAAAAAAGCCCTGGTTATGTGGCTTCTATATGTGGCTGAATTGGAAGCATCATTAGCATAATAATCTGTGATTAGTGGATATGGAATATGTCTTCACTGTGAGTTTGGTCTCCCCTGGAATTTCTTTCTCTGAGAAGACAGCATAGAATACCTGAACAGCTATGCTAGCATTGTTCTGCTGATAGTGATGTGCTAGCATTTGGGCTTAGAACTGAATTTCTCCTCACTTAAATGGAAGCAGAAGAGTTCCCAGGGGCTGGAAATTCAGGTATGTTGTCTATAATTATAAGACAGTTTCAGACTGTGACCTGGAATTAAATAGCTCAATATTATCTAGAAACTGCATACTTAGTAAAGAAAATGGAGGCCTGTTAGCGACAAGTTACAGGCTAACAGAAATACATTTATGGTCTATTTAAATTGATATATATTATTTATTTCTTAGAAAACATTGGAAAATAAGATGAATTAATAAGGGAACTAAAAGCAAGGGGAATGTGATATATAAATGTATAATAACCATATCGGAATGTTCTCATTATCATGCCTTTATCCAGACTGCACTGGACTCCCCACATTCCCCAGATAGTAATTTATTTCTCCATTTTTTATTTCATATCATTTTCTCCATTTTTTTCTACTTATTTTCAAATCTACATCCAGCAATTTTATCCCTGAACGCACACATTTCACAATCACAACGTAGCCGTGTTTTGTACATTCTTTCCCTCACTAATGCAGACACACCAGGCATGTTTCTGAGTACACTTCTTATTTTTCAACCCACATACTGGATTTGTACCTTAAATTCTCTAATGCAATGGGAAACAAGGCAACTGTGGATGATTCCACCTTTCTCTTTTTTCTTTCCAGTGTACAAATCAATGTGTGGAAGTACTGAGCACCATAAATAGAGTAAGGGCAATGAGAATGCTGCAACCCAAACCTTTAAATCCTAATTTCTTGAGACAAGACAGCAGTGTCTGCTCATCCTTGTTCTCTACCTAGTCTAGTCTGCCCCATACCTGTTGTATGACACAACAAAAGTCCTATTTATCATAGCAGTGAGAGGAGAGTCCATAATCTAGAGAAAGAGTTTGTAGGAGTACCCATAGTTGTGTTATCTTTCTCCCTTTAAGCATTCTATAGATGAAGCCAAGAATACATGCTATATATGCCATTGGAATATCCCTATGATGACGTTTCAAATCCTTCCAACCCTTCAGGCACCTACTTTTATTTACATGTTCCCTTAACAGTACTAACTACACCAGAGACAAATCCATGTTCCAATATTTCTGAGCACAATGTAGGTATAATAAGTTTTCCACCCCTTTTCCAGTTGTAATGATTAGTGCTCATTGTATGAACTATTAGACCCATTATGGAATGACAAAATGCCAGACAGGTTTATGATTAAGATAGCCACCTTTCAACCCAGACACTGGACAGACACATCCCCTTAAATCCACCAGTGCAGAGGAAGACAAAATGACCAGAGTTGCTCATTTGCCCACCTCCACCATATGTGATGAACAGGATTTATGACATACATAAGGAAGCTGATGGAGGCCATGACTGAGGGTAGGGAGGCTCATCAAAGCAGACTAGAGAGTATACAGTAGATAACACAACTGGAAAAGGTGTGTATAGTTTTTGCCACATCAGGATGGTTAAAGGCATAATGTCTCTGATGTCCAAATATATATATATATATATATTTAAAGTAGATACTCTGGTTAAGGAGTCTGTTTTACCAAACTTAATACATCCTGACTTGAAGGCTCTGCTTAAGATTTGAAGGATTTGAGAATACTTGCGATTAAAGGTGACAGGGCTAGGGACATCATAGAAAGCCATGGGGTTGCCAGGTCCTTCTTGGCAATCAGTGGGGGATGGGGGGACTTACCAGAAGCAGCAGGGAGGTCCATCTGATGTGCAGTATCATGTCTACATCACTGCCCACATGATCTGGAAGTGATGTCATTATTTCCAGGACATCAGGATAATGCTCTGGTATTTGGGCAAAAATCCTATGGTAAATTTGGCTTCTATCATAGAGTTTTTGCCCAAATACCAGCGTGTCACCCTGATGACCTGAACATGAAGACATCATTTCTGGGTTTTATGGGCAGTGATGCAGACATGTCTTTGCATCTCTCTATTTTCAGGGGTGCGTTCTCCCTGATCACCAGGTGATTGGTGGTAGAAAAGTGGGCCTGTCAGTGGGGAACCCCCATCTCCACCAGGTGCCTGGCATCCCTAATCCACCAGAGTGTTTCTGTGGACAGAATATGACTGTCTCATATCTCCTTCCTTCTACAACTCCAAATGTTCTGGAAGCAGCATTTGGTGGTGGTGGGATTTGGTGCTGCAACCAAAGAGCCAACAGGACTGGATCTACATGTTTTTTGAGGGGGGGAATTAAAAAATGATGCCCCCTTGTGAGCCCATTCTATCTTATGGACCCACTGAATAGAATGGACTCCATATCCAATTTGGCACCCCCCCCCCTCTGGCAGTGCTTGGGGCAAGTGCCCCCTCCGCCCCTCCCTAGATCTGGCCCTGAGAACCAGTCATTTCTCTCTGGGGCTGTCATTCCAGCCCCAGACTACAGTTTCCAATCCCAGAGACCATCCTTCCACTTTGAGGCTGTCATTCCCATCTCAAAACACTTTTATTTTACTACCAGGGATCATCATTTCACTCTGGGGCCTGAGATTCTAGGGCCAGAGCAGTCTATCTGGGCCCAGGTACCATAATTTCACTCTAGAAGCTATCTTTCTGGGCTGGGGGCAGGTTTCCTGAAACCTGTTCAGCATTTTCATTGCAACTTTTTTTGTGCTGTAATGTATTTCAATGGAGCCCATATAAGTCAATTGGCATTCCTATTGTGGTATCTTTGGGAATTACCAGGAGATCTGAAAATAGAAGAGACATGAGCAGATTGTACCCAGTAGTCCTTTAGGTATCTACTATTATTCACAATGGGCATTTCTGTCATTCATTTTAGTACATCACCATAATGGCAGACCAACAGAAAATGATTGGGAGGAATGCAGAAAAGCCAGTTTTACTTTGTGAAAGGAAACAAACAGCCACAACAAGGAAGGGTGGCAAATGCAGAGTTTTCAAAGGGAATATATTAAATTTTCATTGTCAGTCAGTCACTCTAAGTGTATGAAAATGCAGAGGTTTCCTGCTAGTCTGCTTTGACCCTCATTTTAGGAATTTGTAGAGAGAACAGAGTCTGTGCTGAAAGGCATCTACTTTGGGGGTCTGTAAAATTGATTCCTTTCATCCAATTCACTTGAAACATGGGGAGGGGCTTTGGATTTAAAGGAAGAATATGTTCTATACAGATTTGGTTTCATTTTCTTTATAAAGAGCTGTTCTAGAGCCTCATACATTCGCCATTGAAAATAATGGTCTTGAAGCCTGAAACCATATAGATTTGAACCCTGAACTGGTAATGTCCTACCCCCAAATAAGCAATCACAGTAAAAAAAATCCCCCCAAAAGCCTGGATCCCAAGTTATAATGGAATTTTTCTTGTTGCACACTCTTATAACTAATATGCTTAATGGAATTCATGACATTTAGGACTGGATTACATGGACATACCATGATCATCTATTTGGGAATAAGCCTTATTGAACCCAATGGGGTTTAAACTGGATTGCAGGAGAAGCCAGCCAGCCCCAAGCTGTGCCAGTGGGGGCTGTCTTCTGTAGCGTCTTTAAGGTTTAAAGGACTGCAAAAGCCCAACAAACAGCTGAGAGGTGGGAGCACTCTTCTGTTTTCAGATCTACTGGCAATTTTCAAAGAGATCTGGGATTTTCTCTGTATTCCTCTCCCCTCCCTCCCCGCCCGTCCCGTTATTCCAATAAAACCCAGGTACATTTGGGAAGCTGAAATATACTCCAGAACTACCAATAAGGTATTTGGGGGTATATTTTCAGCTTGTGTAGATCCAAATGGACACTTCTAAATATATGTGATATACAAAAACCTTTTAAAAGAGAGCTTTATTTTCTGCACTCTCTGCCATTCCTTTTGAGACCAAGTTTGGACTTAAACATTGTAACGGTATATAACTTTCAAATCTGCAGATGAAGTCTCTTTGAACTATTTTTTTCCTGAAATCATTAATAACACTTCAATCTGTCACTAAATATTTAGAGAGGTTCACATGAACTCCCATCCACTCATCCCAGTTAGTTCATGTGATTTCAGTCACCAAAGAACTACAGATATATCCAATTTCTGTTAGATGTTTCCATTCATCCCAGTCAATTCAAGTTTTTTGTAATGAACAAACAAAAGTACAACATTATATTGCTGCAGTAGACTATCATTGAAACCCAAATTTGGAAGGCAGAAAAAAAGCCATCAGAAAAAGAACGCTGTGCTGCTTGTACCCGCTGGCTTCCTATTGTATTCTTCAGCAGAGAAGTCAGAACTTGAAACTTTTCCTTCACCTTCATCTGCAGCAATATAAAACTTAGGGCGTTTTCACACTGACCTTAATTGGCAGCGACGTCCCTCTTCACCGCGCAGCATCTGCGCGGATTTCGCACCAATTGCTGCGGAGCACCCGGAAGAGCCGCAAAGTCCCGCGGCTTTTGTGGCACAAATGGAAACTGCCAAAACCCAGTTTCCATTTGCGCCACAAAAGCCACGGGACTTTGCGGCTCTTCCGGGTGCTCCGCAGCAATTGGTGCGAAATCCGCGCAGATCCTGCGCGGTGAAGAGGGACGTCGCTGCCGATTAAGGTCAGTGCGAAAACGCCCTTACTTCAGTCTTTAAGGGATATGTTGGATGTGCAAAAGAGTCTGTAAATAGCCTGCAAGAAAATTTACACAGAAAAGTGATAGTTTAACTAAGAGAATTCAGAAATTAGTGAAGTTGTAGAACATGGGTGGCCAAACTGTGGCTTGAGACCTACATGTGGCTCTTTGACATATATTATGTGGCTATCAAAGCCTCCACCACCCCGTTAACCAGATTGGAGAAGGCATTTGTCTTTTTAAATAATTTCTCCAATCCAAGCCAGCCAGCAGCTTGGAGAATGCATTTAAAGTTGTTATCTTTCCACCTTTCCCTTCCACATCTATTTTCCTTCCTTCCCTCCCTCCCTTCCTTCCTGTTTTGTGGCTCTCAAACATCTGATGTTCAAGTCTTGCAGCTCTCAAACATCTGATGTTTATTCTATGTGGTTCTTATGTCAAGCAAGTTTGGCCACCCCTGTTGTAGAATGTAATGTCCAATAAAATATGATATATAGAATGTATGTGCAATTTATTTCTAAGAGAGAACTGGTAGGCCTAAAAATGACAGTGGTTCATAAAAACTACTTTTTTTTTTTTTGCTTCCTGTGAAAATTACAAGCAAGGATTTCCCATTGTTCCACTACACAGAAAAATAGCATCCTTGTAAGAGTGCTGCTTAGCTTTCAGTTTGAATAGTTGGTTTTGGCAGTCACTGAGACCCACCTGTGAAGAAGCATTACATGGAGATTAAAACCTCTTTGACAGGAGATTAAATGGAGATTAAAACCTTTTTGACTGAATTAAACTAATGCATTAACCACTAAATCACAGTGCTGCTTATTGATTGAATGTTTCAATCTCTAAGGAAAATATTGTGGTTTGTTTATTTGTTAGCATTTACCAGCAAATGAACAGTCAATATATTACTTAAAACATTCATTTAAGCATAACCTGATCACTCTTGATCGCATTAAACAAAACATTAAATAGATACATAGTAAAGTGGCATATTTTATAAAGTCAATCCTATACAAGCATATATGTCATTCTATTCTATGTTGACTAAGAAAAAGGTTACATTTGAACAGAGCTTTGCCAACATGGGGAAAGCCAATTACATTGAATTCCAGATCTGAGAGGTTCTGAGGTTATAAGGATGGCCATCTTACATAGAAGCTATTATACAGGCCAACACATGAATTTACCAAACCTTTTGATTTGTGCTCTCTACATTAATGATATAAGACAGTTCTGAGCATCCCAAAGAATAACTGTTGCAAACTTTGTTCAATTTGTTCCTTAATTAGTCTAGACTAGTTGCCTTCAACATTTCCAGATCCCAAATAAACCGTTAACCCATAGGCAATAGTATGGACAATGAAAAAGAAATCCGGTTTGTGTAGGCATTTGTACTCAGATGTCACAAACAACAGGAGTTAGAACAAAAGAACATAAGATCTCTACTGGATCAGAAAAGTGGTCAGCATCTTGTCTCACACCAGTTCCTTTGGGTGAATAGGGTATAGAGGTCATGGCTTTTCTCAGACATTGCCTCTTGGCATTGGATTTAAGAGTCTTACTGCCTCTGAATGTGGAGGTTCCTCTCAATCACCTTGGCTAGTAGCCACTGACAGACCTATCCTCCATGTACCTGTCTAATCCCCTTCTAAAGCTGCCTGTGCCTGTAGCCATGACAACATTTTATGCTGTGAGCCGCCCTGAGCCACTTGTTGGGAAGGGCGGGATATAAATTAATAAATAATAATAATAATAACAACAACAACATCTTCTGGGAGCGAATTCTGCATTTTAATTATTCCCCTTGTATTTCATTTGTCCTCTCTAAATCTACTGCCCATCAGCTTCATCGGATGTCCTTGAGTTCTAATGTTTGAGAAGAGGGGAAAAAACATTCTCTTTGTCAACTCTCTCCATCTTGAGCATAATGTTATAAACCTCTATCATGTGCCCCCTTATTTGTCTCTTTTCTAGGCTGAGAAGTCTCAGCTTTTCCTCACAGGGAAGGTGCTCCAGCTTCCTAATTATTGTGGTTAGCCTTTTTAATGTCCTTTTTGAGATGCACACAAGTGAGGCCACACCATAGATATGCACAGGGGCATTATAATATTTGCTGTTTTATTTTCCAGTACCAACTACCAATCAGCAACACAGAGTTTGCCTTTTTCACAGCTGCAGTACACTAGGTTGATACTTTCATTGAGCTATCCAGTATGACCCCAAGATTCCCCCCCACCCTCAGTCTCAGTATGTTCAATTAACCTATTGGCCACTATAATACTCACCCTTGATTCCAGTTCACATATGAACAAATGAAATTGTACTGGCTGTAATACTGATCTTCATGGGATCCCACTGCTTACTTACCCCTGAAGATCAACTGAAGACTAGGTGGGAGTAAGAGCGCAAACTTTGAATGTCCCTGATGACTGACTACAACTATACAATACCATCATCATCATCATCTACTAGGGCCTTGAGGCCAGAGGAAATGCAGAGAATAAATATTTTAATAAATAAATAAATAGCTAGGCAGACCAGAGATCAGTTCATTATTTTGGGGCAACCACTGTAGAGGTCCATCAGCATTTAACAAGTGTCTTCATTTCCCAAATGGAGTACAAATGTTTTATGAAGAGGGGGTCTTTAAATGAGGGGCACTATTTCAAAGCTATTGGAGACTTTAAAAGCCAGAAACAACACTTTAAATTTGGTCTGGAAACACACACTGGAAACTCTGCTAGTAATTAAAATACTAAAAGTAAGATTTCTTTTTAAAAAGTAAATTAAGCATATATTAGTTCATAGGCAGTTAGCCAATTTCAGGTTACAAGCAGCTATTTCTTCCTCATTATCTCCAGTTCCCATGATTTCTAGGGAATGCAAGTGATTTATTAGTGATTTATTTTTATACTGCAATAATGGAAAGTCTGTCAACTTAGTCCAAGTTATAATTCTTTGCATAATTTATGTGCAAAACATTGCTCTTCTATTGTGTGTGCTTAACATGAATAGCTGCTTATTGCATATGAAAATTGGTAATCCTTGGCTAAGTTTACCACTGATGTCATTCTCCTTCTATAGTGGACAAAAAGTGCTCGTTCCTAGCCAGCAGTCTCATAGCTTCAAGGGCCAAAGCCATTCCTTGAACATAGTCTTTCTTTTTAAGGCAAATGGAGTTGTGCAGATCCTTATTTTGAGCTGGAGGTAGGCCCAAATCATTGATACTGACTGGAGAAAGAAAATCTTCCAATGGTACTGATATATATATATATATTTTAAAGTCTAGTCTTCAGTTGCCATCCATTGCATGTTTTTGCTACATGATACTCTTAAGGAAGGAAAGAGGGTAATCTAAAATATAAAATATAAACAAAGAGGAGTAATAAAACCCTTGTTCTCAGCAAAGGAGGTTCATGAAATCAAGAACTAGATGCAATAAATTTCCCAGGATGACATCATCCCCCAGGAATGCTGTTTTTCATTTGCATTGCTGAGTACTGAATACAAAATGAAAACTTTTCATTTTCATACACATATTTTGGTATTCTTATATCAAAGAAACCAGAATCAGACTTTTATGTGCAGTTGGAACTTCCAATTTCATTTCATTTTTTAAAAAAGAAACTATTTTGTGTTATGCTGCATTACATATGAAAAGTGTGAATAAGTCAACTCACTAGGGATCTTAAACCAGCTAAGAGATTTGTCAAGCACTGCAAAAAGTGAACACTCCAAAGTCTCTCCATTACAAATCTCCTCTGAGACGGGCAGTGGGGGGAGGTAATTTTCTACAACATTCATTTCATTTGGTGAAGGCTTTTCCCCAGAGAATAGAAGAATGGCATTTAACAATCTATATATTCAGATTTGATAATCTTTCAGCCTGTCAAAATTAATTAACAGAAAAACAAATTCATGAGCTAAAATCCTCTTTATTATGGTCGTCAAGAGGACAGAATGGGTCAGGAGAATATCAAAATCCAAACATTCTCTCTATACTTTCTTTTAGAAAACTTTATAGTCTATATTTAAACTTTAGCTATTATATAAAGTGGTATAAGTGGGTACCAACTGCATATTACCTCCCTTTATAATAGATATTCCCAATTAAACTTACTTTAATTTTAATGGTTAACTTTAAAAACAGTTTCTGCCCATGAGATATCATTACTCTCGTTATATTAAAAATAGTACTTTCATACTTTTTTATACTCTAATTTATGCTTTCCCTTGTGATTTCTGTAAGTTACTTTACTGGCAAAAAGCTGTTTTCATTTTAACAGGGTACTCTCTCTCTCTCTCTTTAGTGTGCCAATGACATAAGAATAGAATTGATAAAAATGTGGTGAATGCCTTTCAGGGCTGGTCTTCACTGGGGCCTGACGATTACCCAGAATTATAACTGATTCCAGATGACAGAGATCAGTTTCCCTGGAGAAAATGGCTGCTTTGGAGGATGGGTAACAGTTATGCAATTAACATTATAACTTGCTTAGGTCTTTTGCCCTCCCAAACCTCAGCAGGAGTTGGCAACACAAGCATACCATCTGCATAAAGAGTAAGCCTTCTATGTAGAGTTGCCAGGTCCCCCTTGGCAACCAGCAGGGAAGGTGGGGAAGGGTTGCTAGCAGTGTTCCCTCTAAGCTGAGTTAGCATGAGCTAGCTCACAATTTTTTAGCCTCCAGCTCACAGATTTTTGCCTTAGCTCAGGAAGGATGACCCCAGAGCACAATAATTTGTGTAGTAGCTCACAACTTGAATGACAGTAGCTCACAAAGTAGAATTTTTGCTTACAAGACTCTGCAGTTTAGAGGGAACATTGGTTGCTAGATCCAGATTGAGAAACTCTTGGGGATTTGGGAATGGAGCCTGGGGTGGACCAAGACTATAATGTGGTACAGTGCCCCCAATGCATTCATTTTATTCAGGAAAACTGATTTCTGTAGTCTGGAGGTGAGCTATAATTCCAAGGGATCCCCAGGTCCCACCTGGAAGCTGGCATCCCTACCTGACGTACTCCATGCACTAGACCAACAGGTAGGGTGGCCAGACCGTCCCGGTTGCCCGGGACTTTCCCGGATCTGGGCCCTGTTTCCCGCCTCCCGCCCTGGCTATACCGGGACCATTAAAACGTCCCGGTATAGCCAGCTGGCCGCGCGCGGGGGCGGGGAAGGCAGCGAGTGAGGGAGCCAGCGTCCCTGCGCGTGCGCACGGCGGGGTGGCGGGCTCTGCGCATGCGTAGGGCCCGCCACACCGTCGTGCGCACGCACAAGGCGCTGGCTCCCTCACTCGCCGCCAGCACCACTGCAGCAGTCTCCCGCCCGCCCGCCTGCCCGCCCGCCGGAAGGGAGGCCATCCATGCCCTGAAGAAGGTAAGCCTCCCTTCCCCCCTCGCGCAGCGACCCGATCCCCGCCCCGGCCTCGCTGGACGCTGCCCGCCCGCCGCCCGCGTCCGCTTCCCTCCTCCCCCGTAGGCCTCGGCTGGCCAGCCGAGGCCTACGGAGCTCGCCCCACCCCATCCCCGCCCTTTCCTGCCGCCCGCGTCCGCTTCCCTACTCCCCCGTAGGCCTCGGCTGGCCAGCCGAGGCCTACGGAGCTCGCCCCCCCCACCCCCGCCCTCTCCTGCCGCCCGCCCGCCGCTTCCCTACTCCCCCGTAGACCTCGGCTGGCCAGCCGAGGCCTACGGAGCTCGCCCCACCCCACCCCCGCCCTCTCCTGCCGCCCGCCCGCCGCCGCGTCCCGCTTACCTCCTCCCCCGTAGGCCTCGGCTGGCCAGCCGAGGCCTACGGAGCTCGCCCCACCCCATCCCCGCCCTTTCCTGCCGCCCGCGTCCGCTTCCCTACTCCCCCGTAGGCCTCGGCTGGCCAGCCGAGGCCTACGGAGCTCGCCCCCCCCACCCCCGCCCTCTCCTGCCGCCCGCCCGCCGCTTCCCTACTCCCCCGTAGACCTCGGCTGGCCAGCCGAGGCCTACGGAGCTCGCCCCACCCCACCCCCGCCCTCTCCTGCCGCCCGCCCGCCGCCGCGTCCCGCTTACCTCCTCCCCCGTAGGCCTCGGCTGGCCAGCCGAAGCCTACGGAGCTCGCCCCACCCCACCCCCGCCCTCTCCTGCCGCCCGCCCGCCGCTTCCCTACTCCCCCGTAGACCTCGGCTGGCCAGCCGAGGCCTACGGAGCTCGCCCCACCCCACCCCCGCCCTCTCCTGCCGCCCGCGTCCGCTTCCCTACTCCCCCGTAGGCCTCGGCTGGCCAGCCGAGGCCTACGGAGCTCGCCCCCCCCACCCCCGCCCTTTCCTGCCGCCCGCGTCCGCTTCCCTACTCCCCCGTAGGCCTCGGCTGGCCAGCCGAGGCCTACGGAGCTCGCCCCCCCACCCCCGCCCTTTCCTGCCGCCCGCGTCCGCTTCCCTACTCCCCCGTAGGCCTCGGCTGGCCAGCCGAGGCCTACGGAGCTCGCCCCCCCCACCCCCGCCCTCTCCTGCCGCCCGCCCGCCGCTTCCCTACTCCCCCGTAGACCTCGGCTGGCCAGCCGAGGCCTACGGAGCTCGCCCCCCCACCCCCGCCCTCTCCTGCCGCCCGCCCGCCGCTTCCCTACTCCCCCGTAGACCTCGGCTGGCCAGCCGAGGCCTACGGAGCTCGCCCCCCCACCCCCGCCCTCTCCTGCCGCCCGCCCGCCGCTTCCCTACTCCCCCGTAGACCTCGGCTGGCCAGCCGAGGCCTACGGAGCTCGCCCCCCCCACCCCCGCCCTCTCCTGCCGCCCGCCCGCCGCTTCCCTACTCCCCCGTAGACCTCGGCTGGCCAGCCGAGGCCTACAAAGCTCGCCCCCCCCACCCCCGCCCTCTCCTGCCGCCCGCCGCTTCCCTACTCCCCCGTAGACCTCGGCTGGCCAGCCGAGGCCTACGGAGCTCGCCCCCCCCCACCCCCGCCCTCTCCTGCCACCCGCCCGCCGCTTCCCTACTCCCCCGTAGACCTCGGCTGGCCAGCCGAGGCCTACGGAGCTCGCCCCCCCCACCCCCGCCCTCTCCTGCCGCCCGCGTCCGCTTCCCTACTCCCCCGTAGGCCTCGGCTGGCCAGCCGAGGCCTACGGAGCTCGCCCCCCCACCCCCGCCCTCTCCTGCCGCCCGCCCGCCGCTTCCCTACTCCCCCGTAGACCTCGGCTGGCCAGCCGAGGCCTACGGAGCTCGCCCCCCCCACCCCCGCCCTCTCCTGCCGCCCGCCCGCCGCTTCCCTACTCCCCCGTAGACCTCGGCTGGCCAGCCGAGGCCTACGGAGCTCGCCCCCCCACCCCCGCCCTTTCCTGCCGCCCGCGTCCGCTTCCCTACTCCCCCGTAGGCCTCGGCTGGCCAGCCGAGGCCTACGGAGCTCGCCCCCCCCACCCCCGCCCTCTCCTGCCGCCCGCCCGCCGCTTCCCTACTCCCCCGTAGACCTCGGCTGGCCAGCCGAGGCCTACGGAGCTCGCCCCCCCACCCCCGCCCTCTCCTGCCGCCCGCCCGCCGCTTCCCTACTCCCCCGTAGACCTCGGCTGGCCAGCCGAGGCCTACGGAGCTCGCCCCCCCACCCCCGCCCTCTCCTGCCGCCCGCCCGCCGCTTCCCTACTCCCCCGTAGACCTCGGCTGGCCAGCCGAGGCCTACGGAGCTCGCCCCCGCCACCCCCGCCCTCTCCTGCCGCCCGCCCGCCGCTTCCCTACTCCCCCGTAGACCTCGGCTGGCCAGCCGAGGCCTACGGAGCTCGCCCCCCCACCCCCGCCCTCTCCTGCCGCCCCGCCCGCCGCTTCCCTACTCCCCCGTAGACCTCGGCTGGCCAGCCGAGGCCTACGGAGCTCGCCCCACCCCACCCCCGCCCTCTCCTGCCGCCCGCCCGCCGCCGCGTCCCGCTTACCTCCTCCCCCGTAGGCCTCGGCTGGCCAGCCGAGGCCTACGGAGCTCACCCCACCCCATCCCCGCCCTTTCCTGCCGCCCGCGTCCGCTTCCCTACTCCCCCGTAGGCCTCGGCTGGCCAGCCGAGGCCTACGGGGCTCGCCACCCCAAATCACCGCCCTCTCCTGCTCCCCGCCCGCCCCCCGTCACCTGCTCGGCGGCTGGGCCCTCCGGCCCAGGCGCCGAGCAATCCCCGGGCTTGCCTGGCTGCGCCGCTGCCCTCCAGCAGCCAGCGCCGGCCTCGCCGCCGCCGCCGCCGCCGGACTCGTCGCCGCTGAAAGAAGGTAAGGGGGCTGAAAGCGGGGGGGGGCGCCTTCCTTTTTTCCCTCCCTCCCTCCCTCCCTCCTTCCTTCCTTCCTTCCCTCCCTCCCTCCTTCCTTCCTTCCCTTCCTTCCTTCCCTTCCTTCCCTTCCTTCCTTCCCTTCCTTCCTTCCTTCCTTCCTTCCTTCCTTCCTTACCTCCCCCTTCCTTCCTTCCTTCCTTCCTTCCTCCCTTCCTCCCTTCCTCCCTTCCTCCCTTCTTCCCTTCCCTTCCCTTCCTTATCTTCTTATGTGGCACAGGGCTTCTCTTATGTTCTTATGTTGCACAGAGTGTTGCACTGGATGGGCCACTGGCCTGATCCAGCAGGGCTTCTGTTATGTTCTTATGTGACGCAGAGTGTTGGACTGGATGGGCCACTGGCCTGATCCAGCAGGGCTTCTCTTATGTTCTTATGTGACGCAGAGTGTTGGACTGGATGGGCCACTGGCCTGATCCAACAGGGCTTCTCTTATGTTCTTATGTGATGCAGAGTGTTGGACTGGATGGGCCACTGGCCTGATCCAGCAGGGCTTCTCTTATGTTCTTATGTGACGCAGAGTGTTGGACTGGATGGGCCACTGGCCTGATCCAACAGGGCTTCTCTTATGTTCTTATGTGATGCAGAGTGTTGGACTGGATGGGCCACTGGGGGGGGGGCGCCTTCCTTTTTTCCCTCCCTCCCTCCCTCCTTCCTTCCTTCCTTCCCTCCCTCCCTCCTTCCTTCCTTCCCTTCCTTCCTTCCCTTCCTTCCCTTCCTTCCTTCCTTCCTTCCTTCCTTCCTTCCTTCCTTCCTTCCTTCCTTACCTCCCCCTTCCTTCCTTCCTTCCTTCCTTCCTTCCTTCCTTCCTTCCTTCCTTCCTTCCTTCCTTCCTTCCTTCCTTCCTTCCTTCCTTCCTTCCTTCCTCCCTTCCTCCCTTCCTCCCTTCCTCCCTTCCTCCCTTCTTCCCTTCCCTTCCTTATCTTCTTATGTGGCACAGGGCTTCTCTTATGTTCTTATGTTGCACAGAGTGTTGCACTGGATGGGCCACTGGCCTGATCCAGCAGGGCTTCTCTTATGTTCTTATGTGACGCAGAGTGTTGGACTGGATGGGCCACTGGCCTGATCCAACAGGGCTTCTCTTATGTTCTTATGTGATGCAGAGTGTTGGACTGGATGGGCCACTGGCCTGATCCAGCAGGGCTTCTCTTATGTTCTTATGTGACGCAGAGTGTTGGACTGGATGGGCCACTGGCCTGATCCAACAGGGCTTCTCTTATGTTCTTATGTGATGCAGAGTGTTGGACTGGATGGGCCACTGGCCTGATCCAGCAGGGCTTCTCTTATGTTCTTATGTGACGCAGAGTGTTGGACTGGATGGGCCACTGGCCTGATCCAGCAGGGCTTCTGTTATGTTCTTATGTGACGCAGAGTGTTGGACTGGATGGGCCACTGGCCTGATCCAACAGGGCTTCTCTTATGTTCTTATGTGATGCAGAGTGTTGGACTGGATGGGCCACTGGCCTGATCCAGCAGGGCTTCTGTTATGTTCTTATGTGACGCAGAGTGTTGGACTGGATGGGCCACTGGCCTGATCCAACAGGGCTTCTCTTATGTTCTTATGTGATGCAGAGTGTTGGACTGGATGGGCCACTGGCCTGATCCAGCAGGGCTTCTGTTATGTTCTTATGTGACGCAGAGTGTTGGACTGGATGGGCCACTGGCCTGATCCAACAGGGCTTCTCTTATGTTCTTATGTGATGCAGAGTGTTGGACTGGATGGGCCACTGGCCTGATCCAACAGGGCTTCTCTTATGTTCTTATGTGACGCAGAGTGTTGGACTGGAGGGGCCACTGGCCTGATCCAACAGGGCTTCTCTTATGTTCTTATGTGACGCAGAGTGTTGGACTGGAGGGGCCACTGGCCTGATCCAACAGGGCTTCTCTTATGTTCTTATGTGACGCAGAGTGTTGGACTGGATGGGCCACTGGCCTGATCCAACAGGGCTTCTCTTATGTTCTTATGTGACGCAGAGTGTTGGACTGGAGGGGCCACTGGCCTGATCCAACAGGGCTTCTCTTATGTTCTTATGTGACGCAGAGTGTTGGACTGGAGGGGCCACTGGCCTGATCCAACAGGGCTTCTCTTATGTTCTTATGTGACGCAGAGTGTTGGACTGGAGGGGCCACTGGCCTGATCCAACAGGGCTTCTCTTATGTTCTTATGTGACGCAGAGTGTTGGACTGGATGGGCCACTGGCCTGATCCAACAGGGCTTCTCTTATGTTCTTATGTGACGCAGAGTGTTGGACTGGAGGGGCCACTGGCCTGATCCAACAGGGCTTCTCTTATGTTCTTATGTGACGCAGAGTGTTGGACTGGAGGGGCCACTGGCCTGATCCAACAGGGCTTCTCTTATGTTCTTATGTGACGCAGAGTGTTGGACTGGAGGGGCCACTGGCCTGATCCAACAGGGCTTCTCTTATGTTCTTATGTGACGCAGAGTGTTGGACTGGAGGGGCCACTGGCCTGATCCAGCAGGGCTTCTCTTATGTTCTAATGTTTTACCATCTTGTTATAATTTGTATATTTTAACTCGTAATTTATCTTAAGTTGGATTTTATATGCAACACAGAGTGTTGGGACTGGAGGGGCCACTGGCCTGATCCAACAGGGCTTCTCTTATGTTCTTATGTTCTAATGTTTTACCATCTTGTTATAATTTCACTTCCTCTGAAAAAGGGAAGTAATGACATCTGAGGGCCCCTCTAAGCTTTTCCTCAAACTATATAGTTCAAAACAGAACTTTGGTGTATCCTAGAGCACTGTCTTGACATCATGACATCACTTCAGGGTGGTTTTTTTGGTCAGCAATGGCATTGTATTTGTGTACTGGTGAGACACTGGTACACCTGTCCCTGTCCTCCCCAATCCTCCCAGTGGATTGCCAACCATTGTAACCTAAGTCTTTCACAAACACATCTGATCCTTAACAAATGCTTCTTCCGCTATTGTTATGCTTCTGTAGCTCATCTGTCTTAGGCAAATGTCTACATAAGAGAAGCCATGTTGGATCAGGCCAGTGGCCCATCCAGTCCAACACTCTGTGTCACACAGTGGCCAAAAGAACTGTATACACACACACACACTCTGGCTAATAGCCACTGATGGACCTCTGCTCCATATTCTTATCTAACGTCCTCTTGAAGCTGGCTATGCTTGCAGCCGCCACCACCTCCTGTGGCAGTGAATTCCACATGTTAATCACCCTTTGGATGACGAAGTACTTCCCTTTATCTGTTTTAACCTGACCGCTCAGCAATTTCATCGAATGCTCACGAGTTCTTGTGTTGTGAGAAAGGGAGAAGAGTACTTATTTCTCTGCTTTCTCCATCCCATGCATTACCATCCTCCACTGCGAAGAGTGCCCATTGGAAGACTTCTGAAGATCTGCATTTATGCTTTTGAAGATCTGGACATACTTTTCTGCTACCCCATTTGACTGTACTCAGACTTCTTCTGGTGTGTGTGTGTGCTTCAGATCTTGCAAACAGCACTGTAGGCTTCTTTCATGCCACTGAAATCTCAGGGCCTGCAAGTGTCTTTGCCTTTCTGCCCAGCAGTGAGTTCTGTTACTGTAGACCATTTTTCTGTGGGACCTGTAAATATCAGTTCAGTGTACTTCCTTCACTGGACAGTTATGTTCCCATTCTCAAAGTCCATAAATACTTGCCTGTTCCCCTTTTTGTGTTATTTTCAGCTTTGGCTTTGTGGTACTTCAAACAGTATGTTATATCCTCTTTGACAAACAAACATGCACCAGTTTTCCTTTAGCAACAACATCTTTTATTTGGCTTTGTTTCTTACAGCACTGTGGAATCACCCCCTGCCATTGACTGTGCACTTCTGGCTCTTTCTGTGTTATCCAAGGCTCATGAGATAGGGTTGCCAATCCCCAGGTGGGGGCAGGGGATCCCCCGTTTTGGAGGCCCTCTCCCCCGCTTCAGGGTCATCAGAAAGCGGGGGAGAGCAGGGTCATCAGAAAGCTGGGCTCTCCATTATTCCCTATGGTGACCGATTCCTATACGCTATAATGAAGAGCTGATATGCAGGTCTCTGGGGAAGGCGCCTGTTTTTTGAGGTAGAGGAGGTCTAATTCTATGTACCCCAAAAGGAGGTGTCCCTATCCTTCATTATTTCCAGTGGAGGGATGGCCTAACCGGGACTCGATCTGCTTTGCTTGCCCATTGCAGAGAGAGAGAGAGAGAGAGAGAGAAGAAGAAGAAGAGAGAGGGGAGAAGAGAGAGGGGAGAAGAAGAGAAAAGGATTCCCCTACAGACTACAGTAAGTGGCCTTCCCCCCATTTGCCGAGGTGCAGTGGCGTCTGACCTGACCCTGAATCCCAGGCCTGCTTCCATGCGCCAGCAGCAGCACCAGGTTCCGTGTGTGCGCCTCGCCCATTGTGCTTGGGTTCCCCAAGCACGTGTGAACGGGGCTCCCATTGGGCAGCGCCCCCCCCCTTTTACCTCTTCCATTGCACAAACACTGCCATTACACGTGTGTGTATGCCTATTGCATCAATACCCTTCATTGCAGTCTTGCATGCAGGGCTGGATTAACACATAGGCCAAGTAGGCACCGTCCTATGGGCCCCCACGCCTTTAGATGCCCCAGGCTGCCTCACCCCCCATTCCCCCCCCCCGCTTGCTGCCCTCCCAGCCTCCATGCATTAGGACTGGAGATAATTTGCGAGAGGAGACCCCAAGATTTCAGTTGCCTATGGGCCTCTACGGGTTTAATTCTGCCCCCGGCTGAACAAGCCCTCTCTCCCCAGCTTGGAGTCCAAGGCCCACGTCTTCCAGAAGTGGCGAGGAGTTAATTATGATTCTTCTGCCCTCTTCATCTAGGCCCTTACAGCAGACCATGGCTTCAACATCAGGCGCTGGAGGTGGCAAAGGTCACCAGCCCCAGGAACCACCAAAAAAGAAGCCCAAACGTTTGGTTGTGTTCAATCCTGAATGGAAAAACACCTACCCCTGGCTAAAAGAGACAAAGGACAAGAACAAAGCATTCTGCACAATGTGTTCTAAGGAGATAGGAATTGGTCATGGTGGAGTGAATGATTTGAAAGTTCATAAGGACACTGACTCTCACAGGAGTGCGGCAAGCCAAGCTGGAACTTCAAAATCCATCACAAGTTTTTTTGCCTACCAAAAAGACACCGCTGCTCAGGCCAAAATTGCGGCTGCTGAACTAACCTGGGCATACCACACGAACAGGCATGGGTTATCATACCGGTCTCTTGATTGCGGTGTCAAATTGTGCAAAGTCACATTTTCTGATTCCGAGACTGTGACCAAGATGACCTGTGGGAAAACAAAGGGCGCAGCTTTGATAAGCGATGTCTTGGCACCTTACTCTGTAGAACTGATTCTGTTAGATCTTGACACAGCACATTGTTTCTACAGCGTTTCCAGCGACGCATCAAATCATGGCAATAGGAAAATGTTCCCCCTATGCCTTAAATACTTCACTTTGAAGGACGGCATTTCAAATCGTCTTCTTGATTTCTATGAAGATGCCAATGAAACGGCAGAGAATGTCACACGAAGGATTTTGGATGTCTTGGCAAAATACCAGCTGGACTTAGCTCGTCTGTCTGCATACTCAGCAGACAGCGCGAATGTAAACTTTGGAAAATACCATTCTGTGTACACACTTCTGAGTAGAGGCCGTGAAGACATCATGCCCGCCAGGTGCCCTGCACACATTGTGCACAATGCTGCCAAAAAAGGATGGGATATGCTCACCTGCGACATCGAGTCTCTCATACTGAAGGCTTTTGGTCATTTTTCTGTTTCTGCCAAACGCTCAGAGGAACTTCAGGAGATGTTTGATTTCTTGGAGATGGACGGTGATCACCTGCTTCGACATGTACGCACAAGATGGCTATCTTTCTTGCCTGCCATAAACAAGATGTTGAAGTGTTGGCCAGCCGTTAAAGCATACTTTCAAAAGCTGGGAGAAGATCACTGTCCTCCTCTGATATGGCGCCACATTGACGATGAGTCTGGAGAAAAGGACTACAGTACATCGCAAACTTACATGATGTTTCTCCAGACCACTCTGACGCCTATTGAGGAGACTGTACTGATTCTGGAGCGGGATGCACTGACAGCACCTGAATTGTTTGAGGCCATGCTCAGGTTGCTAAACAGCCTTAAGCAACGCAAAGCTGACTCCTTTTTTGGAACGGAGACAGATAAGGCGCTGCGCAAAATGCCACCTTCGAAGGCAAGGAAAGTGAAGCAGGACTTCCTCAAGTTCTTTGAAAGAACCACCACATATCTGGAAGAAAAGTTTGATTTCTCTGAGAAAAATCACCTGTGTGCTTTGACACCATTTTCTCTTAAAAAAAGTGTGACTTATGACCACCTGCGGTGTGCTGCTGAGCAGCTGAAAATGGAGAAAATAATAAACCTGGATCACCTATACAGTGAATACACTGATGCCAAGAGCCTGCTGGATGAGCAAGTGGCCTGTGTTGACCCAGAAATCACTGTGGATAAAAAGTGGGTGGCCATATTCTCTGAGATGGGAACTCGGTCTCAGAAGTGCGAAAACCTCTTACTTCTTGTAAGCAAGATCCTGAGTATCCCATGCTCAAACGCTTTTGTGGAGAGGGTATTCAGCCTCATGTCAGCTCACTGGACGGACACCAGGAATCGTTGTAGCATAGACCTGGTGAAAGCAGAGCTGCAAGTCAAATTGAATTTTAATATGGATTGTGATCAATTTTATCACTTTATTAAGGAGAAGAAAGATATCCTCAAGGCTTCAGGGAAATCAGAGAAGTATAAATTCAGTAAAAAAGCGAAAGACTGAAACCTGTGTCGCTCCTTCCACACCACAGCCCTTCGTCCAGCGTGGGAGTCGGGATGGCCCACACCTGCGGGCCCACCGCCTGGGCCCACAGCACGCAAGTCCCATCCTACCAGCCGTGTTCTTTGTCCAGGGAGAAGTCGAGGTCCAAGAAGCTCCACTGTGCGGGCGTATGTTAATGTAAGACCAGAATGTAATAGTAATTATAAAATGAATACAAAACAAAACTGGGGATTAGGGCTAATGGCGATACCCCCCCAAAAAAAACGACACTAGGCAGCCACCTCCTGGGTGTGTTGGAAGAGCTGCCAAGATGCAAAGTAATTTTAAACTGCTGACAGTGTGTTTCTTTTTTTTCCAGATAAGCTCCATTCAGGAAACTAGCAACCACAGACAACAGTAGATCGCTTCCATCACACAACAGAAGGTAAGGAACAAATTGGCTGTGACTTGACAGCTCGTTCCATCGCTTTAATAATATGAAGAGAACTTGGTTTCCTTTCTCTTTTGCAATTTTTAGTATTTTAGTGACACCTGAACACCTTTTTCTTTTTGTGTGCTGCTTGGGGAGGACCTGCTTTTCTAGACCTGTATCCGCCTGCCTTCAGGCTGGGCTTCGGGGCACAGACTGGCAGTGGTGGTTTTAGTTGTGATCTCAGTTTGATTGTAGATAAGGGTTGCTTTGTTGATCAAGACCCTTTGATATTGTGGACAGTCTTGTTGAAATGTTTGTGAGCACAAGCAGGTATCAAGGATAGTGGATTGTTTTCCTGTGAATCTGACTCAAGAGGGATTGCTGTTGGAGCCTTTTTTTCTTTTTCTTCTTTTTTTAAAGTTGTATATTTTGGGGGTGGTAATATTTGGGGGAAATGACATCACAGGAAGTGCTGTCACAGGAAGTGATGTCACTTCCTGCTTCCGGCAGGTGGCGCGGGGGAAATGATGTCACAGGAAGTGATGTCACTTCCTGCTTCCGGCAGGTGGCGCGGGGGAAATGATGTCACAGGAAGTGATGTCACTTCCTGCTTCCGGCAGGTGGCGCGGGGAAGTGATGTCACTTCCTGCTTCCGGCAGGTGGCGCGGGGGAAATGATGTCACAGGAAGTGATGTCACTTCCTGCTTCCGACAGGCGGCATGATGTCACCGGAAGTGACGTCACTTCCTGTTTCCGGCGGCGCACGCGCAAAGCGCGCGCGCACCTCTACCTCCCCCCCCCAAGTGTCCCTGGCTGGCCTTCAGACATTATGGCCACCCTACCAACAGGTAGGGATGTGCCCCTTGATAAATCCAGTAGATTTTCCTTTAAAGCATGGGTGTTAGACATAGCATAGCATAGTTCCACAAGTGGCAAAGGAAAATAAGGCTTGTGGCACTATACTAGTGGAGCAGAGGGCCTAGAGAGTGGTTATGACATACAATTAAGCCTATCTTCCAGCATGCCTCTTCAGTACTGTTCTGTTTCCAGATCCCAGGCTTAATAGACTAAAATAAAATCATGCCAAGATACAGAGGGAACATATGCATTACACTGCACACTTGAGTGCCTTATATCATACTTAAAACTTGTGGCACACTTGTCCAAATTAATTGTCTAGACGTGCTCTGGCATAGCAAAGTTCCTCATGCATATTGCGTTGCTAATACCAATACTTCATCAATTTCCTTGTTGCACCTCAGCATATGTATCTGCAGGGACTGGATGTGTACTCAGTGCACTTATTTATATCTTTGCACATTTTAATGAAAATCTTGAAACATGTGACCTTGCTTTGCTGACTTGTCTAGTTTTGCAAGTGTGTAGAATTGTCATTTCTAAAGCAATATAGGAGGTTTATGGTTTTTTAAAGCTAAACTTAGTACTCCATTTTTATTTTCTTTAACTTTTCTCTCTCACTGCTGGAATATGCACTGCTATAACAATAACAACTTCAACAGGCACTGTTAAGATTGCATTGTAAAACGCGTAATTTGATTATGAACATAGGCATTTTCCACATTGCTAATATAAAATAAATGTCATGTAGGGTATTTTTTTCACTTGTATCTTTTGCCAAAGTAGTTGATATTAAGGGGCCATTAAGAAAACCTGAGTCCCAGATCATTATTCATTCAACAGTCAGAAAAAGCATCTGTGCATTAGATGCTATTAACACATGCAGAATGCCAAATATAATGATCCCATTAAATCAGACATGATTAATAGTTCATGAAGACCAAACTGATGTTATTTCTGGAAGTGCACTTTATATTATTATTCATTCAAATTATTTTTAGAAATATGGTCCAGTTGAGAACAGTCTGAAGATTCTCCAGTGGATGATATGCACAGATCCACTGACTTCAGTTCTGGATGATTCTGATGCTTCAACCCAAATAATAAGGGGGTTAAACATCCATTTTACAAAGACAACTACCTAATATAAGAACGAATAAATTATACCCCCCTATTCAGTGCTACTTTTTTAACCATCATTCAAGATAGATCCCTCAATCTTAGGGCAGGTTTCCAAGGAAACAGACTGAATCCTGACCCTTTCCTTAAAAGCTTCCCAGTACAAAGTTTGAACACCTTTTCTTAGTGTGGTGTTTTCTGCTTCTTATAAGAGAGGGACTTAAAACTTGTCCAATCCATATGCAGGTCATTTTTGCAAGAAAAAGTAATTATATTTTGAGAGTTTCATTCCATACTTTGTAGATTTAAATCAGTGTTCATAATGTTAAAAACTCCCTAAGTATTGCCAACTGACATTCTGTCTATGGAAAGCTTCTACATGAATACAAGCACTTGGATAATTAACATTATCATTTAAGGTGGGTCCTACACATGCACATTCATCACCTGAGAACTGGAACATTCAGTGATGATCCACATGCATGGATTTGACACCACAGAAAGAACATAAGTTTGAGCACAATATTTGGAGTCAGTTTATGTAGTCAGCTGCCAATCATAAAAGGGACAATAGAGACATCAGCAGTGAAGAATTTGATAAAGTAAATGAATGCATGATCCATGAGTGTTCTGCCTCTCAGATACACAACATCAAGTGTAGGGGCCATAGTACTGAAAAAAGGAGATAACATCTCTTCTAACACTGACGTTAGGACCTGACCACTGCTCACCACAGAACATACATTTAATTTGATTTATACCCCACCCTCCCCGTCGAGGCGGGCTCAGTGGTTATATCCATCAGCTCTATTATCAGTGTCTGGTAATAAGTATTAGTTTCTGTTGGCACACCTATCTCTCTCGGCTTGACTTCGCGAACGAAGATTTAAGAAGGGTGCAGTAGTCCACGTCTGCTGCAGGCTCGCTGGTGGCTGACAAGACCAATGCGGGAAAGGCAGATCCGGCCACAGTGGCTGCAGGGAAAAGTCTGATTTGGGGTTGGTGCTGTAGCAGTGCGATTCTTCCTCAATCTCCTTTTGTCCTCAAGACCAGCTATGCGTGCATTCTCAAAGGAAAAGACAGCCTGGTGGATGGTGTGCCTCCATGCTTTGCGATCTGAGGCTAGGTCAGACCACTGGTGATGGTTGATACGACAGGTGCCAAGGGATTTCTTCAAGGAGTCCTTGTACCTCTTCTTTGGTGCCCCGCCCTCCCCGTCGAGGTGGGCTCAGTGGTGATGTCCATCAGCTCTATTATCAGTGTCTGGTAATAAGTATTAGTTTCTGTTGGCACACCTATAAGCTAATGGAATGAGAAGAACCCTTATATGTTCAATAAAAAGCAATGGTTTAAAGAAATGTACCTTAATATGTTTGGAAATTTCAAGGAATACAATGGAAAAGGTCAAGATGGTTTATGGGGAATATAAGGTGTAATTTTTAATAACAATTTAAAATTCTTGTTAATAGACTGGATCCAGCTGTTCCTTCAGAGGAAGAATCCTTCTACTGTAGTCCTTAGCAGAAAGGAATCATTATATTAACCCCACTCTTTTGTTGTTACTGAAGTTCAGTCAAAAAGCTCATTATATATATTGTTCATGGTCTCAGAAGAAAGAGTAAAATATGATGACTAGTTCAGTAAACCTAAATTTTCTAGTTTGGTAGAAAGTTATATATTTTTAAATGTGGAAAGTGTGGTGACACCCTATATCAGCAGACAACCACATTGTAGATAAAGATCAGCACAGAATGCTGCTATGGATTTGTACCACAATTACATACTAGAAAATCCTTACTGAGTTAAAAATGCCTTCAGGATAACTGCACAAATTTTTAAATTATTATTGTGTTAATACTAGCCATCACAGTTCAGCCAAGGAACAAAGAGGCATCCTGCAGCTATTTTCTGTGGAGGTGGTCCTTTAATGAGAGTTCTGGGGTAGTCAAAGAAAAACAAAATTGATTGTTCAGTGATGAATATATGAAACCATGTTGAGATGAGTACATCAGGATCAGAACAGTTGTTTGCATTAAATCTTTATTCTTTTCCACTTTTGACGGGCAGAAGAAGCATAATTTCTTTCTGTTTTGCAGCCACAAATCTTTTCTAAGTCTGTGTAAAATCTCTGCTCAGCATTTGGTTTCAAAGTTACATATATCAAGGTTATGTATATATGGTTCTGGGCAAGTTTCTCCCCATTCTGGCTGTCTTCTCATCCACCCTAATGAAGAAATTCACTTCCCCCCCATCTAGAGAGCAGTTGTAATTCTGATTGATCTCCAGCCCTCACCTGGAGATTGGCAACAATGGTTCTCCAGGAGAAAATGGCTGGTTTGGACGGTTGCATCTATGGCATCGTATGTGTCTGAGGTCCCACCCCTCCTCAAATTCACCCTCTCCAGGTTCCACCCCTCAGATCTCCAGGAATTTCCCAACCTAGAGTTGACAACTGTTAAGTCACACTGGCCATCATAGTGGGGCTGCTGCTGAATAGGAGAAAGCAACCAGGTCTAGTTAAGTCATGGAAGCCAGGGGGCATCAAGTAGCCTAGAAGGTGCTTCCAAGCCTACAGTAGCCAACCTCCAGGTGGAGCCTAAGATCAACTGGGATCACAACTGAACTCCAGACAACAGATCTCTCTCCCCATCCTGGAGAAAATAACTGCTTTGGAGGGTGGACTGTATCCCATTCTATTCACCTGAGGCCTGTCCCTTTACTGACAGAAGTTGCTTGCCTAGAAATGGCAAGGCTGAGGGGAGGAGGGAGAGAGGAAGTGACAGGAAAGGCAGCAGCCATGCCTCTGAGGAAACACTCCCACCAGGGCTAGGCCTTGTTGCCCAGTCGCATTATGGTGGCAGTGGCTCCCTGGCTATTTCTGTGGCCTTCAGAGGCTGTATATGCTGGGAGGCCATCTGTGTGGGCTGTTGATGGTGTGGCAGAGGTCTGTTGTCAGCAGCGCCTTTTGTTAGGCTGGTGGACAGAGGACACAAAGAAGAGGTGGAGATGTGGCTGTCTCTGAGGTACAACTGTTATGGTGGTTTGTTTAATATTTCCAGGGCTGCATTAGGCAGGGACAGGGGAGTCAGCCAATGGCATACCAGAGATGCTGACTGAGCCATGATGGACCAACGGCTTGTTGGAGTGCATTGAATGCACCCTAAGCCAATGGGACAGCTCTATTTTGCTACCATTAGCAAATTATATATATCTACTAGTAATAAGGCCTGTTGTTAAGAAAAATACAGTGGGCTCTAGAAAGAGACTCTGGGTGAGTGCCCCCCACCCTGGCTATTTCAGTGGCCTTCAGAGGCTGTGCATGTGGGACACTGTCTATGTGGGCTTTTGATTGGGTGGCAGAGGTTTGTTGCTTACTTTTGTGAGGCTGCAGTAGAGTGGCAGGCCCTTCTGAGGTCAGTTGACAGAGAAAACAGAGAGAAGCATCAGAGATGTGTCTCTCTCTGAGGTAAGACTGCTTTTGGCAGTTTGTTCAACATTCCTGGGCCTGAGTAGGCAGGGGCAGGGAAGCCAGCTAACGGGAGGCCAGAGATTCTAGCTGAGCTATGCCAACATATTTGGATTTGGAACATTATAATTATAACATGTTGCCATATTATAATAAAAATGTTTGTGTCATAATGAAATCATCATTATGCTTAAAGATTAGCAGATTGCCCAGGGGACAATCTGAGGGGGGCAGGAGGGTGGGAGGGGTGGTGAACATGCAACACTAATGACACAAAAGTGTGGCAGGAATCAACAGGAAGAAACCATCATTTAAATTTAGAGGAGTCCCTGATAATATAGAATGTAAAGATCTGGTAGAATTCTTGGAAGATGTTTTGAAAAGATATTCGTCTATTGAATCCAGTGTAGCAGAGGATATTGAAAATACATTTAGAGGGGATCATATGTAGCAAAGAAGTTTGGGAGGCCCAGAGACATATTGGTGATCTTTACAGAAAGACCTTCCTTCTTTCCTTCCTTCCCCAACAAACACCAAATAAAATTGCCACTATTAATGTTTCTTCAACTCCTCCATCCTTATGCATGATCCCACTGTTCCTGAGTTATTCATGGACTGTGTTTAAGTTGTACCCATGATGGAATCTGAATGTCCAGATCCATGAGATTCTCTGAGATGAGGAGGCATGCGAAGAGGAAACTGAAAGGATAGGTAAATAGGGTCAAAACCCTTGGGGAAACTTGGAGGCTATTTAAAACTACAATCCTAGAAGCTCAGATAAAATATATACAAGTCAGGAAAGGCACAAATAGGTATTTAAAAAAGCCTGCATGGTTAACAAACAAAGTAATGGAAGCTGTAAAAGGTAAGAAGGATTCCTTTAAATGGTGGAAAGCTAGTCCAAGTGAGGTTAACAAAAGAGAACATGGGCTGTGGCAAATCAAATGCAAGTCTGTGATCAGGCAGACAAAAAGGGACTATGAGGAGTATATTGTAAAAAACATAAAGACCAACAATAAAAATTTCTTCAAATACATTAGAAGCAGGAAACCAGCCAGGGAGGCAGTGCGACCCTTGGATGACCAAGGGGTAAAAGGATCACTGAAGGAGGATAGGGAAATGGCTGAGAAGCTGAATGCATTTTTTTGCATCTGTCTTCACTGTGGAAGATGAGAAGTGTTTGCCCACTCCAGAACCACTGATTTCAGGAGGGGTGTTGAAAGACCTGAGTGAGATTGAGGTGATGAGACAGGAGGGTCTACAAGGTCCATCAGTGGCTATTAGCCACAGTGTATTGTTGGAACTCTCTGTCTGGAGCAGTGATGCTCTGTATTCTTGGTGCTTGGGGGGGGCACAGTGGGAGGGCTTCTAGTGTCCTGGTCCCACTGATGGACCTCCTGATGGCACCTGTTTTTTTGGCCACTGTATGACACAGAGTGTTGGACTGGATGGGCCATTGGCCTGATCCAACTTGGCTTCTCTTATGAGCTGCTACCACAGAAAGTAAATCAGCAATTTCTTTTTGTATCAAAGACAGATATTATTTTCTCTCTCCATCAAGTTTTACTAGCCCATCAAAAGTCTATGTGTTCATAAAGATAAAAAGGAAAACATTTTTCATTTTTGTGATATTTTATGTTTTTCAGTGCATTAAAGTTACTTTATTGAAGGGTTATTTTTTTCTCTGTGAATTCTGAAAAGAATTTCTAGCTTGATAAGGAATCAAAGGGATTTTCTTTTTTTCTTTTTTCTTTTTGGTTGAGGCAACAAAGACCTTTTGTCAATTGTGGCCAGTCACAACCAACATGAACATAACATTGGCTGTTTTAGGAAACAATATAAATTCCTCGCTGTTTTAAGTACAAGTCCTTATGGAGAACTCCAACTTATATTCACTGAACCACAAAATTAAAGTACCATGGAAGCAATCCAGACATGCAGCAATGCCAAAATACATAACACATGATCCCCAAAACAGCTTCAGAAAGCTGGAATTTACACAAGGGCATAGCAGACAGAATAAATGGAAATTTTGTGGTGTAAGAAAGGAAACACAATTTTATATAACTAGCACTTTTCTATTGCTTTAAAGCTTTTAATGGGAGCAGGGGGAATTGGCACTGGTAGAAGTAGATCAGTGAAATGATAATTTGTCTTTGAATGCAGTACTCTTATCCCATTAATTTCTGCCATTACACAGTGAGATAAGATGTTAGCAATTGACTAACAGAAAAGTATCCCCCTCCACACCACTATGGCAATGAAACAAAAGAAGAGCTTAAGCTATGTCTAATCAATGCTAAAAATTAATTTTTGCTTAACTTTCTATTTTAGCCCAATAGCTTGTGCACTTAGCTACATCTGCTTTGAGTAGATTATAATGTATTTGTTCTGCTCATAAAATTTCTCTTTCTTAACCTATATACATTACAATCCATTTGTATTAAAGTTAAGAGGTAGCACTCTGGAGATAGTATAGAGGTGAAAGCATAGAGGTGAAAGAACCTTGGTTGCTAAAACGTCCTGCAAGTGCAGTCATCATTTGATGCACTACCAAAATAGCATCCTTCTAGCTGCTAGCTTTATGGAACATTAATCTAACAAACAATACATGCTATGTGTCTCTATCTGCTTCATGGGAATATAATCAGTTCCCATTTTGAAAATCCCTGTTCCCAGTGAGATAGAGAATGAAAAAATAAGGTTAGTGCATGAAACAATAGAACGTTTTTAATCTACTATGAAAGCTTGAAACTACGGCGTTCAGGTTACAGACTTTCCTACCATCATATGATAACATTAAGGTTAAACCAGACACTAGAAGATCCATGATTCACCATCCCATGTTTTTTTTAAAGTAGAAAGTGCACTGGAAACCAATTCTGACTGAAGCTGTGTGTAGGGGGGTGAAGAATTAAGGAAGGATTAAAGTCTGACTTCGGGTGGCTTTGCCAATGGAAACTTTTCTCACAACATATGGCTATTACAACACAAAGAGGGGAAAAGATGAGCAATGCTTTTTTTGGCATCTTCTTCCTTTGAGGGGCTAATCAGCAGGGAGCAATTAAGTAGGTGTCAGTTTTGATTGGCAAAACTACATGAGAAGGAGTAAAACAACTTTCCCCAGCAGCAGCAATCATAAAAAGAACTGATCCAAACTGGAGCATTAGCATTCTAAAGACATTTTGAAAATCTAGTCATAGATCTCCCAGACTCTTCTAGTGGGATCTTAATCAAACCAGACAAGGATTCTGTGATGACACTAGCTTTAAGAGAAATAGAATCATGAGGTGAGGTGAGGAATATTTGGATCCGGACTCAGAGCTCAGTGTTTTGACTTTGCTTGTTAGTTATTTTATTTATCAACAGAAATGTAACTGAAGATAAATATTTGATTGACTTTTTGATGATAACAGGCCTAAGTAGTTTAATGATCTTTGTCTCTTCCATTCTCACCCCAGAAACCCTTTGAAAAAGGAAATTAGATAAACTGGTGGGGTCTGTAACATTACAGAATTGTAACTGGTAAGCCATTTGGAAACCATGACATTAAACTAGTGTTTTGTTTTGCTATCAAGTCACATCCAACTTATGGTGGCACCACAAGGATTTCAAGGCAAGAAACATTCAGAGATGATTTGCCATTGCCTGCCTCTGCATAGCAACTCTGGGATTCTTTGGTGGTCTCCTCTATCCAAATACTAACCAGGGCTGAGCCTGCTTAGCTGCCAAGATCTGAAGAGATCAGGATAGCCTGGCTATCATTGTCAGGGCAAACTGGAGTTACAGTTAGCAGATTTGTAATGAAAGTATATTTACCACAAGAGTATGAATGTTAGCTTTGTAAAGCGGTTGTTTACAAAGCGGTTTACAAAGCGGTTTGTTTACAAAGCAGTTGTGATGACAACCCTCATCTACGGCTCCGAATCGTGGGTTTTATACCGTCATCACCTGCGACTCCTTGAGCGCTTTCATCAGCGCTGCCTTCACACCATCCTCAACATCCACTGGAGTGACTTTGTGACCAACACTGAAGTCCTCAAGAGGTCGGAGGTTACAAGCATCGAAGCACTGCTGTTGACGACGCAGCTGCGCTGGGCAGGGCATATTTCTAGGATGGAAAACCACCGCCTTCCCAAGATTGCTCTGTATGGCGAACTTTCCACCGGCCATCGAAATAAAGGGGCACCAAAGAAGAGGTACAAGGACTCCTTGAAGAAATCTCTTGGAACCTGTCGCATCAGCCATCACCAGTGATCTGACCTAGCCTCAGATCGCAAAGCATGGAGGCACACCATCCACCAGGCTGTCTCTTCCTTTGAGAACGCACGCATAGCTGGTCTTGAGGACAAAAGGAGATTGAGGAAGAATCGCACTGCTACAGCACCAACCCCAAATCAGACTTTTCCCTGCAGCCACTGTGGCCGAATCTGCCTTTCCCGCATTGGTATTGTCAGCCACCAGCGAGCCTGCAGCAGACATGGACTACTGCACCCTTCTTAAATCTTCGTTCGCGAAGTCAAGCCGAGAGATGAATGTTGGACACAGGCTAATGCTTCAATTTTTGGTCTTGGTCCTGGAGTAGAGAAGAAACCTGACCTGTTAATGGAAGTATACAGTAAGATGTGTCAAACTTTGTTATTCTCTGCTCAGGAGCAGAGAAGCATTTCAAGCTAAATCTCTCACAGCACAATCCTGAGAATCACTATGAGAATGATGGCCAGCCATCAGTTGAAAAGTGGAATGATTGGTTTGTCCCCCATGGACATTTAATAGGGAGAAAAAACAACACACACCCCTCTGCAAGGCACAAATAGTATAGCGAGCATGCTGAAGTCCATACCAACCCTGGCAACACACACCAAATCAGACAATGGCAGCTGCTAGATTGGAGGCATTGTCAGGCTGGGTGGTTTAACTCCTGCTATGCCCCTGAGTTTGCCCCTTTCCCCACCATTACAACAGTCTCTACTTGCATTGCTCTACAACATTGCCACATCAGCATGTGGTCAGGTCCCAGTGCCACAAGAGTGCTCCATCCACACATCTGGAAGGTACACTGGTGTATACACTTGTGGAGTTCCTTATCAGCTCCCTGTGTGTTTCAGCCCCCCCCCCCCCCCCGATCTCACTGTCAAGCAAGAAAATAGCAACAGTTTTAATTACAGGTCACTTTTCTATGGCTCTACAGTTTTTAATAGAAGATTTTGGATTTATATCCCACCCTCCATTCTGAAACTCAGAGTGGCTCACAATCTTCTTTATCTTCCTCCCCCACAACAGACACCCTGTGAGGTGGGTGGGGCTGAGAGGACTCTCACAGCAGCTGCCCTTTCAAAGACAACCTCTGCCAGAGCTATGGCTGATCCAAGCCCATTCCAGCAGGTGCAAGTGGAGGAGTGGGGAATCAAACCCGGTTCTCCCAGATAAGAGTCCATACACTTAACCACTATACCAAAAATAGGAGCAAAAAGAATTTGGCAGTAAATAAATCCTTGTTTTAAGTCTAATTATTATAATCCTGGCATTTTTTTTAAACCTAGAAACCCATTTCTCTTGACCACTATAATGTTTTCCTCAGATTTTATAGGAAACTTCCAATTGATTTTGTTCCTTTCACTAATATCTGCATAAAGAAATAAACTGTGGTAGCACATGGACTGTGTGAACACATTTTTAAGTTCAGATACAAGTGCTGGGCTGATACTGAAAGCAAGCCAAACTAAAGTGTGCAAATAATTTTAGGCATCCAACAAGCAAAACCTATTCATGTTATATATTACATGTATATATTGCCCCCCTAGTCGGAAAGAAGAGGCAGACACAAGTGTTGGGTTTTATACCGGGCCGCTTTATTAAACCTTAACAACTGTAACTGGCAGGGGGGTGAAAATACCTGACCAGACAAGCCCTGGGGTCAACCCCGGACCCCGCCTTGTCCAAAGGGCGAGCCACCCTGCCCCCAGCACAAGCCCGCCGTATTCGGGTTGTAGCTGAGCGGCCAGGCCTCCAGCCCTCACCATCCGGGCTGGCATCGATCCCCATGGAAAGATCCACCCTGGTGAGGCTGCCTGTGATCCGCATTCCCCGCACTAAGCCGTGTAGCCCAGCTACGGTTCCTGCAGACCACCGCACCAATGGTGCTAGGCCATAGGTGCTCCCCTGGAAAACCCTGTGGCCAAACCTCCTCCAGCCACCGCCAATGCCAAGCCTCTGCTTAGGCATTAGCGCCCCAACGGGAGGCCCAGAGCCAACCGCACCCCCTGCCTTAACTCGTCTAAAAAGGCCCGGTTACCCACCTCAGAAAAATGGACGCCATCTGGCCGATACAGGTCGGCCTGCTCAACCCGTATGGCCGGATGTGGGAGGAAAAAACCCAATCCCCCTTCCATGGCTCTCTGAATGGACCTATTGGCCTTACGCCTGGCGCATTCCACCCCGCCCGGCGAAATGGCATGCCTCCACACCCTACGCGGCAAAATTGCCGACCATACTAGGATAACTCCAGGCCACCTCCGCTGAATTTCGCAGAGGTCGGTCAACGCCTGCTGGGAGAGAGCCTTCCCACACAGCAGGCCCAAGTCGTTCCCACCTAAATGGACGACAAGAATGTGTGGAGGTGGCGCCTTCCACTCCCTGAACAACAGGGGCATGATCCCGGGCCAGCGCAGCCCACGACGGCCCAGCCATTCCACAGTAGCCCACGCACTGAGGCCAAGCTGGGTGCCCACTGGAGACCATCTGGTGAAATGGGCCGCCCAGAAAACCATGCTGTGCCCGCAGATGAGAACGCGACGTCTCTCACCACGAGCCACAGCACCTGAAAAGACAAACAACTGTCAGCACAAAATAACAAGACAACCAACCAAGCCCCCCACCTACCCATTAGGTGACCAAGGGGCGCACATAAGTTTTATAGGCTGCTGACCGCCATCGGCCAATGTGCCGAATGGCGGAGGGCGTATAACCCAATGAAGCAGCTGTGGAGGCCGCCCCAATCCGGAAGGAATGTGTCCCAAATTTGACGCCCTTCAGACCCAGTCTACCTAGGGCCTTACTTGTGACCGACCAGAACTGAAATTTGGTGAGAGGGGAACCGTCGGCATGCCGAAGAAAGGGGCCTTGAGCCTCCCCCCTAAGCTGGGCGTAGCGACGAACAGCCCTAACCGGACATAATTCCTGTAAGGAACATGTACCAATTGTGACGACGGCTCCCCTCTGCCTCTGATCAGTCTTGGACCGGCGGATCGTCAGAACAAGCTGACTATTAGTAATTTTAACATCTCTGGACTGGAGTGCCCTCCCAGAAGTATCTGTCTTTGACTGAACTACCAACTCGCTCACCCTCAAGGCCCCAAAAAAGGCCAACAGCGAAGCGGCGTGGAACAATGCCGCCTCAAAAGGGGAAGAACAAACACTAGGCCAGCCCCCGAACAATCCGCGAAGGACAGACGGGGAGATGGGTTGTCTATCATCCACTGGCCGGGCCCGCTCCTGTGCCCAGCCTTCAAGCATTTTTCTTATTCGAAAATCACCCGTGTACTCAGGGAGACCGCGGGCCTTACTGTCAAAAGCCAGTGCCGCGAGTTGCCCCCTGATGGTCTTTAGCCCCAAGCCCCTCTCCTTTTGGCGCACGCAAAATTGCATAATGTGCGCCGCAGGAATCGGCCAACAAGCAGGAAGTGCAGCGGCACTCCTGAATTCCCGAAATTGGGCGGACGCTCTGTCATACGCCCTCCTAGTGCTAGGAGCTAGCACCAACTGAATGGCCCTACCGGCTTCCTGTTCCCAAGACTCCAGAGTTCCGCGGGCATTTCCGCTGGCCGTGGATCTGCCTCTGGGGCCAGTTGCCGAAAACGCTCCATCTGTTGGCGAGACAGAGCATCCGCCACACCGTTGCATACATCCGGTACATGCCTTGCCAGGAATAAAACATTCAACCGGAGGCAGCGCAGGGTGCAAGCCCGAACCAGATTCATAACCAGCACAGATTTGGAAGTCAATGAATTGATAACATGTACTACAGCCATGTTATCGCACCAAAAAAGAACCGAATGGTTGGCAAGCTGCTCTCCCCAAAGCCAAATGGCCACTAAAATGGGGAAAAATTCCAGGAACGTCAGGTCTCTACAGAGCCCGCTGTCCAACCATTCCGTAGGCCATGGCTCAGCACACCAATGGCCCCTAAAATATACCCCGAACCCGCTGGCGCCTGACGCGTCTGAAGAAATCTGAAGCTCTGCTTCAATCTTCAGGTCATCTCTCCAAAAAGAAACACCGTTGTAGGAGTCCAAGAACTCCTCCCATACCTCAAAGTCCGCTCGCATACCAGCAGTAACGCGAACCTGGTGGTGAGGGAGTCTCAACCTGCCCGTAGCGTCACACAAACGATGCAAAAAGGCCCTGCCCGGGGCCACCACTTTGCACGCAAAGTTAAGGTGGCCCACCACCTGCTGCAATTCTAGCAGCGAAACCTTTTGCTGCACCTTCAAGGTGGCCAACCGGACCTTGAGGTCAGCAACCTTGCTCTCCGGCAAATGGGATGTCTGCTGCAGAGTGTCCAGCTCAATGCCTAAGAAGGTGAGGACCGTGCTGGGACCCTCAGTTTTCTCATGTGCTAACGGCACCCTGAACTCAAGTGCTAACTCCTGAAAGGAGTTTAACAACCTGGCGCACTGCTCAGATCCCGCTGGACTGACAAAAAGGTAGTCGTCCAGGTAGTGCGCCGTGTCGCCAACTTCGGTCCTGTCCCTGAGCGCCCACTCCAAAAAGGAACTGAAGCGCTCAAAGGCAGCACAGGATATGGAGCAACCCATTGGCAACGCCCGGTCCATGTAGAATTTCCCCTCAAAGGAAAAACCTAATAAGTCAAAATCTTCGGGGTGAACAGGAAGGAGACGAAATGCAGACTTGATGTCGCACTTCGCCATCTCCGCCCCAACCCCGCAACCCCGGACTACTTTGACCGCCTGATCAAAGGAAGTATAACGCACTGAGCACAGCTCCTCAGGGATGGCGTCGTTCACCGATGCCCCCCTAGGGTAAGACAGGTGGTGAATAATACGATATTCACCCGGTGCTTTCTTGTGTACAACCCCCAAAGGGGAAACCATCAACGTGGGAACCGGCGGTGCATCAAAGGGTCCAAGGACCCTGCCTTCTAAACACTCTTTGCCTATTTTTGCCCGGACCACATGCTCGAGCCCCACAACCGATCGCAAGTTGGGAGCTAAAAAGGGGGCCCTGGGCCCCCTGTAAGGAATTTGAAACCCCCAGGTGAACCCGTCCTGTAAATATGTAGCATCTGCCTTACACGGGTACGAAGACAACAACTTATTGAGTGCCGGCAGGCGGATGGGCTGCTGACCCCCACCGCTGCCTCCGGGGCGCTTACCACCCGCTCCGGGCTTTGATCTGCTGCAGGCCGAAAGCACGTGGGCCCCGCTGCAGAGTGGGCACTCGTGACGGAACTTACAGGGTTTCCTGGGACACACACCCTTCAATGCGAACTCCCAACACAACAGCCAGGTTTGAACCGGCTGGCCCGCAGAAACGCGGGCCCCTGTGGTAGACTGTTGTTGTTGCAAACGTTGCACAAGATGGCCACTATCAGACCTATCTCCAGCATTAGGTTTTGCTGGGGACATCAGCTGCAACCACAGCTGTTGATTTATTTGATCCCATGGCATCCCCGGATTGACGGCAGCTCTCATACGGAAAGCCTCGTCGTACTGAAGCCAAGCTGCACCGACGAAGTCCGTATAAGCCCTATAGACAATGTCTATGTACTGAAAAAGGGCCGCTGCCCGAGCCGGCTGCGATCTCGAGATAACTCCAGCATAGATGAGGAATCCTGGCAACCAGTTTGCCCAGGACCTGTCCACCTTCCTACGCTTTAATTTTTCCTTCTCCTTGTCATCGAGCTCATCCTTGATTTTCTTTTCGAGCTCTCTGAAAAGAAGACTAAACACGTCCACATACTCCCCGCGGAGAATCTTCTCACGCGTGGCAGCTGTCAAGTGATCCCCCAAAGGCAAGGAGGTATCACCGTACGGGAGGACGTGGAAAGGGATGCTAGAATAAGGGTTGGGGAGGTAGAACCACCCACTACCCTGGGCCGCCGGCCACACCCCTTGAAAATGAGCCAACTGCTGACCGCCCCAAGGCAAAATGCCTGGTGTGGGCGGAGCGGCAGGGGCCGCTGGCGGTGCCACAGTGCCCGCCACCTGGCCACTTGAGCGAAAAACCGGGCTGGGGAGAGGACTAGCTCCAGGAAAACCCCAAGCCCATGGCTGGACAGGACCCGACTGCTCCATAACTCCCAGCTGCCCAGACCCCCACGCCGCCCCACCAGCTGCCGCCGGGAGGGGAGGAAACTGAATGGGACCCCACAGCCACCCTTGAACTGGCAGGAGAGGGGGCTTACCACCATCACCCGACAAGACACCAGCACCTCCAGGGATCTGTTGCATGTCGCTACCAGCTGCACCAACTCCCCTTGCCGCACCAGATGGGCCCTCCTCTGGATCCCCCTCCTGCTCCGGTTCCAGCGGCCCTTCAGGCTCGGGTGGCCCACCCTGCAAGGCAGATAAATGTGCGAGCACTTCTGCCTCAAACGTGAGCCGCGCCGACCAGCCAGAGGCACGGCGACGCCCCTCCCAAATGGGAGCACCCCTAGCAACTCTGTCCTGCACCAAGGCATCCAATTGACTCATAATAGCGAGCCTCACCCTCTCCCCTTGCCCCGGTTCCTCGGCTGGTGGACCCTGCTGGCCACGCCCCCGGGGTGTGCGGGTGGGCTGTTTTCCCTTAGACTTGCCCTGCCCTTTTTTTGGAGCCATCCTTATTGCTGCGAGGAGCGCAGGTCACCCAGTAGCAGTGTCTGCAGCCCCCAGACGCAAAAGTTGCCCCTGGACCACTCAGGCACCCAGAGGTGTCTGGCAAAAGGCCGCACTAGAGCAGTGCCTTGACAAACCCACCTCCAAAGGCCAAAAGTCTGGCGCAGACCACAAAAAGGGGGGGGGGGTGGCAGGAACCACTAACTCTCTGCACCCAAGAGGTGAAGGAGATGGGGGAAAAGTGGATAAAAAGGTGCACCAGCCTCTATACTAAGCCACCAAACAGCCTGGAAGCGGGGGGGGGGGGTGGCCCAGAAGCAGCACAGATTGCCAATCCAGAAAAGAGAACGGGAGGGTGGGGCAAAACTTATCACTCCCAACCAGTGTCCCCTCCAGGCCACCACAACCAGGGTGCAACCCCCACAACCCAAATGCACTGAAGAGGCTATCAGCCCCTGCTATAGAGCCCTGGGAACAACGAGGCCACGGCCTCACTTGCCGCCCGGCAGCGAACTGCCCGCAAGGGGGACCGCTGCGCACTTCCCTCGATGTGAGGGGAAACAAATAGCTGCCGCAAAGGAGGGAATCCCGACGTCCTGAGGGGCCAGGTATGCCCTGCCGCATGTGCGCGCCCCTGCCCCGGCCTCCCGGCCACCCAACACCCAGCAAACCCGGTTTCAAGCGCTGCTCAGCCTCTCCGCTGCGCTGAAAAAGCCGCCACTCGTGTCCTGGCCGCCGCCAGCGCCGCTCAGCCTCTCCGCCTCGCTGGAAAAGCCACCGCTCGCGTCCTGGCCGCCACAAGCGCCGCTCAGCCTCTCTGCCCCGCTGGAAAAGCCGCCGCTCACGTCCTCGCTGCCAACAGAAGCCGCACGCGCCACGCAGTCCCAGCCTGATCAGGCCTACGACCCAGACCCAACCGGCATGTGGCTCTCGTACAGAGAGCCAAAGGAACTGCGTGGTGAGGGGGCGGGAGCCGAGGCTTATAAAGCCCCAGCTCCGCACCCAGGGCAAGCACCCGTATGTCAGGTGATGTTGCCCCTCCCTCCTTCCAGGGAGGCAAAAACGGCCCCCAGCCTAATCGCTGGCAAGCCGGCTTGGCTGGGAGGGGCCGAACCTTGCGGTCAGAAAGCAATTTTTCTCCAGGCCAGTTTTGTCAGGGATCCTGGAGGATTTGTTCTCATCTTCTGGGCATGGAACAAAGTTCACTGCGGGTGGGGAGGTATTTGTGAATTTCATGCACTGTCCAGGGGGTTGAACTAGATTACCCCAAAGGTCACTTCCAACTCTAACATTCTGTGATTCTACATTTCTTTTTTCTGCTGACAGCAGTTCAGCAGGGATGATTGTTCATGGGAACCAAACTGTCATGAAAAAAGGGTAGATGGATTGTGTGGACAGCTAAGCCACAGTTTCTATGAAGCAACACATACATGTGCTAGATAGGAAGTTATGCTAGATGCATAACCTGCCTCACCAATTTTATTTTTACATCTCCATGGTAGTTGTTGACAGTGTATTTCGTTAGTGTTTCCTTTATTCCAGTATAAGAATATTTCCTTTGTTTGGTGATTTGTATGTCATATTTTTAATTGTCAACAACATATTGGTTGGAAATGCTTTTTATTTTATTGAGGTGGAACATTTTAAGAAATTAATACTTAATATAGAAGAAGAAAAGGAAGAAGAGATTGGATTTATACCTTGCCCACCTGGAGTCTCAGATCAGCTTACAATTTCATTCCCTTCCTCTCCCCACAACAGACACACTGTGCTGTAGGTGGGGTTGAGAGGTCTCTGAGAGAACTTCTTTTGAGAGAACAGCTCTGCTGAGAACTTGTGGCTGGCCCAAAGTCACACCACCAGCTGAATGTGGAGATGTAGAGAATCAAACCCAGTTCTCCCAGATTAGAGTCTGTGTACTTAAACACTACACCAAATGTGTTTTTAGCATCATCAAAGAATAATGTAGCTTAAAATGTATGAACACTTGATCCCAGACTCACCCACAGGTCCTGTTTGTGGCCCTGCAGATGAGGGGGGAGGCAGGGAAGGTGACAGTGAGCAGCACTGACTGTAGCCAGCTGGGAGGGTTGACTGTGTGGACAGGGGGCAGGTGGTGGTTAGGGCATGAAACTCAGACCTGCCCCATCCAACTGCTGGACTTATCATGGGACTTGAGGATACAGGAGAGGGTGGGGTATGGGGAGCAACCTGGGGGGATTTAAGGTGCTGTGCTGCCCAGGGGATTCACCTGGCCATGTGGTTTTTGGGGGGGCAGAAGATTGTTGACTGGCAGGTGGGTCAGTGGATGGCCAGGATCCAGTGCCCCATGCTGTGCCAAGGCTTCTTATAGCTGTAACAAATAAAGTTGTGGCCTATTTTATCTCAAAGCTGGGTTGTAAGTGTGTTTATTAGGATTTGGTTGGGAACGGAACCCTTCACGTTTGGCACCCTCATCCCTTTCCTTTGTGCTGGGGCCACAAACTGGCTGTTGTTAAGTTTAATAAAATTGGGGGGGGGGGTTCCCTTGTATGTGTGAACTGATTTATTTCCTTTCTTGTGCTATAAAAAGTTTAGAACTCTGTACAAGTTTGTAAGGAGTCACGTTACTCTGTCATCATTTTAAAAAGAAACTTTTAAAGTGTCCTCTTTTAAAATTTAGTTGTATTGCTACTACAACTATGCCCACTACTACCACTACCATTATGCATTTGTATAGCCCTAGCCCCTTTGAGAGTTCAGAGTCCTTCACTACATCACCTTATCATAAGTTTTATAGGAACCTTGGTAGGTGGATTAATCCTCATGATGTGGGTGAGGATGCGAGGCTGAGAAAGAATTATGTTCTGAAGTCTGCATAGTGCATACCTGATACAGACAGGACTTCCTAATTCAGGGGTGGCCAATGGTAGCTCTCCAGATGTTTTTTGCCCACAACTCCTATCAACCCCAGCCAGCATGGCCAATGGCTGGGGCTGATGGGAGTTGTAGACAAAAAAAATCTGGAAAGCTACTGTTGGCCACCCCTGTCTAATTCATAGCTTCATCTCTTTGGGCACAAACAGACTGTAAAGAGTAAATTGAATGCATGTGCAGCACAATTCAGGATAGAGCTATGTAAGAATGGAGAGGGGTTTTTCAACCCTTCATCCCCACTTAGTTTTGCTAATCTAAGTTAGCCTCCTGTAGCCTCCTTAGGATTTTTAAAAAGTGTTCTTTGAAATAGAGACATCTTAGAATGCATCGCTAGACAATTGTAATTTAAACTCAGACAAGGGTCAGTTATCTTTGTTGATATCACTGGACCTTAGCCCCCTGATAAGACAGGAAACTTCTTTCTTGTTCTTCAGATGGGATATGGAATTGGTGATAGAGGAATAGCTCTTTGATGGTTTGGCTTTGTTTGACTAGGCACAGAGAGTTTCCATCAGGAAACAAGAATAAAAAAAATACAGTGGGGTGCCTCAAAGTTCCATTTTGTCACCTTTGCTCTTCAATGCAAGATTATCTGTAGCTTTGGGATTGCATTTCAATATGCTGAAGACCAGGCCTCAGATTCAGTGGGAGCTCACAAGAGCACAGCTCCTGAATCTTTCTGAGAGTTCTACCTCATCCTTCTGGGAGTTCCACCTTCTTGTCCATTGAATAGTATGTGCAGCTGCATAACAATCCTTGGATAAGCTCCACCACCTATCTTTCTACAAAATGATTGCTGCTGAAGACACACAGATCTGCATTTCATTATCTTCTGTATGTGTCTATCCTGGTTCTGAACCAGTGTTTTGAAGCCATGGTTAAGTTGCTTTGGCAAAACAAAGCAAAAAAAATGAATCCAGAGAAGAAACAGGCAATGCTTTTTGCAAAGACAGATGCTTGGGAAGATTTCAGTCCACTGGTTGTGGATACAGTAGATCTAATTTCTGAATTCATAACTCCATCACTTAGAGCTTGTAACCTTGGATTACTGTTATAACCTGTGTTGAGTTGCCTTTGAATAGAACCTAGAGATTGCAGATGGTTCTGAGTGTGAAATCCTGAATGTTGTTAGGGGCTATCTATTGAAGATATATCTTTCCTATTAAAAAGCAGCTTTGCTGATTGCCAGTTTACTTCCAAGTTCAATTCAAGTTACTGGTTATGACCTTTACAGACCTTCACAGCCTAGGACCCACATATCTTCATGGAATGGATTCCCTGGGGGAATGAGGGGAGTGTCATCCTTTGAAACTTTTAGAAGGGTCTATTTTTATGCAGCTTTGTTCATCAGAGCTTTTAATACCATGTAGTTTGCAGGTATTTTATTGTATGTTGTTATTATTAAATTGAATTTGGAGTTTTACTGTATTGTGATGTTTTGAGTATGCCTTGTAAGCCACCTTGGGCCATGGGGGAAGGTGGGATATAAAGCAAATACCGAATTTTTAAAATGCTAATATAGTATGGGAAGCCCAGCTTCAGTTATTGAAATGTTAACAGGTGTTAAAAGCTTAAACCTCCTCTCCTGTTCCACCTGGCCCCAAATACAAATCATAGCTGTACACATTTGCCACTTACTCTTCTCAGATTTTACTTACCGTTCCTCATCATGTCTGCTTGGTTTAAGGAATTATTGTGTCATTATGTTACAATAGTTCGAGTCAGCACTATTTCATCACATTTAGGCATAAATACCTCAGCTGCAAAATCTTGAGCTGTGATGGTATATGGGTAGCCAGGAGGATCTTCCAAGAAACTGCCATGTCCTGCTTTCAAAACCTTGTGTTCTTCAATCCCCAAAGATATAATCAAATACAACAGCAAAGATAATGACAGATGTAATTGGAAACAAGTGGACAGCAATAGAATGCAAAACTCCAAGCAACACCTTAAAGATTCTTACACCTCAGAAAGGAGGTGGAGATTGGAATTGGGGGTAAGGTCAATATAGAATATAAGAGTTAGTCAAATTTTAGAATCTTTCAGGGAGGATTGTGTTTCCTAGGAGCTATCCATGGTGCTGTAAAACATAATTCACTTTGCCTATGATCTTAGCTTTCTGAGTGTGTGTTGGATAATAACTTCCTGAAGGATATTTTGCTGCCTACAGGGATGACTACCTTTTTCTGTTGCCTTCTCAGTTTTCCCAAGAGTTTGACCTAACTTTCTATAGAATGGAAGTATTTATGGAAAGAAAGAGGGGGAGGACTTTTAAAACTCAGTGAGTGCTATAAAATACTTGAAAATGTTTTATCTTACAGTGTATAAAGAGATTCATCAGAGGTATCATTTGTTTAAATGTAAATTAGAAACCATAGCCCAAATTTATCCTGTAAGTACCTTCCTCTTTTGTGCTTTTTACATTAAAGTTGCTGCTTGGAACATGGTACAACCTCTGTTGGAATAGAAATTCAGTTCATTTGCAAAAAATTACTGCTCATGGAGAGGGATGATATTTTGGATAAAATAATTATGATTTTAAAAAACAATTACATAACATGCAATTATTGTATTATCTTGTTATACTTGCATTAGCTGCCCATATGCTTTCAGCACAATTATAAGTGCTGGTCCCTACCTTTTAGATTCCAAATGGCTTAAGCCCAAGATACAGAAGGAGTGTCTCTACCTGTAATGTCCAACTCACCACTTAAGATTCTTTTCTGAAGCTCTGCTGTCTTTGAATTTTGCCTTGAAGTATAATGGAAGCCAATGAAGATAAAAACCTGTGCACTATGAGCACTATATGGTGTACATGCCACATCATTCCAGACCTGCTGAGGTTTCTAAAGAGTTGTTAATGGCAGTTCCATATATGTTACAGTAATTTAAACTCAAAGTGAGTAAGGTGAGTAGCTGTGATGAAATTATTTCTCTTCAGGAAAGTTGGCAAAGGATACAACTTTGAGAGCCAGATTGTTGTAGTGGTTAAGAGCATGAACTCTAATCTGGATGAACCACGTTTGATTCCCCAGTCTTCTACATGCAGCTGGACTGCAAATAATAGGAGTGATCTGCTCACATTCCCTGCAGCCCAATTTTTCAGTCTGTCAGCTATTATCTTGGCCTGGAAATAATACAATTAGATATTTCATATTCTTTGCACCCTAGTCTGTCAGTTTTGAGTAAAGAGGAGGGGAAAACCTGGAACTGACAAAATAGGCTCACTGCTTGGGCTACAGGAGAATAAGAACAATCTGTTTCTATTCTCTCCAGCCCAAGCTGACAGCTTGAGTGGGGTGTGTGCTGAAGAACTCATCTGCTTCTTCCCACCACCTCAAACAGAGAGTCAGGGCTGCAGAGAACAGAAGCAGAGTGCTACTGTTCTCCTGGAACCCATACTCTCAGTTTGGAGGTGGGGAATCTGGTCCTGTTCTCAGCCCCTCTCTGTGTGTATAAGTGGAGTGGGAGCTGATTGTTCTCAGCTTGGTCTGCAGAGGACAGGTGCAGATCACTCCTGTTTTTCATCAGCCCAAACATTATGTTTCAGGTGGAGAGTTAAGAATTATAATTTATTTCTTCATCAACCAAATCCTACAGCTGTGACTACAACAAAAAAGGAGATTTTTTCTTCTTCTTCTTTTCTCTTCAGCTCAAACTATCAGTTGAGAGTGGGTAGGGGAAAGGGGCATCAGCTGGGCTTTTGATCATCCCCCCACCAATTTGCTGCATCTCAGCAAGTTTTGGAAGCAGTAAACTTTCCATTATGAGAAATAAGATGAACCAAACTTCCAGCTTTTGCCTAGAACCACCTGAGAGTAGGTTCCTGATCTCCCCCTTCTCCTCAAAGTACTTTGCTGTATACACAGCAAATCCCCCCATTCGCAGATAAGAAACCGACTCCTTCCTGATTCCTTATCAGCTGGCAGTTGGATCTTGATGGCTGCAAGTAGCCTATTCCTGTGAACAGATGTGAACATGCTGCAAACTGAAACAGCCTGTCAATTAATTGGCTGCCTGATCACCACTAGTGAACAAGATGTGAATCAAGCCAGCAGGCATTTAAGCACCCCCCCCCCCCCACATACACTTTAAAAAACAAGGATTTTACATCTAGGTAGGACACAGCAGCGTAAACTATTACTGAGGAAGAATGAAGAGAGTGATTGACCCAAACAGAGACTCGCCAACCTAAAGGCAGTGTGGTTAGATAGTCTGGCTGCAACAATTATGTTGAGAATAGACACTTTGCATTAAAGAACTGTGTATACTCTTAGGAAGCACAGCTGCTGGTCTGCTGAATGCTCATTGCCTATTCATAGAACATAATTTTGCATTCTGAGCTAGAGAAAAATTTCTTGGGAAGATGCCTTTTGATTAGAATACTATTACATGTATACCAAGACAGAATTTTGGTGACATTATTAGTTGACTCCCATATCTACCAGTCTCTTATGTCACATCAGAGTATGCAACCACTAGCAGAAAGCCTTAGTTCCTCATCAGTGGTTGCCAAATTGTTGTTTGTACAGAATCTCTAGGGAGCAATTCCAGATTGTTTCTACTAAATTACCTTCTCTACATTTTATGAAACATGGTGAAAATATATATATAGGACACATACAGTGATTTTCAGTTGTATTTTATAGTCTTCAAGTAATAAGTTTTAAAAATAGCTATATCAAGTCTTTTTCATTTCTATTCTGTATCCTCCATCAGAATGAAATTAGGATATTTCCTTTCCAATAGTAAATAATGATGCCACTATGTAAGGGAAAATGAATGCATTATTCAACTTTAGCATTGAGCAATTGTTCAAAACTGCTTACGGTATGCTTACTACCTGTTCCCCACCCTCACCCAGTTGGAACTTTTCGCCCTACATCCTTTCAATAATTTATACATTACATAGATTTGCCAATCACCAAGAACCACAGCTAATTATGGCTTCTTGACATATATATGATATGATATATTTGTTTTGAAGCATATCCACAACTTACACTATTTATCTGTCCAATTATAACAAGTATTTCTGCCTCACAGTCCAAAGTTTACCAAGGCATCATCCTCTCTGGAAAAAAAATCCAGTCCAGCATATATAACAAAATATCATAACTGATATGTACTGTGTCTTTAAGGTTGCAATGCAAGCATAGGAAAGAAACAGCTTCACTTGTTGTTAGTTAACCTGCAAGAGCAATTGATTGACAAAATTGTTCAGAACCAGGCTGAGACAATCCTGGGCTTAGTAGAAAGAAGACTGAAAGTTATGTATTCCCTTTTTCAAACCAAATTATCCATCCAGAAGTTTCTGTTTTAAATAGTAAACCATTAAGCTAAGGAAGCTTGGTGTTTTGTTGTTGCTTCACTATGCAATAATAATGAACCACATTAAAGCTATAAAACAAAATCTATTAAATAGAATAGCAACAACAGTTCACCTGTGACCTAAACCCTGATAGAGGCTTTTCCAAGCATGCTTCAGTGGGAAGAATTTTCCATAGTTGGAACACTATTGCAGGAAAGACCCTATCTCAGGTCATCACTGACTTTTTCTTTGATATAAGGAGAACCAGAAGAAGAAATGCTAAAGATGATAAGCAGATTTTATAAAGGATAAGCAGATTTCTTCAGGAACAGGAAGTCTTGGTCCCCAGTCATAAAGCATTTTATAGCCAAAAGACTAGCACCATATGTAAAATATATGCAAAAATATCACAGATTACTAGGGTGACCATAATGTCTGAAGGCCAGCCAGGGACACTGGTGGGTGGGTGGGTGGGTAGGGGTGTGCGCGCGCCGCCGGAAACAGGAAGTGACGTCACTTCCGGTGACGTCACTTCCGGTGACGTCATGCCACCACCGGAAACAGGAAGTGGCATCACTTCCTGTGACATCATTTCCCCCGCGTCACCTGCCGGAAACGGGAAGTGACATCACTTCCTGTGACATCATTTCCCCCAAATGACATCATTTCCCCCAAATGCCACTGCCGGAAACAGGAAGTGACTTCACAGCACTTCCTGTGACGTCCCCAAAAATCCCCCAAATATCACCGCCGGAAACAATTTTGTTCTCAAATCCTGTATATACTTCATCAGTATATGGGATAAGGCACTTTCTCAACTGTGCTGCATAATGCAGCCTATTTATTTTGTCCTGTTGGCTCTGTTGGCTCTATCTGCGCCACCATCATCACTTTCGGGGTGTGGATCTCCCAGTGGGGTGGTCTCCCGACTCCCTCCGCCGACTGTTTCTGATAGCCCTGCGCCCCCTCTTTCATTTGATATGTGTCCCGTGCGGGTGCCACCCTCCCGCCGGGAGATGCCACAAAATGAGCCCCCTTGAGGCTTATGGCGGCAGGGCTCGGGGGAAGCGAGCTAGACTGCTGTTCTTTTGAGGGGTTATAGAGTGTTTCGAGCCCGTCCCTGTGGCATCGGTCCCATCGTTGAGGGACCCAGGGGGCCGGCGCAGCGGCACGCCGAAGCAGCCTGTCACTAATAACACCGGTCGAGATGCAGGACAGGAACCTGGAAGTGACCGACAGGCTGCTTCAGCGTGCCGCTGCGCCGGCCCCCTGGGCCCCACAATGATGGGACCGATGCCACAGGGACGGGCTCGAAACACTCTATAACCCCTCAAAAGAACAGCAGTCTAGCTCGCTTCCCCCGAGCCCTGCCGCCATAAGCCTCAAGGGGGCTCATTTTGCGGCATCTCCCGGCGGGAGGGTGGCACCCGCACGGGACACATATCAAATGAAAGAGGGGGCGCAGGGCTATCAGAAACAGCCGGCGGAGGGAGTCGGGAGACCACTCCACTGGGGGATCCACACCCCGAAAGTGATGAAGGTGGCGCAGATAGAGCCAACAGGACAAAATAAATAGGCTGCATTATGCAGCACAGTTGAGAAAGTGCCTTATCCCATATACTGATGAAGTAAATACAGGATCTGAGAACAAAATTGCACTAGAAGACACAAACACAAAGCTCCCTTACACTGAATCAGTGCTTGGGTCCACCAAAGTCAGTATTGTCTACTCCAGTCACAAACACAAAGCTCCCTTACACTGAATCAGTGCTTGGGTCCACCAAAGTCAGTATTGTCACATAAGAGAAGCCCTGTTGGATCAGGCCAGTGGCCCATCCAGTCCAACACTCTGCGTCACATAAGAACATAAGAGAAGCCCTGTTGGATCAGGCCAGTGGCCCATCCAGTCCAACACTCTGCGTCACATAAGAACATAAGAGAAGCCCTGTTGGATCAGGCCAGTGGCCCATCCAGTCCAACACTCTGCGTCACATAAGAACATAAGAGAAGCCCTGTTGGATCAGGCCAGTGGCCCATCCAGTCCAACACTCTGCGTCACATAAGAACATAAGAGAAGCCCTGTTGGATCAGGCCAGTGGCCCATCCAGTCCAACACTCTGCGTCACATAAGAACATAAGAGAAGCCCTGTTGGATCAGGCCAGTGGCCCATCCAGTCCAACACTCTGCGTCACATAAGAACATAAGAGAAGCCCTGTTGGATCAGGCCAGTGGCCCATCCAGTCCAACACTCTGCGTCACATAAGAACATAAGAGAAGCCATGTTGGATCAGGCCAGTGGCCCATCCAGTCCAACACTCTGGGTCACATAAGAACATAAGGAGGGAGGGAGGGAAGGAAGGAAGGGAGAAAGGAAGGAAGGAAGGAAGGGAGGAAGGAAGGAAGGAAGGAAGGAAGGGAGGGAGGGAGGGAGGGAGGGAGGGAGGGAGGGAGGAAGGAAGGAGGGAAGGAAGGAAGAAAGGAAGAAAGGAGGGAAGGAAGAAAGGAAGAAAGGAAGGAAGAAAGGAAGAAAGGAGGGAGGGAAGGAAGGAAGGAAGGAAGGAAGGAAGGAAGGAAGGAAGGAAGGAAGGAAGGAAGGAAGGAAGGAAGGAAGGAAGAAAGGAGGGAGGGAAGGAAGGAAGGCCACCCCCTCCCGCCAGCCCCCCCCCCGGCCCCCTTACCTGCGGCTAGTCCGGCGGCGGCGGCGGCGGCGGAGAGGGCTTTCCGACGCCCCCCCCCCCGGCGGAGGAGAACGGGGGGGAATGCTAGAGGCCCGGGAGGGCGTCGGAAAGGCCCGCGGGGGTCGCTGGAGGGCCTCCAGCGACCCCCGCGGGCCTTTCCAACGCCCTCCCGGGCAGGTAAGGACGGGGGGTGGGGGTTGCGAGGCCGGGGAAGCCTCGGGAAGGCCCGCGGGGGTCGCTGGAGGGCCTCCAGCGACCCCCGCGGGCCTTTCCGACGCCTTCCCGGGCAGGTAAGGACGGGGGTGGGGGTTGCGAGGCCGGGGAAGCCTCGGGAAGGCCCGCGGGGGTCGCTGGAGGGCCTCCAGCGACCCCCGCGGGCCTTTCCGACGCCTTCCCGGGCAGGTAAGGACGGGGGGTGGGGGTTGCGAGGCCGGGGAAGCCTCGGGAAGGCCCGCGGGGGTCGCTGGAGGGCCTCCAGCGACCCCCGCGGGCCTTTCCGACGCCTTCCCGGGCAGGTAAGGACGGGGGGTGGGGGTTGCGAGGCCCGGGAAGCCTCGGGAAGGCCCGCGGGGGTCGCTGGAGGCCCTCCAGCGACCCCCGCGGGCCTTTCCGACGCCTTCCCGGGCAGGTAAGGACGGGGGGTGGGGGTTGCGAGGCCCGGGAGGGCGTCGGAAAAGCCCGCGGGGGTCGCTGGAGGGCCTCCAGCGACCCCCGCGGGCCTTTCCGACGCCTTCCCGGGCAGGTAAGGACGGGGGGTGGGGGTTGCGAGGCCCGGGAGGGCGTCGGAAAGGCCCGCGGGGGTCGCTGGAGGGCCTCCAGCGACCCCCGCGGGCCTTTCCGACGCCTTCCCGGGCAGGTAAGGACGGGGGGTGGGGGTTGCGAGGCCCGGGAGGGCGTCGGAAAGGCCCGCGGGGGTCGCTGGAGGCCCTCCAGCGACCCCCACGGGCCTTTCCGACGCCTTCCCGGGCAGGTAAGGACAGGGGGTGGGGGTTGCGAGGCCCGGGAAGCCTCGGGAAGGCCCGCGGGGGTCGCTGGAGGCCCTCCAGCGACCCCCGCGGGCCTTTCCGACGCCTTCCCGGGCAGGTAAGGACGGGGGGTGGGGGTTGCGAGGCCCGGGAGGGCGTCGGAAAGGCCCGCGGGGGTCGCTGGAGGGCCTCCAGCGACCCCCGCGGGCCTTTCCGACGCCTTCCCGGGCAGGTAAGGACGGGGGGTGGGGGTTGCGAGGCCCGGGAGGGCGTCGGAAAGGCCCGCGGGGGTCGCTGGAGGGCCTCCAGCGACCCCCGCGGGCCTTTCCGACGCCTTCCCGGGCAGGTAAGGACGGGGGGTGGGGGTTGCGAGGCCCGGGAGGGCGTCGGAAAGGCCCGCGGGGGTCGCTGGAGGGCCTCCAGCGACCCCCGCGGGCCTTTCCGACGCCTTCCCGGGCAGGTAAGGACGGGGGGTGGGGGTTGCGAGGCCGGGGAAGCCTCGGGAAGGCCCGCGGGGGTCGCTGGAGGGCCTCCAGCGACCCCCGCGGGCCTTTCCGACGCCCTCCCGGGCCTCCGCCGCCACCGCCGGGCCCCGTGGGCGGGCGGGGAAAGCGGCGAGGGAGGGAGGGAGCGTCCCTGCGCGTGCGCAGAGCGATCTGCGCACGCGCAGGGTCGCTCCCTCCCTCCCTCGCCGCCTTCCCCGCCCGGGCGCGCGGCCCCCGGCTCTCTGGCTGGCTAAACCGGGACCTCTTAATGGTCCCGGTATACCCAGGCCGGGAGCCGGGAATTGGGGGCCAGAACCGGGAAAGTCCCGGGAGACCGGGACGGTCTGGCCACCCTACAGATTACATACCTAAAAATAACTCCAACACTGCGAAGAAATGTTTTGTCAGTTTAGGAAATTGGCTTGTGTTCTGTAATCAAGATTGGGTTGGTTTGATTTCTTCTTCAGGTCATCTTCATATATCTTTCTAAGTAAATATTTATTTTTCCCCTCTCTGCTCTATTTTTAATCATAAACTGAGATACTAATATCTGAATATAACTATTAAACACCAAGATAGCTTGAGGTGGGTCTGAAGCAACTGAACAAAGTTTGAGTCCAATGACACCTTTATTCTGGGAATAGAATTTAATCTGCATGCACACTTCTTCAGATATGTATATGAAGAAATGTTCATGCACATGAAAGCTTATACCCAGAATAAAACTGTCTTAAAGATGCCACTGGACTTAAATGTTATTAAACACCAAGTTTTTTATACTTATTGTTTAATAAGCAAAACTGGGAAGATCACATATGTTCTCCTTCTAGCTGTTTTTGTATAGATCTACAGTAAAGGAGAGTGTCAAGTCTGTCTATAACTCTGGCTCAAGCACAGGGCATGCTGGGTAGAACCAAAGTATAACCAAATGCTGCTAGCTTATTCCCTCTTCCTTACCCCCTCCTTTAGAGATCTGGTCCTGCTTTGAAATGGTAATGTGTGAAAGTTTTATCTGTGCCTTCTCAGCCCAGGCTTGGGGGAGAGGAAGGAGCCTGAAGGTATCAAGGCCAAACGGGCCTCTAATCAACATGAGAATGTATTTGTAACATCTATGTGTGAATGTCCTCTGCACAGTTCCCCCCTCCCGTAGGAATTCTTTTGAAGTGTACCTTATATGCAATGTATCTACTGTATGGACTTTAGTCTTTTCAAGACCTGGCTTATGCCACAAGTATCAGTATCAATAAAATAGAGTCTTTGTATCCACACCGACTCATCATTGAATCTGCAGACTTGACAGAGAGTTTAAAACAAGCAGATGCTAACATGATTGACTATATTTCAGCAAGTCATAGTGGATCCTAGAGGAATTTTCTAGGCATTCTGCACACTGATAGTTCCCTTCCCAGTACTGTTATCTTAAAAACAAACAAACAAACAAACCTAAGGGATATAGCCAACCATATATCTTCATAACATATATCCCAATTAATGTTGTGATTTTAGGAATACCACAAGATTGACTTCGGTTATCTTCCAAAAGGCTCATTTTTAATGTATTCCTATAGGTTTTTATTTGTGCAGAAACTAACAAAAATGATATGTTTTACCTCATGTTCAAGAGCAATACTGTTTATTTAGGCTTGGCCATAACTCAGGTTCCCTTCCATTTCTGAAGGGATTTCATCACTCTTGGAAACCATCATACAAGTTTTAATATTTCTCCAGCAAAGCATCTGCCTCACCAAGTATCAGTAGATGGAAATGACTAAAGAGCTGAACAATCCTAACAACTATGCTAATTGTAGTCATTACCTTAAGGATACAAATCAGATATTCTAAACATTGTTTAGAACAATGTTCAAGCCCAGAGGCATGTTTAAGGTCAACAAATTTTAATTCTGGGTATAAGCTTCTGCGTACTTGCATTCTTCTTCAGATACATTGAAACAGACTTCCTATATAGGAGGAGGGATAGTTGCCAGGAAGGGCTAGTTAGAGTTAAGATGCATAAGTAACTGAGTGATAAGTATAGCTAAGACTGGATTGAAGCAATTAGTAAAACCTAGGAGGTTTTTGTTTTGTTTTGTTTTTACAAAAGTTAACAAACAAGTGAGAACTAAGTTTGAGCCCAGTGGTGCCTTTAAGACCAATAAAGTTTAATTAGCATGTTCAGCTGCACACTTCTTCAGATATATTAAAACAGACTTCCTCAAGCATTACATACAGGTATGTGGGTTAGTTGCCAGAAAGGACTAATTAGAATCAAGATGCATAAGTAACTGAGCAATAAATACAGCTAAGATAGGATTAATGCAATTGGTAAGACCTATAGGTAACAGCAAACTAGCAGATAATAAAAGAGTTAACAACAGATGTGAGAACTAAGCTTGAGTCTAGTGGCACCTTTAAGACTAACAAAGTTTACTTCTGAGTATGTGAGAACTGAGTGACTCAGCATGTATAATGAGGTGAGAACCCAAACTCTCTGTTAAACCTTGGGGGTTCCATTGTCCTGTTGTAATAACTTGTAATTTCACAATCTCCCATTCCAGTCAGTTTCTGAAATTCCTTTACAATAAAACAGCTACTTTGAGGTAGCCCATTGAGTGCCCTGGGAGGCTGAAATGTTCTCTTAGAGGTTTCTCAGTTTTGATACTTGATATGAGATTTGTGTCCATTTATCCTTCAGTGCAGGTTTGATCTTTTGCCCTATGTAGAGAATGGCATTGTTGGCATTTAATGGCATATACAGTGTTAGAACATGAGCAAGTAAAGGAGACTGAGGTAGTGCAGTTGATATTATTAGGTTCAGTGATTGTGTTGTCTGGATGTGTGGCAGCAAAGTTGGCATCTGGGTTTATTATAAGCTCTGGTACCAGTGTCCATGTTCAAATTAGATGTTGTATTATTATAGGTGAGGATCTTAACCCACAATAATACAGCATCTGGAATAGGAGACGGCTTGTTTCAATGTATCTGAAGAATTGTGCGTGTACATGAAAGCTTATATACACAAACTTTGTTGGTCTTAAAGGTGGCACTGGACTCAAACATTGTTCTGTTGCTTCAGACCAACACTTGAATATATCTCTGTTAGTTTATATCCCTCCCTTCTCTTCCCCAAAAGGAGCTCAAATTGTGAGCCAAGAAGTAACAGTTGTGAGCCAAGAAGTAAGGTTGGTTGAACAGATGAGGAGAAGCTGGAGAAAAGCAGGCTTGAGTTCCAGTTCTTCTGATTTGTACCTCATTGCCCCATCATATTCCTTAGCCTGCCCTTTTACTTTCTCTCATGAATGGTTGCTATTAACTCCTATAGGGAAAGGTAAAGCATGTGACACAAAGTGTAGTGTAGTAAGCATGTGACACAAAATCATCCCACTCTCTCCAAAGGCAGCCCAAGGGATGCTAAAAACAGCCCATGGGTATTCAATGTGCACAGAAATTTACTGCAACCCTCCTTTCAATATGCACATACATTCCACATATATTTTATTTATCATGATGACAAGAATTTTGCTAATAATAACTTGTCTGAACTCAAGGATGCTCATGTCATGTAGAACATTAATAGTTTCCAGTTTGTCAAGAGATTTTTCTTGTGCCTATTAATTACCTAATTGTTTGAACTTGGAGCTTCCTCCAATCAGAATTTGTTTACCCAGTCATATAAACAACCTTGCTCTTTACTGAGGGAATAGGCAGGAAAAGATATAATTGTTGAAAGAACTCATGGTTACATGCAACTGATTTTCCTTCCCTGTTCATATCTTTCCATGAACACAGAGGCAAGATTTCTTAACAGGATGAATAACAGAAAGTGTTCCTCAACATACGTCTGTCTGCTGATTTATTTTGGGTGTTCTAAGTTAATTTCTTCCTCAGCAGGTGATATTCACTCAGAAAGGCCTCATTGACCTCTGCCTTTAGTTCTTACTTAAACTATTTGTATCCCTTTCTACCCCTCCATTTCAGTGTGCAAATCTAATTTCTTTCCCAGGGGGTGATTGCAGTTCCTTGGAAACCTCCTATTCTTATCTTCTGATAGTTTTCACATTCTTCGTTTTGCATTTGGCTCTTTCCCTCAGTCATGAGCAGAAAAAAAGGGAGGTGGGTTCTAGTTAAACATACACAGAAAGAGCTGATTCTAAAAAATTTGGAAGTTAGAGGGAAAATACTTCATAGCACTCTGCTGTTTTCATTGCTGATAGTTTATCCAATATCTAAATTGGAAGCAGCAGGTATCTGATCTGAAAATAAATTGTTTTTGCCCTTACATCTCCTTCTTGGTGTTGTGGGATTGCTAGCTGCTATGTCTCCATCTGCTTAGAAGGCAATCTCATGAAAATTCCTTTATGGAACTTTTAGAATTATGTTAGGATTCAGCTAATTGTTCTCTAGATATGGATGCAGTTTTTAAAATTATAATTAGTGTTAGTATTTCATTCAGTGCCATAAGTACTCATTACACATTTTCAAATTTTCAAACGAACACTGTGGTATGGTGGCAAACACATTTAATAAAACTTTTATCAAGAATACTAATATCAAGAATCTTACAAATCTTTTGTCACATTATAAAGAAGTACAACATTACAATATTACAAAGAAAAGTCCATCCCAATGAGCACCCAGATATAGGCTCATTTTGTCAAGAATGGCTTGCTCCCAATACACACTGAATTGTACAAGAGGCTGATAACTTTGAAATATATAGGAATTTGACTAAATGAGCCTATATCCAAGTGCTCATTGGGATGGACTTTTCTTTGTAATATTGTAATGTTGTACTTTATAATGTGAGAAAAGATTTGCAAGATTCTTGATGAAAGTATTCTTGATAAAAGTTTTGCTAAATGTGTTAGCCAGCATATCACAGCATTTGTTTGCATTTTCCGAAAACTATACGGCATGCATGACCTTGAAGTTTATAGTGCCCCCCTTTGAAATTAAGATTAATGTTTTTTGCCCTTTAGATACTAGAAGTGTGCAGAGAACTGGGTTTGATTCCTCATTCTTCCACATGCACCTGCTGGAATGACCTTGAGTCAGTCATAACTCTCAGAGCTGTTCTTGGAGAAGTCTCTCAGCCCCACCTACCTCACTGGGTGACTGTTGTATGGAGGGGAAGGGAAAAGATATTGTAAGCCACTCTGAGACTCCAAGTGAAGGGAGGGGTATAAATCCAGTTTCTTCTTCCTCCTCCTTCTCCTTCTCTTCAAACCTGCCGCACAGCTGATCAGTTGGCTGGACAGTGGCTGTGGGATAATGGCTGTGGGATGTGATGCTTTCTCTGGTTTGGAGAGTCCAAGCTTCAAAAAGGTTGATAGCCTATGTCCTGTCTCAGGAGACCTGCTCCTTGGGGAAGATCTTGGCAGCTGCAGGTATATGCTTCTTGAAAAGCTGCCTTTAAATATGGGAGGGAGCAGGCCTATGAAGACAGGCTAGGCCTTTGCTCCCGAGCTGAAAAGAAGGCCAGAGAGAGAGAGTAGGAGGACCAGAGTGCCTTCCTAATCCCCTTTCCCCTCACTTCCAAGCCAGTGGGAGTGGGTAGAGAGCAATTTCAGACAGCATGAGACCACCCTCCTACAACCTGCATATGACACATACCAACTAACACTTAGTGCTTTAGGTGATGTAAACCACTGGAACAATCCAGTCAGTACTTTTCAGTCCCATTGGTCTCATGCTTACATCTCTCTCAGTGCAATCTGTGACACTTGAAACTTCTCACGTTGGACTGTTTTTACTGTAACAGTTAAATGTCATATTTTAGAAATTGCACTTCTATGGGCTGACAATTACTAAAGAGATTCTGGTGAGACTAAAACAAGTGTTCACTCATCTGCAGTTCACTTGACATTAATTAAAGCAACGTTACTCCTGATGGTGCACTAACATAGTTGTAATATGAATTTCTTTTTAAGAATTCCAACAAAATCCTCTCTCTCTTGTCTTGATTTAGTCAGAGACGTCTGCCTTTGCCTGTCTGAATTTGGCTGCAATCTAGTATCTTTGATGTACATGGTAGAAAGAGACTTAGTAAGTAGATACTAGTGTTTAGGGATGAACAGAGCTGCCCTTCAGCCACTTAATTTAGATGTCTTTTATTTGGTTCAGGTTCAGTTGCTTGGTTTCATGTAATGTGCCTTTCATCCACTGCAAGTATTTAAATTTAATTAGGTTCAGTCTTATTAGGCTCAGAGAGGGATTGTTCATACCTCTGCAATAAAATAAAATAAATTCAACTCTTTGATAATTTGGTTTGAAAAAGCCAGAAACATTTTTTTTACTCCTTTGACAGTTCTGAGAAGGTACATTTTGCTCTTAAAACATGGTTTTGCCTGCCATGCAACTCCCTGCCAAGCATACAGAAAATGTCAAGACCTGATCTTATAATAAAACACACTTTTAAAGGGTCTGCATCTTGTGCAGTACCCCCCCCCTCCATACTGATAACATGCCATGTCATTTATAGGGTGCAAGTTTACAAGGCCAACATGATGCAGTAATTTTTTTTTACCAGAGGTATGTGCCTTCAGAGACACCCTTAGCCATGAAACTGACTTGTATTGCCACCCTAAGCAGATTTATGCCTAAGTACATGGATGTCACTAACTCTAAGGCTAACATAGCTGCTTTAAGCATAAATTAGATAGTCCTGTACTTACTGGTGGTGCCAGTTTTTAGGGAAAGGCAGGGCTGAAATGTGAAAGATCCTATTTTAAGCTATAATGCATCTCATAGTTTAAATTTGGGGGGCTTAGTAAGAGGGCATAAAATAAAGAAGCTTTTTTGGTGAGTTACTGCAGAGAAACAGCTTGATGAATGGCAGTGACCACTGGTTACTATGAGAAATAATATAAAGTGGTTGTCACATGGCTGCTTGTTTGCTTTGTACATGTAGAGGAAGCCAACTCAGCAGAGGCTTGTGTGATGACTTGTAGCTGAATATCAGCTTTCACTGTTAGGGAGATCTGGCCATCCTTATTAGAAGATATTAGGTGGGGACAACCCCAAGTCTACTAGTTCAGCTGCTGAGCAAAAGGCAACACTCAGCATGGTGTTGTTTTTGTTTCCCGTGTGCCTGTACGGGGTCTGCTATCCAGTCAGCACCTCTCTACCTGCAAAATACTGAAATATTGTGGGGAGTGGTTCAGTGAGAGTATCTTGTTTGCAGTATTTAGAAACTGGAAGTATTTACCAAACAACGAAAATTCTGGAGAGAAAATAAGGTTGAAAGGATTTTGGGGACTGGCATATTTACTGCTTTCTTAGCTGCTGCTCTAGCAAATGAAGAAAAACTTCTTTCCAAAGATGGTGACAACTGTGTGCAAGGACAGATGAATATGAGCTAATAGTTGTGGCTCCCCTTCTTCCTTTCAACACAAATCCTGAAATTTCTCCTATACTTTTAACTTTTCATAATGTGGATGTATAGGAGTTTCTAAGAAGCCAACTGCCTGAGGAGGTCAGAGTCTTGCAGAATCTTGCCTAGTTCCGCAAGGCTTGCAAGACAATATTAATTGCCCCCCCCCGCAGTTGGAAGAACGAGACAACACGGTGTATTGGGTAAACAAACAGGGCAACTTTATGAACAGCCATGGCATGGGACAACCTAAAACTACCGGACAGGCCAAGGGAAACCCTTGACCCTTCCCTGTCCGGATAGGGAGAGCCACCCAGCCCCCCCAGTTTGTACTGGCTACTGCCAGGCCAGCGAAGGCCGGGAATACCCCCAAATGGTGATGCCACCCACCCAGGAGCGGCCTGCCAGAGGAGGGAACCCTATAGCGGGCATCACAGCAGAGAGCCGTACAGCCCAGCTGCTGTCCAATCCCGCTACTTCCCCTGAAACAAGGAAAACCGATGGTGCTCAATGGTTACCTACATAGCCCAAATCAAACTCCTGCCAGCTAAAGTTACCAAAATCCCAACCTCAATGCAACAGTACAAGGTAGGCAAAACACATCCCAACCATGGCCAATCGGTTGAGATGAAAAAAATTCCTACCTGGCCCCAAAAAACACGGCAACTGGAGTAGCCTGTACTATTGCAGGGTGGGAGGGTGGGCCGAAAGCGCACGTGAACTGCGCAATTGGAGGTGTGGCTGGGCTGATAAAGCCCCAGTCCATGCCCCCCCCCCACATCCCCGGATGGGCAGAAGTCCATTTGCCTCGGCTCTATCCGGAGAGGCAAACACGGCCCCCGCCCTATGTCGCCGAATGGCGACGTGGGTGGGAAGGGGCCGAATTGCCCCCCCCCCCCAGTCGGAAGAACGAGACAACACGGTGTATTGGGTAAACAAACAGGGCAACTTTATTGATACAATTGGTGAATGCCAGGCCTGGTGGGCCGCCCAAAACACCATGCTGTGGCCAGCAATCAAAATCTTCCGCCTCTCACGCCATGCCACAGCACCTAAAAAATAGAAAGGAACAAAGTGAACCACACAACACTGGAAACAACGTTTCAAACATAAGTCTGTTGGGTATCCAACGGGCGAACGTAACCGTTATATGCCATGGACTGCCAATAGCCCACCCGCTGTATGAGAATGAAAAAATAAGGTTAGTGCATGAGAGGCAGAGGATTTTGATCGCTGGCCACAGCATGGTGTTTTGGGTGGCCCACCAGGCCCGGCATTCACCAATTGGATCAATAAAGTTGCCCTGTTTGTTTACCCAATACACCGTGTTGTCTCGTTCTTCCCACTGGGGGGGGCAATTCGGCCCCTTCCCACCCATGTCGCCTCTCCAAGGCCCTGCTGGTGATGGTCCAAAACTGAAACTTGGTCAAAGGTGACCGGTCTTCATGACAAAATAAGGGACCGACCTCATCTCCCCTTGCTGCAATGTACCTCTTCATGGTGATCACAGGGCAAATTTCCTGATCTGGACACGGACCCAAGGTGATAATAGTACCCCTCTGCTTCTGATTGGTCTTAGACCGTTGTACCTTAATAGGTACACAGTCACCCTCGATTTTTAAATCACCAGACAAAAGGGTACAGCCAGAAGAGTCATGGCGTGAGCTAACTACAAGCTCACTAACCCTGAGCGCCCCGAAAAAAGGCTGTCATAGCTGCAGCCTGGAATAATAACGCCTCGAACTTTGAGGAACAAACTCCAGGCCACACAGCCTGCAATCCCCTTAAAACAGAAGGCAAAAGGGGTTGCTGGGTGTCGGGCTGAGGGCCCTGCTCCCGGGCCCAACTCTCCAACATCTTACAAAGCTTAAAATCACCTGAGGCATCCACAAAACCCTTTATTTTACTTGTAAACGCTAATGCTGCCAGCTTAGCCCTTATAGACTTAACTACAAGCCCCTTACCTTTCAAATGGACGCAGAACTGCATGAGGTGGGACGCTGGAATGGGCCAAAGCCTGCCCAACCCTACCTGTTCCCTAAATGCATGGAACTGCTTAACAGAGCGATTATAGGCCTTCCTGGTACTGGGTGCCAGAGCTAACATCATTGCCCGGTCAGCCTCAACTCTCCAAGCCGCCACATCTCTGGGGCATCCGAGCCGGCAGGAGGTTGGCTTCTGGTGCGAGCTGTTGAAATTGCTCCATCTGCCAGCGAGACAGAGCGTCCGCCACACCGTTGCACACACCTGGCACATGCTTAGCAAGAAATAAAATGTTCAGACATAAACAGCGTAAAGTGAATGCCCTAACCAGGCACATAACCAGAACAGATTTAGAAGTCAAAGTATTGATAACATGAACTACAGCCAGGTTGTCGCACCAAAAATGCACAACATGATTGGCCAACTCCGCACCCCATAACTGAACAGCTACAACTATTGGAAAAAACTCAAGAAAGGTCAAATTGTGACATAGTTTGCTGCTCAACCATTTGCTGGGCCAACTTTCCATGCACCGATGCCCTCGAAAGTATACCCCGAAACCAATGGACCCTGCGGCGTCTGAGGTAATCTGAAGATTAGCCTCAATTCTCATATCCTCGCGCCAAAAAGGAAACACCATTAAATGAAGACAAAAACTGCTCCCATACCTCAAAATCTTGTCGCATTCCACTGCTGATCCTAATCCGGTGATGGGGCATTCGTAATGCCCCCATGGCATCACATAGTCACTGTAAAAATGCCGTCCCTGGGGCCACCACTTTGCAAGCAAAGTTGAGATGGCCCACAATCTGCTGGAGCTCCAGTAGCGAAATCTTCCGCTTACCTTTCAAAGATGCCAGTTTCAGCCGCAGGCCCCTGATTTTCTTGGCCGGCAGCCGTGAAGCCTGCCGCACAGTGTCCAACTCAATACCCAGAAAAGTCAGAACTACCGAAGGGCCCTCTGTCTTTTCATTGGCCAGTGGGACCCCGAGGTCCTCAGCCAACCGTAAAAAAGACTGAAGCAGCTGTGTGCACTGGCCCGACCCCTGCGGGCCCACAAACAAAAAATCATCCAGATAATGAACTGAATTAGCAGAGCCCGACCGTGCATGCAGGACCCATTCCAAAAAAGTGCTAAAACGTTCAAAAGCTGAACAGGAGATGGAGCAACCCATTGGCAAGGCCCTATCCATATAATACTTACCATCAAACATAAAACCCAAAAGTTCAAAGTCATCTGGGTGCACCGGCAGAAGGCAAAATGCAGACTTAATGTCGCATTTTGCCATCTCCGCCCCAATCCCACAACTCTGCACCACTTTGACCGCCTGGTCAAAGGAGGTATACCGAACTGTACATAGGAAGTCGGGAATGGCATCATTCACCGACCCCCCCTTTCGGGTAGGACAAGTGGTGAATCAGCCGGAACTGCCCCGGTGCCTTCTTGGGCACCACGCCTAAAGGGAATAACTGCAAATTCGGGACCGGGGGTGCGTCAAAAGGGCCTAACACCCAGCCCTCCTTGCACATGCTCCATCCCCTGAATTGAATGTAAATTCCTTGCCATACAGGGTGCTCTAGGTCCCTGGAATGGGATACAAAACCCACAAAGAAATCCTTCCCACAAATACTCCCTGTCCCCGGCCTTTGGGTACTCAGCCAAAAGGTCCTTAAGCTTGATGGAGCTGGGCCCCTTTGTTAGCTGATTGGGTATTCCCGCTGCCACCTGACCGCTTACCCCCAGATCTGGGCTTGGATTTATTGCATGCTGACAACGCATGTGAACCCTCACACAGCGGGCACTCATGCTTATACTTGCATGTTTTTCTGTTGCAAATGCCCTGCAATGTGTACTCCTAACACAGCAGCCGGGGTTGAACCAACTGCCCCACTGCTGCGTGGGGACCCAATACACTCGCCTGTTTGCTCACAAGATGACTGCTGTCAGTCCTGTCACCAGTATTAGGCTTAGCGGGAGACATAAACAGCAGCCACAGCTGCTGGTTAATCTGGTCCCAAGGAATTGCAGGGTTCAATGCTGCCCTCATACAGAACTACCTCATCATACTGCAACCACGCAGCACCCGAGAAGTCCGTATAAGCCTTGTAAATGATGTCACAATATTGAAATAGTGGAGCCGCCCGTAAAGGCTGTGCCTGCGCTATTACCCCCGCATAAATCAAAACCCCCGGAAACCAGTTAGCCCAATTACTCTCAATCTTTCTTGAGTTTCTCCTTATCCTTATCCTCAAGTTCATCCTTGTCCTTCTTCTCAAGAAGGCTAAAGACATCCACATAGTCCCCACGCAAAATCTTTTCTCTGGTAGCAACCGTCAAGTGATCCCCTAGGGGCATGGCGGTGTCACCAAATGGACAACACTGAAAAGGAACTGCTCCATAGGGAGTTGGGGCCAGGCCCCAAATCCCCATTGGGTTGCTGGCCATCCAGCTGGCCATTGACCACCCAGCTGATGTCCCCAAGGTAAGGACCCAACCGACGACTGCTGCGATGAGGCCCTGTGCGAGGTAGATGGAATAGCAGCAGCCAAAGATCCCCAAGGGAAAACCTGCCCATGAGCACCAGGGACCCAGGTTAGGTGACCCCCCAGCCCCACCGGGACTGAACAGAGCCATAGAGCCAGCTGCTCCCGACATGCTGAAGGACCCCCAACCCCCCCAGGGCCACCCGCTATTATTACCTGGACTGACGTGCTTACCATCAGGGTCTTGAACATTAACTGCTACAACCACCGGCGCTGGACCCCCGCCTCCACCAGAGAGACTTGCCCCATCCGGAGCATTGGCTTTCTCCTCCGAATTGAAGTTGTTGTCCGGTGGTTCCCGGATCAGCACTCCCAAAGGACCCGCACGCGCTGTCATATCCTGCAAAGTAGAAAGACGGGCCAGAACCTTCTGCTCGAAAGCCCTGGTAGAAGTCCGTGCTGCTTTACGCCCCCTAACGAGCCCAGTTGACCCAGGGACCAAACCCTGTTGCTACTCCAAAGCCGCAAGCTGCTCAATTATAGCATGCCTGGTGCGTGCCTCCTCTTCCTCCTCAGGGTGTTCAGTGGGCGTGCACCTCTTAGGCACTCCCTTAAGGGGCTGCTTGCCCTTAGATACCCCCTGACCCTTCTTGGGGGCCATAGCACAGCCTGCACCACCCTGAAAAACACCACTAAGGGCGGGGGAGGGGTGCCACTAACAGCTAGCAGTGTGTGGGGGGGAGAAGAGTCCAACTCAAACACCTCTGCACAATCCAGGGAGCACTGAGTATGGGGGGAGGGGTGTCAGTGACCCAGACCCCTGCTTCCCTCCCAAAATAACTCCCACAGGCCCTCCAAATGGGGGGGGAGGCCTCCGCCACCCACAAAAACACGTCCCGACGAAACCTGACACAAGGCCACGGGAGTATGTGGATGTCAGTTTGCTTTTAACTGAATGATGACCATTGCTGCAATATTAGATATTAGATCCAATTGGATGTCCAAGAACACTGAACGCCATCCTAAATCATATGGAATTAGCACCAAATTGGAATTAGCACCTTCCTTTCTGCTCAATAACGAGCCCAACACGTTTATATCCACACTCCAGCAGCACTATACATGGTTCCCCAGGCCCTCAGTGTTACTAGTTCCTCCATTTGTATCCCAGCTATCCCTAATGCCAAGTCAGAACTTGGAACTTAAGGGAAAAGGTGTGCTACTCTCTAATATGGAGGGATTTTGAGTTCTCCCTGTATTAATTAAGAACATAAGAGAAGCCATGTTAGATCAGGCCAATGGCCCATCCAGTCCAACACTCTGTGTCACACAGTGGCAAAAAATTATATACACACACACACACACACACACACACTATGGCTAATAGCCACTGATGGACCTCTGCTCCATATTTTTATCTAAACCCCTCTTGAAGGTGGCTATGCTTGTGGCTGCCACCACCTCTGAACACCGAACACACAGTGCCGAGTCAGGCCGAGGGCGGTGCCTGCCGCGGCTGAAACTGAGGCGACGGCGTGGACTGCAGCCCGACCGGGACAGCGACGCGAGCGCCCGGGCCGAGCGCGAAATTGATGCCACGGCTTGGCGGCCTGACGGAGGCCGGAGTTGCTTGCTCGCGCCGGAGCAGGGGCGAGAGTGGAGCCGAGAGTGGAACCGGTGCTGCTGCTAGACCGCCTGACTGGGCTAGTGGGGACTGGAGCCGCGGGGTCGGCGAGTGCGGTGAGCAACGGCGAGTGTAGCGAGAGGTCTCCGGCGCCTACGTGGTGGGGATGATAGGAGGAGTGCCGGAGGGGCCGAGTTATCTTAGGAGCCCCGAGGTTTCTGCGGACAATTCCGGGAGCCGATGCAGGTGACCTGGGTGTTCTATAACGGGGTGCATAGGCGGAATGGGGCCATTTACGAACTGTTTGCCCCTATAGACAAAGCGGGAGGGGGCTTCACTGCGCGGCGGGGGAATACGTGGGGGGTCTTTACTCACCGCGGACCCACAAGCCCATGCAGGAAACACCGGGTAGACCCCTTAACCGCAAGACCTAGCACCCAGAGCCTGCGACCCTCAGAACCACCCAGAACATCTATATGACAACTCTGTTACCGGCGTCTGAACTGGAACTCTGACGTTGCATTTGCACTTTAACCTACACTGACTGCTAACATCTTATCAGCAATACCCCACAATACCCTGCTGGTACCTCACTACCTCATGAGAGGAGTTTTACACCGCACTTTAACAACTTTTATTTCCACTGCCGTAATTTACTAGTTTAAATTGGATTTGCTACTAATTGACACATCAGATTAATTTATGGTATATTTGGATTGGATTATATGAATTTTTAGCCAGTTAATTTAAAGGTAATAAGGGGGACCAAATTAATTTGCTATAGGAATTAATTTACCAAATATATATAAGAAATTGGGGGAGGGGAAGATTGTCGGATTTTTTGGGTCAATCAGAACACTAGGACCTAGTAGGACGAAGTAGTGGGAATATCCTTGATTCCAGCCTGATAGTGGTGAATATAGCAGCTGCTACCAACGAGAGATGGCCGGCTCAGGGATTCCAGTGCCCCTGGGGAGGGGGAGATATAGCGGTGGGAGCAGATATTATAAGGGAAGAGGACAGAGACAGGACAGTGCTCGGTCCTCTTCCAATCTGCGTCTCATCCCAAGGGTGACAGGTAGTAGGGCCAGATGGAATAACCCGCCTCCGTCATTGGTGTTGTGCAATGCCAGGTCCATCAACAATAAGACCTCAATCCTTCGAGAGTTTCTCCTCGAACAAAACATGGACCTGGCTTGCGTGACTGAGACCTGGACCCGGGAGGGTGATACGGTGGCCCTCTCGCAAACAACTCCTCCGGGTTACTCAGTCTTTCACCAATCATGGACTAGCGGGCGGGGGGGAGGAGTGGCATTATTTGTACGGGAGGCTTACTCCTTCAGGGCATTCCCGGCCCCAAAGATTGAGGGTATTGAATGTGCCGGTCTGGCGTGGGAGGCTGGAGAGGGGTTGGCGATCTGGCTGGTGTACCGTACGCCTAACGCACCGGCCAGCGCCTTACTGTCCCTACTTGAGGCAGCGACGGGCTGGGCGCTGGAACACCCAAGGTTGATAATCATGGGTGACTTCAACGTCCATGCTGATGACCCGTCCTCCAGTCAGGCGACGGACCTAGTGTCTTCCATGGCGACACTGGGACTCTCTCAACTTGTTGTAACCCCCACCCACCAGGCTGGCCACATGTTGGACTTGATCTTTGCGGCCGGGGTTGTAGTGAGCGATATAACCGCCAAGGCGGTGCCATGGTCGGATCACTTTGCCCTCAAGGCCCGTGTAGATATGCCTCCCCAAACCTGTTTAGGCGAGGAGCCCATTATGGCTCGCCTGCGGAGCCAGATGGACCCGGAACGGTTCCAAATGGCTCTGCGGGATCCCTGGCCCTCTGGCATTTCTCTCGATGGCCTGGTTGAGTCCTGGAATAGCCGGCTCTCTAGGGCCATCGAGGAGATCGCACCTCGACACCCTCTGCGACCTCGGATTAGGCCGGCTCCGTGGTATACCCCAGAATTACGCCGGCTGAAACAAGGCCTTAGACGGCTAGAGAGGCAATGGCGACGTACCCATGACGAAGTGACTAGAACATCTTATAGGAAGTTTATGAAGTCATATGAGATGGCAATCAAGGCCACAAAGAAAACATACTTTGCGACCAAGATTGCATCTGCAAATTCGCGCCCAGCTCAATTATTTAGAATAATTCGGAATCTCACTTCACTGCCACAGGGCAATTGAAAAGCTAAGGAATTGGAGATAGGCTGTGAGGCTTTTGCGAAATTTTTTGCAGATAAGGTCCAATCGCTCCACCATGACTGCCCTGCCAACTGAGATGCAGTAAGTGAACTTGAGGCCCAATGCGTGTCTTCTGATTTAATCTTGGATTGCTTCGACCCACTCAGCTTGGAGGAAGTTGACAGAATTCTCGGCACTGCACGATCCACAACCTGCGACCTGGACCCATGCTCCTCCTGGTTAATTAAGGCCTGCCAGGAGGAATTGAAATGCCCTATACAGGACATCGTAAATCGATCCCTTTTGGAGGGTGTTTTCCCAACACCCCTGAAGGAGGCAGTGGTCCGCCCTCTCCTGAAAAAAGTTACATCAGACCCGGCCATATTGGCACATTATCGGCCGGTCTCAAATTTGCCCTTTTTGGGCAAAATTATTGAGAGGGCTGTGGCGTTGCAGTTGCAGGACTTCTTGGAGGACGCTTCCACCTTGGACCCATGCCAGTCCGGCTTTCACCCGGGCCATGGGACGGAAACAGTCTTGGTCGCCCTCATGGATGACCTCTGACGGCAACTGGACCGGGGCGGCTTGGCAGTATTGCTGCTGCTCGACCTGTTAGCGGCGTTCGACATGGTCGATCATCGGCTGCTGACCCGCCGCCTCGCCGACGCAGGAATTTGGGGGCTAGCCTTACAGTGGCTCTCCTCCTTCCTCGAAAATCGGGGACAAAGGGTGGCAATTGGGGGGAAGCTGTCTCAGAGACACCCACTCTACTGTGGGGTGCCTCAGGGGGCAGTTCTCTCCCCGATACTGTTTAATATCTTTATGCGCCCCCTTGCCCAGATTGCACGGAGGTATGGGCTTGGCTGTCATCAGTACGCTGATGATACCCAGCTCTATCTATTGATGGAAGGCCGGACTGGCGATGTCCCTATAAATTTGGACCGGGCGCTACAAGCCGTGGCTGGCTGGCTCAGGCTGAGTGGGCTGAAGTTGAATCCAATGAAGACTGAGGTCCTTTGCGTGGGCCGGGGCGGACCAGGAGGAGAGATCATTCTGCCGGCTTTTGACGGTGCGCCACTGATACCAGTGCGCAGGGTCAAGAGCTTGGGAGTGCTACTGGAATCCTCGCTATCAATGGAGGCCCAGATAGCCGCCACTGCTAGATCCACCTTCTTTCATCTCAAGAGGGCGAGGCAGTTGGCTCCCTTCTTGGAACGCGACGACCTAACAACTGTGATCCACGCAACGGTCACCTCAAGACTAGACTACTGCAATGCCCTCTACATGGGGCTGCCCTTGTGTCAAACATGAAGACTTCAGGTAGTGCAGAATGCGGCGGCCAGGCTGTTGGTGGGACTACCTCGATGGGAACACGTACGGCCTGGGCTGCGGGATCTGCATTGGCTGCCGGTCATTTACCGTGTTCGCTATAAGGTGCTGGTTATTACCTTTAAAGCCCTATATGGCCAAGGACCTGCCTACCTTAGGGACCGCCTCTCCCCATATGTTCCCCGGAGAGCACTGAGATCTAGCTCCCAAAACCTCTTACAAATCCCTGGGCCAAGAGAGGCTAGACTGAAGACAACCAGGGAGCAAGCCTTTTCAGCAATGGCCCCTCGATGGTGGAACCAACTTCCAGAGATGGTGCGAGCCCTGCAGGACTTGAATCAGTTCCGCAGGGCTTGCAAAACCTTTCTCTTTCAGCTCGCATTTAAGTCAGGACCTGACCAAATTGACTAAATTGTTTTGTAGCCCTAACCATCTTATGCACAACTGTGACTGACAGTAATGATTGTATGACAGTATGTATAATTGTGATTGATAGTAGTTATAGCGCCTGTTTTATCCATTTTAATTAACTGTATTTTAACTGTATTTTAAATCATTGTTTATCTTGTATTTTATCTAAATCATGGCACGCCATGTCTGCGAGCCGCCCTGAGCCCGCCTTTGGCGGGGGAGGGCGGGATATAAGAATAAAACTTACTTACTTTACTTACTTACTCCTGTGGCAGTGAATTCCACATGGTAATCACCCCTGGAGTGAAGAAGTACTTCCTTTTATCCATTTTAACCTGTCTGCTCAGCAATTTCATTAGGAATTCAATTTAATTAAGAAAGTAAATATGAGATAATCCTTTCTTGCATTTATAGAAACTATAAAAATGGTATCAAACTGTACAAATCCTTGCCTTTATAAAATGAGAGCAATGGCTATAGGTTTGCCAGTCCTTGGTGTGCTGGACTACTTAGGCAAGTCCTGATTGTGAAATGTGGCTTCTGGTCAGCTATCTTTAAGTGTTTTAAGGCTATCATTGAATTTTGGTGTGTATATATGTTGTGTTTTATTGTTTGAGTTCTGCTTACTCAGAATCAATGCTTGGGGCGGGGGGAGACGTTCAAGCCTTGAGCTGAAATGGAGCAGCAGGAAATGGAGATACAAGAGTTCAGTTTTATTTTTTCCCTCTTGTGAGGCTGCCAGCAGTCCCTCTATAAGCCAGTGTTTGTACTCCCTCAAACCAAGACCTGAAGCTATCACAGTGGGATGTTGCAGTAAAACAACAGGGAAACTAGAGTTTAGCTTTATTGGATTTGATCACTTAGTTGCTGTTTATGTGGTTACACAGCTTGTGTGGTTCACAGAAAAAAAACCTAAGCCTTGATTGTGTGGAATTCACTTAGTTAAATATATATATATATATATATATTTATATAATGCCAGTGATTGCAGAGATATAAATGAATAACAGCAACAAATAGAACCTAAACACAACTGGTTTTTTTATTGACTTGTCTCATAAGTCCTGATAAATATACCTTTCTACTCCTGCAAGAAGACAAAAGGTACCAAGCATATCGGTTAAACTAGGTTGATTCAGGGCATCATTATCCAGGGGTGATCTCTATCGTTACAACAGCATCCCAACATTTTAGTGCAGGTTACTGTAAACAGGCAATCTATTATTGGTATCTTCACTGAAGGTAATGCTGTTATGCCTATTCATCTATGGCCTCAAGCCACCCCAAAATAGAAAAAAAGGGCAACTAAAAATCCTCCCTCTCTTTTAGACCAAGAGAACAAAGGCCAAAAGTCCAGGGAAGGAAGTAGCATGGATCAGACTCAGAGTCTTACAAGGAAGATTAAAGAAAAGCATTCTTCTACAAGAAGGTTAATCTTAAAAGCAAACTTAAAAGCAAATTTGCTGAGATCATTTCAAGTTTCAGCAGCCACAAAAAATGGTCAGTGGTTGTGACACCAAATGAGAAATGTTGCAGAAGACATAAAAGGATTTTCTTAAGACAAATGCCGAATACTTCCAAGAGAACAATTTAGTTTCTTTCTTGAGTTAATCATAAGAGCAAAAACTCAACTCCTGAGGCCCAATATATCTGTAAGCAAATATTCACTTGTGGTATTAACATCATGGTCAGCTTTTGCCACAAACAAACATTAAGCAAGGGAACACTTTCTATGCATTAGGAAGCTATCAGATAAAGTTAATTTAATTTGAAATTTTCACAAAATTCAACAAAAATTTTTAGGCATACAAAGATTGGGAGTTTAGCAACAAAATGGGTTCAGCTTCTCCTCTACAGCCACTCCAGCACCAGGACTACAGAATCACAATTTGATTTAATATCTCTCCCCAGCCCCACTACCACTGTATTCAGCTGCCAAGGTTTCTGCCTGTACTGTTGCAAACACCATCCCACTGTACCATGCTGCTCCAGCTTCCCTATTTTATCTCCTTTTAGTTTGCCTCTAGAGACCCACATCTCTACCCCCTTGAGGCACCTGTGCTACCCTGCAGGTTTCAATCAACCCATCCTCTGCAATATTCTTATGCATAACCCCATGGATTCAGTCGCAGATATTTTCTAGATCCCTCCTTGTCCACTACTGACAGTTTCTCTCTTTTTCAGCTCAGCAGCACCTTTCTCTTGGTCCCTGCCAGAACTCAACACACACAATCCCTCCTTGGTTCCCCCCAAAAAGGAAATCAGAAGAGGGTGGGAAGTTACTGTGAAATAAGGGAATAATCACACTAGGACTGAGAGTGTTATTGATACTTGTATGAACTATCATTGATTAATTGATGCCTTCACTTTGCTTCTTTGATCTATTCAATTCTTAGTCTATAAAATTTACTATTGCTTAATAGAGGTGTCTTTCTTTTCATCTCCTTTTGAGAAGGGACATGACAGGGCAAGCCAGTGTACACACAGGCCTAAGAGGTCCCTAGACTATTGGGGTGTGTATTAGTGGGGATGCCTATGAATACCAGCCTCAGGATTTTGGTAACACCACGCTTGTTTGTGAGCAAGATCACTGGTTTGGTTGCCAGGGTGCCTGGAGTTTCAACTTGCACACATCTGCGTTAAGACTTGTGTTTTGGCCTGCCATCTCCTAACAGACTTATGTGAATACTGAAGGCCTCATCTTTACAGCAGCACTCTCTATCACTAAATAGTGCTAGCCAGATGTAAAGCAATCTCCCAGCCTCTCTGTGCGTGCACAGTCTCGGCCATTGCAGTGGAAGAAGTCGCACTGCCATGAGTTGTCCAGTCAAGCAGTTTTCCATGGAAGCCATTGCCAAGGCTAACATCACCAGCAACCATCTTCATGCACTTCCAGACTCCATGAGGGAGAAGCGGGAGCACCACGTATCCAGCAGTTGGCTCAGACATCTGCATAAGGTCATTATGCTTATCTTAGGAATGTATCCTGCCAGACTGCCCAAGCCTTTGTCAAACAGAATGTTCAACAAAAGACAATGCCAGCCAGAGGAGTAAGAAGAGGAAGACCAGTCTTAATCCAGAACCAGCGCTATTGTGTAAATTAGATATCAATTCGGTCCTCTATTGTCATTTTAGATAAATTTATGTAGCTTGTTTTAATCCCTTCAATCCATGCCTTGCCCAACTGTCACTTTGGAGCCTCCCCTTTTCTGAGGTAATGTACCACATGTCACAGCATCATGACCCACCTGACCCTGTGTCACAGGTCCTTGGACCTCCCTTCCCCTAAGGGCTCAAGGTAGTCCTTATAACCTCTGACCCAACATCCCCCAGGTGTGCATCTGACAGTACCCCTACCCTGCTGTTTAGATACGCCCCAAATACCTGATCAGTTGAGGGTTCTTTTCCCCATTTCCTTTTTCATAGCTCTTGGAGCCTTTCTTGAAGACTGCGAGAGGTAATTGTATTGCCCTGTTTGTCCATCCCTTGTGTTACCCCTGTATATTTCATGCTGTTTTTCTAGGTCTGCATGCATGTTGAATGATTTTATTCCCTTGTATGATTGCCATTATTTTATAATAAATACCATTGATTATTAGACAACATCTCCTCGTTATTGGGTGATTTCCAAAGGAGATATCTTCTGTATACATACAGCCTATTAGCCCACCAAACTAATTCCCCAAACCTATTTTTAGGGCAATTTGGCTTACATGTTCCAATCTTAGCCACTGTTATCATTGGTGTCATTTATCCTAACTTGAAAATAAAAATGTGTTGAGAGTTTCTAAGCCTCATTTCCCTCCTTCTGTATGCCTCAAGTAACCAAGGACTTGGTTGATGCTGCACAGCCCCAGCAGAGTCCTCTCTCTGACCTATCTGGCAGCACAAGCTGGGCTGGGAATGGACCTTCTTGCTTAGATGCTTCAGGGTGTTAGCCAAATAGCCCTACTTATGCCATCATAACCTCCCACAATTCCTGAAAACCCTAGTTACAGCCTAACCAGTCCCATAACCCAGGCCTAATTATGACTACCACACTACCAGGGACCTTAGGCAATTCCCCCCATTCTAAAAGGAGGATTCTGAGCTACAGAGACAGTCAGTAAAACCCAGTAATGCTGTTATTTATGACTGATTGCTCTCTGTACTTCTGTCAGATGAATTATGCCAACACACATCATAAATCAAAGAACTGAACCACAAGCACTCACCCATGTTCAAATTAGTTTTCACCACTGCCAACATTTGATGTCTGTTTTCAGAACTGGCTTGGCAGTGACCATGAAATGATCTACCACATTTGGCTGCATTTTGAACACTCATTGGGTCATCATATTGTTGTTATGTGATGAATGTTATAGTGCTTCTAAGAGGACAACCTCTGCTGTGGTTCAGTATTTACTGCTAATTGACATAGATCAGGATCTGACCTTTTTGCCAATCAAATATAAAATGTACTTTCTGGTCAGTACTATGGTTAGTGTTTCCTTCTAACAACGACACAGCCACAACTGACCTTTCTTGTTTAATTGTATAGCACTCAGATTAATAGAAACACAGTCCTACTCCCCTTTTTCAACAATTTGTCAGCATATGAATCCTCTGCTAATGTGGTGGAATTTTAGTGAGGAGACTTAAAAATTTATGTATACATCCATTTGTGTTCACCTTTGTTCACGGTTAGAAACTTTGGTTCTCTCCCATGATCCTCTACAGCACAGCTGAATTGTCTCTATGCAAGTGACCCATGTCCTAGAATATAGTTTATATTTTCAGTATCAATGGTACTAGCTTCAAAGCCTAAAGATTAGATTAGGAATTTATGATGTAATATTGTCTAAGAGCTTCTTGACCCATCTGTAAAAATAATATAGTTGAAGAAATGCCATAATAATCTGACCCTCACAGTATTATTTTGACTAAGGGGTTGGGTTTTATCAGATATGTCAGAAGTTCATCACAGACCTGGCTGACAATTACATTAGCTCCTATGGATGGAAAAAGGTATCTAATATGTGATTTTATCCTTCCTCTTGTCGTTCTGGACAAACACCTTATAGGTCTTTGGGCAGAGCAATCAGGATGCATTCTTTAAGAAATAATTGTGCACTTTAATTGGGTATTTGTTTAATGTAATAAATACTGTATGCTGCATGCTAAAATGTTATATGAATAACAATAACTGCAACATGGATTTAATTTTAATAAATGGTTTTAACTTTGGAACAGGTTTCTCTCTCTCTCTCAATATATGGGGTTCTTGCCAATCAATCCCCATACCCTTACCGAACCCAGTAGGAATGGGACTCCAAGAAAAGTCTATACACCAAAAATTCCCTAATGGCTAATATGCATTTATATTTAGAAGGCTGGGTTATATTCTTCAGAAAGATTAATCAGAATATTAAGTGCAAAAACTTGCTCCTTCTGTGATAGCACCTGTCCCCACTAGGACTGTCCATCTCAAGGTGGGCTTGGAGTTGTCCCAGAATTACAAGTGATCTCCATACATTAAAGAATACCTTCAGAAGATAGACTTCATCACATATCCCCACTGAGCTCCCTCCCTTTTCCAAACTCCACCACCAAGTACTTCTCCCAGATCTCTAGGAATCCCCACAATCAGAGCTGACACAACCCAAGTTCTGCTGCCATAGTCCCTTCCTGCCCCCATTCTGCCTCTTTTTCCTTTCTCATGTTAAAGTATGGATCCAACATGGGTCATACCAGGCTCCCCCATGACCCAGAACCTCCTTTCCACACACACCTGTGACGGAAAGCTAGGGTTAACCAGAAACTGAAGACGCACAGGGCCTGCATCAGGTGACCTGAGGGTGGGGGCCAGAGGGCTTGGAACTCTTAGGGAGGGAAAGTCTGTGAGTGACAGCAAACTGCTGAGGCAGTCATTCAGTGAGTTGGTGTCTGACAGAGTTGGTGCCTGTCAGAAGTTTGTCAGAGTTGGAGCCTGACAGAGACGGAGAGGGTCAGTTCGTGCCTGACAGAGGCTCAGAGGGCAGCTGATTCTTTGACGGAGCTTGGGACAGTGGCGGAAAAGTCTTCAAGAGAAGAAAAGCTGACTGCAAGCTCAAAAATAACCAGCTAAGAGGGCTGTGTGTGGGACAAGTGTGAGTCAGTCAAGACCGAAACGGTCACAGACACCTATAGACACCTTTGAAGATCTAGTGAGGTGGTTGAGGGAGCGGATGTGGGTCTGAGACACCAGAAGGGCTAGGAGTAGTGGCTCCAGTCGAGGGGTGAGACTTGGCACATCATTCCCAAGAGGCCAGACCTTTGCTAGAGGTGGAGAGTGTGTTATATAGGAACTGTGAACTGGAAACTGAGAGACTCAAGAAAGAAAAAGTTATTATAAAGCCTGAAACAACTGAGCAACGTGTTAGCCTGTGTAAATATCTCCCATATCCCCACGTTAAAGACTTTGTGTTATAATAAATCTGTGGTTTGAGTTAAAGTTCTCGAGAGCCTATATTTTTGGGAAAAACAAACAAAGCTGCTGTGGTCCCCTACGAAGTGAATTCTAGTTCCATCAGATAACAAAGTAAAATACCCCGAAGAGACTGAGTTAAAGAGATCCAGTGAGGCCATGAGGCGGGCGCTGCTATAACACCCTATTTCATTTCTTCAGCTGAACTAAAGCTACAGTGCAGTTGAGCTGAGAAAATGGGACGCACTCCTTAAAAGGCTAAAAAGAAACACAAGGCCTAGCTGTGTTCCACCTTGGTAGTGGCAGGTAGATCATTCATATGGACCCACCACTCACAGCCATTCCACAGTTTCTTCTGTGAACTGAAGCAAAGGAGACATTCCTTCGATGTGCTTTAAGGAGAAAGCTCCCTAGAAGTTCAATAATAATTACTAACCAAATGATTGCTACATTCTTTAATAAAGTTATCTATTTCTGAATGAAAATATTAGCTTAAATTGCCCTCTATTTTCCCATTTAATGTATTGTCATGGGTTTCTTCATTTCCAATAACACTAGTCTAGCACATGTAAAACATGTTTATTCAAAGGTCAGCATAGAACTCCCAGTATGTTCTTCTGCTATATTATATTCTCTCTGTGCATGTCTTCCTGCATCAGCCACAGGATAGCAAAAGGCAAAATGGCACGGAGCAATATAGCTAAAGAATATAACCATTTGATGAGAGATGAAAGTTTAAATTGTCAATCAAAGGATGTGCTTATTGAGTAAGGCAGTCACAAAAGTGACTCAAAAGCATTGATAGTTCCATTCAATACCAAATTATTATTATGAGAGACCGTCTGCAACAGTCTCCAGCCAAAACATGTAACAGCGGACATGTTAATATTTAATAACAATTTTAAGTTGACCAGAAAGCAAAGAACACGTTTACTGTGCTCTATTTTCCCAGTGCCCCTAGTGGCTGCAGGGCAGAACTGCATTGGAAGTAGCATAAATCAAGATGCATTCTGAATGCAGCATGATGCTGGCTTCAGGGACCCCCCAGCTGACTTGGGCCCCTGGAATTTTGTCCCTCCAGTCCCCACCTCAGATGGGCCCTGGGCAAAGCAGGCAGAAGTGGCAAGGGGAGAGAGAAAAGTTCACTTACTTGAATTCTGCTTCATCTCTGTTAAATAGCATATAGGCTCAAATTCTTAGCTATGCCTTGCATCATTTGAGATGCAGCTTGTAACATTGAATTCCAAGAGTTGCCATATTAGACTGTTGTAGCAAAAGTACATAGAAGTCATTTATAACTGTCATTTGTTCTTCAAAAGAGGTAGGATGTTCTGGACAGATGTTCTTTTAAATAAAATATCCTTCATCTTTTCTTTCTTTGATGTTATTCGTTATTATTTAGCTGTTTTCCATGCTGTGCCTCACTCTGTCTCCTTTTCTGAGATTTATTGTATTCAGAAGGCTTTTCCTCTCTTTCCCTGTTTTCATGCTATGATTTTGATTGCTGAATTTGCAGTAGTCCATGAATGTGCAACTCCATAATAGGACAAATGATTCCTCCCTGTGGCTGTTTCAACTTGGGAAAATGGTGCAGGTGGAGGCAGGAACCAATCTTCTCCCATTCTATGGAACAAAGCTGAATCAGGCCCCTGGAGACATTTAAAAAAAACCACATAGCTGTGCCAAAAGTGAAACACAAATCTGACTCATTATAAAGCATAATGTCTAGTTTGGTCCTGTATATTTATGTCCTATTAGACACAACATGAGTAGTGGCTACAACAGTCCCTTTTATTGATCAGAGTATTTTATTGTTTATTGTATGTCCATTATTCACTGTACATAGACATTCCTCACAATTTTTCCTATATTTTTATCATATAGCACTTTTAATATAATAGACCTTACAATCATTCTTATCAATAATATAAAATAAAATCTATGATGTGTTGACCACATCCAGATAGAACTTTATCACTTAGATTATGTAAGTCCCCATAGGCAAAGAAGAGTTGGATTTATACCCTGTCCTTCCCTAAGAATCTCAGTCAGAGGAAGGGAAAGTGATTGCAAGCCACTTTGAGACTTCTTAAGGTAGAGGAAAGTGGGGTATAAAAATAATTCTTCTTTTAAATAAGGGTGAGGAGAAGTTTATGATAGGAATGAGTTGGCTGGGAGAAACAAAGTTACCCACATAATCTTTTTATTTTTTTTAAAAAACTAATGTGAGTTCTCTATTATATTCTAAACAGGAGAAAGTAGAGACAAGATTCTAATTTAGTCTAACTAGCCAGGACGTAGTTCAAGGTGAGTAGCCAGTCTTTCTTTAGCAGTAGAAAAGAGCATGAGTCCAATAGCATCTTAAAGACAAACAAAATTTGGGGTAGGGTATGAGCTTTTGTGAGTCACCTCTCACTTCTTCAGATATCTGGTAAGGTATGTGGTAGGGCATGAGCTTTCCTGAGGCTCTTCTCAGATCTTCAGATATCTAGTATGGTATATGGTAGGGTATGAACTTTCATGAGTCACTGCTCACTTCAGCTATAACATGGTGGGTGCATTCAACAGCCGATCTGATGTGCAGTCAGTATTCCTGAGGAATGAATTTGAATTGTTCATTCAGACAGCCACATTTGTCAGGAGTTTAGAAGGTGCCATGCTCCTGTTGTCACCTGTCATCTCTGTGGATCTTCCCTGGAATGGCAAAATCCATTACAAATGGATCAGCTGTGCTTTCCACGACTGCGCTTTCCACACATGCACATAGATCAGAAAACATTATGTGGTTATGCAGTTATGCGCATATCGCTAAGTGGTAAAAAATAAACTAGCTGTCTGAGGCTCCTTTTGCTCTGGGACAGCCTTCAGACATCCGGAAGTTGGTCAAGAACTATCCAGATGGAGAAAACCACGAGGTGAAACTGGACAACTCAAAAAACACCGCAAAGGAGCAGGTAACAAAATAATTCGATTTGGAGAAGGATGGAGGGGGGGGGGGGCGACAATGATTGACTACTGGGAGGCAGATGTTGCTGTCTGATCAGCCACTTTTAATCAGGTAGGAAACAGCAGCGACAATTGATTAAATTGTGCGTCTGAACAGCCCCTTAATATGAAACATCAAAGATCAGAACTACAAGCTATGGAGATAAAATTTGTTTCTGATTCCTTGTTTCTTGGTTTGAACAATATTTTGAGGCTTTTTCTGTCAGGAACCAGAAGAAAGCATCACAACCAATCCCCTATTCCAACCATGGATGATCCATATACCACCTTTTTCTGTATAGTACCCTGCAATGGTGTACCATGAAAAGAAAGCAGGGAAGAATAAGCTACGTAATGCTAATTCACATGAAATGTCTCCAGATCACTCAGACAAATAGTAGAAGTCATTGATGAAACCCAAAAAAGGTCAGTAACTATCTAAATTTGCCTGATTAACCCATAAATGTAGCTAATTAATCAACCAATAATTCATGGACTGCTGTGTTGGAATGCAAAAGCAGCCCATTTGGGGGTGGGGGGGTAGAGAGAGAAGGACCATGCAGACACACTGTACTGAGGCGAATCAAGCCACACATTTATTGATTGCATGTTCCTCAGGTTTTGGTGCAGCATAGACTGGGACAACAGGTGTATCTGACTTAGTGACTGCTGACAGCACCTCCCCCTAACCCCCCCGTTAGTGTAACCAGGAAAAGACAGCTAGTATGAGAACTGAAAATGTCAGAAACTGCTGTTCCTACCCATCGCCAGCTTCCTGGGAGGGGGTGATCAGCATGTCAGCTCCAAAGATGGCTGTTAGGCACCTGACCCCTAAAACCCATTAAGGGACTTCCTTTTAGGGTCATGCAGGGAGCCCATGCCTACACACCTGGAACTACATTCCCCAGCCAGTGACTAAAGGCCACAGGAGCCAGAGATTTTATCCTGCCTGGTTCCACTGCCAAACCAAAAGGAAGCTGTACTATGCACACAAAGCCACACAGGGCAACAATGTGGAGATGTACTCTGGGGATCACCCAGATATTGGTAGACTGCTGGCCCATTTTTGAGATATGTTTGAATTAGTATCTTGTGTTTCTTATGGATTCTGATTATGCCATCATTTGGAAACTATTTTCTTCTTTAGTAAGGTCAATAGCTTTAAAGATCAATCTACCTCTTGCAGACCCAACAGGCCCTTGAAAGCTGGCACCAGCACAGGCCCTGAAAGCCCAATGAAAGATCCTCTGTATGCCATTTCTGGTACAAAGCAAAGCATTTCAAAATGGTCTTTGACCTAGTTTTCTTTGGGGCTGTCAGGGTGGGTATGTTGGTGATGGCCTCCTGCTCAGATGCATCTGTTTGGGCAGTGTCTGGCACTGATGTGCAATTTAGGTGGCAGGCTGGTGTTCCTGATCTATGAATTAAAAACTAACCAAATGGAACAGCTTCACCATGCCCAGCAAAAGCAACCAAGGCATTTCTTGACATCTTCCTAGAAGAGCATAATCCCTTGTTGATACATAAAGACTGACGTCTCCTGAGTAGATTTCAATTTTTGCAGTGTTTTAGGCTGCCCTGACCTAAATGGGTCTTCAACTATCAGATTTTGTTACATATTCCTTCAAGATTGAGGCTGTCACTTTAGTGGCATCTTGGAGGTTACCCAAGAGACAGACACTGGGTAGGCTGTGGTTCCCTGCATACATGCAGCCTCACAGGGTGGCTTATCTCCAATTCCCTTCTTTCCCTAAGTACAGCTGCTTAAAAAAAGACACTGTGGATTTGCGAGCACAGCATGGTACATGGGGCGGTTGGGGGAGGTAGAGTTGACAACTTGTGTTACAACTGAACTCCAGACTACAGAGATCAGTTCCCCTGGAGAATATGGCTGCTATGGAGAGTAGCTTCTATGGCATTATACCCTGCTGAGATCCCTCTCCTCTCCAAACCTCACCCTACCCAAGCACTACTCCCAAAATCTTCAGGAATTTCCAACATGGAGTTGGTAGTTCTAACTGGGTGAGGTGTCATATAGTATAGTTCAGAAAGGGATGTTTTTGGTAGAGGGAAAATGTTCCTGCCAAGCCTAAGGAAGGAGCTGCATATGGGTTTCGTTTCTTCGCTTAAGATGAATCTGCTGTCTGTGTCTGCTCTGTGCAGGGAAGGTTTCAAACTGCAATTTGACACCTCGTGCTATGAGCTGAAGACCAGAGACGGTGTGTGTGTGTGAAAGCCATGCTGAAGGAAGATTTATACTTCCTGCAAACCAAGGTACAAACGTGTAATAACGTCTGTGTAAATAAACCAGTGCATGATAATTGCTGTCATCTTTTACACAGGAAATTAGGTCACGCTGGTTTTCCTGCTCTAAAGAAGACTGTGGAACAGGCAGAAGGCATTAGTCTTAAACCATGCAAGGAATTTCTTGACTGTGAAATCTGCAAATTGGTTAAGTCTATGAGGGCTCCTTTTCGTGTTCCAAGTAAATTCAGTAGTAAAAAACCTCTTGACCTAGTGTTCTTGGATCTGATCGGGCCCTTTAAGGAGTCTGTAGGAGGGGCCTAGTACGTATTAAGCATAGAAGATCACTACTCAAGGTATGGTTTTGTTTATCTGTTAAAAGCTAAAACAGAGACCTTTCAAAATGTGCAGAATTGGCTAAGGTTTGTTAGGAGAAAAACTGGAAAAGTGCCTGCATGCATTATTTCTGACACAGGCTCAGAGTTTGTTAATAAACAATTTCAGAGTTTCTTTGCAGGGCTTGGAATAGTGCAGTGATTGATTGCTCCATACAGACCAACCCACAATGCCTTTTGTGAAAGGAAGGGCCATACATTGCAAGACATGTGCCAGTGTATGTTACGTGATGCTGATATGCCCTGGAGATTTTGGGCAGAGGCTATGTGCTGTGCCAATTATAACCTGAACAGAGTTTGGTGTTCCTCTACTGGCAAAATACCAGCAAGCCTATGGCATGACAAGGTAACTAATCTGGCAAATTTGCATGTATTTGGTGTTACAGCTTTTGTTCATATTCCTCAACAGCTCAGACATAAAGACTAGCTGAAGGCTAGATGTATGAGGTTTCTTGGATATGAGAGAAATGGAAGCTGTTATCGTTTTGGCACGTTAGACAGCCGTGAGGTGGTGATTAGTGCTTCAGCCACGTTTCTGGAGAGATCTGAAAGTTGGAATCGTTGCACACAATCACCAGCATTCTGTCCTGAGGGTGACCAAGGAGTCCGGTTACAAGTCAGCTCGATGCCCAGCAACCCAGAGGAGGGAGAGGCGGCTGAGTTAACCCCTGCTCTACCTGACGAGGAGATGCCTGACAAGGAGGAGACAGATATGAAACCTACCAGTGAGGAATTATCCGGGAGGAATGTGGCAACTGATGAGCCTGCATTAAGAAGATCTGCACATGAAAGAAGAGCTCCTGATCGTTATAGTCCTGTGATGTCTGCTATATATGAGCCAGAGAAATATACTGACATTTTCTCTTTGTCCAAGGAAGAGCAGTGTAACTGGAAGGCTGCTATGGATGATGAACTTTCTTCCCTGAAACGTTTAAATGTTTATGTTGAGACTGATACTGTACCTGCTGGTGTAAAACCCATAGGCACTAGATGGGTATACAAGGTGAAAACAGACCAGTCTGAAGGGAAAAAGTATAAGGCGAGGCTTGTAGCACAAGGCTGCAGACAGACTAATGAGACTTATGATGAAGTGTTTGCTCCAGCATTAAAGAGCAGCTCACCCCTAACTGCCTTAACTGTGGCAGCTAGAGAAAAACTCCATTTTACCCATTTTACTTACATGGTTTAAGACTAATGCCTTGGATATCTGTGTGGCATACTTAAATGCTAATTTGGAGCACCAAATTTATTTAAAGAGACCAGAAGGTATTCCTAGTACTGGAAAGGGATACTGGTTGCTTAATAAGAGCTTGTATGGTCTAAAGCAAAGTGGTCATCAATGGTCTAAATGCCTAGTGGGTACACTTAAACAGCTAGGGTTTACCCAGAGCATTGCTGATCCATGTGTGTTCACCAAGGGAAGTGGTGAAACAAGATGTATTGTTCTTACTTTTGTAGATGACTTGGGGATTCTAACCAAGACAAAGAAACAAACAGATAATATTGTTTCAGCCCTAAGTAAGAAGTTTAAACTGAGAAATCTTGGTACTGTACAAACCTATGTGGATGTAGATATAGCAAAAACTACACAAGGTTTTAAACTGTCACAAAAACCTAAAATCATAGATTTGCTGAACAAGTACAAGATGACTGATTGCAAAACTGTTTCAACTCCTATGGTGATTGGCTTTGTAAATGATGTTACTGATAGCCCACCATGTAATGTTGAAATGTACAGGTTGTTAATTGGTAGTCTGAGCTATATCAGTAATTGGACACGGCCAGACATATCAGTAGCCTGTAAACTGTTGGCTAGAGCTACCCAGAACCCTAAGCAGAATCACTGGATTGCTGCAAAGAGAGTGTTGAGATATTTAAAGAACACTGCTGACTGGTGTCTTTATATCGAACCGAGGGGTGAGCTAGCACTGAAAGTGTATACAGATGCAAGTTTTGCAAGTGATTGTGAAACCAGAAAGTGTTAGTATGCTGAAAGACACAAAAGCAGCGTGTGGTTGCACTGTCCAGAGCTGAGGCAGAGTTTTGTGCGCTTTCTACTGCATGTACTGAAGTAGAATGGTTTAGGCAGCTACTAAAGGACCTGCAAATAGAGGCAGGGAAACCTGTTGAAATTCTGGAAGACAATCAAGCTGTGATTGAGATTGCAAAAGCAGAAGGAGAAAAGACAAGAAATAGGTACACTGACATACGGTACCAGAATGTCAAATCATGTATCATAGAAAGGTTGATAAACATAAGGTATTGTGATACTGGCCACAATACAGCAGATATGTTTAGTAAACCCCAGACTATGGAAAAGCATAATGAGCACTGTAAAAGGCTCGGATTAAGAAATGAGCAGAACTATTGAGAAACGAACAGAACTATTAAGAGAAGAATGTTGGAAATCAGTCCTAAAATGGCTGACTGACTCCATCTTAGTAATAGTAATGTTGTTTCTGCAGTGTCATGCTAAGTCATGCTGCATCATGGCCCAGCTGTTTCTTGTTACTGAGGTAAGGTGGAATAACCTCACCTGTAATTAGGCTTTGTACTGACTCACAGAGCTGATGCAACCTCTGGTGAGATTGCATGATTGGTGTGTATATTTAGTCGTGCGGGGTATACTTACTGGTGTATACTGTTATCTACTGAAGTGTGTACTGATTACTGTGTATGACCTTGGCCTGGCAACGACTTTGAATATTGGATACTACCCTGGTAAATATATTCTACTGTTGCATACAGTTCTCTCTCTTGTCTATTAATTCCTGTGTTCCCTGTCCCTCTTCTTCAGTGTTTTCTGCTGCATGCAAATTCTCTAACAAAGCCCACCTGCCTTTCCTAAGGAATGCCTGCACAACACAGGTGCATAGGCCTGGGTGCTCACTGGCAAGGTCTAAACCCCTTGCTCATTCTGCCACCGCCAATGCCAAGCCTCTGCTTAGGCATTCACGACCCCCGGGAGGCCCAGAGCCTCCTGAAGACCTTGCCGCAAGTCTCCCAGGAAGGCCCGATTCCCCACATCAGACAGATGAACTCCATCTGGCCGGTAAAACTCTGCCCTGCCCACCCTAATTCCTAGGTGGGGAAGGAAAGTACCTAGACCACCTTCCAAGGCCAACCGCAGGGCCTGATTCGCTTTCCTTCTGGCCCGCTTGATCCCAGCCGGATCCCAAGCGGCATGTCAGACTCTCCGAGGCAGGATAGCAGACCAGATAAGCCAAACCCCGGGCCACCTCCGCACGATGGCCCGCAGATCCTCCACCGCCTGCAAAGACAAGGCCTTCCCCTTCATCAGGCCCAGGTCATTCCCACCAAGGTGGATGACCAATATATGAGGTGGGGGACAGACCCTTCCACAAAACAGCAACGGCAGCAGCCCAGTCCATCTGAGCCCCCATTGCCCAAGCCACTCAACCATAGCCCACTCACTCAGCCCCAACTGTGAGCCGACCGATGATCTTCTGGCAAAGTGGGCAGCCCAGAAAATCATGCTGTGCTCGCATACGAGGATCCGCAGCTTCCCATGACAAGCCACAGCACCTGGAATGAAAAACACAGTCAATTACTGAACATCAACAGAACAAACAATTCCCTTTAGCGAAACAACAATGGACGGACATAGGTCCAATATGCCGCTGATCTCCACCGTCCCACACGTTGGATGGCCGGTCCCGGATAGCCCATAGCTGCAGCAGTAGATGCGGCCCCAATCCGAAAGGAATGGGTTCCAAACTTAAATCCGCCCAATCCCAGCTTACCCAGTGCCTGTGCAGTCACTGTCCAGAATTGGTACTTAGTTAGGGGGCCCCCCCAAAATGGCAGAAAAAATGGTTCCTGCGTGGTCCCTCGAACCGTCACATATTTCTGTAAAGCCTGTACCAGACATAAACCCGGCTCTTGACAGGGGCCGAGCTTAATTGTAGTGCCCTTCTGCCTCTGGTCCGTTTTGGATCAGCGTACATACAGGAACACGTGCCCCTCCTTAAACGTAACATCACCCCTCTGTAAAGCACTATCAGACTGGTCCCTGCGTGACAACTGCACTAGCACGGCAACTCGCAGGGCACCAAAAATGCCGTGAGTGCCGCTGCATGAAACAGAACGACCTCACAATAAGAGCTGCACACATCGGGCCAAACCCCACCCAGACCTCTGAGAATAGAAGGAGATGGGCTGCCGGGCATCTGCCCTCACAGCATGCTCTCTGGACCAACCCTCTAACATCTTTTTCACCCTGAAGTTGTCCCCAGCAGCTGGGTAACCTTGCGCCTTGCTGATAAACGTTAAGGCAGCCAACTGACCCCAAATGGATTTTACTGTCATACCTCTTGTTTTTGCTGCACACAAAATTGCATCAGATGTGAAACCTGGATGGGCCAAATATCTCCCAGCCCCACGGAGCTCCTGAATACCTTGAACTGAGAAGCGGCACGTTCATTAGCTCTACAGGTACTTAGGGCCAATGCTAAGAGGATTGCCCTACCAGCTTCTGCCTGCCAAGCTGCCACAGGTCAGGAGGCATCTGGAACGGGTGAGGATCGGCCTCCGGGGCCAACTGATGAAAGCGCTCCATCTGTCGGCGAGACAGGGTGTCCGCCACCCCATTATTAACTCCAGACACGTGTCTAGCTAAGAACAGAATATTTAAATGGAGGCAACACAAGGTAAAAACCCTAACCAGGTTCATAACCAGTTTAGATTTGGAGGACAAAGAATTAATAACGTGAACAACTGACAAGTTGTCACATCAAAAATGCATGACCTGGTTGGCTAACTGCTCTCCCGATATACAGACTGCCACCACGATTGGAAAAAATTCCAAGAAGGTCAAATTTTTACAAATGCCACTGACAAGCCAGTCCTGCGGCCATTGCTCCGTGCACCACTGCCTCCTGAACAAGACGCCAAAACCAGAAGACCCGGCTGCGGCCGAAGAAATTTGAAGGTCGGTTTCGACCTTCATATCCTCCTGCCAAAAAGAAACCCTGTTAAATGCCTCTAAGAAGTTCTCCCACACTTCCAAATCGTTACACATACTCGAGGTTATGCGAGCTCTGTGGTGAGGTAGGCACAGGGACCCCATGACATCACAAAGGCGCCATAGGAATGCCCTGCCTGGGGCAACCACTCTACAGGCAAAATTGAGATGCCCGACTAGTTGCTATAACTCCAGGAGTGAAACCTTCCATTTCATCTTTAACGCTGCTAGCCTCGCCCTAAGCTGCTGGACCTTCTCCTCTGGCAGCCTGGAAGTTTGTTGGATAGTGTCCAGCTCTACATCTAAAAATATAATTCGTGTCACCGGGCCCTCCGTCTTCTCATGTGCCAAAGGCACCCTGAGCTCACCCGCCAGCTCCATATAAAGCTCCAACAGCTTAGCGCAATGCCCAGAACCAGGTGCGCCCACAAACAGGCAGTCATCCAGTTAATGGACCACCTCGCCTCGCCTCGGCCCGACCTATCCTTCAGCAGCCACTCCAAAAATGAACTAAATCGTTCGAAGGCAGCGCAGGAAACCAAGCATCCCATAGGTAATGCCCTATCCAAATAAAAATTCCCTTCAAACTGAAAACCTACCAGCTCAAAATCCTCGGGGTGCACTGGTAACAGCCGAAATGCCAACTTGATGTCGCATTTTGCCATTTCAGCACCTAACCCACACCCCCGAATAACCCTGACCGCCAGGAATTCTGTCGTTCACCGACCCCCCGCTGGGATATGACAAATGGTGGATCAACCTGTATTCCCCCGCTGCCTTTTTAGGAACCACTCCCAATGGGGAGACCCTCAAACAAGGAACTGGAGGGGCCTTGAAAGGACCAATAACTCGCCCCTCAGCACATTCCTTTGCTATTTTATCCCTAACCACCTGCTCCATACCAACAATAGAATGCAGGTTGGATGCCATGGAGGGAGCCCTAGGCCCCATAAGTGGGATCCGAAAACTGAAAGCAAATCCTTCCAACAAATAGGCGCTGTCAGCAACCCTGGGATAATCTACCAGGAATCGCCTAAGAATCTTCAGCCAAATGGGGCTGGGACCCTTTACCAGTAGCTTGCGAATTACCCCCACTCCCGGGGTGCTTAGGCCCCCCTTTTTGCTTGGCTTTGCTGCACGCTGAAAACGCATGGGAGCCACCGCATAACGAGCATTAGTGTCTAAATTTACATGTTTTCCGAGAACAAACTCCCTGCGATGTATACTCCCAACATAACAGCCGGGGTTGAACCGGTTGACCTGCCGTAAAGCGGACTGTTGAGGTACCTGTCTGCTTGTGAACTAAATGCCCACTATCCGCCCTGTCCCCCAGATTAGGCTTAGCCGGGGCCATCAGCTGCAGCCACAGCTGCTGATTAATTTGGTCCCATGGCAACATCGGATTGATTGCCACCCTCATTCGAAAAGTTTCATCATACTGTAACCAGGCCGCTCCCGCAAAATCGGTATAAGCTCTATGTCAGGTCTTTGGTGCCCCTCCCGGTCCCCCGGCGTCGCCGTTGCCCCACCCGGGCACTCTGGGGCGTTCCCCGGAGGTCTCAGAAACAGGGGGGTGGGCACTGGGTTACTTCACCGCAGGCCCCCGTTCCCTCCTGGCTGTGCTATGGCTCCTGTCCCTCTCTCTCGCGAGGCAGCCTCTTTGCGCATCAGCCAGCTCTCCTCCGCGACCTCCTCCCTCCCTCCTTTTATGCTTCCCGACCCATCCTCCCCCCTCCCAGGACCTGCCCCTCTCTGGCTCCTCCCCCCTTCAAAGCCCCAGACGCCCAGGAGAGGTGCGTCGGGGCCGGGCTGACTGGGCGTGCCTCAGGCGTCCCAGCCCTCAGCGGCGTGCTGCAAGGGAGCGTCTCGTGCTGCGACGAGCTGAATGGCTCTCCCTCTTGCTCTCCGGCGTCTTGCCCCGGCCAGACCTCACGGACTCGAAGCCGGGCTCGCCGTCTGGGAGGCGTCGCTCGGGTGGCTGCTTTCGCCCCGTCAGTCGAGGTGAGGGGTGGGGCCTCCACAGGGGCTTGGAGAGGTGGGGGGGGCTCTTGGGGCGATGCCGGGGGCTTGGAGCGGCTGGCAGGCGCCGGGGGGTCTCCTCCGCGCAGTCCCTGCCCGGGCTGGGCGGGACACTCTATATATGATGTCACAGTACTGAAATAAAGGCACTGCCCTACTTGGCTGTGCCCTAGCAATTACCCCTGCATAAATGAGAAAAATCGGCAGCCAATTGGCCCATGTCCTGTCAACCTTCCTACGCCGAAGCTTTTCCTTCTCCTTTTCATCCATTTCTTCTTTACTCTTCTTCTCTAACTCCCTATACTAGAGGCTGAATACGTCGACGTATTCACCTCTCAATTTTTTTTTCCCTAATGGGGACTTCCAGGGGAGGAAAATGCCGAGCTGAGGTGTCTCTCATGCAGGAACAATTGGATGCAATGGAAGCCAGAATGATGAGAGGGCTCGGGAAGATGATAGATGAATCGAAGGAAGAAATTATTGCAGTGATTAAAAAAGACATGGAAGATCTCAGAAAGGAAACTGGGGAAACAGCTAAGAAAGTGCAGGAAGTAGAAGGAAAAATGAAAGTATATGATTCCACCTTGTTGAAAATTCAAGAAAAAGTGACAATTCATGACTGCAAATTGATGGAAACTCAAGATACGTCTGAGAGGAGTACCTGAAGTGGAGGATGGTGATCTGAAAGGATATATAATAAAAATAATTGCAAAATTCCTAGAAGAAGATCCTGATGAGACTAAAAATATGTATGTACAGAGTGAATTCACTTTTTGCCAAGAAAAATAATTTACCAAGAGATGTTGTTATAAAATATATGACAAAGGAAATGGTGGGAAGGATCGTGAACAAAAATTTTGAAAAGGCATTGATAGTGGGAGGCAGTAAAGTGAGAATCATGAAGGAGCTGCCAAGGCAAGTGATAAATGATAGGAGAACATACAAAAAGTTGACAGAAAAATTGAGAGACAATGGCATGAGGTTTAGATGGATGGTTTGAGCTTTGAACTCCAGGGGAAAAGAGTCACAATTACAAATGCTCAGGAGTTGCGTAGATTTTTTGAAGAAAATAAAGAATTTGCACCATGATGGATTACAAATTATTGTCTTGGAATGTTAATGGATTAAATTCACCACAAAAAAGAAGGGAAACATTTCATTGGATTAAGAAACAAAATTGTAATATAATTTGTTTGCAAGAAGTACACATTAAATAAAAGGATTATAATTTTTTATGGAACAAACAATTGGGAGCAGAGTTTTTTTCACTAGCTGAACAGAAGAAAAGGGGAGTGGTTTTATATATTAAACAAGAATTGGAGCCAAAATTAGTATTTAAAGATAAGGATGGAAGATTTGTAGCAGCGGAGATAATATTAAATGGGAAAAAAATGTTGTTATTGGGACTGTATGTGCCTAATGGTGCAAATGATGCCTTTTTAAAAGACATTACACAACAGTTGGATGAGCTGACTTATGACCAAGTATTGTTAATGGGAGACTTTAATGGAACAGTTAAGAACTCATTGGATAGATCTGGAGGGGGGAAAAATAGTGGGAAAGAAGGGAAATTGCCAAAGTCTTTCTTTGAATTGGCTAAACAAGAAAATTTAGGAAATATATGGAGGAAATTTAATCCAGAAGTATGGGATTACACTTTATTTTCAGCAAGACATAAAACTTTTTCTAGAATTGACATGCTGTGGGGAACTAAAGACTTAAGTCTTATAACAAGAAAGATAGAGATTTTACCTAAAATTGGGGCTGACCATAACCCAAGAATGTGGATTACAAAACTGTCCAAGAAATTGCGAAGATGGAGATTGAATGAAGATTTGCTACAGAATAAAGAAACAGTGACATTCCTAGAAAAGGAAACTACAGCTTTTTTCCAAGTGAATGATAAAGAAGATATTGATTTTCAGACGGTCTGGGATGCTTATAAAGCAGTTTTGAGAGGGGTGTTGATTACTTTGAAAAATAAAGACAAAAGAAAAAAAGAAAAACAATTGTTGGACATTCAAAATGAAATAAAGGAAAAAGAAGGGGAGCTGAGAAAAAGACCAGGGAAAAAGAAAATTCTAAAGGAAATTTCAATATTACAAACTCAGTTGAGACATTTGTTAAATAAAGAAGTGGAATGGAATTTGAAAAGACTTCAGCAGAAATCGTTTGAAGGGGCAAATAAAACGGGAAAGTATTTGGCTTGGCAATTGAAGAAAAAAAGAGAAAATAAAACTATTAATAGAATTGTGATAGATGGAAGAAAAGTCGTTACTCAAGAGGGAATAAAAAGAGAATTTTTTAAGTACTATGCCAAACTGTTTAAAGGTGTTAAAGTAAAGAAAGAGAAGATGGATGAATATTTACAAAAGTTAAAAATAGAGCCCCTAACTGAAAATATGTGAAAAGTTTTGAACGATCCAATTGAAAAGATAGAAATTGAAGTAGCAATCAACGCAATGAAAAATGGGAAAGCTCCCGGGCCAGATGGATATACAGCTAAATATTTTAAAATTTTTAAGGACGAACTAATACCAAAATTGCAGAAGTTGATGAATATAATAAAAATAAAAGGGAATGTACCAAATACATGGAAACAAGCTGTTATCTCCTTGATACCTAAAGAAGATAGAGATGCCACGAATGTAAAAAATTACAGACCAATTTCGGTATTAAATAATGACTATAAAATATTTACAAGTATCTTGGCAGAATGACTTAAACAACATTTGATAAACTTTATAAAGGAAGATCAAGCAGGATATCTTCCCAAAAGACAAATAAGAGACAATATTAGGACTGTTGTAAATATTGTAGAATATTATGAAAGGCATCCAGAAAAAGAAGTAGCATTATTCTTTGCAGATGCAGAGAAAGCATTTGACAATTTAAGCTGGGACTTTATGTTTGTGGTAATGGATAAGATGGAGCTGGGAGAAAGTTTTATAAGAATGATAAAAGCAATATACTCTGAACAAAGGGCAAGGCTGTGTGTTAATGCAGACCTCACAGAAGAAATGAAAATTAGCAAAGGTACTAGACAAGGTTGTCCGCTTTCACCATTGTTGTTTATAATGACTCTTGAAATTTTATTGATGCAGATTCAAGAAGAAAAAGATATAGAAGGCTTACAAATAAAAGGATGTACTTACAAATATAGAGCATTTGCTGATGATATAATGTTTAAACCCCATACAAGTTACACCTTTGTTGTTAACAAAAATACACAAGTATGGGGAGTTGGCAGGACTTTCTATAAATAGAGAAAAATCTAAAATTCTGTGTAAGGATATGCAGATGAATAGACAACAAGAATTACAAACAGGCTGTGAAGTCACCTCCAAGGTAAAGTACCTAGGGGTGGAGATAAAAATGAAAAACATTGATCTGTTTAAAAATAATTATGAGAAGTTATGGCATAAAAAGGATGAAGATATGTTAAAACGGAATAAACTTAATTTGTCATTGCTGGGCAGAATAGCTGCAGTAAAAATAAATATTCCACCAAGGATAATGTATTTGTTTCAAACTATTCCTATTGTGAAAGATGCCAAACAATTTGATAAATGGCGTAGGAAAATTTCAGAATTTGTGTGGGTTGGGAAGAAGCCAAGGATTAAAATGAAAATTCTGTCAGATGCAAAAGAGAGAGGCGGATTCCAACTACCAGATTTAATTTTGTATCATGAAGCAGTTTGTTTAGTATGGATGAAAGAATGGATAACATTGTTAAACAAAAAACTTTTAGTGTTGGAAGGTCATGGGTATAAATTTGGCTGGCACGCATATTTGTATTATGGAAAAAAGAGGCTGGATGGTCTTTTCTCTCACCATTATATAAGAAGCAACCTATTAAATACATGGATAAAATATAAGAAATATGGTGATGAGAGATAGTGCCAGCTGAAGTGATAAAGATAACGGCTAAGACAGGTGAAGAAAAGTGGCTGTCATATAATCAATTATTAAAAATACAAAGTGGGAAAATAGAACTGAAAACTGCTGAAGAATTGAGTCATAAATATGATTGGTTTCAAATGCAACAAATAAAAAGCTTGGTGGAGAATGATATCAAAACTGAAGGAATAAGGAAAGAACAAACAGAAATGGAAAAAGTTCTGCTTGGAGACAATGAGACATTAATTTCAAAAGTATACAAATTACTTTTACAATGGTCTACAGAAGATGAAGTAGTGAAATCTCAAATGATAAAATGGGCAATTAATGTAAATAAAGAAATAAAGATGGAATCTTGGGAATATTTGTGGAAGAACTCTATGAAACTTGCAACATGTCAAAGTATTAGGGAAAACTGTTTTAGGATGATGTATAGATGGTATATGACTCCTAAAAAATTAGCAAAGATGAATGTTTTGGCAGATTATTCAGCAAGAGATGTCTAATATCTTGGGATATGAGTTTAACAAAGTTGCAGAGACTTTTCTGTTGGGATTACAAATGGAAAAATTTCCAAAAGAAGATAGAACTTTAATTTGGTACTTGCTCTCAGCTGCTAGGACATTGTATGCGCAGTTGTGGAAGCAAGAAAAAATACCAGAGAAATGGAATTGGATTATAAAAGTCATGTCATGGAGTGAAATGGACAAATTAGCAAGAATATTAAGAGACTATGATTTAGAAGTTTTTAAGATGGAGTGGAAGAAGTTCAGAAGATACGTAGAAAAAGAGTGGAAAATAAGAGGACATTGGAAATCTTTGATAATGATTAAGTTTTTTAAAATAGGAATATAACTTTTGGTTTTTTAATAGTTAAAGGTACCTTTAATATTTGTTTTTCTTTAAGTAAATAACACTGGCGGGGGTAAAGTAACGGGGGGAGGTGGGGGAAAAAGTAAGATATGGGGTAGGTAAATCTTTCCTTTTTAAAGTTGTAAGATATAGATATAGATTTGCTACCATATGTTACCAATAAAATTGTTTTAAACAAAAAATTTTTCCCCTAGTAGCGGGAGTGAAATGGTCCCCCAACGGCATTGCTGAATCTCCAAAAGGGATAGATAAAAAGGGGACAGACCCATATGGGTTATGGGGATAACCCCAAGGATTATAAGTCCCACTGGGCCATCCAAATGGCTGGGCTACCGGCATTTGGCCTCCCCATGGAAGGACCCCTGCCGCTACTGTTCTTGCTGGCGAACTTGGGCGGCCTCAGCCCTCCCGACAGCTGGGGGCACCTGCCACCAACCCGCCTGCACGCCTTGTACCCACCCAAATGGGGAACTGCCCGACGCCCATGATGGTTCCAGTTGAGCCGGGAACGCCCACTGACCGCCTTGTTCTACCGGCGTGGTCACTTGCCCTGACCCCCCGGGCCCCTGTAATACACTTGGACCCCATGCTCCCCAAGGCCAGGTTACATGCTAATGAGACAGTGCCATCATACCTTCCCCAGCTGCTGGTGTCACTGCGACTGCCAAAGGTTGTACCGTCTGCTGCCTGTCCTCGCCATCTTCCTGCTCCCTGACTTCCTCACTCGCACCACCTCCTTGGCTGTGCTGTCCTCCTGGCTATGGTCAGGTGTCAACCTAGAGCCCATACCTTCCTGTAAAGCAGAAAGTCTGGACAACAACTCTCTTTCAAACGTGAGGGTCCCCGACCGCCCGGTAGCACTGTGGTACCCCGGCCACACCGCCTGCGACCCAGACGCCCCCTGATCCCTTTCCATTGCGCAAACCCTATCCAAAATGGCCTGCCTCATCACCATGCTGTCCAACAGATCCTCCCCAGGGGGATCCGGCTGCATGCGCTTTTTAGCACCCTTGGCAGGCTGCTTGCCCTTAGAAGGGCCCTGCCCCTTCTTGGGACGCATTCCCTTGACCCCCCAAAAATCCCCTGTTAACTCCCACCGAATGAGTAAGAGGGAGAAAAAAGGGGGGGCAGTGTAGTCCAGACCAACATTGGGTGTGTGTGAAAAGGGCCTTCATTTACTAATGCACCTTCAATTTCCCTTGATGGTCACCCCTCCAAGTACTAACCAAAGCCAATGAGACTGGGCAAGCCTTGGCCACGTAGGTCAGCTCAATCCCCCCCGCTGTTCTCAGCGGGGAAGAAGGCCCCGCTTAAACTGGCCTTAAGAACACTGGGGGGGAGAGGGGGTGGGGAAGCCAAGCATTCCCAAACTGCCCCTTGTAAAGGCCCCACTGACGCACACTAGTCCTGCCTGGGCCCACTGCCCGCGAGCAAAGGCTCTCCCCAAGAGCCAACAACCATTGTTCAGGCCCCTCGTGGGGCTCGATGATGCAGCCCAGGAACTCCACCGATGTCCCGTTCCATTCCATGGTCACTGGCTGACTCGCCGACCTTCCGACCCCTACGCTGGTCCACACGCCGCTCACGGTCGCAGGCAGCTCAGCGTGCCTTTGACCGCAACAAAAGCTCCCTGCAAACTGTGCAGGGAGGGGTGGGGCCAAGGCTACTTATAGCCTCTCCCCGCCCACAGAAATGCCCGGATGCCTGGGAAAAGCACGGCCTCTTGCATCCTTCTGAGGATGCAAAAGCTGGCCCCGCGGTGTGCAGCCGCTTCGCGGCCCGGCCGGGGCAGGGCCAAATTAAACTCAATTGCTATATATGGAATATTAACATACCAACATAATGCTGGCCCAGTCTCTGGATCCCCAATATGCTAACAGTAATATGTGCAGATGATATATAACCTGTTTGAAATGAATATGTTAAATAGATAGGTGTCGCATAGGTAAGTTCTTGCTTGTCCATTATCACATTTAAATTGGGCCTAACACTTCACATTCAAAGACACAAATCTTTCATATATTTTCTCCATAATATATTCCATGCATGTTTAAGAAAATTGCAGTGTTGGTTCTCACACTGAGAAAATAATAAATTTTAAAAGAAACAATTGCTTCCTGTAACAACTTTGGTCTGCATCCCAGTTTCCAATTGTCTATAAGATTGCCATCAGCACTGTTAAAGTGTATTATTTTAAAATAAAACTACCACAAAACTGCAGGTGACATAACAACATAGACTCATGTAAGTGTCTTAAATCATTCAGTGAGGCTTCATAATCATACATCTCATCCAGTTTGTAACACATTCTTTGACCATTACCCATTCCCATTCATTTTCAATTGAAAACACTGCTACAGTAATATTTTTCAGTCAATTTCCACAGATTCTACCTCCCAAAGTGGAAATTATTTTATAGGAGTCCATAGGATTGGCTATCACTGACTGAAAACTAAATTAGTAGCACTAATGCACTTTTTCCAAGGAACCACAAACTGGCACCATTTTGTAGGGGGTGAAAGAGATATATATTGGCTTCTCAATGTGACTGACAACCAATATGCTTGTCTTTCATATCTGGCATACAGCTGTAATAAATGAGGTGGTAAAATTCTGGGATGATAATATAGGCTTTACCACTTCAGACTGCTGGGAGAGGGGGGGGGGTCATACCTTAATATTTATCTATGCAAAAGCTCCCAGATAATAAAGAATTAGCATGCCAATGGAAATGATTACAGCTTATCTTACTGAATGCTGCGTAAGACTGCCATTTCCAGTGAATTGTTAGTGTAGGGGAACGTTATCTCTGAAATGATACAGTCAATTCTGCCACTGCAAAGTGGTCCAGTGAATTCTATGTACTTTAGCACTCCCCCAAGCTTCCTGCAACATCATTTTTATCCATGTGATCCAGGCCAACATAATTATTTGCTGATAAATGGATTAAACCATGTCAGGCATGTAATAGAATACTGTATAATCATACCTAAAGACTGAAGAAGAGCACTAAGATAGGAATGGGGTCGAAATGGGGCATTTCTTTGGGCCATTCCATAGACTGGCATTATTCATTTATTCAAAATATTTGTATTACTATTTTTAGCTTCAAAATATTTGTCTCTAGCACTTATCAAAAAAGTCCTCAAGGTGATTCTAAAACTTTCCTAAAATATAGGGGTTTTGCCGCCCCAGGCCACCTGCACCGCTGTGCCCCCCCAAGGAGGTTGGAGCGAGGCCACCTGGCCTCTTTCATCTGCCTGGCTGCTGGGTGGGTGAGAGGGGCCATGGGGCTGCTGTGCCTTGCTCAGAGGCTGTTTCCCTTTGCAGAGGAGGCAGCTTCAGAGCAAGGTCATGCCACCTCCTTCCTCCGCCCGGGGGGAAGTGCAGTTTGCCACAGCTTGACATACCATAATGAAGAAAGGGGGTTACAAAGGTAGAAGACATTGTAGTAAAAAGAGAAAGTGGTATTAGTGATAAACACTGCAATAGTCTCCAGTACAATCCCTTACAGAAATGACCTCCTGTGCTGCTTCATTATACTGCCATTTTAATCCCTTTGTAAAATGTCCTCCTGAACCTTCTTGTTTTTCACCTACTGTGAAGTGATAGAAGTGTGGAGTTTTTGACATTTTCACACACATCTGTGAAGTAAACCTCATGCAAATAGCTAATGTTTCCCATTTTCCTTTGAAGATGTACCATAATCTCAACAGTGCCCCTCCATTGTTCATTGAAAGCAGGAAACCTTCAGTTAACATTATGTGTTTAATAATAAACATTGTAAGCATGCTCTTGTGCAGGTCAGGCATAACTGGCACATGATAATAGTTCTGAAGTAGCACAAGAAATGTGTTAATGACAACAGCTGTTCCTTTTACTCAAGGAAACAAGGTTACAGAGTAAAACAATTAAGCCTGGTATTTTAACAAGTGGCTTGTATTAGCCCCCTAAACCATAGGCTATACCTTGACAGTACTGTTGACCTTTTCTGAGGATTTAATGAATGGAAGCAAGAAATGGAAATATTTATTGCAATATTTTCTTGAGGCTGATTATCATTTCCATCATCAAAAACATCCTGTTCCCTAACTATCCACCAGACATTTACCATTCAGTAGCGATGAAGATGCTAAGCTGCAGTAATAAAAGTCAGAGATGAGATGGTGATTTGTTCTCAGGTGAATTACAGTGTATAGACAATACATCTAAATCAGTGTCAGAACAGTACATTTTCTGTTAATTAGTTTAAATGGTTGGATATTAATTTTAAAGGCTATCCTCCTATTAGTATATTTCTTGCTCTTGCAGGGGAAAGAGGGAGGGTAAAATAGAACTGTTGTACCACCTCTTCTTTCCTCAGGCCAGGAATATGAATCAACACTGCTCTAATACTTCAAAAACCCAGGCCCAAATGTTTCCCAGGATACAGCATAACTCATACTGGATAGTAATCACCTTTCCTAGTCTAAAAAGCACTGAGAGCACAGATAGCAAACGGAAGAATTCTGTTATGTATAGTATGACATATTGGTTAGCATTAGGGTTGCCAGGTGTGTGCTGGAAAATACCTGGAGACTTTGGGGGTGGATTTGGGAGAGGGTGAGGTTTGGGGAGGGGAGGGCCTCAAAATGCTACAATGTTATAGAGTCCACCCTTCAAAGCAGCCATTTTCTCCAGGGGAGCTGTTCTCTGCCAGCTGGAGATCAGTTATAAAAGCAGGAGATCTCCAGAACCCACCTGGAGGCTGGCAACCGTCATTAGCATACTGGACTAAGACAATAATAGGATTAAATCTGATGACCTTGGGTCAGTCTCTCTCCTTCCCAAACTAAATGTTACAGCCCTCACAGGTCTGATCCATGGACACTGACACCTTTTAAGAATTCAGCCATTAAAAATTTCATGATGCCTTTGTCACAACAGGACCAGCCAGTCACATAGACTATGTGGGTGGATGGGTGGGACAAGTTCACCTGGTCCTGCCATACTGAGGGACCTGCAACATATTCAAATGGCTGAATTCTTCTCTAAAATGGCATTGGTATCCATGAGTCAGATTCATGAACATCCTAACATCTAGTTTGGCTCTCAGTCTCATTGGGTTCCTATAGGAGGATAAAATGATGAAACAGATATCTATGTATACTGTGCTTAACACTTAGACTGAAGGGTGAGATAACAACATCATAATACGTTATCTCCATAGTGCACTGCATCTGCAGTCATTGTTAGGTGGGGATGGGGTTATTTGAGGTATTTTACTTTTTTTTTTATTTTCAGAGGGTAGCTATGTTGGACTGCAGTAAAACAACTAGACTAGAGTCCAGTAGTACCGTAGAAATCGACAAGATTTTCAGGGTTTAGTATTTCAAGAGTCAAAGCTCCCTGTTTTAGAATTAGGTTGAATTTTTTAAAAAGCCAAAGCTCCCTTTGTCAGATTTTATTAAAAATGTTTACATTTCCCTCAAAATTCCTGAAGATGTTTTGCTTGAGTAGGCATCGATACCTGCAACTGTTTTGATTTTTATAGGTTTAAGTGGCTATTTGTCTTATTTTCATTTGTTAGCAGTGTAGTTTATTTATTTATTTTTTAAGACAGAACACATTTTATATAACCTGTGCAAACAGCAATTACAAAAACTTGGGGAATATTTTTAATGCAGTTTTGTACAGATATGCAAATAAGCGTATACTCTATGACATTACAGTGGTTGCCTTTGAGTGAAGATGGGCAATTCCTTCTGAAGATTCCCCTTAAACTACACTGCGGAAATGTGTTGTTGTTTTTTTATCACTGAATGTGTAATGTTGGCAATGCAGACTTAAACTGTTTTATGACAATTTTGCAGCGTTATGATTCAGCAATCTGTATTCTGCATTTGAGTAGTAGCTGTTGCTGTTTGCATCTCGAAGAGAAAGCTTGTCCCAAAGACAAAGCTGAAATAAGAAATAAGTAATTTGATGCAGCAAAACCAAGCTTTGTCTTGTATCGACAAGGTTGTCCTTGTAAATAAATAATTCCAAGTTAAGCACAGAGATGTCTCAGATTATGCCTGCTGTTTCCACAATGGTAGTAACTCTTTAATAATTTTATTTTATAAAAAAGATAATTGCATTTCTTCCTGATCTATTTGCATAAAGGGAACATGAAGAAGGAAATAACAGACTCTCAATGCCCACCACTGATACAGTGCTTTGTTGCTATAGGGAACCCGTTGAATAAACAGGCATGCCCAAACAGATGGCTGGCATTGGACTGTTGCTGGCCAATATTAGTAAAGAGGTGTTATTCCTAATCAAAACAGACACTGGTATTTTTTGCATACAAATTATAACTTCTAACTAGCATTTCCCGAGTCATTACAATCCCAGAGATGAATTCTCCTTGACAATATGGAGTTGCTAAGCAACACAATTGGTCAGCTAGTTTTCTTTAACATGTATCAGTCTTTTAAAGCACAATGGTGATCTCTTTCTTTCTTTCTTTCTTTCTTTCTTTCTTTCTTTCTTTCTTTCTTTCTTTCTTTCTTTCTTTCTTTCTTTCTTTCTTTCTTTCTTTCTTTCTTTCTTTCTTTCTTTCTTTCTTTCTCTCTCTCTCTCTCTCTCTCTCTCCCCCCCCCCCTCTATTTCTTTCTTTCTTCTGTTATTTTAAAAGTGATTGTGAATTTGTCAAGATGGGGATTTAGATGAGTCCAAAACAATGTGGCTCTTCAGTTGCTGCAATAAAATTCCTTTCTTTTCCATATTGGGATATGGATTTTTCCCTCCTACAACAACTGTGGCATGCCTGAGCATTTGATGACATTAATTAGCATGTTGTTTGGATGTAAGGGATTTTAATGGCATAACTGGAAGGTCGCCCACGTATCCCTAGAAAATTAGAAGCAGAGATTCTCCAGCTAAAATTGATAACCAGATGGATAAGTATGAAGCTAATGTTCTTTCTTCTGAGGCCAAAATGTCAAAGTGAATATCTAATTAGGTTTTCCTTTCTCCTGAGTGGCTTGCCTGAACTATACAGAGCAAAAATAAATCAAGTATCAGTTTTTAAAAAATGCCTCAGAAAAAAAAGCAAGGATAAAAGTCATTTAAATTTATATTAGAAAAACGGGGTGAAGAGCTGAAGCTCTGCTATTATAAGAGATAAGAGTAAATAACATCCCAGGCTGATTTTATGCACTCTGGAATATAATAAAACATGATATACATGGGAAATCAGAATGCACTGTGAAGTCCCAATCAATATCCAGACTTCTGGAGGTTTGAGTGAAAAGCTTTTTAGTGGTTGTGTTATGTATGGAAATGGAACAAATCAGAATCTAAACAAGCAGCTAAATTCAGAATGGGAATAGTAAATTTAATCACCTCTCAGCCAAAGGTGAACATGGCTGTCAACAGTAGCTATGGGACCCCAGACAAAGATTCTCTTGAGGTCCATCCCTCACACCACCCAGACCAAAACCAGTTATGCAAGCAAATGTGTATCAATTGTCCAACTTGGGACACCTGGGACCAGGACTCCTGAAATACTTCTTGCTAGTCTTCCCATACAGAAACCCCAAATGGGTAACCTAGGGAATGATGATAGCTTTCAAATCTCATTTCCTCTTGTGTCAATTGGAAATAATAGTCACCTTCCGCAAAATTATTGGATCCAAATTCAAGGGGGGAAAATCCCCAAAATAAATGCCCTTTTGTGGAAGGTTGCTGTAAAGTCAGAACATTGGCTGGAGATTCAACTCATTGGGAAATAGCAGCAGAATGTGCAGAATGCGGCCCATTCCTGCCCACGCCGCTGTATGGCAACTTAGGGCGGGGGCCGTGTTTGCCTCCCTGGATGGAGCAGAGACAAACGCTTCCTCGCCCATCCAGGGACGTTGAGGAGGGCGTGGTTCGGAGATTAAAAGGCCCGGACATGCCTCCCGTGGTGCAGTTTCTCTGGGTGTTTTCGGGAGCGGGAGCATTTGCGCCGTGTCTTGCTCGAGAGGTGTGCGGGCCACTCGCTTTGGCTGCCGGCGGGGCTGTCTTTAGTCGGGGTTTGGTAGCGGCGTGGCTTTTTACTTCCCTCCTGCCTTTTCCCCCCGCTGCCCCCACCTTGCCTGTTTGGGCTTCTGGGGCCACGGTGGCTTGTCTTTTCATTGATAGCTTGGGGGAAGGCTGGGAACGAGCAGTCCCATCCTGCGGTCTTCGTTTTGCCCAGTTCTTCTGGGGCGGTAGGGCCTTTGAGGGGTGGGGTGCGGAGCCTTGGGGAGTGCGGTGCATTCCTCCTCGCCTCTCCCATGGTAGTGTCGGCCACCCTCCCCCCTCTTTTTATTTTTTTTGGAAGCTGAGCAGAGCCAACCCCAGTTAAGTGCTTGGAAGGGAGACCTCTAAGGCTGGGTGGCCAATGGTAGCCCTCCAGAAGTTTTTCCTTCATTCCCCCCCCCCAATCACTTCCACCATTTACTTGGGGAGTTAGTTATGGTTCCTAAAAAGGGTCAGGGGGGTCCAAAGGGCAAGCAGCCCCTTAAGGGGGGCCAAGAGGCACACCCCGATTCCACGCTTTGGGGAGGAGGAAGAAGCGCGCACTAGGCGTGCTAAAATTGAACACTTGGGGGCATTGGAGAGGTAGCAGGGTTTGGACCCTGTTTCCACGGGGTTAGCCAAGGGTTGTAAGGCAGCGAGGACTTCCACCAGGGCCTTCGAGCTGGAAGTTCTGGCTTGTCTTTCTTCTTTTCAGGACATGGCTGCTCGGAATGATGCTGTGGGGCTGAGTTGGGAGCCGGTGGACAACAATTCGGACTCGGAGGAGGAGGGCAATTCTCCTGATGGGGCAGGGCCAGTCGGGGTTCCAGTGCCTGTGGTGTTAGCAGTCAACATTGAGGACTCAGATGGTAAGCGTGGCAGTCAAGGTAATGGTAGCAGGTGGCCCTGGGGGGGTTTGGGCCTTCCCTGGTATGATAGCTGCGGCTGGTTCCACAGCTTTGTTCAGCCCTGGAGGTGTTGGGGGGTCTTCTAGCGTCCCTGGTGGTACAGGGGCTTGGGTTCCTGGGGCTCAGGTTTTTCCTTGGGGCCCTACTCAGGCCTCTTCAACTGTTGCCATGCCATCTACTTCTCAGGGCACTTTGTCACAGCAGTTGACGGGGGGGAAGTTGCCGTGGGGTCAGCAGCCTTATGGTCATTGGCCAGCTGGATGGCCTGCAGCCCAATGGGGTGGGTGGGGCTTGGCCCTGATGCCTTATGGGTCATTACCTTTTCAGTGCCGCCTGTTTGGGGACACTGCTATGCCTCTGGGCGACCATTTAACTGTCGCTACCATGGAAAAGATCTTGTGGGGAGAGTACGTTGATGTCTTTAGCCTTCTTTACAGGGAGCTTGAGAAGAAGGATAAAGACGAGCTAGAGGAGAATGATAAGGAGAAACTCAAACGGGGGAAGGTTGAGAGGAATTGGGCTAACTGGTTGCATGGGTTTCTGATCTACGCAGGGGTAATAGCGCGGGCGCAGCTTTTATGGGCCGCCCCGCTATTTCAATACTGTGATATTATTTATAAGGCTTATACAGACTTCTTGGGTGCTGCGTGGCTGCAGTATGACGAGGAGTTCCATATGAGGGTGGCATTGAACCCCACAATTCCCTGGGACCAGATTAACCAACAGCTGTGGCTACAGCTGATGCCCCCAGCTAAGCCCAACAGTGGCGATAGGTCTGACAGCAGTCATCTTGTTAGCAAGCAGGTAAGCGTAGTGCGTTCCCGCTCGGCAGCAGGGCAGCCGGTTCAACCCCGGCTGCTGTGTTGGGAGTATACATCACAGGGGGTATGTAACAGGAAAACGTGCAAGTATAAGCATGAGTGCCCGCTGTGTGGGGGTTCCCATGCATTGTCGGCATGCAGCAAATCCAAGCCCAGGTCTGGGGGGAAGCAGCCAGGCAGGGGCAGTAGTACCCAATCGGCTAACAAGGGGACACCCCCCCCCCATCAGGCTGAGGGTACTTAAGGAGCTTTTGGCCAATTATCCCAAGGCTTCGGACAGAAAGTATCTGTCCAATGGGTTTTGTTTTGGGTTCCGTATTCCATTTCAAGGCCCTTGGGGCCCCTTTATGGTTAGGAATTTACGTTCAATTCAAGGGATGGAGCAAGCGGTTCAGGACAAGATTGGTAAGGAGTGTGCAGAGGGATGCATGTTGGGCCCTTTTGACAGTCCGCCGGTCCCTAATTTACGGGTATCCCCTTTGGGTGTTGTGCCAAAGAAGGCGCCCGGGGAGTTCCGGCTTATTCATCACTTGTCTTTCCCAAAAGGGGGGTCGGTGAACGATGCTATTCCCGACTATTTGTATTCTGTGTGGTATACCTCCTTTGACCAGGCGGTCAAAGTGGTGCGGAGTTGTGGGGTGGGGGCCGAGATGGCGAAGTGCGACATTAAGTCGGCTTTTCGCCTTCTTCCGGTGCACCCTGATGACTTTGAGTTCCTGGGTTTTATGTTCGAGGGCAAGTATTACATGGATTGGGCTTTGCCCATGGGTTGCTCTATTTCATGTTCGGCCTTCGAGCGTTTCAGTACCTTTTTGGAATGGGTCCTGTGTAAGTGGTCAGGCTTAGCCAATTCAGTGCACTATCTGGACGATTTTTTGTTTGTGGGCCCGGGAGGGTTGGGCCAGTGTGCCCGAATGCTCCATTTCTTTTTGCAGCTGGCTGAGGACCTTGGGGTCCCATTGGCTCATGAGAAGACAAAAGGTCCTTCACGGGTTATGACCTTTTTGGGTATTGAGTTGGATACCGTAAGGCAAGCTTCATGGCTTCCCATAGAGAAGGTCCAAGGCCTGTGGCTGAAACTTGCAGCCTTGAGAGGTAAACGTAAGATTTCATTGTTTGAGCTTCAGCAGACTGTGGGCCATCTCGACTTTGCATGCAAAGTGGTGGCTCCTGACAGGGCATTTTTACGGCAACTCTGTGACGCTATGGGGGGGTTACGTCTGCCCCATCACTGGATAAGAATTAACAGAGGCATGCGTCAAGATTTTGAAAACCACTAGACTATAACCACTAGACTGCTGATCCCAATTAATGAAGCAGGTTACCTGAATAAAGCTCTAACTGAAGTTTTATGCTGTCTATTTCTGTACTCTTTGGTTATTTTTTTCCCTTACAGAAAATATAGGCTTAATGTGTTTTATTACCTTTTTGCTTCAAATAATTGTTTTATCTATTTATTCTGCTAATTGATTTTAAAATATATGCTGCTCTTTAAGTTTTAAGGGTAACTGGCACAGTTTACTTTTCATTTATTTTATTATATTTATAGTTGTTACTCTATATATTTGTTATGGTTGGGGGTTATCCTATTGATGTCAAGCCACTTTGGGAATTTTATTCATTGACAGCACAGGATGCAATGTTTTAACTAACTAAATAGTGTTTTGAGGGTAGTGCAGGGTTTTATTTTTTATTTTTTTCAGTATAAGTGTAGTGAACAAAATGAAGCTTTTGTTGATAAGAGAGGGATAGAAGCAGAAAGCTATGTGCAGTTCTGGGCTCAGCATATCAGAAGAATGTCATAATAAGTAATGGCAATTAATGTACAGGTAGTGACCATGTAGCTTGACCCTGCAGACAGGATGTGCTCAACAGCATCTCTGGCACATAATGCAGGTTGTTAAAGGCAGTTGATTGATAGTTGGAACGTTGGCAAGGACAAGTAAGTTGACACAATTTGAGTACTACTGGGGGGGGGGGGCTTTTAATTTCCATCTGTCTAGCCAGACAAGCAGATGTGGCTAAGCAACAAAGACTTCACTTCAGGCAACTCACATTTAAAGGGCAGCAGCCACAACAGTGCATCACCTAGTACTATATTAGTGCAACAGCGTGAAATATTTACGCATGCACAGACAGAATTAGTAAGTTTTTAAAAAGAGGTCCATATGAGCATTTCACCTCTCAAATGATGAAATATTCATTGCAGGTCGCATACTCAGCTTGACTCAAATCCTCTCATTTTTCTACCCCCCTCCCAGTCCTGTGCTTTTATCTTGCTAATCTGAGCAAAGGGAAGTATTTTTACCCATTAACAGTAGAGAAAGATTTATGGCACATACTGCCCTGTTCATGACCCAATTATGATAAAAGCTAAACCAGTCACAAAGAAAAGAAAGGTTAGAATTGGATGCCCTTATTTGTGCAGCAAGACCAAGAGATCAGGAAAGAGAGAAGTTTTGAATTTGACCAGAGAAAGGGAAAACTATTCTGGCTTTAGAAGTTAATGGCTTTCTAGCTAGCAGAAAATAGTTATGGCCAAATGTCCTCTAGCTTGATTCATAATCAACAATGAACTTTCTCAGTGAGTGTTCAGATAATGTTGCTTAACTGTCAAGACAGGGCTGGCACATCCATACTTACATACTGACATTGTCACAGGCATATGCATGGTTAATATGTCCCATGGTGTCTGTAGTTTTGTTTCATCTGTCCTTCTGCCACCCCATACTGCCACTTGCAACAGAAAGACAGGTGTTTAAAATTCAGTCACTTGCAAATGAGACAGTTAAAAAAAAAGAATGAACATTAATGAACAATAAAGATAATTTCTTGATTTCTCCCCTCAGGAGAAATCCCCACAAGAGGCAATATTTACTGAACTAGTGGCTGCTTGGTTGGGTGTGTAATAAAGGTAAAGGTAGTTCCCTGAACAAGCACATCACGATGTTTTCTTGACAGACTTTTACAGGGTGATTTGCCATTGCCTTCCCCGGTCATCTACACTTTACCCCCAGCGAGCTGGGTTTGTAATACACAGCAGCTAAAGAAAGTTCCATTGAGATGAAGGGCTGACATGCAAACTTTTGTGTGCATCTACTTCTTAACAAAGCATCTGGCTTTAGATTCCTTGTGTGTTGACCACTGACTGTATATGCTCAGGATTTCACTTATCATTCAGAACCTGAGAAGGCCTGGTCATGGAAATGGCACTCTGTGATTCAACTGCAATCTTTAATGCTATCAATCATTATGAGTGGGATAAATTTAATTTAATTTAATTTTTGAATTTATATCCTGCCCTTCCCCACAAGCGGGCTCAAGCCGGCTTACAGTAGCAATTTCAATACATATTACAGGTTAAAATTAGCATAATAAAACAATTAGTATAAAATCAAAAGCAATACAGTATCTCAAATGCAGGTGGCAAACCACACATATACTGAACCACAGTTACAAATTTTACTGAGATATTTTAACAAATGAATGCTGCTTTAAGATCAACACTGCCTGTCCAGCTCCAGCTGGGCTCCAGCTCAACCTGCATTCTGGAAGTCTCCACAGTGAAACTAACTTTGTAGTGCAGCCCAGGAAATTCCTTCCTCTTGAGGAAAGTACACACAAAATTGACAATAACTGCACACTTTTTTTGGAGCTGTCATGCATGTATTTTAGTGGATAAAACAAAAATCACAAAACACATGACAAAGAAACAATACAGGAAAAATAAAAAAACTAACATAACATATAACAAACAAAGGAGCTTAAGGATTAAATCATTACATGAATCATTTTCCATCTTTTCCGTTATCATACATTTTTGTCCAATCGTATAACGGTTTCCAAGCTTCTTTACATTTCTCTATATTTCCTTCTCTCAGTTTAGTCATTAAAAAGTCCATTTTCTGCCACTTCATATAACTTTTGTAGAAATTCTTCTTTCCCTGGCACCTGCTGGGTTTTCCAGTGTCTAGCATATATTAGTCTAGCCACAGTTACTATATATAATAATAATTTTCTGGTTACTTTAGGAATGGAGTTCTTATATATATTTACAAATATAATTCAGGTGTATGCGGTATATTTATTTTCAATATTTTTTTTGCCCATACGTAAATCTGGGCCCAATATTTTTTTGCCTTTTCATATTGTCACCAACAATGATATAAAGTTCCTTTTGTCTTAATACATTTCCAGCATTTGTTAGATGAGTTAGGGTAAATTTTTGCTAATTTCTCAGGCATGAAGTACCAACGATATTCCATCTTGTAGAGGTTTTCCTTAAGTGTAGCCTATTTGGTTAGTTTAAGATTTTCTTTCCAGATTTTCTCCCAATCCATTAATTCTATTATAACCAAAATCCTGCATCCACTTTACCCAACTTTCTTTAACTACTTCATCCTGCATTCTTACCTCTAACAACCAATTATAAATTTTTGAGATCAACTTTTGATCAGTACTTAAAATTAAAGTGTCAAATTCATTAAATTTTTTTAACAAAACCTAATTCTTTGTCAGCTTTAAATCTTGATCTAATTTGTAATTTAACCCACCAATCTAAGGAATTTCCATCAAGTTGTAAATCACCTTTATCATCTAATAAGGACCCATAGTTATGATTATGTTCCCACTGAAAAAGATTCGGATGGATTGATGCTTCTACCGGGGATAACCATACAGGTGTGTATTTGTAGAATTGGGATTTTACTCCTATACAAATTCTATAAATAGATTTTCTTATTTCATGTCTGAAAAATATACTATTCTTTTGAGGGGGTTGATACCAAATATAGAAATGCCTCCCCCTTATTAAGTCCGCCCCTTCCAGTATCAACAATCTCTTATTCTTTAATAAAAGCCAATCCTTAGCCCAAGTTAAAACACACGCCTTATAATATGTTTGCCAGTCTGGAAATGCGAAACCCCCTCTTTGTTTACTGTCTTGTAATATCTTCAGTTTTATTCTGGGTCTCTTATTTTGCCATATAAACTTACTTATTGCCTTATTCAATTGTTGAAAGAAAACTGTTGGGATTATAATCGGAATCATTTGAAAGAAACAAAATTCAGGGCAACACATTCATTTTAACCATTGCAATCCTTCCTAATAGAGAGATTTGTAAATCATTCCACCTTTCTAGATCTAATTTTATTTCCTTCATAACTTTATCAAAATTGTCATGTTTCAGGGTTTTCAATTCTGTTGTCGAGTAAATACCTAAATATTTTACTTTTTTTCATATCCGAAACCCAACTTTTCCTACAAATCACTAATTTGTTTTTGAGACATGTTTTTTGTGAGAAACTTAGTTTTTTGATAATTTATTTTGAGACCTGCTACATCACCATATTGTTCCAATCTCTTATTTAACTTTCCAATTGAACAGCAAATCATCTGCAAAAGCTAGTATTTTAAAGTTTTCACCCTTTATCCTCATGCCTCTAATCTCTTGATCTTCTCGTATGGTATTCATCAAAAACTCCAATACTAACACAAAAAGTAGGGGTGAGAGCAGACAACCTTGTCTGGTGCCTTGCTCAATAGGTATAGGTGCTGAAAGATTCCCATTGATATTTATTCTAGACTGAACTAATTTGCCAAAATTTTCTCCACATCCGATAGCATTCAGACATTTTAAAATAAAGTTCCAGTTCACGTTATCAAAAGCTTTCTCAGCATCTAACATAATACATGCCATTTGGTTTTCAGGATATTCTCGATAGTATTCCAGTATGCTCAATATGTATCTTATATTCTGACTCATTTGCCGTTTCAGAATAAAACAAGTTTGATCTTCGTGTATGACGTCTGGTATAATTTTCTTCAATCTGTTTGTCAAAATGGTTGCAAAAATTTTATAATCTGTGTTCAGGAGTGAAATTGGTCTGAAATTTTGGATCTCTGTTGGCTCTGACCCTTCTTTATGTATTAAAGAAATTAAAGCTTCATTCCAAGAGTCAGGTACTTTATATTTCTGTTAGGGAAACTGCTCTCAAAATGAGATTGGGGAATTAGGTTGAGAGACAGCTGGCCCAATCGGAATCTTTGTTATCTGTGTATACCAGGCTCAACCATTCAGATAGTCAAAGCTCAGTAAACTGAAGTAAAATCAATTGTAATTTATTTGGAAAAATAGTTCTTTCTCACAAGGTACAAAAACAATCACACATTCACACAGGTCTAAAGAAATATAGAGAGATCGATAGGGGAACATAAAAGGATGGACATACAGGGTGATACTACCTCTCGCAGACTCCAAGGAAGACTCCGATGGCGACGAATGAGGGAATGGGGGAATGGGCCCGAAACTGATCAGGAATCGGGGATGGATCTATACAGCGGAATAAGGGGGTTGCTGAATAGAGAGCACACCTGTGGGTAGCTAGTCCACGGGTTATATACGGTCACCTTAGCCCTGAGGGGATGGGAGGTGACTGGGAGTGGTAATGGGAGGTTCCGCTGATGACCAAGAAGGCTGGACATCGGCTGGACCAATGGTGAGTCCATGGCGACACCTGATTGGGTTATGCTTCAACCAATGAACATCACCTTCATCCTGGGCATCCTGGAAACTCCCAAGTGGCGACAGGGTCTGGGGCGGCTCCAGTGATATTAGCATGGAAATGGTTGGGTGATTGAGATGAAAGGGGATTAACTGGGAAGGTGACAATAGGGGGTCAGATATGTGCCTATGTATTCCGGTGTAGACAAAAGGGTTTGGAGGTGCCAGGAGAGATTCTTCCCCTTTCTCATCATCTCCTGGGTGAGAACTGTTGCTCAGGATATTGCTTAGCAATCAGGATCAATGGTTGAGCCATTAATCCATTTATAGACTAGATAGGTTGCTTGCGGGCTAAGAATGACTCACGGTGTGTACGTGAGGTTCCCACTCAGAAGGAATGGAGCCCAGCCAGGCAGGAAGATGGCTGCATGTGGGGTTAGCGAAACACAGTGGCTTCCATGCTTAGTGCTCAACACCGTTTGCCTGGACAGTTCCGTGGCGGCGTAGCCTCCTCCTCGCCATGGCAGACTCCACGCGGTAGTGGGGAAACGTCTGTGTGCGTCTGCAGACACTCTGTGCCTGTCTCAAGCACTGGTATAATTGGTGGTAGGTACACAAGAGTCCTATGTAGTTCCTGGATAGTTCTACTCGCATCCACTGGCCAGGCGGGTGCAAGCTCACTTCTCCAGGCGCCCTGGCAACCATGTGTGTGTGACAGAGGGGTCATTTTCTCACAATTTATTTATTTATCTATCTATCTATCTATCTATCTATCTATCTATCTATCTATCTATCTATCTATCTATCTAAGATTTATATCCTGCCCTTCCCACTAAGTGGCTCAGGGCGGCTTACAACATATAAAACTAACATAAAATCTAAAATTAAGCATTAAAATCAACATTTCATAAGTTATAGTTAAAAATCTAAACATTTGTTATATACATAGACATTAAAATCACAAAGCGGACCTACAGCTACACTCATCGATTGCATGTTCAATATTCGATGTTCCGTGTTCGATGTTCAGTACTCAGTGCTCTGTGCCGATTAGTTGTGGGCCAGCCGGAAGAGGGATGTCTTACAGGCCCTGCGAAATTGGGTAAGATCCCGCAGGGCCCTTACCTCTTCCGGCAGCTGGTTCCACCAAGATGGAGCCATTATGGAGAAGGCCCGGTCTCTTGTATATGTTTCTTTTATCACTTCTATCACTCTTTTATATGGATCCAATAACATATCTTCAAAACATTTATAAAATTCAGCTGGTATACCATCTGGTCCCGGTGTTTTTCCACTTTTCTGGGTTCTTATCCAGTCTACAATTTATTACATTGTTATTGGTCCATCTAAGATTTTTTGTTGCTCTCTTGTAATTTGTTTTATATTGGCATGTTTAATATACTCATCTTGCTGTGCTTCTGACTTCTCCTGTTTTTTATACAGTTTTTGGTAAAACTGTCTGATAACTCCTTCAATTTGTGTCCTTTGAGTAACTTCCTCTTGGTTTTCATTTTTTAAAGATCTTATTATTTTCCTTTCTCTTTCTTTTCTTAATTTGAATGCAAGCCATCTACTGGTTTTGTTTGCATTTTCAAAGAAATTTTGTTTTGTCCACTTCAGTTTTTTCTCTATTTCTTCATTCAACAATAAGTTTATCTGATGTTGGATATTTTTAACTTTCATTCTAACTTCCTTTGTGTCTTTTGCTTTTAATATTTCCTCCTGTTTACTTATTTTTTCTATCAGTTGATTGTAAATTTCTGTTTTTTCTCTCTTCCTTCTTGAGGAGTATCTTATCGCAATACCTCTAAAAAAGGCTTTAAAAGCATCCCAAATTACTTGTATGGACGTATCTTTTTTCAAATGATAATTAAAGAACATTTTTATTTCTTTTTTGGCCTCTTCTAGAAATATTTCTTTCAAGATCTGCAGATTTAAAGAACATTGAGAGCTCTTTATCCTATTCTGAAATACAATTTGTATTGGATTATGGTCTGCAAACGTTCTTGGTAATATGCATGCTTCTTCCAATGATGGTACTAATAATGTTGAGATCCATGTCATATCAATCCTTGACCAAGATTTATGCATATCTGAATAAAAGGAGAAATCTTTGGTTTGGGGATTTTTCATTCTCCATGCATCGATTAGATTCAACTCATCTGCCATTATGAAAAAAGATCTAGGAAGATGACTATGTGATTTTTTAGCATTCTTTTTTTTTTTTTTTCAAATTTCTTATCTTTTTCCAAGTCGAAGACAGCATTGTAGTCACCTACAATACAATAATTTTGGTAGTTAAATTCAACAATTTTCTGGTGTAGAGTTTTGTAAAAATTTTCCTGGTTCTCGTTTGGGGCATATATGTTCCCGAGCAACATTTCCCCCCATCATAACCTATTTCAATCAAGAGGATTCTACCAGAATCATCATTGTACAACAATTTTGCTTCTATCTGTTCTTTAACATATATCCCAATCTTTTATTTTGAAGTAATTTGATATCTTTTTTTTTACATGAGTCTCTTGTAAGCATATTATGTCAGATTGTAATTTTTTAAGTAGATGAAAGATCTTCCTTCTTTTTTGTGGTAGATTTAACCCAATAACATTTATAGAGGTGATTTGAAGTCCTGCTTTCCCCATTATTTCATCAATATGTTACTATCTGTTATCCTTTCTTGTTCTTTCTGTGTTTGTAGCCTTGTCCTCTTTCTTTCTTTCTTTCTTTCTTTCTTTCTTTCTTTCTTTCTTTCTTTCTTTCTTTCTTTCTTTCTTTCTTTCTTTCTTTCTTTCTTTCTTTCTTTCTTTTTCCTGATAAACTCTTCTCCACCTTGATTCAAATCTATTTCTGCTTCCTCGCCCTCTTCTATCTCAGATTCTTGACTTTCTGTTTCAACAAATTTGGCCCAGAACTCTTGCAGCTTTGTTAATGAAGTTATGTTAAATCTTTTGCTTTGATATGTAAAAAAAATGCCTTCTGGCACCAGCCATCTAAATGGAATCGCTTGTTCCACCAGCCAGGAGGCTAACTTCTTGTATCCACTTCTTTTCTGCCTTACAGTCCATGGTACGTCTTTCAATATTTTTATTTTGTTGTCCTTCCATTTTAATTCTACTTCCCTAGCTACTTTTAGGACTGCTTCGCAGGTAGAGACCTTCATAAATTTAACGTGTATCTCTCTTGGCAGATTAAATTTTTTAGTGTACGAAGAGGAGACCCTTCTGGCCCAGTCTATTTCGTGTCTTAAACCTTTTATCAGTTCTTCCTCATCCAATATAAATACATCATTAATTTTCTTGTATAGATCTTCTCCTCTCTCTTCAGGAATATTTTGATATCTTAAAGTATATGCAGCTTTATCAATTTCCATTTTAGCCATTCTATCTTCTAGATCAAGGAACTTGGTTTTATATTCCTGTAACGTATCAGCCAATACATTCCCTTTATCTTCTAATATCTCCACTTTGGCTGATAATTTCTGTGTTTGTTGATTGTTAGCTAAAAGCTGCTTCTTATAAGCCATGTTAGATCTCCACATGTCCATCATAGGCTGAACATGGTTTCTTTAACATTTTCAAAGCAAACACAGTAAACATGCCTTTGATAATAAAATGTGTATTTCTGGCATTATATAAAAAAATGTAGAAATCTGATGATCCAAATGTAAAGTGTGAAAGCGTGTGTGCTCGTGCACACACATATGTTACAATACATTTCAGAATTCTGAACTTTTCAGTGCTTATATATCCACTTTTCTTTTCATCATGAAGATTCTGAAGAGTGCATGACCTAACACTTCACCATTAAGAAAGTCACTAGATACTTTCCCCCCAATTTTATTTCTATCTATTACTATCCAAAGAATGGTGTATTTTAGTCTATTGTATAAATGTTATGGCCAATTCCTTAGGTATGTTTTTTCTATACTTTCTAAGGAGGATGGCATGTGGGATTAGATTTAAAAAAATATTCCTGGGGACTGAATATCAGCTCATTTCCATTGTCAGTTAAACTATTTTCTTTATCAAGGAAGGAAACAATTCATGTCTGGCAGAATTTATTCATTTTTTATAGTTATAGTTGACAGCTTTTTAATGTTGTCCCAGCTTCATGGGAGGCTGGGAGACAGTTATCCATGATTAGATCTCCTGTGGTTGGTAAAATATCTACATCCCAGGCATGATTAGAAGGAATCTGTTATTGCAACATTGCTCAGTAGCTCTGGGTCTACTCAGTGCCTGGACAGTGATTTTGTGGGAAACCTATGTAAACTTTCATGGGATACAAATGTAATAGTTAATGTATAGATTAATAAATGAGTGATCATATGTATATAAAAGCCCTATGGTATTGGCACTTTCCAGCTCTCCCATTGGCTGTGGTGTGCACTGCATGAACCTTTGGCCCATCAACCACCACTCAAAGTCTGTTGTGTTTCATTGGCTGTGGACTGAGGCACTGCTTTGCAGAGGAGACAAAGAAAGTCTCCCTCAATTGGCTGACAGAGGGAGGATGGAAACTGCCACAGAAAATCTTCTGTTGATTGGCATGAGATAAAGAAGCCTTCTCTTGTTGACTGAAGGTGAGAGGAGAAGGGAAACAGCCACAGCAAGCCCTTCCCCAATTGGCTGAGGGCTTCTGGGTCTTCCTGGTGAGTGTGTAAAAGGAAGAGAAGCGAGCAGAGTCCCCTTGTCTGGAGTTGCTGTTGTATAATGGAGAATTGATCCAAAAGTATCTGGGGCTCTGGGGGAGCTGTGTTTTGAGGTAAATGCACCAAATTTGCAGCATAGCATCCAGTGCCTCTCCACAAAACACCCTCCAAGTTTCAAAAGGATTGAACCAGGGGGTCCAATTCTATGAGCCCCAAAAGAAGGTGTCCCAATCCTTCATTATTTCCTGTGGAGGGAAGGCTTTTAAAAGGAGTGTGGTCCCTTTAGATGTGATGGCCAGAACTCCCTTTGGAGTTCAATTGTGCTTGTCACAACCTTGCTCCTGAAATAGAACAAGCATTAGGCTCACAGATAGTTACTACAAAAAATAAAACAATTTATATACAATTAATATGAAAAACTACGCAGCATCAACAATTTATGTGAACAAAATGTAAAATCACAATGTTGACTTGAACAAAAAGTAATTTCATTGTGCCACTCCACTTGCAGAAAGCAAGGACCAGGACTCACCCTGGTCCCATTTGTGGTGCTGCAGGGAGGGATAAGAGGGAGTGCAGCCTTTTGCTGGGTTGAGGGGGCGAGCCAGGCCAAGCATGGGAAGCAGGGCCTGCCCCCCAGCCTGATGCTGGCCCTATGAGCTGTCTCTGGGATTGGTTGGAGGGCAGGGATGACCAGCAGCTTTTTAGGACCCAGCACTGCTGCTGCCTGCCCTCTTTGGCCATCGGATTGCGTGAAACACGCACATGCTGCCCCAGTTGCAGGCCACACATGTGGCTTTGTTGGTCAGGAGCACAGAAGCCCGGAGAAGGCAGCAATGAGGGAAGGGGCAGAGTGGATAAGTGGCAGAGAGCATCCACTTGCAGAAAGCTAATTTCTCCATGATTTAAAGAGCACCCACTCTTTTTCTTTTGCTCTTCGCTTGCGTGGAGTCAATAGCAACTGGGTACACAGTTCTTTAGAAAGATGATAAACTCCAATATAATTGTCCCCAAGACAAAAAAACAGTGTAAGGGTGAACTGGTAATCAGTCCATTTCCCAAAATGCTATGTCTGGCGCAAACACAATCAATGGGACTATATTTCTAGTGATACAATCACGACGATTTTTCAAGTCAAACATGCATAGCTGTCATCTCTGAAAGTTCCATGTGGGCTTCTTCCCATGTGAGTTTATTTCCATGTGGGCTTTTTTCTGTGAGTATTTATGTCTGTGGGGGTTTTTCTTTGGGTTTTTTCCTTTGGGCTTTTTCCCTAGAACCAAGCCAGCACATGTTGCTTATCACGCACCACTCCATGGTAGAACTGGTCAAGCTATCCGAAGTGCAAGATTGAATAATCCACCTGATAGTGGACCTGTAAAGTAGCCAGCACCACTCACCTCTCCTTCACTGCGCACTTATGTTAACCAGAGGAATTCTAGAGTGGGATCATGGCCATGCTTTAGGTGAGGACAGCCTGCTGCCTCTTGGCTACAAGATAATTCTCCTCCATGTGCAGGAGGGGAATGTGGACCACACAGCAGTGAACATCACCACAATGGTACAGAGTAGCCTGAGGGGGTGGTTGGGTGGCAGACACATCACCCATGGCTACCTGGCACAGTGGATAATGGCACAAACATGCAGCTGATGGTGAGGGGAGAACTCCACCCACTCCGTGATTGTTTGTTTGGTGGAGCAGAGGGGTGTGGTGCAGGATGTCATCTCCTCCATGTCCATTCCGCATGGAGAGCTCAGCATCATCTCCAACAACTGACTGACCCTCTCCTGGACAACGGTTTTCTTTGCTGATGGCAAGAGGAGAATGGGCGGACTTTGAAGAGAAATGTTTTGCAGCCAAACAGGTGCAGGAAAATATTCCCTCTAAGTTGTGAAGTCTTGTGAGCAAGAATTCTACTTTGTGAACTATTGCACTAAAGTTGTGAGCTACTCCATAAATCAGTGTGCTCTAGGGTCATCCTTTCTGAGCCAAGGCAAAAATCTGTGAGCTAACGCACACTAACTTAACTTAGAGGGAACACTGATAGGCAGGTAGTTAGAGATACTCTAAGCTATGCAGGCCTGCAGCCATAAATTCCACTGCTCTTATTTCAGAATTAGAAGCTCAGTTTACTTGCAGGAGCATTCTGGATGCTTCATCATACCAAGCAGAAAAATCAAATTCATTGTATTTCTGACTATAGAAAATACTGTGCCTAGACACTGCATCATAGAAAATAAAACAGGACAAAAGAAAGAGTTTATCTAAAACATGTAATCATTCTAGCAATTAATTTCACATTTAATTTTCTTTCCTCAAGTGTAGCTCAGGATCACTCTAAAGGGAAGGAAATATACTCATTAGAACTTACTATGCCATTTCAATTTGTCATGCTTTTTTAGCTTAGAGCTGCCCCAAGCTGAGAGTACTTATTTTTTGTTTAGATCATCTAGGCTGTAGAAGCTTGAAGAAATACCACTGTGTTGCCAGAGAATGTGGGATTTGAGATATCTGCAAGCAGATTTTTCCTTAGCAGTCAGTTCCCCAAAAGCTCTCCTCAGAGTCCTTTTTCTGCTTCTATTGCTACTTTCTTCTCCAGCGAAATGCTCTTTTCTTTAAGTAGTAATTGCATCAATTATCCTAACTGTGTAAGTATAATACACAGCACAGAGTCTGCAATGTGATGTGCACTAAAATTCATCCATCTCACTTTTCTCTCATTTGTCTCTCCCATTTGTTCCACTCATGCAGACATCAGTATTGCCAGCGCTTGCCTCTTTGCTTTGATTAACTTTCCCTCTGTATTTTGTAATGTAAGGAAGAACAGATTTGGGCATTTTCTCCCAGCATGCCCCAAATATGGAAACTGAAAGCATTCCAAAAGCAGTTGACCTCAGTAAAATAATTTGGTGTTGGCTATAATAATCTTGAGTTGAAATACAAGGACTGCAGGGGTTGTTTGTTTGTTTTAAAAGATCCATAGTGTCATGTTTTTCAGTGATCAATTGCCTGTATTATTCTGTTCTGTACTTATTATTTTATGGAAATTTCCTTATCCTGGCTGTTCCTAGTGATTCTCCCCCCCTCCTCATGGTCAGCTGGCTCCATGCAATGAAATTCTACCCCAATTCTTCACTGTTTTCCTATGCAACCTGGAACACAAATGATGTTTCTTTTCCAAAGACTGAAAAACCTGGAAATATTTGTAGCCCCTGTTACCTGTAATGAATACCACTTGTCAACTGTTTGGTGAAAAGAGAAGGAGGGGATGATGGACTGAAGGCCACCTGCCAAAATTAAGTGACAGTGGTGAGCATGTCCATCTTTATCCCATTTCTCCATATCCATCTTTATCCCATTTCTATTTTTAAAAGAACCTTCTCTTGTAAAATAGGTTCTTGGCTAATTACATGTCAGTTCCTACTGGTGTGGCAAACCAACTCTAGTTTTTTTCCAGGATGACACATCTGCCCTTGACTCTTTTCAATCTGATTTCAGATTTGGATTTGGACAGAGGCAGTCTTGGTAGATCTGTTCAATAGATTTCACTGTGGGTATTGTGTAATCTCCCAGCAGTTTTCTACATGGTTGATCACTCACTGTTTCTGAACGATTTGGAGATTGGTGTAGGGATTTAGAGGGCCTCTTTTCCATCTGACTGTATTCAAAAGATATTTATAGGAGAAGATAAGTGTACACTGTGGAATTGGAATGACATCACCCATAGTTATTGAATTATGTGTAGTCAATATATTAATAGTTTTTAAATAAAACACCCAAATGCTATTGTTTCTGTCCTAAACCAGTGCTTAGCTGCTATGGTCAAATTGTTGAGGAAGTCCAAGCCCAAACTGAATCCAGATAGGGCTGAGGTTATACTGGCCAGTTAGCCAAGTGTTCTGGATAATGTTGTGTTTCCTACTTTGGATAAGATAGGTTTTTCGGTGGCAGAATTCGTGAAAAGTGTGGGTAGGGATGGGCATGAACTGACTCACAAACTAAAGTTTGTGAAAAATTCTGGCTGGCTCATGGTTTGCGAACTGAAGTTCATGGCAGGTCAACCAGCATGAACTTACCATGAACTTTCAAGTGGTTCATGGTGGTTTGTGGCAGTTTCTGAATGGATACATTTCCAGACAGACTGTCTCCACTCAATCAAAACATCCTTCATTGAATAACTTATTATTATTATTATTATTATTATTATTATTATTATTATTATTATATTGACCTAAGTGTATTATTTATGTTTGATTATTGAAGAAGGCCAGTTAAGCTGAAACTTGTCAGGTTGCATTAGGTTTCATTTGCGTACATTGTACAATTTTATCTTGTATTGAGGCTATAATTGGTGTTTTTAAATAATCCTTTACTTTACTTTATTTGATTTATATCCCGCCCTCCCCGTCGAGGCAGGCTCAGGGCGGCTCACAGCATAAAACCACAACAAACAATTAAAATCCATACAGTATTATAAAAATTTCACATTCAATAATTAAAAGTCAAAAAATGATTTGGTGCTAGCTTCTTTGATGTTATATAATTTCAATGGCAACAGTATTTCTTCAATTTCCCTACAGTACAGGTTCAGCATCAGTTAAAAGCCAACCGGAAGAGAGTGGTCTTGCAGGCCCTAAGGAACTGGGCAAGGTCCCGCAAGGCCCTCACTTCCTCTAGCATTTGGTTCCACCAGTAGGGGGCTGCTATCAAGAAGGCTCTCTAATGTTCTTTAGTTTGGCCTCCCTTGGCCCAGGGATTGCTAATAGATTTTGAAATCCAGATCTAAGTACTCTCTGGGGAATGTGTGGGGACAGACGGTCCCTAAGGTAGGCAGGTCCTAGGCCATATAGGGCTAATCAGTTATATAAATAAAAGCCCAACCGTGGTGGCAATTCTGAGGATTTTCATTGGTTAGATGTGGCTTGCACAGGATTGGCTCACACTGTCTCTGCTGTACATTGGCTGATTCTGCTCTCCCCCGCCCGCCGCCAGCCCCATCAGGCAAGAACCCCAGCAGAAAGCCACTGACATTTGACGGAGACAGTTCTCTGCTGACAGAGAGCTTACTTAGCAGGACTGCTTCTCTTCAGGGCCTGTTGTAGGAAGCCCAGGACAGTCCGTCTGAGAGCAGGCAAGGAGGTGTGAGGGTGTAAAAAGGGAAATATTTGTGGAGCCTGGCCCCTCAGCCCTGCCCCCCCCCCAGCTACGGGCCTGTGTTCATAAGAAAACAGTAGAGTTCCTTCTCTTCAACTGAGGCAAAAGGAATGTTCATTCACAGCAGGGAGGGGCCCTTTCCAGCTGCCAATACTCTTCACTCTTTCTATTCCAATTAGGCTACAGTGGGCTCATATGACAGAATGGGAGGGAGAGGCCTTTCCTCTTGGAGAACCACTGTTGCCAATCTCCAGGTGAAGGCTGTATAAGCTGATTGGGTGATTTCAAACCGACCTAAACTCCCTCACAGGGTTGTTGTTGTTCAAATGAAAGGGGGGAGGGGAGAGGAGAAGAGAAGAGAATGATGTAAACTGATGTAATGGCTAAGGACTGCTCCCTATTAAACAGTCTGTCAGAGAGAGACTGTTGATCTGAAAGGTATCCCTACAGACCTCTGAGGGAGGCCTTTCCTCCTGGGGAACCACTGTTGCTAATCTCCAGGTAAGGACTGTAGAAGCTGACTGGGTGATTTCAAACCAGCCTAACCTGCCTCACAGGGTTGTTGTTGTTCAGATAAAAGGGGGGGAGGAGAGGGAAATGGTGTAAGCTGATGTAATGGCTGACGACTCCTCCCTATTAAACAGTTTGTTAGAGATAGCCTGTTGGTCTGAAAGGTCTCACTACAGGCCTCTGAGTCAGAACTCACTGGGCCCAATGCTATCGCTGCCAGTTCCAGGTTGGTGAGAACTTCCTGGAGATTCTGTAATGGACTTTAAGGAGGGCATCGGAGTTAGGGCTTCAGAGTGGGGTCTGCCGGACCCAGGTCCATGCTGTGGAAACTGACTGACTGATTTCAGACCAATCACAGATTTCCAGCCTAACCTGCCTCACAGATTACATGGGGGGAGAGAATGATGTAAACTGCTTCGGTTCCCCCTCCCCCCCTCACTGTGAAGAAAGACTAATTTTCCTATATGCAGGCTGCAGGGAGGGCACAGGTGATGGAAAGCTGAAGTCAGAGGGGCAGATAAAAGGAAGGAGATAGGATTGCCAACTCCAGGTTAGGAAATTCCTGGAGATTTAAGGGGCTGGGCCTGGAGAGGGCAGGGTTTGAGGAGGGGTGAGACCTCAGAGAGGCACAATGCCATAGACTCCAAACCAACAATTTTCTCCTGGTAACCACTGTTGCCAATCTCCAGGTGAGGGCTGGAGAGCACTCAGAATTACAACTACTCTCCAGATGGCAGAGATCAGCTTCCCTTGATGTGTTTGTGTGTGTGGGGGGGAGTGAATGCTTTCACTTGAATGGGTGGGAAGACAGCAAGGGTGGCAGACACTCACTCAGAGGCCTTCAGTGGTATCTTTCCATGTTGATGGAAAATTCCTGGAGATTCTGTGGTAGACTTTGAGGAAGGCATAGGAGTTAGGGCTTCAGACTGGGGTCTGCCAGATCCAGGTCCTTGCTGTGGAAGCTGATTGACTGATTTCAGACCAGTCACAAACTTCCAGCCTAACCTGCCTCACAGGGTTGTTGCTCAGATCAAAGGGGGCAGAAGAGAATTATGTAAGCTAATTTGGTTCCCCACTCCCCACTGTGGAGAAAGACAACCTATGTAGAAGCTGCAGGGAGGGGAAAGGAGATGGAAAGCTGAAGTCAGAGGGGCAGATAAACGGAAGGCGATAGGTTGCCAACTCCAGGTTAGGGAATTCATGGATATTTAAGGGGTGGGGTTTGAGGAGGAGTGGAACCTCAGACAGGTACAATGCCATTTCCTCCTAGGGAACCACTGGAGATCGCTCAGATTTACAGATGCTCTCTAAATAGCAAAGATAAGCTCCCCTTAAGGTGGTGGGAAGTTAATAATTTCACTTAAGTGGATGGGAAGACAGCAAGGGTGGCAGGCACTTGCCCAGAGCCTCCTTCTAGAGCCCATTGCATTTTTTTTCCACAATGGGCCTTACTCCTAGCCTTGTAATAAATACATTTTTAAAATAATTTTGCATTATTTAAATATGTTTCACATTTATTGTTTTTAGTAATTGGCCCTCAGATATGCATCCATTAAACCTTCTAGGTTCTTAATTCAGTTATTTGGGTTAAGCTTTTTGCTCTCCTTCTTTCATTCCTTTCTGACTAATAAAGTTGTAGCCATTTTATTCCAAAAGGCAGAGAGTGATTGTGTTTATTTGGGTTGCCACAGTTTATTTGGGTTGCCCGTTTGACTACCCCCTTCCATTGCATTGCTGCAATTCTCAACATGTGATTTCTTTTTTGTACAATGTGTTTGACTAATGGTGAAATTTTACCTAGAAGTGGGCTGTGGCCAGAGATCTATTTGTTTGGGAATGAGGGGGCCTTGGAGCATTGTGGGCACACCTCACTGTGTTCCTGGCCTTGCCAAGGGTCTCTGCCAAGCTGCTGTGGGCAGGACTGGCCCTAGGGCGCATGGCGTCCCAGGCAGACTTGCTGATAGCCATGCCCCCTACTGATCAGCTTATTGGTGGGTAAAACACTGCTGCTGCTGCCCTCTCTCTCCCCTTCCCTTTTTTTCTGTGGTGCCACACTCTGCCATCCCCCTGCATGCTCAGAGAAGCATGGCTAGAATTTGTCCTACCCTTAGACTTAACCCGGACCTCTCAGTGCTCTCACTTCTGGTGAAAGTGAGGGAGGGGAACTCTGAGAGGCCTGGGCCAAGTCTAAGAGTAGGGCCAATTCTAGCTGCACTTCTCTGAGCACCTGGTGGGGCGGTGAGTAAACTAGGCATTTGCCTTGGGTATGGGGAGGAGGGAAGAGCCCAATTCGGAGCCCCTCTTTGGTGCCCTAGGCAGTTGCCTAGTTTGCTTAGTAGGCAAGTTGGCCCTGTCTGTGGGCATACTTTGGGGAGCCCCTGTTGAAACAATGGAGATGTCTGCCTTTATGCCCTTCAAAACATGCCATTGGAGACTTGGGGGTGGCACTGCCTGCTCCACATGTGCTTTCCTTTGCTACTTAAAACACTCTAGTTGATGGGTGTACTCTGGACCTGAGTGTTTTAGCCTGGGGGTGGGGCTGTGAGAATTGTAAGCATCCTTCTATTTCTTGTGCTGTGTGGCTAGGGTGTCTGCAAAGCTGCCACAGAGTTACTCTGGGGACTACCTACTGAAGCTCTGGGGTTGTCTGCCTTTCTGTCCTTCAGAACTTGTCTTAGGAGACTGGGGGTGTGTGCAAGTGTAGAAGGGGGGAATGCTTGCCTTGTTTCCAGTGTCTGGCCGGGGGTGGGAGGGTCCACCCAAGTGAAGTTTCCCAATATGTGTGGTGTCACTTGCTGGTTCCTGAGCTGTTCCATAGATTCCTGTAACTGCAGCTGTCTTTTCCAGAGAGAACACCGGGGAGACCTATTTTTTGGAGGGCACATAACTGGGACCCGAGAAATGTAATCTGTCCCAACAAGAACAGGTAGAGGAGCAGGTGGCGCTGTATGTTTGGTGTCTGTAGCTTGCTGGGGGTTCATTCTATACACCTTTGAACCTGATATTTTCCTCAAAAGCACTTTCCTGGGACATCTTCTTTGGGAGGGGGGGTGTCATCACTTGGACCCCTTAAATCCAATCTGCACATAGCATGGAGGGTGTGTAGAGGAAAGTTTGATTTCTCTAGCTTGCACATGGTGCATTCTATATGCTCCTGGATCTGTAATTTCCTTCTTGGGGGGGGGGCCTGTAACATGGGCTCCATAAATTCAATCATCAGCAAATCATCAGCAAGGGTGGTTCCTAAGGGGTGCTGGCCCCTGAGTGGCTCCTCAATGCCTTCTGTTGTCCCAGCATCTTTGGCTGCATGCATTGATTTGGTTTTTGAGGGCATTTTGCAGACATTGGTCCTCCTTAATGAGCATTTTAGTCAGCTTGGCACCCAGTCAGCATCTTCTCTATCCTAGTCGGGAACTGAGCCTGTTAGGCCTTCTGGCTCTTGCCATTCTTTTAAAGAATGAGATCTTGTTTTCAGAAGAGGGACATTTAGGTCAAAAATCAATGGTGGCTGGTTTCTCTTCAAAAGTAGCTATGTTTCCAACTTCATTGCACAGACTAGCCCTGCCCACTCAAGATCCCCTCTGCCTCAAGTTGGATCCCCCCACCCCAATCACTACAACCCTTTCCATGATTGGTGGTGGTGGAAAGTACTGTCAAGTCACAGTTGACCAACTGTGAGCTTTTCAAGACATGAGATGTTCAGAGGTAGTTTGCCATTGCCTTAGAGCTGGGGCCAACCCTGCTTAGCTGCCAAGATCTGACAAGAATGGACTAGCCAGAGCTATCTAGATCAAAATACGATAGGTAAGGATATTTAAGTGTAGAGAGAGGTGTTATATAAGGGAGCTTTTATTTAAGCTAGGTGGTCAATGAAATTAGGTGATTCTTGAGGAAGGACAATAACAAATTCAATTTCATAAAATAGTAACCTCTTAGTACCTGTCTTTTATGTCTGATGCTGACATTCATGAATATACTTAGATCATTTGGCTTGGCAAGAGAATTATGAAATTTCTGATAACTATCAGGAAATTATGGATTTGCTATTCATTTCTTTTAAGTGCCTTCTTATTAGAAAGTCTGGCAAAAGCCCTGCTACTTCCTTCTTTAGGGAGTCTGGAAAGGTGATGTGGGCAACAAAATGCCAGAGTCGAAGTCTGTAAAGTCATGTGACTCTTTGACTATGATGATATTTGTTTGCTTATTTATTTGCAGATAGGGTCTGGGACATTTATGTGAAAACCCACAACCATCATGATCAGAATGTCCTGTATTCTAGTATTACTTTATTTAGATGGGAATGTGGATGAAAATTGCATACTTAATACAGACTGCCATTATGTAGTTAATTATGCACAAAATAAACCTGTACAATTGCAAATAGCACCTAATAATGGATAACCTGAGATTTATAGCATGCTTGTTCGGTCTAAAAAGGGCTCAGCTCATGAATTGGAAATGACTGGAACATTACCTAAATGATCCAGAATGAAAGATTTAACACACTGCTCTCCCCTTATAGCTGCTTACTTTCTGTCAGCAGATTTTTCATTTTGCTTTAATTTATTGAGCTTAAACAGTGCACAAACAAATTTGGGCCTGTTTAAGAGCATATGGCCTGTGCTTATGAACACTGGCTCACCATGTTGCCCCCAATTATATGTGAAAGTAATAATTTCTGAAGTTATATCAGGTCACCATGATAGCTGGGCTGCTGCTACTTTAATTTGCCAGTTGCCTAGCTGCAGCAAAAACAGCATTCACATCCTGAGGTGAAAGGGGGCATGCGCACACACACACACTTATATGTTTAAAAGTGTGTGCACACATTTCATTCTCTCTGTAGAAAATCCTGCTTTAGCATCCTCCTCTACACATTCTTTTTAGATTAGGAGTCAGTTGCCAAAGGCCCATGAACAAGTCTCACCCTCTCAGGGTGTCACCTCTTTTAAGACTTATTAGCCTCATAGGGACTAACTCAGTGTAAGAAGGCACATTTTGCTCAAGTATGAAACCCTCCAGTTAGGTTCCATTGCTAACTATATGTTTAATAGAGACAGTAGGAAGAAAATAGTTTAAATGCAATCATATCATGGAGGTGTTATAAACACACAGCACTGCATAACAAGAAAAAAAGAAACATTAAAAATAAAATGCTATAGTTCTTTTGTAGTATATTTTTCCTAGCTGGGACACAACTTTTCCAGTCTTTGAAAACAATAAAATATATTTATTTGTTAAGTGGTTTTACCATGCTTCCCCCCCTCCTCAGATGAAGACTCAAAGCAACTTGTGTGTGCACAGTGCCATCAAGTGACAGCCGATCCTATTTGGTTTTCAAGGCAAGAGATGTTCAGAGGTAATTTGCCATTGCCTGCCTCTGTGTGACAACCCTATACTTCCTTCAGGGTCTCCCAACCAAGTACTAACCAAGTTTGACCCTGCTTAGCTTCCAAGATCAGGCTACCCTGGACCATCCCAATTACAAAATAAAAAAATACCATTTATATTAACAAATCAGAGTATTGTGTTCAGTTTTGGGCACCACATTTTAAGAACGATACAGACAAGCTGGAACGGGTCCAGAGGAAAGCAATTAAGATGGTGAGGGGTTTGGAGACCAAGTGCTATGAAGAAAGGTTGAAGGAGTTGGGCATGTTTAGCCTGGAGAGGAGGCAGCTGAGAGGTGAGATGATCACCATCTTCAAGTACCTGAAGAGCTGCCATATAGAGGATGGTGTGGGATTGTTTTCTGTGGCCCCAGAAGGTATGACTAGAATTCTGGTCACTGCACCTCAAAAAAGGATATTATAGCATTGGAAAAAGTCCAGAAAAGGGCACCTAGAATGATTAAAGGTTTGGAACACTTTCCCTATGAGAAAGGTTAAAACACTTGGGGCTCTTTAGCTTGGAGAAGCGCCAACTGCGGGATGACATGATAGATGTTTACAAGATTATGCATGGGATGGAGAAAGTAGAGAAAGAAGGCCTTTTCCCCCTTTCTCACAATACAAGAACTCGTGGGCATTCAATGAAATTGCTGAGCAGTCAGGTTGAAACAAATAAAAGGAAGTACTTCTTCACGCAAAGGGTGATTAATGTGGAATTCACCGCCACAGGAGGTGGGGGCGGCTACAAGCATAGCCAGCTTCAAGAGGGGATTGGATAAAAATATGGAGCAGAGGTCCATCAGTGGTTATTAGCCACAGAATGTGCATGTGCGTGTGTATACACACACACACACTGGCCACTGTGTAATACAGTGTTGGACTGGATGGGCCATTGTGTCCCAACGTGTGTGTGTGTGTTAATACTAGCCACTGTGTGATACAGAGTGTTGGACTGGATGGGCCATTAGCCTGATCAAACATGGCTTCTCTTATGTTCTAACCAATGGGTTGAAATTAAATCAAAAGAGTTTCTGGCTCAACATTAGGAAGAACTTCCTGACCGTTAGAGCGGTTCCTCAGTGGAACAGGCTTCCTCAGGAGGTGGTGGGCTCTCCTTCATTGGAGGTTTTTAAACAGAGGCTAGATGGCCATCTGACAGCAATAGCCATCTGACAGCTGTGAATTTAGGGGAAGGTATTTGTGAGTTTCCTGCATTGTACAGGGGGTTGGACTAGATGACCCTGGAGGTCCTTTTCAACTCTATGATTCTATGAAAACCCCCAAGCAATATAATATACTACATTTTGGACTAATCCTGTATGTTTTGGCCCTCCTCACAGTTCCATGGTAAACAAACCATAGGCAAAGAGCCGAGGGTCAAACCCAGGCTAAATACCTGAAACAAAGAAATAACAGAAGCTCAAGCCAGATCTCATTCTGCTGGCTAAAAAGATGTTCCAAGCCATTCTCCCCTGGGCATTAATATTAAATAAGAGGATGAGTTATAAGGGTTCCCATACAGTTATCTCCCAACTTTCTAGACTCAAGAACTACATTTAACCAAGGATGCATGAACATCTGCATTTTCAGCTCATCCTGTTCACTGGTCACAGACAGAAAGCCAATTTTTCCACCATTTGTTAATCTGTTTGTGGCTGTTTGACAGGTTTCTTTACTGTTTAGCTTCCTAACCATGCAGTACAGTGCAATCAGCTTTTTGTACATGAACATTCTCAGACAACCCAATTGAATTATATCCCCTTCCCCTCCAACCCCCCCTCCAACCCCCCTCCCCCCCTTTAAGAACATAACAAGAGCCCTGCTGGATAAAACCAGTGGTTGCTGGACAAAACCAGCAACCTGTCTCATATAGAAGCCATAGAGGCTAAGGGCTTCCCCAGATGTGGCCTCTTACCACTGGTATTCACAGGCTTACTGCCTCTTGAGTATGGAGGTTCCCTTTAGTATCCTTGGTTAGTAGCTACTGATGGACCTATTCTCCATTAATCTAATATCTAAAGTTATCAATGATCATGGTCATCCATTGGCAGCAAATCCCACAATTTAAATGCTCATTGAATAAAAGTTCTTCCACTCAGCAGGCAATTGTTTAACTAGACAATGAAGTATCTCACAGATTATATAAATCAGTCATAAATAAATGCTGTACTGTAATAAAATCCTGCCCTCCAGTGTTCATCTAAGTAGTCCTTTAGTGAAAATATTGGCTCCCCTTCATCTGCCTGGTCACCTCCAGGCTCGCACGTCAAGCAGTACAAGTTACTTTCTTGTGTGGAGCTTAAGAAGACATAGCTTCTGGATGCTTTCAGGACAGGCAAAAGAGATGCATTCCAGCCACCATCCCCAGCACAGCATTGGGACAAAGAGGGTATGAGAGGACAAGAGAAATTACATAAGGACACTGTGGCTGATACCAGATGGGCAATCTGGGACAGCTGGGTGGCAGCCGAAATTGGGATGGCTCAAAAAAAGCCGCCCGGAGTTTCCCAGATGCTTGCTGTGCTGCCCCTTCCAAGGCACTTGGTTCCCATCCATGAGTCAGCTGGCGCTTTCCAGATGTCACTGTCCGCGAAAGAGTGGCGTGTGGAAATATCCCGTGAGTGGTAAGCATCCGTATGTAGTTTTGCATGGGCACTCACATGTATCTCCCCTCGTAGCCATGCGCACACAGCGGGGGGGGGGCTCTTCCTTCCCAGGAATCCATGAGGTCCTGAAATTCCAGGGCCCAGGGTGCTTGATGCACATTACCGGAAACCATGGCGAGGGAGGCAGCTGGGCTCTTAGCCTGCATATTGGGATGCAAGGTGCTCGTCCAGGCAATCAGGGCATGGCTCGCTGCCGTTGACAGACAGGAAGCCCACAGGGCAGTTGTGACCCAGTGGTACTGGGCTCTCAGAAGAGCCAGAGCTAATCACTCGAGGGTCATGCGAGCCCGAGTCAGGGCAGCATTAGTCAGGGTTTGGGCAGAGCGGGGGGACACGGTGCTGGTGGATGTACCCTTCAGTGCAGTGGTGGGAGACCTTTGTGTGCTGAGTCTGGGAGGATGAGCAGTGGCTCCTACATTTCCATGTGGCCAGGGGGACATTCACATGGCTGGTGGAGACCTTGCAGCCATGGATCACGCACCAGCAAACTGTGATGAGGGCAGCTATCTCTCCAGAAAAGCGAGTGGGCATCACCATCTGGTTTCTCTCCACAACAGGGGGCTATGCAGAAGAAGTCAGCAGCCCGTTCAGCTTGGGACATTCCACCATGGCGGAAATTGTGGCAGAGGTGTGTTGGGCGATCGGCAATGTTCTGCTGACAGCTACAATAAATCTCCGCGCCGTTGGACAGGTGAGGGTCCACCCCCCAACTCCAGGCACCATGTGCAGTGGCATTGGCCTGTGATCTGCAACCCCAGGGCAAGGTGCCAGGGGGCACAGCCACCACTGTCCAGTGGTGGCAGGTATGAGGGGGTGGGATTAGGTCCCATGTTTTGCTTCTCTAATGTGTTGTCATTTGCATTTCCAGGTGATTGAGGGTTTCACAGCGCTGCAGTACCCCCACTGTGTGGCTGCCCTGGATGGATGCCATATCCCGGTGCAGGCCCCCCCTGGCTACGAGGGGAGATACAGGAACCAGAGAGGTTTCCACTCGATCATCCTACAAGCTGCGGCGGACCACGAGGGCCGATTCATTGATGTCAATGTGGGCCCCCACCACTGGCATGTTGTGAGCTACGAAACAGGATGCGTGCAGCAGGTGGTGTGTGGGGGGGCAGCCAGCAGTGGCTGAGGTGTGCCAAGGAGGATGCCACTCCCCAGGCAGCCCTGCCACCATGGGACCCCGAGGTTACAGCACGGCAGTGATGTCATGATATAGGGAAGCACACGAATGGGTGATGCAGCACTCCACATTGGCAGTTGCCTCCAGTCAGACCAGCGGTGGCTATCTGAGATTTTCCAAAGGATGAGTCTGCCTGGCTGGCAGGCAGAGATTCATCCCTCACAGAGCTTGAAAAAGATTGCCTTGACCAGTATTTTCACCGACTGCACTACAGCACTTCCACCGGGCCAGTGTGATCCATGCTTCTCCACATTGTGCCTCAAAATATCAAATCGATGGGGGGATGGCCCTAGTGAGCTGCTTATAATGTGCGGGGAGCAAAACCAGTGATGCAGAGGCTGCTATAGCTTGGGTGGAAAGTTAAATGAAGCAGGGCTGGGGGTTAATACAAGTGTGCTCTGTGTGCATTATGTTCTCCAAAAACGTGCCTCGGACTGACCGCGATGCATCCAACCTCCTCCACTACTGCTCTCATTTCCTAATTGCTCATGCCACTGTGTGCTCATGCCCGTCCGGACCAGACCGCAGTTAGGTGCGGAGCATTTCTGCCCTCGGAGTTCCCAAGCATTCTATTACAGTGCTGAACAAGCACCCAGCTGGGTTTCCTGTCCTCTCACACTGCTGTGTGTTGACTGACCCTTCCACCTGATCGGGGGTGCTCCAGAAGCATCCTGCCCTGGGATGCAATGTTTGTGTGCCCACATTTCCAATACATCATTCTGTACTGCAGCTCCCTCATGGCTGCTGTACCCTATTTCAGAGCCCTCTTATGCCCTAAATGTGCAAAGAGATGCCTGCGGGGCCTTCTTCATTAGTTCTGAAACATTGCTCCTGAGTGTCCGTGATGCATTCCCATGCTTTGTGTGACATTCGACACCGCGTTATGTCCTCTGCGGGCTGCTGCTGCTGCCTGTTCAGCCTTCCACCATGTCACTCAGGGCCGTCCATGTCACATGAGGGGGGCATGTCGACCAGAGGTGAAAGTGGCCGCCTGCGAGGAGACCGCACTGCTGGCGAGTCCATGGGGTAGGCTCTCCACACTGTGGAATAGCATGGCGGGGGTCACCTCTGGGATGGGGGGGGGAAGGTGGGCCCTCTCCAGACCCCCTGTCTCCTGCCCTGGCTGTGACTGTGCAGTGCCTTGAGTGGCAATGTGAGTGGCAGCACCCACCCTATTCATTCTGGGTTTATGAACCTCTACATGTTGTCCTGCCTAGTCAGCTGAATGCTGCGCTCTGTACATTTGCAGGAATGCCCTAGGGTGGACCACTTCCCTTTGTGCGTAGCATAGAGGGGTCCCTGACATATGGGTCCCACTCTGTCCCCACAGACCACTGTGTCCTGCACCTCCTGATGGGCCACCAGTGCCTACTGTTGTGCCTGAACCAGGATATGTGTGAGGTGCGGGTAGCTGTGGGTCTGTCGCCACACCCGGATTACGGAGACAGCGACCTGCCCTCTGGACCCACCAGCCAGAAGGAGTGAGAGAACTTGACCAGGCCTCGGTGACACCACCCTTCCTCTGACCAGCACGACAAGCACCATGCCGTCTGTGTCCAGGCCCATGTTTCCCCACCAGGTTTATTGTTGATACCCTATCACAGGCTTCCCTCCAAGGTTTCCTCTCCCCACATTCCCCAGCCAGTCAGTTCCACACCATCTCCCATGTTCACTCATTGCACCCAGTGTCCTGTTATTGGGGGAGGGGAAACCCACCCATGTGCACACCCCTTTGTAGTATGCAGAGCCAGAACCACATGTGCTTGTGGGTACTGGTGTGCGCTAAGGGGGGTGTAGGTCACTCTTCTCCCATGAGTGGCCTGCACACTTTGCTGGGCTGCTGCAGGGGCAGGTTCCAAGTTGACCCCACAGGGAGCATCGCGTGTCAGCTGCCTCACCATTGACCTGGCTCCTAGGTGGTCCCCCTGGCGGCCCTCCTTTCCTCTTCCTCCATGGTGGTTGCAGCGTCTATGGGCTGCACCCGGCTGAGCCCCTCTGCTATATTAGCCTGTACCCCCACTGCACGCATCACCGGAGGCACTGCAGCCCCCCCCCCCAAGAATGCAGCCAATACATCCAGGTGGTCCACTGTCCTTGTTAGGGCCTGCATGATGGTCTGTCTGCTGCCTCACTCCTCCTCCTGACCAAGTATCAGAGCCTCCAGGTATTTGACATGCTCATGGTGGTGGTCACCTTGCTCTAGGAGGTAGTCTCCCACCCTCTACAATGCTGATACATGGCATCAACGGGCTCTCCGGATGGCGTCCCTGGTGGCCGGCGACATCTCTCGAAGGGCAGTTCCTGGTGGCAAGTCTGCAGAGTGGTGCACTTGGTGTAAGAAGGTGGAAGGGCAGCCAAACATGCCCCTTCTCTGCCCTCCAGCCTCACTGAGGGTTGGCGCTCTGGATGACCCACTGCAGAGGGCTCCCCACCATCCAAGGTTGGTGCTGGTGCCCCGGCACCTATCTTTATGGAGACCAGATGACCACCGCTTGGGATGGGGATGGCTGCAGTCACTTACCATCCACCACCCTGGTGGGTGTCCTTGACATGCACCGGATGTTGGGGATTCTGATCCAAGGTACCTGTAGGGGGAGGTCAGGGGGGACCATGAGGGATTACAGAGTCACCTTCTTCTGCCGGCTCACCCTCCCCTTGCCACACTCCCTGGACCCACACTGTGGGGTCCCTGCAGGTGGCCTGCAAGCATGCTCCCACCCCCTCCCAGCTCTCATCACAATGGGGGAACCAGCACATATGTGTGGGCAGCATTCCAGAGCCACACCATGGGTCACCACCACCATCCCTGCAGGCCACTTGAGGGGCCCAGTATCACCCAGTATCCAGTGACCATGTCCAAGTGACACAATGTACGGCGCCCATGTCTGCAGGCCCCCTCATAGCCAGATTCACTCCCCTCGTGGTCTCACCTGGCTGCAGCTCAAACTTGACCATGGTCTCATCATCACCATCCTCATTGTGGGTTGCCTGCTCAGAGTCCCTGCCCCTCGCATGCTCAGCTGTATCTGTGGCTCAAAGAAGATGGTTATGAGGGGCACCAAACACCCTTCAAGGCATGGATTGGAGGCCCAGGCCAAGGGTGGCCTCCCCTTCTATATGGTTATAGGGAGCAGGTGACCATGAGCAGGGTTAGCATAGACCCTGACTCCACTTGGGCCCCCAAGAGGGACCCCTGCCCCTCTGCGGCCTCAGGCCTCACTGTGGCTTGCAATCCGGGTGCAGTGCAGAAGCAGGGGCTGAGTGGTGCCATCACACTCATGGGGGAGAACGCCTTTATGGTCGGTGCCCTCATTGCACACTGCTGGCTGTCGTGGAGCTGGGGCCCACCAGGGCCATGCCAGGCCAGTGAGTGCCACCATTTCAGCTAGCCAGCACTCTCCACACTAGGGGGTCAGCACTTGCTGCACCATTGGGCACCCTCTGCCAGAGCCAACACAGGCCACCAGGTTTGTCTGCTCTCCTGTACCACATGCCAACCACATGCTGACACAACCCCTCAGTGGAGCCGCTTTCTCCGTGCATTCCTCACCCTGAATAGCAGGCTCCAGTGGATTCTACTTCCAGTGCAAGCAGCGCCCAAAGTCCAGGGTGTAACTTGCCTTGCACCAGATTCAAAGGCTGGGTATCCTCAGTCTCCGACTGCAGGGCAAGGTGGAAACCACCTGCAGCACCCCAAGCCCCTGCTTGCACAGTGCTCTGTGATGATCTGGTTGTGGTGGCGCTCTGTGCGGGGTAGCTGTTGTAATGGTTGCATTCCTCTTCAGAATGGCATGCAGATCATTGAAGTACGGACAGGTCCTCCGGACATTGCTTGGTGTGCTATTGTATGCCAGGGTATCTTTGTATTCCATCCGGAGATTTTTTGTCTTCCGGCGGCATTCGGCAGGGGACCGGGCAAACCCCTTATCTGCCAGGTCCCTGGCAATCTCCTCAAATATCTCGAAGTTCCTATGGCTCTGGCATAGCCTGCCCTGGATCTCAGGGTGCCCCCAAGAAGCAATGAGAGCCAGAACCTCCTCCCTCCTCCAACCAGGCCCTCTGACTTCAGCCATTCTGACAGCGAGGGCAGCAGGTGCTCGCTCCATGGCCCTTTTAGCTGCTATGGGGGGCCTGGGAACAGCAAGAGTGGGCCAGAAATTGGGCAACTTCCACCAGGTGCATCCCGACTGCACTAGTGTGCATGAGCACACTAGCGCTTGCTGTCACCCATTTGCTTACGGGAAATGGGGTGGGATGGTCTCACCACGCCTTGCCGCTTCCAGACCCCCTCGAATGCTGCCACCATGTTTCCACACAGCAATGAGGCAACTCCTGGCCACATCAGACATTTGCTACCATTTCCTAAGTGATCGCATTTTGAGGTGAGAGAACCGGCCCACAGGACGGGGTGAGTGTGGGATGGGGACACCTGGCAGATGTTACCATCTGCAAGGATTTTTTGGGCCGACTTCAGAGGCATCTCTGAGTCAACCCAAAGTGCCGGTCTGTAAGCAGCCTGTTAGAAGCTGAGCAAGAGATTGCAACCAAAAGATGTGACAAGACACAGAGCTACTTGGCTAGTTCTCTGCATTATGCCAGGAGTCAAAAAGGTCAATTTACTCACCAGTGTCCTTGTTCTCTATTGATAAAAGCAATCTTTATCCAGTTCCAGTTTTGCACCTTTTCTCTAATCTGATTACTTTTCTATTAAGTTTATGCATTGATTATTTTAGCATTTTGTTTTTAGTGTGCAAATTGCTCCAGGTTTTTTATTTTTAAAAAACCTTTACTTTAGGAAACACTTTCTGTCTCCTGCTTTTATATTTCTCTTGTTCTTGTTCTGAATATAGGCTGCACACCTGAGAACATTTACAAAGATGTGCATCCCATTGAATTAAACTTCCATGAAATCAATGAGACTTACATCAGAGTAATATGCATAGCATCAGGCTGAATCTTGTTTTGAAGTTTATTCTGCTATTGCCTTCAGTTCCTTTAGTTTCATCAGATAAGAGGTGAAATGCTGTAAACATAATGAACAAAAAGTAATTTTGCTTGCAGTGGAAATATATGAGGGCATGATGCTCTTGAAAGACAGTCATCTATTTGAAGAGGTGTATGGCTCTGTTAGCTCCTTTAAAATGGACAGTGTAATCATTTTTTTTGTAATCATTTGTAATGGTTCTTGGGATTTTCAGCTGCGTCCTATTTTATATACTGAATCAGGAGGAAAGGGGAGGGGGGGAGAGAGGAGAGAGAACAAACAACATTCTACTTTTAAAACAGATGATAGAATGGTTCTTGTCTGATGTACCCTGACAGCCTTACAGAAAAATTATCTTATACACTACTAGTTTAATTGTTTAGTTTTCAGAAAAGTGTGAGATCTAAACTACTGAAGAAATTTTAGATTTATTCTAACCAGTTATGTCAAGTGGTTTGAACATACTACACAAGCTTTCTCACTGTATATCTGAGTGATTAACATAAATGAAACAATGCAGATTATGAGAAATTATTTAAATATCACTACCATGCGTTCAAACATCAATCATGCTTCTCCCTTCACCAAATACACTGCAGAGCCAAACACAGATAGGGTCATCTGGAGGGAGAAGTCTTTTATTTTAAAAATCTACTTGGACAAGCTGCCTCTCTGAACAAAAGTTTTTTTATCAGTGTTAAAAGGTTCTTTTCAAGTGTGTATAGCTACTTGCAGTTAGATGTTCCTTATGGAATGCAAAGCAATAAACCCAGTGCTGTATTACTGCAGTCTCAGCAAAAGCCACAGTTTCAAATGGCAAACTACACAGAGTCAGGGTTTGAAAACCATTTTGTTCAAAAATGGAGTCCTCAACTGATCCAATCTGGGGGCAAAAACTATACTGGACTAAAAAGTAGGGACATTCTCAGATCTGTATTTAAAGTAAAGGGCGGGGGGGGGGGAGGTCTAAGAACACAGCTTGTGCATTTTGTAAATTGTAAGAAGTCTTAGCTCGACGTCAATTGATTGATATTGCAGAATGGCTCTATGATAAAGCATCTCTGCAAAATGTGATCCATAAAGTCGACAGGCACATAAAAGAGAAGACTGGAGCCTTTACCTTAGGTGAACTGGACTTGCCACAACAATGAGGACTGTGATTATATGTTCCAAATGAAAGCTTCTATAAGAAATTTCTGTCAATAAATTTTGGAACTCTTCAGAAAGAATTGGACAGAAATTTGTGTTGTGGTACCCATTCCCTTTAAGAAGTTTTTGTACTGTGTATTATTGAGAAATAATAAGACTTTTGAATTTTGATTTATAAACTATTTATTGTTTGCATACACAGCTGTGATTGTCTTTGTCTGTTATATACTGTGTTGCCACTTTGCCTTGAGCATTGGTGCTTAGCTACTTGGTGCCTCCCCAGAGGATTCACGTTTATATATCCCCCACCCTTCCTGCTTCTGATCTCCCTGATTCTGGGGTTTGGGTGTGGAGTAAAGTCAGGGATCTGAGCCATACAGTCTCTCTGCTCCAGCTGAACTTAGCTAGTGGATGCCTCAGATGAGGGCTCATATTTATACCCACCCCTCCTGACAACTGCTTGTGAACACTGTAATGGTGAAAGCGGGTAAAAGGGGTGCTCAGCATGGGGAGAAGGAACCCTCCCCCTGACATATTAGAGGCCCCTATCACCTGTCATCAAACCCAGCCTGCCACCCTCCCTCTGGAGTCCCACCCCAGCATGTCATCACTAGGATCTTGGAGACTTCTTCCCCTGCTCTGTTCTTGGGGCTCTCCCAAGAGGAAACAGAGATTTTAGCAATGTCCAGATGCCAGCAGTTGCTGAAAGTCTTTGATGAGAACTCTGACAGCAGTAGTTCAGAGATCAATGGGGAAGCATAATCTCCTTCCAACTCCCTGCTGCCCCAAGCATATACCCCATCTGGTGTCTCCCAATCCAGCGCCAGAAAGTAGCTAGTCCTAGTCCCACCTGCTCTAATCATGGGGCCCCCTTTCTAGTGACTCCTGTGTGGTGGAGTGCCAGATGTGCATTCTTCCCAGTGACTCCTGTGTGGTGGAGTGTCAGATATGCCACAGCATGCTGGAGGGGCACAAACACCCAACACCTGTCTTCCTGCATCTGCAAAGGGTGCACCCCACTTTGTTGCCACCAAAGGAAGAAGTGTGGTGGGCAGTAGGAGGAAGAAAAGCCCACTCCCTCTCAGCAGAGACAAATGGAGGGGGAGCAGGAGACCCCACCATGAAAGGCTTCCTGCACTCTGAGTGCCAAGGTTGGGATCCCAAGGCAGGCCACCCTCTAAGAGGTCATGCTCCAAGGGATGCCAGCAGTGTCACCCAAAAGGGCAAAGCTCAGCATGACCTCTTAGAGGGTGGCCTGCCTTGGGATCCTAACCTTGGAGGTACTTTGGGGAGCCCCTGTTGAAACTCTGGGGATTTCTGCTTTTTCCATCTGCCCTCGAAATACTGGCTGTGTGTTTCAGCCTTGGAGGTGGGGGCTGTGACCATTATGGGCTGTGAGCATTTTGGTTTGGGTGTCAGTGGTGGACTTATTGCACCCTCTGGGGTTTGGATGTCAAGACTGATCTTGGAGTTTTCAGTCACCACATCTACATACATCTTTGCACTCTTTGGGGTTTGAGTGTCAGTGCTGGACTGGGGCTTTGAGCCATCATGTCAGCATACATTGTTGTACACTTTGGTTATTTGGCTGTCAGGGTTGGACTCAGAGCTATGTGCCATTACATCTACATATGTCAGAACACCATTTGGGGTTTGAGTTTCAGGAATGGATGCAAGGCTTTGAGCCATCATCTCTACATATGTCTCAGGACTTTGGGCCACCATGTCTACATATGTTATTGCATGCTTTTGGGTTTGAGTCTCAGGTGGTCTCAGGGCCCATTGCACTGATTCTGCTGGACTAGCAAAAATTCTTCCCATCTTCAGTTTCTGTTCCAGAGATTCTCAGGGAATTTGATTATGTTCTGCTGGGTTTCTATTGTCATTGCTTTTTTTTACCCCCCATTGGAAACAATGAAGGATGGGGGAGCCTGTCAAGTGCCTTGTCATGTTTAATGGGTTAACACTCATATTGCTATGCCTTTTTGCTTTTGCTTCTGCCCTGCTATCTGCTGTACCAAGTTACCAAGATCCTTTCCGCCAGCCTTAGGAGGTTACCAAGGGAACCCCAAGGTAAGACTGCTGATTAAGAGACACCTGCAAGAAGAGGAGACTGGAGAATGGAGGAGGGGTCAGAAATGCCAGCACTTTGCTTCCTGCTTTTGCTTGAAAATGTAACCATTAATATAATTCGATATATAGGGGACCCAAGGGTCAGCCCGCCAGTCTTTGCAAAACTCGTTTTGACTCAGATATGTCAGCGAATAATAAACTGCCATTCATGAAGTGAATTGTTTGTCTTTCCTGAACTGCTGTGGTCTTGACAGAGCTTTATTTTTTGGGGGGGTGGTGGTGGTGGTGGAGGTATAACTTGGATTTATATTAATTTATATGCAGAGTACACCATGCGGAATGCCAGCCTGGATGAAGCACAAACTGGAATTAAGATTTCCGGGAAAAACATCAACAACCTCAGATATGCAGATGACACCACTCTAATGGCAGAAAGTGAAGAGGACCTAAAGAACCTCTTGTTGAGGGTGAAAGAGGAGAGTACAAAAGTAGGCTTGAAACTCAAAATCAAAAAAACTAAGATCATGACATCCGGTCCCATCATTCCTTGGCAAATAGAAGGGGAAGACATGGAAGTAGTGACAGACTTCGCATTTCTGGGATCCAAGATCACTGCAGATGGTGACTGTAGCCATTAAATTAAAAGAAGTTTGCTCCTTGGGAAGACAGCTATGGTGTACCTAGGCAGTATAATAAAAAGTAGAGACATCACCCTGCCACCCTACCATATTGTCAAAGCGATGGTATTCCCAGTAGTAATGTATGGCTGTGAGAGTTGGACCACAAGGAAGGCCAAGCACAGAAGAATAGATGCTTTTGAGCTGTGGTGCTGGAGAAGACTCTTGAAAGTCCCTTAGGTTGCAAGAAGATCAAGTCAGTCAGTCCTAAGGGAAATCAACCCTGACTGTTCCCTGGAAGGTCAGATGTTGAAGCTGAAGCTCAAATACTTTGGCCACCAAATGAGAAGGGAGCACTCACTGGAGAAGATCCTGATGCTGGGAAAGACAGAAGGCAAAAGAAGGGGATGGCAAAAGATGAGATGGCTGGACAGTATTACTGATGTAACTAACACAAATTTGAGCAGACTTCAGAGGATGGTGGAAGACAGGTGAGCCTGGCGTGACTTAGTCCATGGGGTCACAAAGAGTCAGAATTGGTTGTGCAACTGAACAACAACAAATAAATTGAATGCTGTAAATTCAGTCCTCATCAGACTTGGAAGACAGGTAGAGAAAAGTCAGCTAGAGTCTAGATCCACTGTGAGTTAGGTGTCTCTAGCATGCTGGTGGGGTGTCTACCACATCACAGACTTCGCATTCGTGGGTTCAATTCATATGAAGAGTTTTTCATTGACAATGGTCAGTGGTTCAGTTTATGTGTCTGCCATGAACCAACTGAACTGAACCTCATTTTCCTGGTTCAATTCAATCCCTGGTTCAATTCAATTCCAAAACCAGGGAACAGATTGCCCAGCTAAGGTAGATAAGGAAATCTACAGGAGCCAGTCAGTAGATGATTGAGCAGGAACACTTGGACCAGGGAAATGGATGAGGCTAGGCCAGACCCAATTGTAGGATGAATGAGGGGGTGGATGACTGGGTCTTCAAGGGCAGAGGAGGCAAGAGTAAGGCCAGAGAGGAAAATAAAAGGTAGGCTTTACAAACAGGCCATGGAAGAAGGAAGCAGCACAATGTCAGAGAGGGAGGACAAAATAAGGGACCTGTAGGGCTCATCCACAGTGCTCTACAGTTCTGAGGCCTAAAGCATAATAGCAGAGGGGTGAGTGTAAATGACCTTGCGGAAAGGGGCATTCACACAATTAGATGGTGAGATGTTATGTTTAGTACTAGGAGTGTTAACCAGAACTACCTCAGGACTGGGACCTCTTGATTTTATTACTGTCCTTGACATCAGATATTTCTGTAGCTTTGTACCTGATTGAAAAATTATGTACTCTGTGTTTGGAAGGTAATCTAGAAACTTTAGTTTCTGAAAAATGTAGTAGTTCATCTCTTCATGAATGTGGAACTTTGTACAAACATTGCACCAATTTTACAATTGTTACACTGGCTGATTGTTTATTTTTTTAAAGCATTTTAAGGGCTGGTCTTTAACTTTCATGACCTGGGACCCACACATTCAAAGAACTACCTGGCCAATTTTGATCACCTGCTTTTCCTGGTACCTTTGTTCTAGTGATGCCAGTGGTCCTAATAAGATCAATGATCTTTAGAGGAGTGCACCCATCCTTTGAAATAGTCTGCCAGAGTGGGTCAAAAGGGCACTTACTCTGACAAAGTTTTCTAAATCTCCAACAAACCTTCAAGAATTAAGTGTATTCTTGCAGATTTTTGGTGCTGCAGAGTTGCATTGTCAGGGTTCTCTTGTAGATCTGAGGTATTAGTAAGAGACATGCTGGCTTGACACGTTTGTTATTGGGTATGGTTGCATCTTTGAGCTTTTTTGCACCTTAGCACCTATTGTATTTGTTTATCTAATTGCACCATGATATCATTGTTTTATGTTATTTATTCAATCATAAGCACAGTAATATCTATCTAAGTCTATTGAAGTCAGTGGGTTTAGGAGAGTATCTCACCTTAGAGTGGTACTGTTAGTGCACACAAAAAGAGGAATAAAGTTCTCCTCCCAAAATAAATTAAATAAATATAAGGGCTTGAGTATAGGAGAGTGCACCAGGAATACTGATCTGTTGCAGGAACTGCTAATTGAACTGGAATAAAGCCATTCCAGATTTATATTTAGAATCCCATATGCTCCTTCACAATACTGGATATGCAATGCTGGTACAAGGTCATCCCCTACAAAAATATGTTGCTTATGGTGAATGGGAGTAACAGATAGAGCTGATAATGTTAACATATCTTCTTCACGATCTCTGTAAAATGGTAAAAGCCAAGGCAATTTCTGAAGCTTTGTGTTCAAGGTTATCTGACTAGTAAAATCAATTTCTTATCCCATTCTGCCTTAATTGTTCTCTAACAGATTAAGTAGAACACCTGGCAAGAACAGTTTTTCTACCTGCAGGAAAGTAGCATATGAAACTACTTATAATTTTGTACAAGTTGAAAGTCGTGGCCACTGATCTGTTAGCATGAACCCTTAGCAATAACATACTATCTCCTGCTAAAATCCTTCACAAAATTAATGAAATTGCAAATACATGAGAAAAATTCTGCTTTCACTTACTTTGATTTTAAGCATGGAGGATCTCAGCTGAAACCAAAATGAATTAATCCATGAATATACCTGAGAAAATGAGATAGAATTTGGCATCCTTTGAATACAAATGGCAAATCACCCATTTGCAAGCTAACTTTCTGGATAATGATTAAAAATCCCTTATTTAGAATGTATGCAGCATGTTAAGAAAGCAGAGAGCTTCAATACACTGATCAGGTAGCAAATTAAAGGGGGGGAAATAATAAAAAGAATACTTAGAAATTCTGCCTGGCCTGAGGCCCAGAAGAAAGTGGCTGTCAAATTTTATTTCAGCTTCTGTATGTATGAAACGTGTAGGAAAGTTAATTGACAAGAGGTGTACAAATACTGTAATTGGTTGAGAGGCAAAATGAAAACAAAAGATCAAGCATTCAGTGATATTAATGCTTCTGCCAAGCTTGGTTTCTGAATGTAATATTTATACATTATTTCAGTGCACCAAGTCATATTTCCAAGGCAGTTCACAGGAGTTAGCAAGTAATCAGATTTGTTCATAAGAATCCTGAAAACATGCTTTGCACTATTACTTCATCAAACACATTTGATGATGACACTAAATCACCATAGAGTTTACATGGTCTGTTGAATAAATATGAACACTGAGATTTTTGAAACACCATCTATGGGCTTAGATGCAAGGCTATAGGTGCCATGATTGGGTGAATTATCTCATGAAGAAGGCAGGGCAGGAGATTTTTGTTGGCAAAGAGATTTTCCATTGTCCTTGGAACTCAATTATTTCATTGTTAATTATGTATTTTGTAGCTGTTTTACAAAAGAACCTTAAGGAATTATAAATGTGGAAGAGCAGATAGTATATTTGACTTGCTGTATAATCCTGTGCAAAGTTACTCTAGTCTGTATTATCCTAAGTAGTTGTGAGAGTCCCTTGAGATTGTTGAAGGAATTAGTAAGGAGACCCAGACAATGCAAGAGGGGGTGAACAAGCAGGATCTCCACCTATGTTTACATGGGGCTATATTTACCTAGTCCAGACCAGAGATTCAAGGAGAAAGGTGAGCAAAAAACCCCTAGTATTCTACTCAGTTTATGTTGGAGATGTAAATTTAGTGGATGTTTAAACACAGAGACAGAGAGAGAGAGAGAGAGAGAGAGAGAGAGAGAGATAGGTGGACCTTGAGGTCAAGACACAAGAGAGACCAATGGGCCATGATGTGGTTGTTCCTAGAACAATGTTGTGATGGTGTTAGTGAAACAATGGCTGCTTACAGACTGGTACTTTGGGCTGTCCCATACTCACCCCATCCTCCAGGCCCCAAAAGCTACCACTTTGGATTTCTGAGCCAACAGCCAGTCGCCCGGACCACATCTGGAAGTAAAAAGGTGGAAGTGAGGCAGCCTGGCATATGAAACCGCCAAGCTGCCCGAAGCCACTTCTGCCTCCTCGCCCCTCCAAAAACCTGCCTGGAGCGCTGAATTGCATGAGTGCCTAACATATGGGAGGGGAAGAGCACAGCCCCCCCACTTCAGGCTGAAGTGGATAAATTGCCCCCCCCCACATGGCTTGAGGGCTGCGGGAATCCTTCCCTGGCTCCCCAGACTTCACCTCCCTCCCATCCCTGCTGTTTCAGTGCCCGGGAAGGGGCAGTGAAGCAGCCAGAGCTTCCCAGGCATGTAAAGCTTCCCCTGCCAATAAGCTGATCAGCAGGGAAACTGGCTCTGGAGGCTGAGGGCTCCTAAGATAGCCCTCTGGTGTGATCATGATCAGCATGAGGTGAGAGAGGGCAGCAGCAGCGGGAACGATGAGCCACAGACAGAGCAACCGTGGCCACTGCTGCCGTTGCCTCCTCCCCCCTTCCATCCCACACAATCCAGGATTATGATCACACCAGAGGGCGGTCATAGGAGCCCCCAGCCTTCAGAGCCAGTTTTCCTGCCGATCAGCTAATCAGGCACCCTTCAGGCAGTTTTTCTGCTGATCAAGGGGGGGCTTTACATGCCCGGGATGCCGCGGCTGCTTCATCGCCCCTTCCAAGGCATTGAAATGGCAGGGATGGGAGGGAGGTGGAGACTGGGGAGCACAGCCCTCAGTCAGCTGCAGGAGGGGAGTTGGGCAGGGGGGGAACTTGAGTGCTCCCTCAAACATCCCAAGGCCCCCTGACTCCCTAAATCCTGCCTATCACCCTGCCACCTTTTTAGACACCCCCCCCATTTGATTGCGCCAAGCTGCCTTGGGGACGGGATGGGGTTGCCTCCCACTGGAGTGTATGGAGGCTTCGGGATGGTTCTTTTTGAGCCATCCTGATTTGGGACACATCCCAGCCACCCCAAAATGCCCATCTGTTAGCAGCCAATGTGTCTGAGCAAGGAAGCAGCATAGCTTTTTCAGGAGTTATGTAATGTAATCTTAATGCAAAAATGTCTACTGTGTGTGGTGACCACTAATAGCCAGGACAAAAAAAAAACTATTACAAAGAAGTGTTACAGGATTAAAATGGTTTTGACTATAGACTCATATAGGATAACCCAGGTAAGGGAAAGACAGGCAAGATGGGGGAATGGGTTAGTTGTACTACCTTTTTTTGATAAATCAGTCTTTGACACAGATGAATTTAAGAGATGGAAGAGAACTTCCAAAAACCAGACTTTTGTACCTTTAGAATTAGTTTTCCCAGAGAAGTCTCTTGGCAATATTTGATGGCATATATTTCATGTGACTATAGGTCATGTGACCTGCTTCGGCAGGGAGGGCGGGATATAAATAAAATAAAATGTTATTATTATTATTTTGATCTTATTTGTAGACCAGGGAAAAGTCTACAGTGAGTGACCCTGCAAGATGTAGAAAGAAGTTTGCCTGTCATCACCTTTTCCAAAGTACCAGATTGTGCTTTTAATCTTGAAAGATCTAGGTCAAATTACCTCATTAGCTGTGAAGCTTCTTAGTTGATTGTAGGTTAATCATTGCTTCTTATCTTAAAATACCTCACAAGGTTGTTGCGAGGATAAAGAGAAGGAGCCAAGTAATCTTTCCTTTGCTATTTGGAGGGCAGATGAGATATATATCTATATGTGTAATTCTCAATGTTGCCGCATCTGTGGATATTTAAATCTGGAGACTGGGGCCATGGACAAACAGGACAGTTATTTCTACAAACCTGAGAAAGCCTTAACTTTATTTAAATAGTTTTAAATAGTATTTAAATAGTTTAAATGTATTTAAATAGTTTATGAATATGTGTATTTGATGAGTTGGTATGTTTGTGGAAGAGCACCTCATTTCGTTGCTCTCTTTTGTTGAGAACAATGACAATAAATTTATCTATCTATCTATCTATCTATCTATCTATCTATCTATCTATCTATCTATCTATCTATCTATCTATCTATCTATCTATCTATCTATCTATCTATCTATCTATCTATCTATCTATCTTTGCAGGGTAGAAATCTAAAAACATACATGGGGTGCTAAAATGAGTGCATATAGCTTTAAGCTTTAAGAAACAGATACTCTTGGTGGCTGTTGCTAGACAACAACAGTATCCAAGTCTTGGTTTCTGTAAGCAAAAGGCAGGGTTTTTTTCAGGGATTTTTTGATCTTTGAGGGTAGTCTCATTGGAGCCATGCCCAGCAGCAACCAGCAAGTAACTTGAACTATGCAACTTGCATGACTTAACCAGGATTAGCTGCTGGCTACTGTGATGTAGTGGTCAAAGTGTCACGTGTAGAGTAGTAACCTGGGACTCTAACCCAGACCTGGGACTTTAACCCAGAAGAAACTGTCCCCCTGACAGTAAAATACTCACACGGTTGGGTCCAGCAAGGATCGTTTATTGATTACATGAATTGCAATTGCATGGAGAGTTGAGAGCAGAAAGATCCACCCAGCAACTCTAACTCTGTGTCGCAGCACAGCTTAATATATAGTCTATGCAAAAAATCCTAAAACCTGTGAGATCCTCCAATAAGAAGATCCCCTCCCATTCTAAACTAAACAACACCGCGCATGTCTAAGCTAGGAGTACATTTCCCCCCTCCCAAGTTTCCCCTTTATCTTATCTCTTCGCATACCGACCTAGGTAGTGACCTGGTACAAGACTCTTTGCACAGTTTTTCTGCAGCTTCTACAGCTTCAGCACATTCCTTTCCTCAGACTAGAGAGAAACAAAGGGGCCCTCTCTCTCAAAAGTTTCAGACTCTGATCTGGGACACCCAAGTTTGAATCACCACTCTGCCATGGAAGTTCAGTGGGTGACCTTAGACCAGTCACACAGCCTAACGTACACCACAGGTGGTTGTGAGGATAAAATGGAGGACAGGAGAATTACATAAGGTGTAAGCTGCTTTAGCTCCCCATTATGAACAAAGGTGGGGTATAAATAATAAGTAACTAACAAGTATAGATACAGGTGTGTGGCAGATAATACGTAGGTTGGTTGATGGTTGGGAAGAAGAGAAAGAATCAGGAAAAAATGAAGATATGGGAGGAAGGAAAGAGGAAATAGTGTGGGGGAGGGGGTACAGGGGCAAATGGAGGGGTTTTCCCTAAACTTAACTGGGCCCATCCTATTGGCCAGCACTACACAATTGGGCCATAGTTTTCCCAGGTAGAGGGGAGGGAAGGAGGAAAAGCTAAAGATAAGGAGAAGATAAACGGAAGTTGGCTGGTGAGTGGGAAGAAGAGAAGGAAGCAAGCAAAGTAGAGAAGTTTTGGGGGTGCTTAGGGAAGGGAAAGAGGAAATAGTGGGAAGGGAAAACGAAATGCCACTAGTGGTTAAAACAATTTTATTGGTAACATATGGTAGCAAATCTATATCTATATCTTACAACTTAAAAAAAAGAAAGATTTACCTACCCCATATCTTACTTTTCCCCCCACCCCTCCCCCTGTTACTTGACCGCCGCCATGCTTTTTACATTTCCAATACCTGTCCGGCATCTTTTTATTCATCTTTGCTAATTTTTTAGAAGTCGTATACCATCTATACATCATCTTAAAACAGTTTTCCCTAATACTTTGACATGTTGCGAGTTTCATAGAGTTCTTCCACAAATATTCCCAAGATTCCATCTTTATTTCTTTATTTACATTAATTGCCCATTTTATCATTTGAGATTTCACTACTTCATCCGCTGTAGACCATTGTAAAAGTAATTTGTATACTTTTAAAATTAATTTCTCATTGTCTCCAAGCAGAACTTTTCCCATTTCTGTTTGTTCTTTCCTTATTCCTTCAGTTTTGATATCATTCTCCACCAAGCTTTTTATTTGTTGCATTTGAAACCAATCATATTTATGACTCAATTCTTCAGCAGTTTTCAGTTCTATTTTCCCACTTTGTATTTTTAATAATTGATTATATGACAGCCACTTTTCTTCGCGTGTTTTAGCCATTATCTTTATCACTTCAGCTGGCACTATCCATAAAAGTCTTCTCTCATCACTATATTTCTTATATTTTATCCATGTATTTAGTAGGTTGCTTCTTATATAATGGTGAGAGAAAAGACCATCCAGCCTCTTTTTTCCATAATACAAATATGCGTGCCAGCCAAATTTATTTCCATGACCTTCCAACACTAAAAGTTTTTTGTTTAACAATGTTATCCATTCTTTCATCCATACTAAACAAACTGCTTCATGATACAATTTTAGATCTGGTACTTGGAATCTGCCTCTCTCTTTTGCATCTGACAGAATTTTCATTTTAATCCTTGGTTCTTCCCAGCCCACACAAATTCTGAAATTTTCCTATGCCATTTATCAAATTATTTGGCATTTTTCACAATAGGAATAGTTTGAAACAAATACATTATCCTTGGCAGAATATTCATTTTTATTGCAGCTATTCTGCCCAACAATGACAAATTAAGATTGTTCCATTTTAGCATATCTTCATCTATTTTATGCCATAACTTCTCATAATTATTTTTAAACAGATCAATGTTTTTCATTGTTATCTCCACCCCTAGGTACTTTACCTTGAAGGTGACTTCACAGCCCGTTAGTCTTTGTAATTCTTGTTGTCTATTCATCTGCATATTCTTACACAGAATTTTAGATTTTTCCCTATTTATAGAAAGTCCTGCCAACTCCCCATATTTGTGTATTTTTGTTAACAACAAAGGTGTAACTTGTATGGGGTTTAAACATTATATCATCAGCAAATGCTCTATATTTGTAAGTACATCCTTTTATTTGTAAGCCTTCTATATCTTTTTCTTCTTGAATCTGCATCAATAAAATTTCAAGAGTCATTATAAACAACAATGGTGAAAGCGGACAATCTTGTCTAGTACCTTTGCTAATTTTCATTTCTTCTGTGAGGTCTGCATTAACACACAGCCTTGCCCTTTGTTCAGAATATACTGCTTTTATCATTCTTATAAAACTTTCTCCCAGCTCCATCTTATCCATTACCGCAAACATAAAGTCCCAGCTTAAATTGTCAAATGCTTTCTCTGCATCTGCAAAGAATAATGCTACTTCTTTTTCTGGATGTCTTTCATAATATTCTACAATATTTACAACAGTCCTAATATTGTCTCTTATTTGTTTTTTGGGAAGAAATCCTGCTTGATCTTCCTTTATAAAGTTTATCAAATATTGTTTAAGTCGTTCTGCCAAGATTCTTATAAATATTGTATAGTCATTATTTAATAACGAAATTGGTCTATAATTTTTTACATTCGTGGCATCTCTATCTTCTTTAGGTATCAAGGAAATGACAGCTTCTTTCCATGTATTTGGTACATTCCTTTTTATTCTTATTATATTCATCAACTTCTGCAATTTTGGTATTAATTCGTCCTTAAAAGTTTTAAAATATTTAGCTGTATATCCATCTGGCCTGGGAGCTTTCCCATCTTTCATTGCATTGATTGCTACTTCAATTTCTATCTTTTCAATTGGATCGTTCAAAACTTTTCGCATATTTTCAGTTAGGGGCTCTATTTTTAACTTTTGTAAATATTCATCCATCTTCTCTTTCTTTACTTTAATAACTTTAAACTGTTTGGCATAGTACTTAAAAAATCTCTTTTTATTCCCTCTTGAGTAACCACTTTTCTTCCATCTATCACAATTCTATTAATAATTTTATTTTCTCTCTTTTTCTTCAATTGCCAAGCCAAATACTTTCCCATTTTATTTGCCCCTTCAAATGATTTCTGCTGAAGTCTTTTCAAATTCCATTCCACTTCTTTATTTAACAAATGTCTAAATTGAGTTTGTAATATTGAGATTTCTCTTAGAATTTGCTATCCCCCTGGTCTTTTTCTCAGCTTCCCTTCTTTTTCCTTTATTTCATTTTGGATGTCCAACAATTGTTTTTCTTTTTTTCTTTTGTCTTTATTATTCAAAGTAATCAACACCCCTTTCATTACTGCTTTATAAGCATCCCAGACCGTCTGAAAATCAATATCTTCTTTATCATTCACTTGGAAAAAAGCTTTAGTTTCCTTTTCTAGGAATGTCACTGTTTCTTTATTCTGTAGCAAATCTTCATTCAATCTTCATCTTCGCAATTTCTTGGACAGTTTTGTAATCCACATTCTTGGGTTATGGTCAGCCCCAATTTTAGGTAAAATCTCTATCTTCCTTGTTATAAGACTTAAGTCTTTAGTTCTCCACAGCATGTCAAATCTAGAAAAAGTTTTATGTCTTGCTGAAAAAAAAGTGTAATCCCGTATTTCTGGATTAAATTTCCTCCATATATCTTCTAAATTTTCTTGTTTAGCCAATTCAAAGAAAGACTTTGGCAATTTCCCTTCTTTCCGACTATTTTTTTCCCTCCAGATCTATCCAATGAGTTCTTAACTGTTCCATTAAAGTCTCCCATTAACAATACTTGGTCATAAATCAGCTCATCCAACTGTTGTGTAATGTCTTTAAGAAAGGCATCCTTTGCACCATGAGGCGCATACAGTCCCAATAACAACGTTTTTTCCCCATTTAATATTATCTCCACTGCTACAAATCTTCCATCCTTATCTTTAAATACTAATTTTGGCTCCAATTCTTGTTTAATATATAAAACCACTCCCCTTTTCTTCTGTTCAGCTAGTGAAAAAAACTCTGCTCCCAATTGTTTGTTCCATAAAAAATTATAATCCTTTTGTTTAATGTGTACTTCTTGCAAACGAATTATATTACAATTTTGTTTCTTAATCCAATGAAATGTTGCCCTTCTTTTTTGTGGTGAATTTAATCCATTAACATTCCAAGACAATAATTTGTAATCCATCATGGTGCAAATTCTTTATTTTCTTCAAAAAATCTATGCAACTCCTGAGCATTTGTAATTGTGACTCTTTCCCCCTGGAGTTCAAAGCTCAAACCTTCAGGTATTATCCATCTAAACCTCATGCCATTGTCTCTCAATTTTTCTGTCAACTTTTTGTATGTTCTCCTATCATTTATCACTTGCCTTGGCAGCTCCTTCATGATTCTCACTTTACTGCCTCCCACTATCAATGCCTTTTCAAAATTTTTGTTCACGATCCTTCCCACCATTTCCTTTGTCATATATTTTATAACAATATCTCTTGGTAAATTATTTTTCTTGGCAGAAAGTGAGTTCACTCTGTACATATAGTCATACATATTTTTAGTCTCATCAGGATCTTCTTCTAGGAATTTTGTTATTATATTTATTATATATCCTTTCAGATCACCATCCTCCACTTCAGGTACTCCTCTCAGATGTATCTGAGTTTCCATCAATTTGCAGTCATTAATTGTCACTTTTTCTTGAATTTTCAACAAGGTGGAATCATATACTTTCATTTTTCCTTCTACTTCCTGCACTTTCTTAGCTGTTTCCCCAGTTTCCTTTTTGAGATCTTCCATGTCTTTTTTAATCTCTGCAATAATTTCTTCTTTCAATTCATCTATCATTTTCCTGACCCCTCTCATCATTCTGGCTTCCATTGCATCCAATTGTTCCTGCATTTTTTCCATTGAAAGAGCCCTTGTTTGGGGCTGCTTGGCTTCAGACATTAAAAAAAAACCACCAAAAATTTTAATCTCACAAATCTCATATTTAGCTATAAGATTCAAGAGATTTGGGCTTACTTTTTATAATAAGCTTTATTTCATCTTCCTTGGAGCTTCCTAGGCCAAGATAAACTTTTAAACCCTTCCAAAACTTTTAAACCCTTCCAAAAATAACAAAATTTTTGACCTCACCAATTTTCAATTTGACTATCAGGTTAAATAGATTAGGACTTGCCCTTTATGGCAAGCCCAATTCCGCCGTCCTCTGAGCCCCCAAAGTCCAGATATTTATTTTTAAAGTCTTTAAATTTTCCAAAATGGCGGCCACGACTTTTTATTATTTCTTATTATTTCTTTTTCCTTTTAAAAAATTCTGAGGAGCCCACAAATAATATGACCAATAGTACTTATATTCTTACCCTCTTTTCATTTGATTCCAACAATTTTTAATATCCCAAATTCTTTTAAAAACAATGTTTTTAATTTAGCCTCCCAGCAATGGCTGCCAATGTTTCTCAATGGTATATATTCCTAGAGTAGGTTTTCTTTTTACTGCTTCCTGTTTTTGTTGCCACCAACTCACAAGGAGATCTCACGATACTTGCCATCCTTCCTGTCTTGCTCAGATGTGCTGCAGGTCTGTTCCAGTGTGACGATGTTGCTTTTACTTCCAAACCGCAAGTAGACAAAACAATAAATTCCTTCTCACTTTTGAGCAGTTTTAACACTGTCCTTTATATTTATAAAATCCAAATTTCGTCTCTTCCTTCCCTCTTCTTCCAAGCTTTTTATAATTTCTTTTCTCACCTTTTAATTTTGTCCCTTTAAGCTATAAATAGCTTCGGAATGAAAAAATAATCTTCTGTACCTTTTCTTCCAATTATCCAAGTTTCCACTGGTCTTTCAAAGCTTTAGATGTTTAGCAATGTCCAAGAAGGTTAAGATCCTGATGAGCTTATGTCAAATAAATGACTCTGGGCACTTCTGCAGATGATGACTATGCAACTTCCCCTGAGACCCCTCAAAGCCTCAAAGAAGTCCCCTCCGGGGCTCCCTTTAAGCCAAGGTAAATCTCCTCAAAGTTTTCCGTGCATGTCTTGGACTTTTCTCTAACTGAGAAAAGTAGGCAGTAGGCATTAATTTGCCTTCCACTACCCCGAACAGAAGTTCCAGCCTGCTCCTGTTATGAGAGACAGCTCAGCTCGGCATTTTTCTCCCCCGGAAGTCTGGAAAATGAAATGCTACTAGGAAGTGCTTTCAGCCCCCCATTTGTATGTAAATAATTATAATTCCTGAATATATCTTATCAATTGTTTTGTCTTTGTTATAAAATGTATTTCATATAATTTTGATGAAGGATAATTAATGATCCTTTAAAGCTAAAACAGAACAAATTACCCATGTCATAATATTAAACTTGAACTGAACAAACATCATTGACAAACCTAATTAATTCAGAAGATAAGTTATTTTGATTTGACAGTAATGTGGTCTTATGGCAGAGGAATCTAGAAAGGGTAGCTAATGGGCAATGGTAGTAGTGGATGGGGACACTGGAGGAGGACATGATGACTATCACAGACAAAGGCAGTGACACTTGAGCTGACCCTGGGTACTACTGTGCAGAAGAAGGCAACAGCAGACCACTTCTGATCATATACTTCAAAGACCCTATGAGGAGACCACCCAAAATGAAAGAAGATGAAGTGCTGGAAGACAGGATCCCCAGGTTGGATGTCACTGAGTCATCTCCTGGAGAACAGAGCACAAGTATTTTGTTAATGATGTAACTGGATTAAAACTGAAAGGATATTTAGGGGGGGGGGGAGTGGCTCTGACCAATATCCGGTCAGGAGCTTTTGCCTAACGCTCTCCCAGCTGTCTCCAAAGTTATATCTTTTTTCACCCCTTTAACTATATTTTTTGAACTTTTGAAAGATGCCTCCGAAAGGGGGGGAAAAAACCAAGCAGAAGGAAAAAAGCTTTCAGCCTTTAACTAACTTCTTGGAACAGCCGTCCACCTCCCACGCAAGGTTGGGGAGAGATGAGGAACCAGAAACTGAAGATAGCCCTCTCACTGTGAATTTATTGTCTCAAGCAATGTCTAAATTAAGACAAGAATTACGAGAGGACATAACTTCTATGCTTCAACCAATGTGTCAGCGTCTGGATGAATTAGAGAATTCTTGTAAACTGGCACAAGAATTCCAGACCGCACAAGAAGCCTTAAAAAAAGCTCAAGAGACGACTTCAGATGCATGGACAAGGGAACGAGTTTTAACAATGGCCTTTCGTAGCCGGGAGCTGTGCTTAAAATTTAGAGGTTTTAAATCGGATGTGGAAGCTGAAATGGGTTTATATATATTCATGGCAAATTGGCTTGCTGAAGTAACCCATCTGGAAGTCGAAATTCTCCCACTCATTCAGAAAGCATATCGTGTTGGCAAGGTATGTGAAGACAATTCGTCTTATACCAGAGATATTGTGGTGCAGTTCAAGGATTATAGAATGAGGCAAAGAGTCTTTGCAGAGGCTAGGGAAAGGGGAGGCTTCGACTACCAGGGGTTAAAGATTCAGGTCTTTCCGGATCTTCCTCCTGAATTTTTAAGAATCAGAAGAGACCTTAAGGACACAACTGCCAAATTACGGGACTTAAAAATTAAATATAAATGGCTACAATCAGGCAAACTATGTGTCCAAAAAGGCTCCACTTCATTTACAGCTTATGACGCAGCCTCGGGTGAGATACTACTCTCTAAATTAATTCCCTCCTCCCCTACATCAAGAGTTAATAAGAGAAAGGAATCCTCTCCACTTGTTCCTCCAAGGACAACCCGTGCGTGTACTGAGGAAGTTCATGTCAATCTGGAAGAAAATATGGACTCTATTTAAAAGACACTGAAGCAACAAGAAAAGGGAAAAGCTGAAGAAACTTATAATTTATATTTATTGTTTTTTCTTTCAGAATTAAAGGCTGGGTGGGGTCAGCTGGTGAGAGCACCTGGGTAACATCCCTCCTTGTTTAATTCAGCCCAGGTGAAGAAAGAAGGACTTTCTTTTTTTTTTCTTCTTGACCTTAATTTTAAGGTTTCTAGGGACTGAGATATATAGTTAGAATTTATTCTTTATGGATTTTTTTTGAGAGTAGAAGGAATAATCAAGATATAGAAGAAGAAGGAAAATAAGAAGTTATATTGAATGCTTGTGGTATTAAGTTTTAAAAAATCTGTTCGGGAAAGCAGCATTGTTAAGCTTAATTATTCCTCTGCTATAAAAAAATAGAAAATATAAATAGACACATATATATATTAAGTGGTGTGGAATGGTAACATATGAGATATTTTTAAGTTGCGTTGTTTTTGATTTGTTATTATGGTACACCTACCTGTTGGAACAGGTAGTAATTGTAATGAGTCTATAATAAAAAAATTGAGTATGAAAGGATATTTAGATGCTGATGTGAATGGACACAAAAGGGAAGTCCAAAGATGTTTGACACATATAATAGAAACATGGGATGTGGGAAGAGTGAATCAAGGTAAACTCAAAATTGTAAAATGAGAAATGGAATGTTTAAACATTGCCATCTTAGGAGAGAGTGAACTACACAGACTGGAAATGATCAATCTACATTCCGGTTCTGAAATATATATATTATATATATTGGATCATTGCATTAATTTCTCATGCCAGTAAAGTGATGCTCAAAATCTACAACAAAGACTGTTACCATATATGGAATAAGAAATGCCAGATGTCGAAGCTAGATTCAGAAAAGGAAGAAGTTCGATCCCGGCAGAAGCTGGTTTCAGGTAGTCGGCTCAGGTTGACTCAGCTTTCTATCCTTTTGAGGTCGGTAAAATGAGTACCCAGCTTGCTGGGGGGAAAGTGTAGATGACTGGGGAAGGCAATGGCAAACCATCCCATAAAAAGTCTGCCGTGAAAACATTGTGAAAGCAACATCACCCCAGAGTTGGAAACGACTGGTGCTTGCACCTTTACCTTTACTGGAACATATGAGACAAGAGAAAATCAGCTTATGTTCCATAGAATGCAACAAAATTTTTGACTGTGCAGATTATGAAAAGCTATTGTATATTTTAAAAGAAATGGGTGTACCACAACATCTGATTGTTTGGTGCACAACCTATACTCTGGACTATTAGAACAGAATATAGAGAAACAGAATGGTTTCCAATTAGCAAAGGTGTCAAATGTGGATGTATTTTATCCTTTATCTCTTCAGTCTGTATACAGAACATATCAGAATGGAAGATGGATTAGATTTAGATAAAGGTGGAATGAAAATTGGTGGAAGGAATATTAACAATTTGAGATGTGCAGATGACACCACATTACTGGCAGAAAATAGTGAAGACCTGAAATGACTACTGATGAAGGTTAGAAAAAGGAAGTGCTCAAGCAAGATTACAGCTAAACATCAAGTAGACAGAAGCAGTGATTACTGGGGAATTACACAATTTAAAGGTTTGATGATGAAGAAAATGAAATTGGTAAAGATGTTGAATCCATCAACCAACAGGGAGAGTGCACCCCAAAATCAGAAGGAGATTGAGAATTGGAAGGGCAGACACAAAGGAGTTAGAAAAGATTCTTAAATATAAGAATGTGTCACTGGCACTGCCAACTGATATCAAGATACTTCATGCCATAGTAATCACCATTACTATGTATGGATGTGAAAGTTGGTCAATGAAGAAAGCTGACCAGAAGAAAACAGATTCATTTGAAAAGTTGTATTAGAGGAGCATTTTATAGATACTGTGAACCAGGGGTCATTTTTTAGAAAAATAGGTAGTGGAGTTCATCCAGAGATTTTTATGCAGCTGCACCTACTAGTCAATGGACAAGGTGGAGAGGAGGAGGGGGAACTGTCAGAAAAGTTCAGGAGCTGTGCTCCTGTGAGCTCCTGCTGAATTCAAGGCCTGCTGTGAACCAACAAAAAGACAAAGAAGTAGGTTGTAAATCAAATCAAGCTTGAACTCTCTCTTATGCTTCCATCACATTATGAGAAGACAAGAGACACTAGAAAAGACAATAATGCTAGGAAAACTTGAAGGCAGCAGGAACAGAGGAAGTGGGAAGCCTCAACCAGAGATGTATTGACTCAACCAAGGAAGCCACAGCTTTCAGTTTGTAAGGTCTGAGCAAGACTGTTAACAATAGAATGCTTTGGAGATCATTAATTGGAGATCATAAATTGGAAGTGACTTGAAACTTGACACATACACACTCATAGATCCTAACTACATTTTCTGCTGATACAAAGCAAATCAAATAATAGAAGGAAGAGTTATAGTTGCCAGTTCCTCTGTCTCATTGCAGATCTCCACTGTTCTCACACTGTTCCCTGAAGCAGAATTTTAGAGGCAAGGCACTCTGCAATGGGAGGGAGTAGGTCAGAATATTTCTTCTGTGAATACTGCTGTACTCTTATAGATTATAATCAAAGCCATTATTTACTATTCATGCTAACAGCAAGCAACATTTCATCTAGACAGTACTGAATTTTAAAAATTGTCACAGAATGATATAGCTTCATTTGTGCTTCCAAGATCAGGTTGCAGAAACAGGGAAATGTTTCTATACTGATTTCCCCCCTATCACTTCTCAAATGAACAAGCAGCATAATTTCTCCTGTTCCAAGTAAAAAAAGAACATTTCTCTTTGATTTATGACACTAATATGATTAAATGTATGCATGTGTAAATATTGTTTACCTCTCTCAACCAGTAGATCTCACAAGATTATTCCTAAACTTCTAGCAACATAAAGTTAAACCTTTCTATCAAAAATGAAATGCCTTTGATATTATTCCCTTACCACCAGTAAGGTCCTATTAATAGATTTTCCCTAATACTCTATAACTGACACATCCAAAGCTATTTCTGGTCCAAAATAAATAACACTGAGCATAAATGGTAAAGGCTCATAGCTTAAAAAAAATGATTTCATCACAACATTGCAGCATATTGCTTTAGAAGACTCACTTTTTCCCCAGAAAAGAAGTATATCCCAAGTTGATATGCTGTGTTGTAGCACAAAACATCTAGTTGTGTCAATCACATCTAATGGAAGGTAATAAGATGTGACCGCTCTAATGTGATGAGTTGCAGTCTTGCACCGGGGGAACTTTAACCAAAAAAAATGTGATTTCTTGGAAACAGAGCTTAAATAAAAGCATTTTCAATCAAACCTCACATTCAGGCAATGGAGCAAAACAATGATTTGGCATTTTAGGAACAGCAGGTAAAAACATCCTGCCACATCCACAGCTGCATCCAATAAGCTCTAGCACAGTTCCGGCTGCTGAATTCAAGACAGAGTTGCTTGTAAGGAAAGAGCCTCAGAACCAAAAGCTGCCACCCCACTACATCCAGTCCATTATATCCAGGCCTCATTTTGGGCAGGAGCTCATAGAAGCAGAACTCTGGAACCTCTAAATTTTATTATGCTCTTTCTTTCTTACCCCACCCACATGGGCCCCATTGCTCAAACCCACTGTGAGAATTCTGCTGAACTCTGACAAACTTTCTAATATTTTCTCCCACCCAAAAAATGGGGAAATAGCCAAAACATATAAAGATGGAAATCTTTATCAGGTCACTATGGACACATAGGAGAAAATAATTTAACAAGTATGATGGGAGTAAGGTTTTCTTACGATGATTATACTTCAAGAATCATTTGGGGAGGGACGGTGGCTCAGTGGCAGAGCATCTGCTTGGGAAGCAGAAGGTCCCAGGTTCAATCCCCGGCATCTCCACTGAAAAAGGGTCCAGGCAAGTAGGTGTGAAAAACCTCAGCTTGAGACCCTGGAGAGCCGCTGCCAGTCTGAGTAGACAATAGGTTTCATTGTGCAAAATGTTTTCAGTGGTTCTCTTTCTTTGAGATGATTTGCATCTAGAGGTATAAAAAACACTTCCAGTTGGGGCAGAGAATCTCCTGTCCTAAACTACCCCTTTCCGCAACCTCTCAGAATATCAGTGGGAGAAAAATAAAATAAAACATTGGTGCTAGGCTGAAGGTGTGATGTCAGTTCTCAAAAAACCCTCTCTGGGAATCACTAGAAACCCTATGGTAATGCCATAGAGTGTTAAGTGATTTCTAGAGACAACTGACCACACTGTCACTGAAGCCACCCCCCCCCCCCATCCTCCACTGGTTGTCTGTTAACTGTATCATCATATTTGCCACCACCCACTCAGTTTGTCTTCTCCCTTTGGGTTTAGTTCCCAGAGCAAAAGGCTGAGGTGAACTGTGGTAGCTATACCTTCTTTTTATTTCCTTCACTGCTCTCTAGTTTGAAGAGATCTGGCAAGAAGGCAACAAATTTCAGGACCAGGGACTGGTAGTAGGCTTGAATGTGAGCATTGAAAGGTGTATGTCAGTGTTGAGTCCTGCCACTGACCATTTAAGAGAAGAAAACAAATACTTTGAGCTTATCAAGTGTTTAAAAATAAAGCAAAGGACTTTTGTAAGACAATGCTCCTTGTTCTAGGCCTGTAACAAGAAAAAAGAAGCAGGACGGTGGGGGGACTGTAATCTCCATCAAGTTCCCAAAATTTTAGCAAATGGAGATGCTTCATTGGACTATGCATAGTAAGTCAACATACAAATAGTATACGAAACCCATAATACTGTCCATGAAAGCTGGTGGGTTGCATTAGTGTTTTGATTTTTGTGCTATCAGAATTTGAACAAAAAAATCATTGTTAGGGAGGGGTTTTGTCTCTCCCATCAAGTGAAACAGCTCTTTAGAGTAAATTTACTTTGTATTAATGAGAAGAGAGCTGAAGGCAGCATCTATCTCTTTCCTTTCTTTATTCAGTTTAATTTTTGATTTACTTGGGAAAAAGAGAGAGAAGATATAAAGCAGGTTGATTTCCTGTAGTCTTACTAAGAAACTAGAGATTAGAAGGCTGTCAAAAAGATACCAGGGGATGTGTTTCTGAGTTATTCTATATTTAAAAACTATTGGGTATCTCTTCATGAAAGCTTTTACAGGCAGGTATAGCTAGATACAGATCAACCACAAAGGGAATTTGTCATACATATTAACTTGAATGAGCAATGATTTCTTAGCACTTCAGTTGCCTTTTTTATTTCTGCTTTTATTATTTAATGCATCAACTCAGTGTGAGAAGCAGACATCCATCCTCTGGTTTAAAGCTGATAGGCCATAAATCTATTTAATGTCTTGCAGAGATGAAGGTTTCTAGCTGAGAAGTTTGCCAACACAAATGATGTTGAGGATATATCCTGTTTGCTCATCCCCTGACTTGCTTACAGCTGAAATTTCAGCAGCAACCATCTTTGTAAATACACCCTCTTATTGGAAGACAGAGATGGAAAATGCAGTTCAACAAAAGTACAGAACATTTCTTCTACAATTCTATCTACTTACAAATCAGATTCTTTTCCATGTCCTTTCACTGATAATGTATACCAATATTTAGATATGCTGTTCTGCTTTGTTTTGTGTCGACTGCTTCCATTTTCTCTTGATATTTTTACAAAATATATTCATCCTGTGAAAATTTTGTCTCTTTTGAAATCAGGGACTTTTTAATTCATGAGAACTTTAAGTTATTTATTACTGTTGTCTCTTAGATTCTTAACAATACAAGTCACCCTCCCAAAACAACAAGAAGAGCAACACTAAAAGAGAATATAATACATTAGCTGCTACACTGGGGGGAAAAAAGCACAAACCATCTGACAAAAAGTCCTTGGGCGGAATTGTGCAAATTGTGACCCCCCCCCTTCCCCACCCCACCGCATGCACAGAATGTAATCTGCCAACCAGAGAAGGATTTAGGGACTGGTAACTAACTAACATGAAGTTGAGCAGACTTTGGAGGATGGTGGAAGGCAGGAGGGCCTGGCATGACTTGGTCCATGGGGTCACAAAGAGTTGGACTCGACTGTGTGACTGAACAACAGCAAAATATGGGCAATCACCTGTGACACCAGGCTTGTATAAATAGGGAGTTGCCCCAAAAGACCAGCACAACCACGTTTAACTTTAAAAGGGGTAAATTCTCTGAGATGAGGAGGCATGTGAAGAGGAAACTGAAAGGAAAGGTAAATAACAGTCAAAACCATTGGGGAAGCTTGGAGGCTATTTAAAACTACAATCCTAGAACCTTGATAAAATATATACCACAAGTTAGGAAAGGCACAAACAGGCATAAGAAAAGGCCTGCATGGTTAACAAAGTAATGGGAGCTGTAAAAGGATTCCTTTAAGCGGTGGAAAGCTAGTCCAAGTGAGATTCATAAAAGGGAACACAGGCTGTGGCAAATCAAATGCAAGATGTGATCAGGCAGGCAAAAAGGGACCATGAGGAGCATATTGCAAAAAAACATAAAGACCAACAATAAAAATTTCTTCAAATATATTAGAAGCAGGAAACCAGCCAGGGAGGCAGTGGGGCCCTTGGATGACCAAGGGGTCAAAGGATTACTGAAGGAGGATAGGGAAATGGCTGAGAAGCTGAATGCATTTTTTGCCTCAGTCTTCACTGTGGAATACGAGAAGTGTTTGCCCGCTCCAGAACCACTAATTTTGGAAGGGGTGTTGAAAGACCTGAGTCAGATTGAGGTGACAAGAGAGGAGGTCCTGCAACTGATTGACAAATTAAAAACTAATAAGTCACCAGGTCCAGATGGCATACATCCAAGAGTTCTGAAAGAACTCAAAGTTGAACTTGTGGATCTCCTGACAAAAATATGTAATCTTTCATTGAAATCTGCCTCCGTTCCTGAGGACTGGAAGGTAGCAAATGTCACCCCCATCTTTAAAAAGGGTTCCAGAGGAGATCCGGGAAATTACAGGCCAGTCAGTCTGACTTCAATACCAGGAAAGTTGGTAGAATCCATTATCAAGGACCAGAATGAGTAGGCACATTGATGAACACAACTTATTGAGGAAGACTCAGCATGGGTTCTGTAAGGGAAGATCTTGCTTCACTGTTAGAGTTCTTTGAGGGGGTGAACAAACATGTGGACAAAGGAGACCCAATAGATGTTGTTTACCTTGACTTCCAGAAAGCTTTTGATAAAGTTCCTCATCAAAGGTTCCTCCTTAGTAAGCTCGAGAGTCATGGAGTAAAAGGACAGGTCCTCTTGTGGATCAAAAACTGGCTAATTAATAGGAAGCAGAAAGTGAGTATAAATGGGCAGTCTTCGCAGTGGAGGATGGTAAGCAGTGGGCTGTCGCAGAACTCAGTACTGGGTCCCATGCTCTTTATCCAAGTTTGCGGATGACACTAAATTGTTCAGGGTGGTGAGAACCAGAGAGGATTGTGAGGCACTCCAAAGGAATATATTGAGGCTGGGTGAGTGGGCATCAACGTGGCAGATGAGGTTCAATGTGACCAAGTGCAAAGTAATGCACATTGGGGCCAAGAAGCTCAGCTACAAATACAAATTGATGGGTTGTGAACTTGCAGAGACTGACCAAGAGAGAGATCTTGGGGTCGTGGTAGAAAATGAAAATGAAACTCACTGAAAATGTCAAGACAATGTGCGATTGCAATAAAAAAGGCCAATGCCATGCTGGGAATTATTAGGAAGGGAATTTAAAACAAATCAGCCAGTATCATAATGCCCCTGTATAAATTGATGGTGCAGTCTAATTTGGAATTCTGTGTACAATTCTGGTCACCGCACCTCAAAAAGGATATTATAGCATTGGAAAAAGTGCAGAAAAAGGCAACTAGAATGATTAAAGGTTTGGAATGCTTTCCCTATGAAGAAAGGTTAAAATGTTTGGGGCTCTTTAGCTTGGAAAAACGTCAACTGCGGGGTGACATGATAGAGGTTTACAAGATTATGCATGGGATGGAGAAAGTAGAGAAAGAAGTGCTTTTCTCCCTTTCTCACAATACAAGAACTCGTGGGCATTCCATGAAATTGCTGAGCAGTCAGGTTAAAATGGATAGAAGGAAGCACTTCTTCACCCAAATGGTGATTAACATGTGGAATTCACTGCCACAGAAGGTGGTGGCGGCTACAAGCATAGCCAGCTTTAAGAGGGGATTAGATAAAAATATGGAGCAGAGGTCCATCAGTGGCTATTAGCCACAGTGTGTGTGGGTGTGTATATATATATGTGTGTGTGTGTGTGTGTGTATATGTGTATGTGTGTGTGTATACATACACACACACACATATATATTGGTCACTGTGTGACACAGAGTGTTGGACTGGATGCGCCATTGGCCTGATCCAACATGGCTTCTCTTATGTTCTTATGTTCCACATCAGCTAGGGCCTTCTCAGTGGCAGCAACAGAAATGTGGAATGCCCTCCTGGAGGCCATAAGGATCTGTGGGATCTTTCTCAATTCTGCACGGCCTACAAAACTTAACTATTTTGACAGGCCTTCAACACTTAAACCGGGAGGGGACTGCCATCCTACACTGCTGAGGAACTATGATCGTTATAGGATCACTGTCAGAAGAAAGAAAGATCCCACCTATGCTGAAGTTGAACAGCACCTTAAAATATATTTTGTTACTTTATCATTTTAAATTGTAATTGTAAATGTTTTTGTATTGACTGTTAGCTGCCTGAGTCTGCTTGTGCAGAGGACGGGATAGAAGACTAAAGTAAGTAATAAATAAATAAATCCGCCCTTGGCAGAAGCTCTGCTCCTTGGATTTTATGCTTGATCTTGATGAACTACAAAAATGGCTAACAGGATGTATTCAGGTCAGAGGAATCCTACTATGTGTAAATCTGCCCTAACTTTAGACTATGGAAACCTGTTATTTCATTTGTGTGTGCATGTTCCAGTTGGCAGAGTAGCCTCTGACAGCCCAGTACAGCCCACAGACCAGCAAATTCTTCTCAACTCATTCCCTATATCCCTGCAAATCAGACCATTCCACAGAAACTTAGTTCCCTTCAAAGCCAAGTTTTAGAATGTTTTAAATTCATCTCAGTTAAGATAACATGGTAGGACATTCTTTACAAATATAATTCACATTGCAGATAATGGAAAACAGTGATTCATTTCTCAAGTACCTTGAAATTTGTTGGAGAAAGCATTTCACAAGCCCTAATGGTTACATAATTTTGAGCATCAGTCTTTTAAACCGTCATGACAGATGGTTTCTGGAGATAATGTGCTTTCTTATTGGCACTTGAGACACATAATTTGGGCCTTAACTGTGACTTTCAGATAGTTCTTGCATCTACTGCTTTTTAGCATCTTGACTATCTAACCATGTCACCTCTCTTAAGAACCAAGTTACAGATTCTATAAACCCAAAATACATATTACATAGAATCCTAGTGATCTTTTTTTGACTGTTGTTTTTAAGGCAAAAGGTTCTACATTGGGCCAGAGGAAGGACTTACCAAAAAGGGTCTTATCTCTGTCTTCATTTTAGTTTCTTGATAAAAATCACCTTGGGTGGGTGCAGACAGGTGCTTTAAGCCACCCCAGGGACAGCAGGTGAGTGGATCTAAAAAGCACATCCAAACATGCACATCTGCCTGCCTTCCCTGTCCCATATGCACCCTGTCCTGGCCCGAAGGAAAACCACCTTAGAAAGGTACCACTTCCAAAGTGGTACCTAATTTCTGAGGCAGCTCCGAGGCACCTCCTCGGCCACCTGGACAGATGGGAAGTGCTGTAGGAGTGCCCAGGGAACAGCAGATGGGTGCATGAGCACTCTGGACACTCCTCCAGGGTGTACACAGCCCGTCCCTGTTCAGGGGCAGGCCACATGCCATCTGAACACTCCCGAGCACTCTATTTCCACCAGCTCTCTTCCAGATCAGCTTGCTGCCACCCTGAGCTGGCAGTGTGGACCCAGCCCATGTGTACACTGCTTTAAAAAAAAAACACTAACCAACAAGTGGAAAGATGTTCCCCAGGTTATTCCTTGTTTCTTCCCTATCCATCTCTTAGTTGGTAAGATGTTGTGGCAAATTACCTCTGTATCACGCTTAACCTTGTATTTTTCTGTCCTTGTCACACACTATTGCCTCGACCTTGGATCCATTATTTTTGAAATATATTGGAAGTTGCTACCTTGTATAGAGTTGGAAGGGACCTTAAGGGGCATCTGGTCCAACCCCCTGCACAGTGCAGTCTTTTACCGAAAGAAGTGGCTGTGAGTAGTGTGTTCAGTAAGATAAGGATGCCAGATACCAGATTAAAGTTTAAAAAAAATATGGAGTTTTACTGAGGGATTTGGTATTATATCAGGGAGGGGGAAATTATCCTAAGTCAAAACTAGCAAATACTAAATGAACAATAACCAGAAATCACCAGTTGATCTAATTTGGAACAAGAGTTACTTTTAAGCTAAAAATGTAAATATGGAGGAAAGGAAGAAATAGGACAGAGGAGAAGTGGGTATATTGGGACAAGTTTGAGCTTTCAGATATGAGAGAAGAACAAAATGTCAGCTCTCTGTGTGGTGCAGTATGGTTTGGAAAATAGGGGGCAGGGGATAGATTAAGATGAGATAAGGACCGTGGTAAAGCTGCATTACTGCAGTCTGAACTCTGCTCACGACCTGAGTTCGATCCCAGCAGAAGCTGGTTTCAGATAGCCAGTTCAGGTTGACTCAGACTTCCATCCTTCTGAGGTCAGTAAAATGAGTACCCAGCTTGCTGGGGGGAAATTGTAGATGACTGGGGAAGGCAATGGCAGACCACCCCGTAAAAAGTCTGCCGTGAAAACGTTGTGAAAGCAACGTCACCCCAGAGTCGGAAATGACTGGTGCTTGCACAGGGGACTACCTTTACCTTTTTCGATTTAGATGAGGAGGAAAGATATACATTTCCTAGTCTGTGTAGAAATCAGGATAGAAGGAGGGATGCAGTGCGCTGGAAGCCTGAGTCTCCATCCAGGTTGTAGCCAGGATCAAACTCGTTATTGGATCTGAAGCCAGTCTGGTTATACAGTTTTGGGGCTCTTTTTGGAACACAAAGGATTGCAGCAGAAGTTAAGGAATGATTTGAAAGTTGGATGAATTATTGGGAGAAAACTATAGAGCTGGGAATTAGCAGGGAAGGTAGGATGGAGAGTTTATTGACTGAATTATTGTATACAAGCTACAAGTTCCAAAACTGAAAGCAAGACACTGAGTCCTGCCTTCAGTGGGAACTCGGTTCTTAAGAGAGGTGACATGGTTAGACAGTCAAGATGTCCTGTCTTCAGTGGGAACTTTTGGACAATGAAAAGGTTTTAATCAGAGGTTGCCCAGCTTTTATTGGGCACTTAATGTCTGATTGCTTCCCATGCTCTGTGCTTGCCTCTTGGAAGCTGGGACTTGTTCATAGTGGTACAAGTGCAGTACATACATTTAGGCTTGGAGTGAGGGTATGCATATGGAAAGGTAGACTGAAAAAGCTGTCTGTGGTCTGCTTTTATCATCTATGTTTTAATGCTGGGCTGCTTTTTCATGCTGGATTTAAAATAATATGTTTAATGTTTTGTTTTTATTATTTTTATTTTGTAAGCCACCTTGGGCAGATTCCAGTAAAGGTGGCATAAAAAAGTTCTCAGTTAATCAGTCAATAAAACCAGCAGTTATCCCGTTCCCTTGTTTAGCACATCTGCAAGCTCAAACAGAAAAGATACTAGGAATTCTTTGGAATGAGGTCCCAGTAATTTTCTCTCTCTCTCTGAAGTTCAGAAATATGAACTTGGTTCAGTGTCATGACATGGGAAGAGGGACAATTTAAGCCTTTTCCCTGCACTTTTTTCTCTAACCTGAAATGACCTTCGTAGTTGCTGTTTGCCCTACTGGGGCAAACATGCAGTTAGCCATATCAGGTGACAATCTGAAATGGGCTGTTGAACTCTTGATTTTGGAAGGGAAACAATGGTGAGAGGTCCTTTAAAATGTCCTGTTGGTTTGTGCCTTGTGATCATAATATATCTTTGGGAGAAAGGCAGAATATCAGCAGGGTTTCAAATATTGACCATTATGTGGCATGCTTAGCATATAATCAAGGACAGGAATGAACAAAGTTTTGATCCTGAAGGCCACATGTAGATCATTGCCTGCTTTTAGGGCTCTGAGTTGGATACTAGCTTTTGTTGTTTTGGATGGTAGTAGGTCTGAGTTAATTGTAGTTTTCCTGTGTTTACATTCAGGCAAACTAGCAATTCTAGGGATTGCTAGAAAAAGGGCCGGCCCTGCCACTAGGCAAACTAGGTGATTGCCTAGGGTGCCAGCCTTCTGGGGGCACAGAATTGGGGTCCCCCATGTGACTCAATTATGCTATCAGTGCAGGGGGAGGGGCACCAGAAGTTAGCCTTGCATAGGGTGCCAGACAGTCTAGGGCTGGCCCTGGCTAGAAACCACTAACTAATAAAGGTAAATACCCAGGGGTGTGTGTGTGTCCAGTGTTGGGTTTCCTGCCCTGGCAAGAGAAGAATTGCTTTCTCCCCCTCTGGTTCTACTGCTGGGATCCTTACATAAGTCCTAAAAGTCCAACTGCTATACAATCTGAAGTCCATCAGTTTATATTTCATGTGTAGTGATAAAAAGATTAAACGCATAATGAATAAAATGAAACACAACTAAATGCATTGTGATATATTGCTTCCAAAACTGTACACTGAGCTTCTTGTTTGTTTGCATATCAGCAAATTCTTCCACCTGACATTTTTCAGAAACAGATTTTACAGAGTGTGCAGTGGATTTATGTGATTAGCTTGGGCTTGTGCCATCACTCCCATAGGTCAAGCAAATTAAATGATAACGTAGGGAAAGAATGTTCTAAAAACATGGCATATGGTGTTGTGGCATTAAAACACCCAAGGAAAGCACATTGGAAGGGATGAAGGCTTTGAAATAAATATGGATGTCAAAACACACTTGACTATATTTACTGAGATGCCTTGTTGTCTCCTGGAACATTATCTTTATTGCAAGTTTTCTAATACATGAACAGGGAGCATTTCAGAGATAAGGGAATTGTCCTAGTAGTCCCTTAGATGTTTCCCAATGGATAAGAAATAAAAATCTTAACATAAAAACAGAATAATCTACCTACTGATTTAATGGAGAGCACAAAAGAGAGCCATATGTTCAATGTATGCAGGGAAAAAAGTGCTCCAAAATTGTAACCAATTGTAGTTCAGTATAAGAGGAGCATATTTTATGTAAATATGTAAATGATTGAAACCACACATTGAGGTTTGGAAAAACCGAAGTCAAATGGTTATACTCATTAATGTATAATCATGGTTAATATTTTTTTTAAAAAAAGAGAGAAAATGTTTTGTATATGAACATATGCCCAACAAAGTATTGTCTACTCAGACTGGCAGCGGCTCTCCAGGGTCTCAAGCTGAGGTTTTTCACACCTACTTGCCTGGACCCTTTTTAGTTGGAGATACTGGGGACTGAACCTGGGACCTTCTGCTTACCGAGCAGATACTATACCACTGAGCCACCATCCCTATTTCTAGCTACAACAGATTTTCGATATATTAGAAATATTCAGATAACACTGTGACCTAAATTCTCATTCTCAGTTGAAACTAAAGCTGCAATATACATAACTTAAACTGACAACAAGCCACATATAATGTGATAGTATTTCTTTGGATAAACATGCATAAGACTGGGGTCCACATCTAAAGTGTAACTGAACCCAATCCCCCCTTTTTTGTTCATCACTTTCATTTTCCTTCTCTCCTACTTTTGTTTCTCTCTGTCAAAATGTAGGACCTCAAAAGATGTGACAAAACTCACAAATCTTCATTCCTCCAAAGAAAAGACAAATCCTGTCCCCCCACAGCAACACAGAGTCTTAGAGCCAAAACACACAATGAAGATCAAATCTCCCCCATTTGCCAAATGAAAACTGCACATGGCTGCAATAAGGATGGAGACTGCAAAGGGGAGGGAGGGAAGATCAACCCTTCAACCCCTGATCCATTCTTCACTGGCACTAGTTGTTCCCTTACTGGAGTCCATAGACTAAGTATGGTAAAATACAAGTGATCGTTACACGTTTATTTATAACTCTCCCATGTATTAGAATGCCCCCTTCTTGTGCTGCTGATGTATGAGCCAATGCAATCCCTACTATGCTGATCATAATGTGGGATGCATGTCTTTCCACAGCCCAGTGTCATCCCAGTTTGTAGGCCACATGATTCTGGCATGGAAAGAAACTACAGAACAGGATTCTCTTTGTGTTGGCCAGACTTCTCTTATTAGCAAGTGACAGTGGAAGGAGATACACTGTAATAATTTTTCACAAATGTAATTGAAGTAGGTGACCACAGTAGCTATGTATATTGTTCATAACTACATTTGAACTATATCTGTTTTCATAAAGTGGCTGTGTAGCAGAGTTCTAAGAAGACTTAACAGGAATACTCCCTCTAAGCTGTGGAGTCTTGTGAGCAAAAATTCTAGTTCATGAGCTACTGGCATTAAAGTTGTGAGCTACTGCATAAATTAGCTTGTTCTGGGGCCGTTTTTCCTGAGCTAAGACAAAAATGTGTGACCTGGAGGTTAAAAAACCAAACTAGTTCACACTAACTCAGTTTAGGAAGAACACTGCTTAAAGGTACATTTCCAAGAGTAATAAGTTTTATTGAATAGACTTGAGTGGGATTCTGAGCAGACTTGCTTACTCTGTCAGAGATCTGAAAACTTTTGTCTAGAGGCCATTTGTGCTTTATAATCACTCTTGCTGCTTCCTTGACTTTTTTTTTGTATTGGTGGAGTTTAATTCTGTATTGCGTTAAATATTGTAATTTTATGGCTTGTATGGTAACTTGTATATTTTGTGAACAGTCTTTCAGGCACTGCATGTGTAATATTTTAATAAATAAATAGGCTTGTGATACACTGAACTAAGTTCAGCCCACAAACCCATGAATGAGCCCACCAAGGACTTAACATACCCCCCCCCCCCCAATATTTGCTGCCTCCATTGGACTTGAAAAGAATAGGAATTTTTCCAAAATACCAGAAAGTCTTAATAAATATGTTTGATGGATCATTAGGACTTCTAATCTTAGGGTCATTTTCCTTCACATAGAACAACATAGGATTTAATTCTGGATAGATCTGCTCCCAAATTGTGTAGGCCTGTACTGGAAACTATTCAACTTGTAATACTCATCAATGTCATAAATACTGTCAAAAACAACTTCAGTGTGGCTGTGTAGCACAATATGGTGACCAGCTTTCCCATTTACCACATGCATTAATATGCACCACACTGTTCTTAGCACTCCAGAGTTTATCACTATAAGCAAGAGATTCCAGGCCTTGTTTGCTTACAGCTAGTTCTCCAGTCAACCATGGCTCGTAACTGTACTGATTTAAAATATACAGCAGACTTTTTAATGACGTTCTCTTTACCTATCTTCACAGCACAAAATTCATGAAAATCAGCTTATGGGTACAGTTTATGTTAAAAATGACAGAGCCCCTGTCAAGTTCTTCATCAGCTGCTAGCTGGCGTTGAAATAATCATCCTTCACTGGGTTGTCTTCCTTTATGATATCAATTAGCAAACAATCTGTTTCCCTGGCACATGGTGCAATTAGGATGCAGAACAGAGTCCTGTGAAGCAAAGCATATTTCAGGTGGAATGCCTGTTTCCCCCAAGAAAAGGGGAAATTGATTTCACCTTGCCAAAGCTGGCATGTAAGAAAAAACATCAAAGGGACAACACCAAGGCACATTTGCAAACTATCTCCCATTTTATGGGAGCTGACATGATATTTCACTTCTAAATGGTTTCAAAAAGTATCTTGCTGCCTTTGTTTCATTATTTTCCCCCAAGCATTACCACTTCAAAAAGGCCTCAAATACGTATCCAGCACACACTAGAGGGCACACGTCGGCTGTTTTCCAGCCTTTTCAGCATTATTTGCATTAGAAGTACCTCTTCAAGAATACCTTAAGCCTTACACATTTTGGTCATTAGATTTTGGAGGTGGTAGGGAAATGTGGTAATTACAAATTAGTTCTGATTCATACACTATTGACTATTTAGAACAATTTTTTTTTGCTTATTAAATGACCAGTATTCAAATATTAATAGTTCTATGTTTGTTTGTTTGTTTTTGGCAGACTTCAAGTTCTTCTACAGCTTAGCTTCAGACATGTTTTCAGTAAGGGAGGACCAAACACCTGGTGTTCATAGAGGTGTCAGCAGTAGCATGATGGACTGGGATACTTCCAGTTCTTTCCTTCCTCAACTCTGTCTAGAAGCTGATGGAGATTGTGTCCTTTAAAATACAGGTGATAACATCCAGCCAATGACTGGATAAGGTGTTGCTGGGCACCTTTTCCAAATCAATGGCTGCAAAAAAAACCACAACACATTGCAATCATGCAACAAACCAGCATGATTATATGAAATGAAGACATTTTAATTCATTCAGGCACATCCAAAAAGTTTGGTGAGAGCCAAACTGATCAGTATTCAAGCATACCTCCTCAAAAGTCTACCAATAAAGTTAGTTTATTACCAAGGACATTTAGTAAGATGTTTTTATTCTCTGCCAGCTGACTCTATAGAGAGGCATGGGTCTGTGTGTATGTATATGTACGTGTGTGTGTATTTATATGTATACACACACACTTGATTGGCTATCAGCCTTAACATTTTGGTTATGCCTTTATTTTAGAACAAAACCTGAGAGCTAAGTCCGCCTGCTGCTGTCAGACTCATTTACATTTAACTGGTCAACCCACATGAGCCCCAGAGAGCACTATGATCAAGCTCACAAAACCTCTTCATGATCCCTGGGCCAAAGGATGCTCGGCTGTCCACCACCAGGGCAAGAGTCTTTTCGGTGGCAACCCCTACCCTCTGGAATGCTCTCCCTGAAAACATCAGGGCCCCGCAGGACTTGTCACAATTCAACAGGGCCTGCAACACAGAACTGTTTAAACAGGCTTTTAACATCTAACGGAGGCATCCAGTATTTCACCACCCCACAGCATTAATATCTTAATCCGACCCAAATAGAAACGCAATGCGCACATTAACACCTAATAACATCACAGTAAACAGCACTAATTAAGAAGTAATAAAAACACCTAGGGATTAAAATTGTATATGTTTGAGATGTTTTAATAATCTATTGTGATTTTACTGTAATAATGTAATTTTATGTTGTTTAAATTGATGTTAACCGCCCTGAGCCCGTTAGGGGAGGGCAGGATATAAGTATAATAAAAATAAATAAATACTGAGGAAAATACAATCTATCAGTATCTCCCTGCTCATATTAGGCAAATTTCAAGTATTTAGAACTCAGTGGATCCTTGACATGGAAAAAAACAAGCTCTCTGTTTTGGAATTACCAGCTCCCCTCTAAAGTTCAATCTAACATTGAGAAATGGGCTTTTGGGCTGAGAACAGATGGGCATTCTGGGGTGGGTTGGAGGCATCCCGAATTGAAACAACTCAAAAAGAGCTGTCCCAATGCCTCGGCATGCTCACCCGCATGCTGCCCACATCCCGTCTATGCGGTGGCTGGGTGCCTCCACACGGGAAGGCGCCCCAGAAGCCGGATTCCTTTTTTTTCCCCTTGGGGGAGGGCAAGCGCTCATGTGCACAAGTGATCCATCTCTCTGAATGGTTTATTTTAAAAAAACCTGGGACCAGCTTGGGGTGGCTTGGCAGTTCCATACTGCCAAGTCACCTCACTTGCACCCTTCCTCATCCAGACGGTGGGGAGGCAACTGATGGCTGGCTCAAAGATTTGCTACCACTTTGGAAGTAGTAGCTTTTTGAGCTGGTCTCAGGCACCTGGAGGATGGGGTGAGGACGGGAGGAGGATGGCCAGCAGATGTTGCCGTATGCACAGATTTTTTGGGTCAACTTCAGAGGTGTCTCTGAGTCGACCCAAAGTGCCAGTCTGTAATCAGCCATAGTCACCTATTTTTTACAGCTTACGGCCCCATCATTAAGACGAACTTTTATATTTGTCCACTTTGATGGTTTAGCATCAGCAGTCCTTTATGATAGATATGTGAATGTTTTATCTGACCACTGACAGATAAAAGTAACTATGAAGCCAATATGAACTAAATTGCCTGCTGAAGAAGGTTGTGATCCTACCTATCTAATTTATTCTGAGTAGCACCATAATACTGTTTTAATTGACTTTAATATTGTTTAAGCTTAGTTATTTTAATACTGTAATTTTTGGTTGATTGTTAGCTGCCCTGAGTCTGTTTGTGGAGAGGGCAGGATATAAATCCAAAGTAAATAAAAATCAATAGGACAAAATATGGAATGCCTTAATTAGCCCCCTTTTGATCAATGGACACAATTGCCCAGAAGAGAGACTTGTATCCTTCATTGTATCAGTACCTTTGCAGTGGTGAGATTCCTCTCTATTGCTATGAGGGTTAGAGAATATAAAATTAAATCTCTGGTGGGATGACTAACTTTGTATATTTAAAATGTGTAGTCTTTAAGATTTTTTTCAAAAAAAAATCGATGTCAATAAGGATTTTGACTTGACTTGACATGACATGTTAACTATGTCCTAGATAAATAAGGAAATCCCCCCCCCCTTCCTTAAATCAAACTCTGGCTCTGGCAAAAGCCAAATAAGAAAATAATTTAACTTGGAAGACAAAGGTTGTTGATACTCTCATCCATTGGCTGAATCACCTTCCTGTATACAGCAAACATTTGGGTCACCCACAGATTCTCAGTGGAGCTGTTCTCTCAGAACAGTTCTCAAAAGAGCTCTCTCGGCCCCACCTACCTCATGGGATATCTCTTGTGGGGAGGGGAAAGGAAAGGAGATTGTAAACTGTTCTGAGACTCCGAATGAAGGGCAGGGTATGTATGTATGAATGAATAAATAAAAAAATAAAATTTCTTCTTAAGAAACATTTTGTCATTTAGAAACATTAATATATTTGTGAAAGGTCTTAGCCTGCCATTCGCTAACCAAACCAGTCAAGCTAATTAAATTAAAGAAACTGCCTTGCACAGACCCAGAACATAAGGCTGAGTCCAAACTGGCAGAAGAAAGCTAGCAGGGGTGAAAGTGCCTCAGGGGTGGTCTGACAGTCTGCGTCCTGCTGCCAGAACAGAGATGGGTCATGCACACTGGGGAGGAGCAGTCACACCACTCAAGCTGAGATGAGTGTAGTTGTCATGGCTGAACATAGGGAGAGAGGTGGTTCCACAGATAAGCGGGACCAAGGCTTTGTATGTGAAAGCCAACATGTACAGCCAATTGAGTGTCAGCGGAAGCACCATAATATGCATACTCTAGCTCCTGAGAGTAGTCAATGTTACTGTGATGTGGATCCAAGTGGACAGGTCAGTCATATCAAGGTAAGGAGCCATTTTACAAGCTAGACTGAGTTGGTAGAAAGACTTTTTTGCAGCTGCATTAACTTGCTTTTCCAGTAATAAAGATGGATTCAGTGTGACCCTAAGGCTTTTAACTGAGTCAGCAAGGATCAGCTGAACTACATCAAAAGTGAGGAGTGCAGTGTCCTTCAAGATTTCCACCTTCTATGAATGTTAGGAAGGATTATTCATGTTTAAGAAAGTGTCCTTGATTGAAAGAGCTAAGGAAAGTGGATTACCATGATTTAATATATGTGAAATAAATGTGGCAAATTGAACCAAAAACAAATAAGCTAGATAGAAGCAGTTTGTGTTTTTATTTCATTTTTCAATAGATAAGAATGGCCTGTTTCACCCTTTGCGGGCTGTGAATCAATAATCTGTATCTAAACTAAGCATCCAGTGTAGCTGGTACCAACACCAGTAGTGTCCCTGAGTAAATGAAGGTACCTCAAAATGGCCAATAAGGATGGTTGTTCTTATGGAATTCCTACCTCTGCGTTTCCGCAGTAAGTGGAAATAGGCATAGCAACACTGCAACCTTCAGCAATATAGATACCAATGTAGACCAACAAAGTTTGGAAATTCAAAGTCATGCTTTCTACAAAGACTGTAAATCAAGTAGCTTGTAAAAAGCAAAAAAGTGAACAAGAAAGGCAGATGGAAGTAACAGATTATTTTCTATGGATCCTAAGCGATTCTTCATTTTAAAAAGCTTGTTAACCCTCATGGTGAGCTTTTCTTCTGATAGAGAACAATAACCTAAAATAAGTAATGTACGACAGAAAAAAGACAAAGATAAATGCTGAATATAAGCTACTTGCTGAAGAGCCAAGCATAGGCAGGAGAAAAAGCACTTCTAACCTTACTAGCAACAGTATGTCATTGTGAGGAATGACCCTTAAAATGCTGATTAAGAGCAAGGCACTGAAGTCAGGAAAAAGTTCAAATAGCTCCAGTTTTGCCAGGTTCTTTAATACATGAGTAGTCTTTCTAACATAGGCTCATGATTATTGTCTTTTAGAGCAATTTGTTGTTTTGCTGTACCACTGAATGCAAATGAATAGAGGTACAGAACTCCAAGAGTATGCCTTTGGAAGATCAAATACAGAACAGAAAATAATAGCCCTCTCCTGTTGCTTATATCTGGCACCCAGTATTCAAAGGCATGCTTCCTATTTAACATGGAGACTCCAATTTGCTATCATGTATAATAGCTGGATAGAAGTATCCTTTTTGAATCCTTGGAAAAACCAATCAGTCCCAACCAGTGTCACAGTCATTTATCACACAATTATCTGAGCCATCAACCTATTTCAGTTCATAAAGTGTTATTTTGATTTAGTACAATGTTTGTTTATCCCTTTGCAAGTAGCCAGGTTTGGTTAATTGTTATGCTGTATAAGCAAGACATATGGGGACATATTTCCAATGAGATCTTCATGGTGTCACCATCTTCTGGAAGCCTCCCAAAATGGATGATTTAGCCCACATTTCCAAAGAGGGAAGAACCCACAGTCAAGCTGGTTACCACTGTGGGCATTCAAAATAGCCTCCCTTTATATTTTAAAGGGTTGTTATTTTCAACAGGCAGTAAACCTGTTCTCTTATTGATAGATGGTCTCAGGAACCATAGACCATGGAACAGCTGATAGATTGGGTGTGTGTGTGTGCTTCCTATATGTCTCTCTCCCCCCCCCCCCCCAAAAAAAAAGAATCAAAATCTCTCTTCAGAATCCAGGATTACTATTATTCATGGAATTTCAGATGTGTTTAGGTCATTTCAGGTTTAATTATGTCTCAGATATATCTAAATGTACACTCCTAACAAGATTCAGCCTATAATATCCTGTGTATTCTTAAGCACATTTACCTAGAAGTACAGCCCCTCTCATTCACTGCATCCACATGTATCAGGAATCCAACAGCTGCATGTTATTAAGAGTATGTGCTGTCCACCATGACACTCCTGATATGCGAAATCACCATATAGGAGCAATAGGAGCTGAATAGGAGCAATAAATGTAGCTTTGGCATATGCAGATCAGGACTCTGAAAAACCTAGCGATCAGTTCACAATATACAGAAACTATATGCACATGCAAAATATGTGCATTGCTTCTGAACATGGGAACAATTTATTCTGGAAGGACCTACATGCATTTTTAGCAAATGTAAAAAAATGTATGCACACATGTACAGTCTGATTTTCACCCAATTGCAGCTGTATGTCTCATCCTTTATATTTTATTTCCTACAAATGCCTCTTCAACTCCAGATCCTTAGGAAGAGGGACATATCCTCAACATTTCAAAACACTTGCACATTTTAAAACAGTTTATAACAGTCCCTTGGTGATGGAGAGAAATATCAATAAAAAGATCAACTTTTCCCAGTGGGTGTTTATGAACTGATAAATGTGCACTTTGGGTAGAATACCTGGCAAACATATACGCATGACTGTAATTATAAAGCTGTCATTCGAAAGCACTGTTTATCTTCACATATTGTTCACAGTCTGCTGAAACAGAGGTGAAGTCACAGTGGCACAGATTCTGTGATATGGCTTAGGCAAGACAGAAGAAACTTGTCAAGGAGCTTGTTCTTCCTGAAAATTGTGTCCATCCCTAATAGCTGCATTTTATTAGGCAACAGGGATTATGAGCTCCCAGGGCTCAGGAGAAAAAGAGGAAGACTCAAACAGTTACCATCTGTGTTATTTTTTTCCTGATGACAGCAGTATGGAGGGGAGAAGAAATCTGTAGAGTTTTACATATGATCAGTAGATTTATCTGGTGTGGGTTTTTTTTTCTTTAGATGCTTGATTTGCTTCCACTTTCCCAATGGATAGGATTATTCCATTTCTTCCTTTTCTCGTCAGTCACAGTATGTCCCTACTTCCTCTTTCAGTGCTTTGCTTAAATCTTTACTGGATAACACACTCTCTTTTCTTCACCTTTCCCATTGAAGAAGATCTTTATCACTTTAAAAATAGGGGACATAAGGAAGCCATCTTGTTGTCAGGTTCTGCATAGTTCTCAATAAGAATGTCTCTATGATGTAAATCAAATAAGGTCCTTTATTTGAGACATGATAAAGCCAGGATACCTTTTGGAAGAACTTACCTCTCAGGGTCAGTTCATACAATTATACTGTTACCTTAACTGTTACTATGTAAGCAAAATCTGGTGGGTCTGCATAGTGGGAATCAAGATTCAAAACATTTTCCCAGGAAGATAAAAGAACCCCCTCCTGGAGCAGTGTGCTAAAAACAGAACCTGGGAAACACTAGTACAACAGATAACTTGGCCTTCATGAAAAGGGAGAAACCTGCTTGTTGTCCAGGGCAGAACAGTTACACACAGCATTTTTTGTAGTAGAAACTCCTTTGCATATTTAACCACACACCCCTAATGTAGCCAATCCTCCTGGAGTTTATAGTAGGCCCTGTACTAAGAGACCTGTAAGCTCTTGGTGGATTGGCTATAGGGGTCCCAAATCCCCCACCTGGGCGGGGGACCCCCGATTTGGAGCCTCCTCCCCCCGCTCACCAAAAATCTGGAAAGCGGGGGGGAAAGGGCCCTTCCCACCTGCCCAAGACAAAACGAGGAGCGCGAGCGGGCCTCTGGCTGGGTTGGCTGCTCACCGAGGTCTCGCGCCGCTGGAGCCGGGTGCTCCTTCTCGAAGCCCTTTTTTCTCTGGTGGCACAGCTTCCCTTCCCACCTCAGCCCGGCTGGCTGGGGGCTCTTCCGCGCCCTGGTGGTGGAGTGTTGGCTGTCCCCGGAAGGAGGGAGGGAAGCGTGCTTGTGGGCCTCTTCTGCGGCAGCAAATGGGAAAAAAACATTATCAAAGCTAAGGCAGGCAAACAAATGAAAGAAAAGTGAGCTTCGTTGCTGCTGGCCGTGCTCGCCGCAGCCACTTTGCAGGCGATGACAGCTCCAGCCGCATCACCCCCCCCCATGCCCTCACTTCCTCCCAGGGGTCGCAGCAGAGCCACTTCGGGAAACCCCTGGCGGAGTGGGCGCTTTCTACAGGAGCCAGCATCCTGGGCAGCTCGTACCCGGACTACAAGAATGCCGGCATGGGGGGCGGCGGGGGGCCCGCCTCGGGCAGGTACCACCTTTCCACCTGCTCGGATCTGTCGCTGAGCTCCCGCGGGAGCCAGCCGGGCTCCCACCTGCATCACCCAGTGGGGGGCGGCAGCGGCGGGGCCAAGAGCTCGGCCACGGTGAGCCGCAACCTGAACCGCTTCTCCACCTTCGTCAAGTCAGGAGGAGAGGCCTTCGTGCTGGGCGAGGCGTCGGGCTTCGTGAAGGACGGCAACAAGCTGTGCGTGGTGCTGGGCCCCCACGGGCCCGAGTGGCAGGAGAACCCCTACCCTTTCCAGTGCTCCATCGAAGACCCCACCAAGCAGACCAAATTCAAGGGCATGAAGAGCTACATTGCCTACAAGTTGGTGCCCAGCCACACTGGGCAGCAGGTGCACCGGCACTACAAGCACTTTGACTGGCTCTACGGGCGCCTGGTGGAGAAATTCCCTGTCATCTCGGTGCCCCACTTGCCTGAGAAGCAGGCCACCGGACGCTTCGAGGAGGACTTCATCTCCAAGCGGCGGAAGGGCCTGGCCTGGTGGATGGACCATATGTGTAGCCATCCGGTGTTGGCCCAGTGTGATGCTTTCCAACACTTCCTCACCTGCCCCAGCATGGATGAGAAGGCCTGGAAGCAGGGCAAACGTAAAGCGGAGAAGGACGAGATGGTGGGACTGCACGCGAGTGCCGGGACTTGTTGGGACTGGCTCTTCTGACTGCTTTGACTCGAGGGAGGGCAGGTGAACTCGCGGCGGCAAACTGGTGTGGGTGGGCAGGCAGGCAGGCAGCCCGGTGGGAAGCTTCTGTTGCTGGGGAGGGGAATGCCCTTAAACAATGGGCAGGCGGGAGCGGCAGTGTTGGAAAAGAAGGTGCCGGGATTGCCTTGGGCGCTTGAAGCTGGGGGACAGACAGTCGCCTGGCCAAAGTGGGGGAAGGCAGGGACTGCTGGGAAGGGTGAGCGAGCGAGTGCCAGAAGGGCAGCCGCAACGGAGCACGGGACCAGCTGCCCATTGTGCCTTCCTTCACAGCAACACATACACACCAGAGTTGAAGAGCCCATGATCCTCTGGGGACGGGGCTTCCCCCTCTGGTCAGCTGACTCGGTGGCAGTGCGGGAAGCAGTTCCCCCCACCCCACCCTCCCCAGATGCAGGACCATGGTGGAGTGCAGATTTGCATTGGGGGGTGGATCCACATGTCACTTGAGGACTTATCACCAGCTTTAAGAGGGGATTGAATAAAAATATGGAGCAGAGATCCATCAGTGGGCATAATTGTCCATCTTGGAGTTCAATTATGCTTGTCATATCCTTGTTCCTGGCTCCGCCCCCAATGTCTCCTGACTCCACCCCCAAAGTCCCCAGATATTTCTTGAATTGGACTTGGCAACCCTAATTGGCTACATCAGGGCTGTGTGGCCTAATATGCAAAGGGTTCCTGCTACAAAAAAAGCCCTGGTTACATATATGTTACAGTTAAAATAGAGCTGGAGTTGCAGGTGCAAAGCAAAGCATTAGTCATACATTCATGGCAAGATAGGCCTCTTGACACTTGTCATGCATCAACAGAAATCTTGATAAGTAAAGGCTGCACAATTAAAAATAATGTGGATCAAATCCTTCTGATCCATGCCATCTCAGAGAGGCTACCTTAGAAGAGGCACAGAGATTTAGCACTAGTTCAACCATAATTTATTTTATTAAAAACAAACTGCCCATCTAAAAGCATTTATAAAAAACATTTCTACACTATAAGAATTACCAAATCCACAGAGTAGGCTGAACCTATGTAGTGGCTATTTGATGAAGTGGAATCTGTGAAGTAAACCATAAAGTCACTATGAAAGGTGGGATATAAAGGGTTTAATACATTTAGTTCTAATTTATTTTGTTTTAATTTCTTTGAGCTCCTTGTAATTATCTGATTTTGCTAATGATTTTGCTAGTTAGAAATTGTGTAGCTCCAGAGTTTGGGTTTTATTTTCTATTTTGTATTTTATAAAGAGAAATTTGTCCTGCTCAACCGCCTATGAGCTGTATAGCCATACCTGCTAATGAATGGAAATGGAAAAGTAAATAAGGTATTTCCGTGTATAGAGAAATGGCCAGTGACTGCCCTGGGAGCAGGTGCTAGCATTTGCCTACCCTCCACCTAGGGTGGCCAGACCGTCCCGGTCTCCCGGGACATTCCCGGTTCTGGCCACCCAATCCCGGCTCCCGGGCTGCCTATACCGGGACCATTAAAGGTCCCGGTTTAGCCAGCCCCGGAGGCGGTGGGCCGTGGGCGCCGGCGGGAAAGGCGGCGAGTGAGGGAGGGAGCGTCCCTGCGCCTGCGCAGGGACGCTCCCTCCCTCCCTCGCCGCCTTCCCCGCCCGCGTGCGGGGCCGGCAGCGGTGGCGGAGGCCTCTCCGCGGCCTCCGCTGGTCGCTGGAAGCCCTCCAGAGTCTCTGGAGGGCCTCCAGGGACCAGCGGAGGACGCGGAGAGTCTGCGGAGCAGCCGGCGCTGGTCCCGGAAGGCCTTCCAGAGACTCTGGAAGGCCTTCCGGGACCAGCGCCGGCCAGAGAAGGCCTCCCCGCGGCCTCCGCTGGTCTCTGGAGGGCCTCCAGGGACCAGCGGAGGCCGCGGGGAAGCCGTGGAGCACCCGGCGCTGGTCCCAGAAGGCCTTCCAGAGCCTCTGGAAGGCCTTCCAGGACCAGCGCCGGCCAGCGAAGGCCTCCCCGCGGCCTCCGCTGGTCCCTGGAGGCCCTCCAGTGTCTCTGGAGGGCCTCCAGGGACCAGCGGAGGCCGCGGGGAAGCCGCAGAGTACCCGGCGCTGGTCCCGGAAGGCCTTCAAGAGCCTCTGGAAGGCCTTCCGGGACCAGCGCCGGCCAGCGAAGGCCTCCCCGCGGCCTCCGCTGGTCCCTGGAGGCCCTCCAGAGTCTCTGGAGGGCCTCCAGGGACCAGCGGAGGCCGCGGGGAAGCCGCGGAGCACCCGGCGCTGGTCCCGGAAGGCCTTCCAGAGCCTCTGGAAGGCCTTCCGGGACCAGCGCCGGCCAGCGAAGGCCTCCCGCGGCCTCCGCTGGTCCCTGGAGGCCCTCCAGTGTCTCTGGAGGGCCTCCAGGGACCAGCGGAGGCCGCGGGGAAGCCGCAGAGTACCCGGTGCTGGTCCCGGAAGGCCTTCAAGAGCCTCTGGAAGGCCTTCCGGGACCAGCGCCGGCCAGCGAAGGCCTCCCCGCGGCCTCCGCTGGTCCCTGGAGGCCCTCCAGAGTCTCTGGAGGGCCTCCAGGGACCAGCGGAGGCCGCGGGGAAGCCGCGGAGCACCCGGCGCTGGTCCCGGAAGGCCTTCCAGAGCCTCTGGAAGGCCTTCCGGGACCAGCGCCGGCCAGCGAAGGCCTCCCGCGGCCTCCGCTGGTCCCTGGAGGCCCTCCAGAGTCTCTGGAGGGCCTCCAGGGACCAGCGGAGGACGCGGAGAGTCTGCGGAGCAGCCGGCGCTGGTCCCGGAAGGCCTTCCAGAGACTCTGGAAGGCCTTCCGGGACCAGCGCCGGCCAGAGAAGGCCTCCCCGCGGCCTCCGCTGGTCTCTGGAGGGCCTCCAGGGACCAGCGGAGGCCGCGGGGAAGCCGTGGAGCACCCGGCGCTGGTCCCAGAAGGCCTTCCAGAGCCTCTGGAAGGCCTTCCAGGACCAGCGCCGGCCAGCGAAGGCCTCCCCGCGGCCTCCGCTGGTCCCTGGAGGCCCTCCAGTGTCTCTGGAGGGCCTCCAGGGACCAGCGGAGGCCGCGGGGAAGCCGCAGAGTACCCGGCGCTGGTCCCGGAAGGCCTTCAAGAGCCTCTGGAAGGCCTTCCGGGACCAGCGCCGGCCAGCGAAGGCCTCCCCGCGGCCTCCGCTGGTCCCTGGAGGCCCTCCAGAGTCTCTGGAGGGCCTCCAGGGACCAGCGGAGGCCGCGGGGAAGCCGCGGAGCACCCGGCGCTGGTCCCGGAAGGCCTTCCAGAGCCTCTGGAAGGCCTTCCGGGACCAGCGCCGGCCAGCGAAGGCCTCCCGCGGCCTCCGCTGGTCCCTGGAGGCCCTCCAGAGTCTCTGGAGGGTCTCCAGGGACCAGCGGAGGCCGCGGGGAAGCCGCGGAGCACCCGGCGCTGGTCCCGGAAGGCCTTCCAGAACCTCTGGAAGGCCTTCCGGGACCAGTGCCGGCCAGCGAAGGCCTCCCGCGGCCTCCGCTGGTTCCTGGAGGCCCTCCAGAGTCTCCGCGGGGAAGCCGCGGAGCAGCCAGCGCTGGTCCCTGGAGGACTCCAGAGGCCAGCGCCGGTAGTGGAGAGGCCCGGCGCTGGTCCCTGGAGGCCTCCAGAGGCCAGCGCCGGCAGCTCCCTCCCTCCCTCGCCGCGAGGCCGCCGCCCTGGAATCGCCGCCGCCGCTGGACTCTCTGCCCCCCTGGAATCAGGTAAGGGGGCCGAAAGCGGGGGGCGGCCTTCTTTTCTTCCCTCCCTCCTCCCTCCCTCCCTGCCTTCCTTCCTTCCTTCCTTCCTTCCTTCCTTCCTTCCTTCCTTCCTTCCTTCCTTCCTTCCCTCACTCCCTTCCCTTCCTTCCTTCCCTCCGTCCTCCCTTCCTTCCTTTCTTCCTTCCTTCCTTCCTTCCCTCCCTTCCTTCCCTCACTCCCTTCCCTTCCTTCCTTCCCTCCCTCCTCCCTTCCTTCCTTTCTTCCTTCCTTCCTTCCCTCCCTCCCTCCCGCCCCCTTCCTTCCTTCCTTCCCTCCCTCCCTCCCCCTTCCTTCCTTCCTTCCTTCCTTCCTTCCTTCCTTCCTTCCTTCCTTCCTTCCTTCCCTCACTCCCTTCCCTTCCTTCCTTCCCTCCGTCCTCCCTTCCTTCCTTCCTTTCTTCCTTCCTTCCTTCCTTCCCTCCCTTCCTTCCCTCACTCCCTTCCCTTCCTTCCTTCCTTCCCTCCCTCCTCCCTCCCTTCCTTCCTTCCTTCCTTCCCTCCCTCCCTCCCGCCCCCCTTCCTTCCTTCCTTCCTTCCTTCCCTCCCTCCCTCCCTCCCTCCCCCTTCCTTCCTTCCTTCCTTCCTTCCTTCCTTCCTTCCTTCCTTCCTTCCTTCCTTCCTTCCTTCCTTCCTTCCTTCCTTCCTTCCTCCCTCCCTCCCTCCCTCCCTCCCTCCCTCCCTCCCTTCCCTTCCCTTCCCTTCCCTTCCCTCCCTCCTCCCTTCCTTCCCTCCTTATGTTCTTATGTGACACAGAGTGTTGGACTGGAGGGGCCACTGGCCTGATCCAACAGGGCTTCTCTTATGTTCTTATGTGACACAGAGTGTTGGACTGGAGGGGCCACTGGCCTGATCTAACAGGGCTTCTCTTATGTTCTTATGTGACCAGAGTGGTGGAGTGGATGACCCATTGGTCTGATGCAACAGGGCTTCTCTTATATTTTTATGTGGCACAGAGTGTTGGACTGGAGGGGCCACTGGCCTGATCCAACAGGGCTTCTCTTATGTTCTTATGTGACACAGAGTGTTGGACTGGAGGGGCCACTGGCCTGATCTAACAGGGCTTCTCTTATGTTCTTATGTGACCAGAGTGGTGGAGTGGATGAGCCATTGGTCTGATGCAACAGGGCTTCTCTTATATTTTTATGTGGCACAGAGTGTTGGACTGGAGGGGCCATTGGTCTGATGCAACAGGGCTTCTCTTATATTTTTATGTGGCACAGAGTGTTGGACTGGAGGGGCCACTGGCCTGATGCAACAGGGCTTCTCTTATATTCTTATGTTACACAGAGTGTTGGACTGGAGGGGCCACTGGCCTGATGCAACAGGGCTTCTCTTATGTTCTTATGTGACGCAGAGTGTTGGACTGGATGGGCCACTGGCCTGATCCAACAGGGCTTCTCTTATGTTCTTATGTGACAATACTGACTTTGGTGGACCCAAGCACTGATTCAGTGTAAGGGAGCTTTGTGTTTGTGACTGGAGTAGATAATACTGACTTTGGTGGACCCAAGCACTGATTCAGTGTAAGGGAGCTTTGTGTTTGTGTCTTCTGGTGCAATTTTGTTCTCAGATCCTGTATTTACTTCATCAGTATATGGGATAAGGCACTTTCTCAACTGTGCTGCATAATGCAGCCTATTTATTTTGTCCTGTTGGCTCTGTTGGCTCTGTCTGCGCCACCTTCATCACTTTCGGGGTGTGGATCCCCCAGTGGGGTGGTCTCGTGACTCCCTCCGCCGGCTGTTTCTGATAGCCCTGCGCCCCCTCTTTCATTTGATATGTGTCCCGTGCGGGTGCCACCCTCCCGCCGGGAGATGCCGCAAAATGAGCCCCCTTGAGGCTTATGGCGGCAGGGCTCGGGGGAAGCGAGCTAGACTGCTGTTCTTTTGAGGGGTTATAGAGTGTTTCGAGCCCGTCCCTGTGGCATCGGTCCCATCATTGTGGGGCCCAGGGGGCCGGCGCAGCGGCACGCTGAAGCAGCCTGTCGGTCACTTCCGGGTTCCTGTCCTGCATCTCGACCTGTGTTATTAGTGACAGGCTGCTTCGGCGTGCCGCTGCGCCGGCCCCCTGGGCCCCACAACGATGGGACCGATGCCACAGGGACGGGCTCGAAACACTCTATAACCCCTCAAAAGAACAGCAGTCTAGCTCGCTTCCCCCGAGCCCTGCCACCATAAGCCTCAAGGGGGCTCATTTTGCGGCATCTCCCGGCGGGAGGGTGGCACCCGCACGGGACACATATCAAATGAAAGAGGGGGCGCAGGGCTATCAGAAACAGCCGGCGGAGGGAGTCGGGAGAGCACCCCACTGGGGGATCCACACCCCGAAAGTGATGAAGGTGGCGCAGATAGAGCCAACAGAGCAAACAGGACAAAATAAATAGGCTGCATTATGCAGCACAGTTGAGAAAGTGCCTTATCCCATATACTGATGAAGTATATACAGGATTTCAGAACAAAATTGTTTCCGGCGGTGATATTTGGGGGATTTTGGGGGATGTCACAGGAAGTGCTGTGAAGTCACTTCCTGTTTCCGGCAGTGGCATTTGGGGGAAATGATGTCACAGGAAGTGATGTCACTTCCCATTTCCGGCAGGTGACGCGGGGAAATGATGTCACAGGAAGTGATGTCACTTCCTGTTTCCTGTGGTGGCATGACGTCACCGGAAGTGCCGTCACCGGAAGTGACGTCACTTCCTGTTTCCGGCGGCACGCGCGCACCCCTACCTCCCCCCCCCCCCAACGTGTCCCTGGCTGGCCTTCAGACATTATGGTCACCCTACCTCCACCTCCTCAGGTAGAGGGAGCCAATTGGGGCTCAGCATAAGAGCACTGGCCAGTCGAGGGTACTGATGGGCTTTGCAGTCAGGATGTCTCAGTTGGGGACCTCTTTGGGTTGGGGAGCATATGATGAGCCTTAAGGCTTTGCAATCATGGGCTGAAACGTGCCTTCTCTTCCCTCTATGCACTGGCAGCAGGCCGTGACAAGTAAGGTCTGGAAGCATCCCAGACCTGGCTCTGAGCCAGGGTAGATGCTTGCTTTTCAAGCACAATAATGCTTTAATGTGTTATCGAGATGGTGCAGATCAGCTTATGTATAATTCGTTTCTAGCAGCCAGCAGCACGTTGCTAGGCTGTTGGAATGTCTTTGCCTTCCTGGGAAGAAAGGGAGGACTTCTGCAGCCCATTTGGGCATGCTTTTGAAGGGGCGGGGCTTGCTGTGATAGCAGCAGCACCATCTGCCCCCTACCTCAGTCTCCAGGCTGAGATCAAGGCAGGCGGAACTACTTTGGCAGCTCTGCTGTGTTTGTCAGTTTCAGGACGGGGAGACTGAGCAGCGCGTTCACTTGCTCCTCTGCTGCCTGATCAGATCGTAGATAAGGTGCGCTCCTGAAGAGCGGCCTGGACGGAGGCTGTAGGGGCTTGTCTCAAGTTCAGCTGCTGGGATCAGGTCTCTGATAAGGCCCCGCGGCTGGCTGTTTCTCAGTGTTGGATTGGTGGTGTTTTGGAAGAGGAGCTCCATTTCACAGCCTGTTATTTCTTCCCTTTCTCTCCCCTCCCTTCCCCCCTCTGCCAACTAAGTATTTGAGGGTTCTCAGGGTGGTGGTGTTTTTTTGCGCACCTTTCCCTTTTAGTTTGGCCAAGGGGAGGGGGATTTTGTACGGGGCCAAAATTTTGTTTTCTGGGCTGCTTCAGGCTGGGTCGGCCATATTTGCTTCTTCTTCATAAGGACAGCGACCATTTTGGAGGCAGTGGACCGGAGGCCATTTTGGGGGTCTGTTTCAGTATAAGGCAGCTTCATAAAGGCATCCAGTATCAGCTTCTGGTGGTTGTTCTTTGTGAAGGTGTAGGCAGCCATTTTAAGTGGTGCCCGGCGGCAGCCATTTTAGGTCAGTTTCAGTGAATACAAGGGCAACCATTTTTAGGGGCATTTTGTTAGTTTTTATTTTTATCTCGGTTTGCAAAATGCCTGGGAAGAAAGAGTCTGGGAAGCCTAAAGGCAAGCAGCCAGCACCCAAGGCCCCTAAGGCCCCTCCGAAAAGGCCAGCCCCCCTTCCATCTTCTTCCAATGAGGAGGGCGATGAGGTGGTTAATACAGCTATTCTGCAAAGGCTTTTGGCATTGGAAAAGGTGGCGGGCATTCCTTCCTCGCAGAGGTCAGGCTTGGGCTTGGGAAGAACCTCTAAGGTGGCATTGCAGGCTGATATATTAACTAGATTGTCCATCCTTGAGGGCAGGTCTGCAGGACTCGGCACTGGAGGAGTCAAGGGCACCGGCGGTGCAGATGGAGGTGTAGCTTTGTTTCCAGCAGATGCGGGAGCAGGGTCAGCACTGGTGCCGATTGGATCCAGGGGTAAGGCTGGGGGCACTACACAGTCATACTCGGGCATGACTTGGCCATGGGGTCCTTGGGCCCCTGCTTCTCAGGCGGTGCCAGGTGCTGCTGCTGGGGCTTCAGGTACCTCTCCCACCACAGGCACTGGTCCGCAGCAAGCTTGGTCATGGCCAATGGGCCAGTTTGACCCCTATGGACCCTGACCTGCGGCCGGTCAGCAAGGGATGCCATGCCCCTTTTCAGGTGGATGAGGCTGTTCCCCTCAGTTCGGTGTGCATATGGGTCGGTCCCATTTACTGCCATGCCTTTCAGGGACGTAGCGTTACCTTTAGGCGTTGAAGAAGCGCAAAGTGGACTAGACTTGGGCCAATTGGCTGCCTGGGTTTTTTATATATGTTGGCATGGTTGCTGCGCTCATCCAGTATATGGATATCATTTATAAGGGGTACATGATGTTTAGTGGGCCATCCTGGATTCAATATGATGAAGAATTCAGGATGAGGGCTGCTTTCTACCCTTCCCTTCAGTGGGATCGCATCCACCAGCAGTTGTGGCTTCAGGTCATGTCCCCGGCACGACCAAATTTGGGTGACCACTCTGATAGTGGTCATTTGGTTGCTAGGACATTGGCTACTTCTTCTGTTTCGTCATCCTCTTCCCGCAGTTCTGCGGGGCTGGCGGTTCAACCCCGCTTGCTTTGCTGGGAGTTTGGCTCCCAAGGAGTGTGCAGCAGGAAAGCTTGTCAGTTCAAGCATGAATGCCCCATGTGTGGTGGCCCACACTCCTTAAGTAACTGCCCCGGAGCCCGACCACGTAAGGGCCAAAAGAGACAAGGTGGGGGTGGAAGTACTTACCAAGCTGGAAAAGCATGCTTTTCCAAGCATGCTCTTTATCTTGTTCATAAATGATTTAGAGTTGGGAGTGAGCAGTGAAGTGGCCAAGTTTGCGGATGACACTAAATTGTTCAGGGTGGTGAGAACCAGAGAGGATTGTGAGGAACTCCAAAGGGATCTGTTGAGGCTGGGTGAGTGGGCGTCAACGTGGCAGATGCGGTTCAATGTGGCCAAGTGCAAAGTAATGCACATTGGGGCTAAGAATCCCAGCTACAAATACAAGTTGATGGGGTGTGAACTGGCAGAGACTGATCAAGAGAGAGATCTTGGGGTCATGATAGATAACTCACTGAAAGTGTCAAGACAGTGTGCGTTTGCAATAAAAAAGGCCAATGCCATGCTGGGAATTATTAGGAAGGGAATTGAAAACAAATCAGCCAGTATCATAATGCCCTTGTATAAATCGATGGTGCGGTCTCATTTGGAGTACTGTGTGCAGTTCTGGTCGCCGCACCTCAAAAAGGATATTATAGCTTTAGAGAAGGTGCAGAGAAGGGCAACTAGAATGATTAAAGGGCTGGAGCACTTTCCCTATGAAGAAAGGTTGAAACGCTTGGGACTCTTTAGCTTGGAGAAACGTCGACTGCGGGGTGACATGATAGAGGTTTACAAGATAATGCATGGAATGGAGAAAGTAGAGAAAGAAGTACTTTTCTCCCTTTCTCACAATACAAGAACTCGTGGGCATTCGATGAAATTGCTGAGCAGACAGGTTAAAACGGATAAAAGGAAGTACTTCTTCACCCAAAGGGTGATTAACATGTGGAATTCACTGCCACAGGAGGTGGTGGCAGCCACAAGTATAGCCACCTTCAAGAGGGGTTTAGATAAATATATGGAGCACAGGTCCATCAGTGGCTATTAGCCACAGTGTATGTGTGTATATAACATTTTTTGCCACTGTGTGACACAGAGTGTTGGACTTGATGGGCCGTTGGCCTGATCCAACATGGCTTCTCTTATGTTCTTATGTTCTTAAAAGGGGCCCAGTCCAATAAAAGTGGGACCTCTTGAGCAGTGGCTGTATAGGTACCCGCGAAGGGCTGATAGGGTTAAATGGTTTCACTTTTGGTTTTAGAATTCCTTTTCTGGATCTCCACATTGCATTTCGGTCTGGGAACCTTAGTTCTGTTAAAGGTTTAGAGCATATAGTTAAGGATAAGATTGCCAAGGAGTTAGCAGAGGGCAGGATTTTGGGTCCATTTTTTAATCCTCCATGCCCAACCTTAGGGTTTCCCCCTTGGGAGTGGTGCTAAAGAAGGTGCCTGGTGAATTCGTTTGATTACCACCTTTCCTACCCCAAGGGTGTGTCAGTTAATGATGGGATTCCTGAGCATTTATGCTCAGTTAGGTATACCAACTTTGATCAGGCCATGGGCGTTGTACGACGCTGCGAAAAAGGGACAGAAATGGCTAAATGCGATATAAAGTCTGTGTTTCACCTTCTACCTGTCCATCCGGCTGATTTTGAGCTTTTAGGATTTTCCTTTGAGGGGCAATTTTACATGGACAGAGCTTTGCCAATGGGCTGTTCTGTCTCATGTGTGGCTTTTGAGTGTTTCAACATGTTCTTGGAATGGGCTGTTTGTGAAAAAGTTGGATCTCAGGATGTTGTTCATTATTTGGATGACTTTGGTCGGCTCTCAGCTGGGACTCATCCAATATGTTACTGTTGAATGGCAGGGTCGCCAGGGTCTTCAATGGCCTGGCCTGCTGCCATGGTTATTTCATGGGAATGCGGGCTTTCTTGCTGAGGTTTTAATCATCCACCTGAGAGGGAATGATCTAGGGCTAGTAAAAGGCAAGGCTTTGGTCTTGCAGGCCTGTGAGGATTTTTGGCACATTAGGGAGGGATGGCGTGGGACCACTATAATTTGGTCAACCATGATCCCCCACCTTGTTTGGCATAGTGCTTGGGACCCTGCAGGTATAGAGAGGGCCCATTATAAAGCTAACAAAGAAATTAGGAAGGCATTGGAAGGGGGGTTGGGCCACTTTCTGTCCTACCTGGATATTTCTATGAAATTTCCTGACCTCTACGGAGGGGATGGGGTACATCTCTCTGAAAAAGGTAACATGCTTTTCTTGAGAGATCTCCAGCAAGGGCTGTGGGTGGCCTTGGGCCTCCTGGTGGGTGCTAAGCCCTAAGTAAAGACTTGGCTTTAATAGTGGCAGGTTGTTAGTGGGTTTATGGTTCTATGCGGCTAGGGGAGGACCAGAAAGCATCCCCCTTTTGGGGAGTTAGGGCAGGATCAACCTTAGGGTTTGATGACCTGGGGTGTGAGAATGCAGACTGTCCTGGAGGCTCAATTAGAGGGTGCCTTCCATTGAGATGTGTGTCTGGTGGTCAGGCCCTCTGAGGTTTGCCTCCTTGCTGGGCCGGCCTGGCGGGAACTGTGCCACACAGCTCTGTTTGGGGGGCTGGGTCTCTCACTCGCTAACGGCAGGGGAGCAGTCTGTTGAGACAACTGGCCCTGACCAGGCCGCAGTTCTTGTTGCCCTTGCCGTTTATTATTATACATAATAAAGTGGCCCTTAGTTATACCAATACCTTGTGTCTGACTCTTCATTCCGACTTGGGGGGCAAATAAAATTCTCAGTTTAATCCAATATTTGTGTTTCTTTTGAAGGTGGGCAGGCAAACAGAACGAGCAAGAGAGTGCCCTCCAGCACCAACTGTGACTCAATGTTATTCCAGCTAAATGTCAAGTGTCAGTGTGGAGGGTTTCATAGTTTCTCTAGCAGGTATGGGCTGTATGGGGAGGAGATATGTCATATGCAATAGATATATTCAGAATTTAACATATGTTCCCTTATTTGTGTTATGACAAAACCTTGTAGTATTCATATCTATTGTTAATAATTAATACAGTATACCATTTTAATTTTCAATCCATGCATTTTATAAATGTTTTCAAATGATGAAATAATTACTGCTGCCTGTATATATCAGTGAAATTAGAGTTGTGCAATGCCTTGTCAAAAATACACATTAGTTTTTATTTGGCTTGACAAGTTTAATTCCAGTATTATGCTAACACACTTCTTTAACCCAGCCTTAGCAGTTGTACTTCTTCTGTTCCACCTTACTGCAGGGACACGTTATTCTTCCTTCATCACACTCACCCTTTAGCAGTATCTGCTTCTCTCTCTCTCTTTTTTTTAAATGAGAGGAGATAATTGCAAAGTGTTCTGATAAATGGCTTCTGACTTCAGTAACTAACGTTTTCAAATTCATTTCCTTTGTGACTTAAAAAAACAAGTGTTTATTTAGAAAATGCCTTCAGCAAGGATTCATTGGGGGATTTATTTTATGTCACAGATTAAATTATTTCTTGTTTATTTCTCTCACTTGAAATGCATAATTAATATTTCACAGCATGCTCAGATTAGTAGTTACATTTGCTTCTTTACTTAATTTTTAAAAGTCACTTACAGTGCTCTTACTGAGATTTAGCCTCAGTGCTCTCACTGAGTAGCCCATAAATCAAGTTAAATATTTGAGTAAGTGAGCTCTAATGCTTCTTTTAAATTATGAACACTTAGTTACAGAAGCTCTGTTCACAAGCTACTGTTAACATATGTACAGGCCATGTACAGTGTATGCTTCATTGTTCTTTGTATGTGTATTGTTGAGTAATTCTTATGTTGCCAACACATGTACACCTGGACATGTGATGCAGACCTCACATTTATCCAGGTACTGGTCCCCAGTTTGATTGATAAAGTGACTATGACTTGATTTTTTATTACAAGCAGATGTATGCATATATAGGCAGGATGTAACGTGAACAGGGCTGTTGTTGGCTTCAAAGGGCATAATCAGAAAGGTTTAATTTCAGGCAGTGGGCATGTTTATTTACTGCACATACTCACTTGGCAGAGGAAAGCTCTGGCACTTTTTGTTCTCTGTGAGTCCAGTCAGCTGGCATAGGCTGCACAGTCCATGCAGTTGGCTTCTTGTCAATTAGGAAGAATGTAGCAAATTCAAATAATGAGATTTCTTACTATTCCTGAAAGACTTCCCATGCTGCTGCTTTTGCACCACTGTGCTCCATTTTCCCCTTTCGCTTTGTCTTGACTTTCTCTATTCATGTTTTCTCTTGATCCGGAGGAAGCATCACCAAAAGACAGCATGGGTCTTCAGACAAGGATTCTCTTTAGAGGGACCTTACTCCCTCCATCTATAGGATTCAAGCTGTTCTTTTTTTTTTTTTTTTTTTCAAAAATTGCATCTCCACTAACTATTAACCATTCAAAACACACCTCAGAAGCTACAGGCTGTGAAGTGCACAGTATCTTTAAGGGCCACTTTACACATTATGAAGTACAGAACAAAGTTTGAGTCCAATGGCACCTTGAAGACCAATGAAGTTTTATTCAAGGTATGACGATTCACTGCCTCAGGTACATTAAAATACAGATACATCCTCTCAAGTCTGGAGATAAGTAACAGCAGTTTTTCCTTTGGGGTGGGGTGCAGTGTTATAGAAATGTGTTGCAGTTTTTATTGCATTGCATTACAATTACTGTACCATCATACTGTTCTAAAGAAGAAATACACTAAAATGCAGATGATGTATAACCCTTCTTGGTGAGAATACAGATATAAGGACTAAATGAGTTTAGCGTATGTGGTATGAGAAACCAATATCCCTGTTAAGTCCTGGGGGTGAGGTTGTTCTGAGTGTTGTAATGATTTGCTGTTACTTAACTCCATGTTTGAGAGATAGCAATGGAGCATAACAACAGAGTCTTAGTGAAACTCTTCATTTTCCACAATAAGAAGGGGACTTTACACATTTATGTCCTATTTTGACATATTTATTGCTTCACTATTCCCCCCCCCCCCCTTTAATTAAATCCAAGGAAATGCTGACTGGTATACACTTAGCTTGTTATTCCTGTTTTGTCTTCACATATCTTAAAACACCTTCATCATGTTGCATGCTAATTTGCTGGTCATCTTCTGCTTATATGCTTGAACTGTTACCTTCCATTTCAATGTATCTGAGGAAGTGTGCATGCACACAGAAGTTCATAACCTTGAATTAAACTTTGTTGATCTTAAAGGTGCCACTGGATTCAAACTTTGTTCTATTACTCCAGACATGAGTGGCACACCAACACGAGTTTTACACTCGACCAGAGAAGGCCACCGAGGTCTCACCCTGCACTGCGAATACTAGGATCTGGACAAGGCTTTCCTGGATCATTTCACAGTGAGCATCAGGGATGAGAAACTGTGATGCAAGCTCCTCACCACGGATGATCTCACCCTGAAGCAGGCAGTATGCCAGGCCATCGCAATTGAACAGACTCACAGTGCCTGCCCCGCAACATCGGCGCATCAGGCCGCCATGTCCTCCGCCTTGGATGGTTCCGACAAGGAGAAGACTTATCAGCTCCACTGCCCACATCACCATAAGAGCTGACTGGCGGCTCCAACAGGGCCCATGGACAAGTCTACACCAGTTGCCTATGCCAGCTGTGGGGATCCACACGAGCACTGCACATGCCAGTTCCAGAACGCCACATGTCAGAACTGCAGCAAGGTGGGCCACATCACCTGGGCCTGCTGGGTCAAGATCAACAGAAGATGCCAAGCGACCCACCATGATTCAGCGGAGATACACACCACTGCCTCCAGCAGCCTACAGGTACTAAATCTACCCCATGAAACCCCAGACAAAATGTAAATGGCTGCATTAATTGATGGGGCCCTCTGCATAATGGAAATAGACTCAGGGTCCTCTATATCAATTATTTCAGAGGACACCCTTAAAAAATCGTGCCCAAATGGGGGCCCGCCACTACAGCCAGCAGGGTTCATGATGAGAGACTTCCAAAAGAACCCAATACACATTAAGGGGTGGGGCAAATTCCACGTGCAGTTTAAGCACTTTGACAGCATGCTGGACTTCTTGTTGGTGGAGGGCAAGCTCACCAGTCTACTAGGGCTGGCCTGGTTCGCACCTCTGGGAATTGAGGTCATCAAGGTAAAACAGGTACAGCCTCCTAGCTTCATGCACACATGCAAAGAGTTCCCTGAAGTCTTTGATGGGGCTCTCGGCTGCTGCATGTGCCAAGAGGTACCTGTGATCTACCACTCTCACACCTTGTCACCGGCAGAGCAGAACTACTCCCAAATAGACAAGGAAGCACTTGCCATAGTTGTGGGAATGCTGAAGTTTCATGATTACCTGTTTGGGCGGCCCTTCACCTTTGCAATTGACCATAAGCCGCAGCTCGCCCTGGTCGTTCTGAACCACCAGACCCCACAGATCCTGTCACCTCAGGTTCTCTCCGGTGGAACATTTTTCTGGGTGCCTACCACTACAAACTAGTCTATCATCCTGGGAAGTCAATGGGTCATGTGGACACTCTGAGCCGCCTTCCACTTCCCTCTGTGGACCCAAATCCAGTCCCAGCACACTAGATCCTGCTGATCGACATGCTGCCCGATCAGCCCTTGCACACCTCCAATGTTGCCAAAAACACGGCTCGCAACCGCATCCTCTCCCACATTCTGGCCTGGGTGGAGATGGCCCACTAGTCATGTGGGCCTATAATTTATAGTGTTTGTGTCATGCAGGGATGAACTGTCAGCACACAAGGGGTGCTTTTTATGGGGAAGCTGTTTAGTGGTACCCTGCCACTGTTCAGGCAAGTATTAGAGACCCTGCATGAGATGCACCTGGGGATTGTGCACATGAAGGCCCTGGCTCAGAGCTACGTGTGGTGGCCAAGCCAGGATGATGAAATCAAGTCATGGGTGAAGTGCTGCCAGCCCTGCCAGGAAATGAGACCAGACCCTCTCAGTGCCCCTGTACATCGCTGGGAGTCAACGTGCATGTTGTGGCCCCGACTTCACCTGGACTTTGTGGGCCCCTTACACGGGCAACTCTTTTTTTATCTTGGTGCACTCCTACACCAAGTGGCTGGAGGTGATGCCCATCATATCCACCTCCACCCAGGTAGCCATCCAGGCCCTCCGGGGTGGAGGGTGTTCTGCACCCACGGGTTACCTGACACAGTTGTGATGGGCAACAGGATGGCAAGTTCCAAGATTTCTTGGGAAAGTACCTGGTAAGGCATATTCAGTCTGCTCTGTTTCACCTGGCTACCAACGGCCTTGGAACGGATGGTGCGCATGACCAAAGAGTTCTTGAGTTGGATCATCTACGGGGACTGGGACTCACCGCCTTCCTCTTTGGAAATTGGATGACCCCAAGCATCGCCACCAGCCACAGCCCAGCTGAGCGGCTCATAAGACAGCGCCTGACCATCCATCTGGACCAGCTGCACCCTGATCGGGCTCCAGAGCAGCACCTCAACCCAGTGGCAGGAAGTGACCAGAGAATTCTTCCCAGGCAACCCAGTGTATGCCAAGAACTTTTCTAGTGGTCCAGAATGGCTTCCTGCCAGAGTGATTCAGGTCACCGGGCCATGCTACTATGAGGTATCAATGGAGGAGGGCCAACTCCTCCGCTGGCACATTGGCCAGCTGTGCCACAGGATACTGCCGGAAGAGTCGGAAGGAGGATGATGGGGACGAGGTAGAACCAGCGGTGCCTCAGACAGGGGCTGCGGTGGCCCCAATCCTTCTGGTGGCCAAGACACCGAGAGAAGCAATCCCTCTGCCTACAATGGAGAAAAGTTCCAAAGTGGCCCCACTCTCTCTGCCACAGCCCAGCATTGCAGTCACCCCCCCCCCACTACCGAGTACAAGTGTGGCCATGCCAAACGCAGTTCTAGCAACACTTCCTCTTCTGGCTGAGCCCCAGTGCTTCCAGAGGGAACGGTGCTGACTGGAAGACCTGGGTGGAAGGGGTGTTGTGTACTGAATTTAGCATTCATTATGGCTTTGCTTGTTTCTGAACTATCACGGGATACCTGAACAGACCTGGATGGTTTGAAAGAACCAGTGAGTAGTTGTGGTGGGAAAATCTACTGCAGTGATTTGTGAGAGATATAAGCAGGGTCTCGGCTCCGCCATGTTGCTCTTTGTAATAGGTAGTTAATAAAGCATGACCTGTGTTGAACTTTACTGCCTCGAACTAACTATTTAACACCTACCTACATACTGGTGGTTGGGTGTTTTTTTTTGTATTTGTGGTACAACCACAAATTCTATACATCTAACTGGGTTTTCTTTTCCCTTTAGTCCATAGAGGCTATAGCCTGGCATCCATTTAAGGGAAATAGTACCCCCCACACACACACACACACTCCAAGTGCAGCCTTATTTAGTTGAATAACTATTCTGGTTCATTGGAAACAAATGGAAAACATTCAGAATATTTTAAAATAAGAATCAGTGGGGGCTAATTTGTTAAGTTCTGCACAATGCCAGGAATATATAGCTGATTTTATTCAATGTCTCTTTATGCACACTGGGAACTATAGTGCTCTTTGAAATCTTAAATCATATTTCCATCTAGAAGTAAAGCAGTAGACCAAACCAAGTAATCAATACATAAAAATGAATCCCTTATCCTTCATTTCTTTGCAACAGAACTGCTCCCTTAAGTGCACTTTAGACATAAATATATACCCACAAAACTGGCAGCTTTCTAGGCAATTTTTTTTATCTTCTCCAACTGACTTTTTTTTTTGTCTTAGGACAAATAGGTGCAAATAAAATTTTGCTCTTAGAGAGGTACTTGCACATTTAATGCATTTTTTTCCTAAATGGAAATAAAAAACAAGGCTGTTCATATCCAGACTCACACATCAGCTAAGAAATATAATCCCATTATGATTCTTTTGCTTAGACATCTGCAAGATTGCATTCAAAGTCATTATAAAAGTAGCACATTTGTACTTGCCTGGTTTGAAATCAGATCATTTTAAATGGCATAAAATTAATCAAATATGTGTTTCACTAAAATCCATAAAACCAATGAATTCCCACAATGTTTATCTTGGCTGCTAAGAGGATTATAAAGGTTAAAGTGAGGGAAAAAAGATAAACGCATCATTTCACAAAAAGGCAAAGACCTGCAACTGTTGATGAATGGCTAATTTTAGTACATTGCAACTTCTTTGAGGAGTGCACAAGTTTATTTTTAAAACTACATTCCTCCCCTTTTTCCTTAAAAAAAGGATCAACCATATTTTCAGTGTTACTACATTATATTTGATGCAATTACTTTAGTGAGGCCTTTCTATTTATGAAGTAAAAGATAAACTGAAAAAAACCCTTGATGCCACATTAAAGAAGAATATATTCTTCTAAAATGTTCAACAAAAAATACATTATTTTTGAAATGATTTTTTTTTTTTAAAAATGCAATGGCTTTGTGTATTTCTCTAGTGTCTTTACATGGAAGTTTTCTTTTTCTTTTCTTTGTAATGTAATTGCCCTACAATTGAAGTGAGCAGAGATTTTAAATAGGATGTAATCTGATCTCTGTAGTCTGGAGGTGAGTTTTAACTCGGGTAGAACTGTAGACCCTGTTTGGAGGTTAACAGCCTTAACTGTGTCTCAGCCTGGGGAAGAAAGAGGTTCCCACAGAAGGAGAAGAAGAAAAAATCATTGGGCATCACTTCATCAGACTTCCATTCTGTATCAGTCAAAGCTTCCTGGGACTGAAATTCTAGCCCTGAGTCTCATGAGATTTCAAATGAGAGATGGACACAGAACCTATAAAGTCCAGTCTCCCCACCTGCCACTTACTTGATAGTCAGCATAGGAGCAGCTTTTCTCTTGAGGGAGAAGAAATGGCTGGACCATATGCTTCCATCAGTTCATTTATGTCTCAGCAATACCTTTTCTCATACATAATAGGATCCTATTTACAATAGGCTGTAAGCAGCCCCATGATGCAGAGTGGATGCAGATGCAGCTGCAGTACTGCAATCCAAACTCTGCTCTCATGACCTGAGTTTGATCCCCGTGGAAGCTGGGTTCAGGTAGCCAGCTCAAGGTTGACTCAGCTTTCCATCCTTCCAAGGTTGGCAAAATGAGTGCCCAGTTTGCTGGGGGTAAAGTGTAGATGACTGGGGAAGGCAATGGCAAACCACCCTGTAAATAGTCTGCCATGAAAACATTGTGAAAGCAACGTCACCCTAGAGTTGGAAATGACTGGTGCTTGCACAGGAGACTACATTTTTAAAAAAGAAAAATTACAATAGGCTAGGGGTAGCCAAACTGAGTCACACAAAATAAATGTCAGATTTTTGAGAGCCATAGGAAGGAAGGAAGGAAGGAAGGAAGGAAGGAAGGAAGGAAGGAAGGAAGGAAGGAAGGAAGGAAGGAAGGAAGGAAGGAAGGAAGGAAATGGAGGGAGAGGAGGAAAGAAAGCAACTTTAAATGCATTCTTCAAGCTGCTGACTGGCTTGTCTTGGAGAAGTGCCTTCTCCAAGCCAACTAACAGAGCAATGGGGGCTTTGAGAGTCACACAATATGTGTGTAAGAGCTACATGTGACTCCCAAGCTGCAGTTTGGCCACCCCTGCAATAGGCTGTACACCAGATCACAGTCTCTAATTATTTATTCAAGTAAGTTTGTAAACTATTTTGTGCAATTGCAACTCTAATTACCTTCACAGAGAAGTCCTTTTGAATAATTCAGTTCTGCATGGTTTGTGAAAAGCCAGGAGAGTGGGAGCTTTTCTGACCCCGTCAGGCAGGTCATTCTACAAGACAGGAGCCACAACAGAGAAGACATGTGCATGGGCTATTGTGGATTTTTCTCATTTGCTGGATTGCACCTGCAGAAGCCCCTGCTGACATGACAGAAGTTGGCAGGGGAAGAGGCAATGCTGCAGATAAGAAATGTCTTGCCTTTCCCCACAATGGGTCCCCAAAGCAGCTTACATCATTCTCTTCTGCTCTATTTTATCTTTAAAACAACTTTGTGTGGTAGGTTAGGCTGAGAATGTATAACTGGCCCAACGTAACCCAGTAAGTTTCCATGGCAGAATAACAATTCAGCCCTGAGTCTCCCACATCCCAGTCTGAAATGCTAATCAGTACTACACACTGGCTTCTGTGGGGTGGCTGCTGTTGAACAGCAACATCTGTTTAACCTCCGTCTCTTTAACTCTAGACTGTTTTGGCAGCCTAGGCAAGGCTAACTTCTGGTCCCCCCCCCCCACAGAACTGATAAAGTCATCAAGTCAGGTTGGGGGCCCCCAATTTGGTGACCCCGGAAGGCTGGTACCCTAGGAAAGTGCCTAGTTTGCCCAGTGGCAGGGCTGACCCTGGTAGTAAGCAACCAATTCTGGCTGAGTCATACAGGTCACATGATAGTATGCCCAGTGGTTGCTGGAGGCCTGGTCCCAATGATTTCTCCCAAGACTGCCAACCCTAACAGTCTGATCAAGGCTACTTCTCTCCCTAGTCTTTTAACATCCATCCTCTGGGTCTGAGATTTAGCTGCACAACTCCCATCAAAACTAATAAGGATCCCATAGCGTAATCCCTTTACACTGTTTCAAAAACTTAGCCTTCAATATAATTCTAGTAAAACTCAATCTAGTCAGGTTGTCTGATGAAAAGAATGACCCACCAAGGAATTCTGCAAACAAAATAATTGAAACACTAATTTGCTTCTTTTCTTGAACTGATAAATCACCTCTTCTTTTCACACACAATTGGGTTGTAGGGATTTGTCCTTTAAATGTGTCTTTCTGAATTATTTAGCATTTATCTTGCAGCTCTGAAAATTAACATTTAAATCCCTTATAATAGTATTAGACTAATATAAAGAGGTTTTCTAGGGATAGTTATTTGTTTTGAGATCCATGGGGAGAAATAAACAAAACAAATGTTTTAATTGTGATACTGAATCTCAGTAGTTTGTAGATTTAAAGTAAAGACTAAGATTACCAGGTTCTCTTTCTGAAAGAACAAAGGAAAGCAAATAAATGAAGACAACTGGCATGACTGTTAGGACGCTTTGTTACTGTAAAAAGGTTTGCGCATTCCAGACCCATAAAAGGTACATGGCGACAATAGTCCCTTTGCATTAAAGTGGAACCTCTGCTTCAGTCCATTTATGGGCACAGCAACAACCATTGGCATTGCTGTATCAGCCAATTCTCACTTCCTCTGATCTACTTAACTGTGGCATGCAAGTAGCTTTGTGATATCAGAAGGCTGGCGGATCACAACAGGCATGTGAACTGGAGAATGTGGGGACTGAGCAATCTGCAGTGTGAAAAACTGGTGATCAGGCCTTGAATTCAGCAGGAGTTTAGAGGAACACAGCTCCTGAACCTTTCTGAGGGTTCCACTTCCTTCTCCCCACCTACCTACCTTGTCCATTGAATAGTAGGTGCAGCTGTATAACAATCCCTGGATTAGGAGAGTGGGCAGCCAGCCACCAGGGACTTTGCCATACCCCCAGCATCCCTCATTAATCCCTGGAGAAGCCCACACTGCTCTTTCTCCACTTCTTATGTGATTTTTGGTGGTGGGTGGCTTGCTGGCCTTTTAGCTGTGTGGGGGGGGGGCAGTCAAAGAAAGCCCTGGGTGAACGAGGCCTGCTTGGGCTGGCTGGATCTCTAGCCAGTCCAAGCTAGGGTTGCCAAGTCCAATTCAAGGAATATCTGGGGACTTTGGGGGTGAAGCCAGGAGACTTTGGGGGGGGGGGGCTAGGAGACATTGGGGATGGAGTCATGAGCAAGGTTGGAACACGTACAATTGAACTCCAAAGGGAGTTCTGGCCATCACATTGAAAGGAATTGCACACCCTTTCAGTGCCTTCCCTCCATTAGAAATAATGAAGGATACGGGCACCTTTTGTGGGGGCTCATAGAATTGGCCCCCCTGGTCCAATCCTTTTGAAACCTGGAGGGTGGTTTGGGGAAAGGCATCAGATTCTATGCTGAAAATTTGATGCCTCTACCTCAAAGAACACCCCACCCCAAGAGCCCCAGAAACCCACAGATCAATTTCCCATTATTCTCTATGGGAATCGTTCTCCATAGGGAATAATAGAGTGCCCAGTAGACATTTCCCTCCCTTCCCCCCCGCTTCCTAAAGTGAGGGGAGGGCCTCCAAACTGGGGAATCCCCTGCCTCTCTCTCACCCTCCCTCCCTCTCTCTCTCTCACACACACACACACACACACTTACTGGGTCTGGTTACTTGCTCTGTAAATGAAAGCAAAACAAATGGAAGCTGCTACTGACCCTTCCTTATGAAGTGCTTCCTGTTTCCTGCTTCCATCAGTACGCCGATGACACCCAGCTCTATCTACTAATGGATGGCCGGCCTGGCTCCGTCCCAGAAAGCCTGGACCTAGCATTGCAAGCCGTGGCAGGTTGGCTCAGACTGAGTGGGCTGAAGTTGAATCCAACGAAGACAGAGGTCCTTTGCTTGGGTCGCGGTCCCCTGGGAAGGGAAATCCCCTTACCGGTCCTTGACGGTGTGCAGCTTAAAGCGGCACATAGGGTCAGGAGCCTGGGGGTTCTTCTGGAGCCTTCATTATCGATGGAGGCACAGATAGCGGCTGCTGCCAAGTCCGCGTTCTTTCATCTTCGACGGGCGAAGCAGTTGGCCCCCTTCCTGGAGCGCCGTGACCTAGCAATGGTGATCCATGCTACGGTCACCTCGAGACTGGACCACTGCAACGCCCTCTACATGGGGCTGCCCTTGTGTCGAACTCGGCGGCTGCAGCTGGTGCAGAACGCGGCGGCTAGGCTGTTGCTGGGGCTCCCAAGATGGGAGCACATACAGCCGGGGCTGCGCGGGCTGCACTGGCTGCCAGTGGTATACCGAGTTCGGTACAAAGTGCTGGTAATTACCTTTAAAGCCCTATATGGCCGAGGACCTACCTACCTGAGGGACCGTCTCTCCCCACACGAGCCCCAGAGGGCACTGAGGTCATCTGGGAAAAACCAGTTGAATATCCCTGGGCCAAGGGAGGCCAGACTGAAGGCCACCCGGGACCGGGCCTTCTCTATCGCCGCTCCAATGCTATGGAACCAACTCCCTGAGGAGGTGAGGGCCCTAAAATGTTTAGATCAATTTCGTAGGGCCTGTAAGACCCACCTTTTCAGGATGGCCTTCAACTAGTGACAGAATCAGTGACAAAGCTAGTTATGCTGCTGGAATGTTCTATTCTTGGAAGTTCACTAAAATCTAGTGCTATAACGCCACACTGTTATGTTAATTTTAATAATTTATAACTGTTTTAATTGTGTTTTTATGTTTTTATTATGTAAAACCGATGTAATGTATCATTATGTTGTGAGCCGCCCTGAGCCCGCTCCGGCGGGGAGGGCGGGATAGAAATAAAAAATTATTATTATTATTATTATTATTAACTTTAAAAGCACACAAACAACAGAAAAACACACACACATTTTAAAACAGGATCTGTTTGAGGGTTTCTAAACCTGCCAGAGCTCTAGAGGTATAAGGTGGCTGTAGGGGCAGGGCTTTCCCCTGCTGGCCAGCTGGCTGGGGGGGGGGAAGCCTGTAAAACTGGGGGATCCCCTGCTGGGACCTGAGGATTGGCAAGCCTAGTCCAAGCAGGCCTCACTCACACAGGGCTCTCCTTTCTTTCATCGAGTTGCTTTTGGCTGGTGGGAGGGGCAACATATGCTAATGAGTTATGCTAATGAGCTCCACCTAGGGTTGCCAAGTCCAATCCCAGAAATATTTGGGGACTTTGGGGGTGGAGCCAGGAGACTTTGGGGATGGAGCCAGGAGACACTGGGGTGGAGCTAGGGGGAGGGGGGGAAACAGCGCCGGGGAGCGTGGCGAGCCGCCCGGTCTTGGAGCGGGCAACGCCACTGCGCGGCTGCAGCCTCTTCTCCGCTCACCGTGGCTGCTCCTCCGAGATGGGCTCAGGCTGAGCCCATCTTGGAGGAGCAGCTGCGGTGGGGCAGGAGGGCAGCAGTGGCGCGGTGGCCTCGCCCACTCCACTCCACCTCTAGGGTGGAATCGGAGGGGGGGGGGTGGAGGCGGACCGGGGGCATGGCGAGCCGTGAGTCCGGGTCCTAGAAGGGCCATGCTCCTGGCCTGCCTCGCCCTCCCCTGCGCTGCTGCCGCCTCTTGGCTGCTCCTCCAAGATGGGCTCAGCCTCGAGATGGGCTCAGCCATCTCGGAGGAGCAGATGAGGTGGGTGGGGAGAGGGCAGCAGCGGCGCGGTGGCCTCACCCGCTCCAGGATCGGGCAGCTCGCCATGCTCCCTGGTGCCATTTCCCCCTCCCCCCGCTTCCATTGTTTTTGGGAGTGGGGGAAGAGGGTGGAAATCCTGGGGTCCCCCGCCAGGGCGGGAGGGTTGGGAAGCCTAGCTCCACCACCTATTTTTCTACAAAACAGCTCTTGCTGGTGATGATTCTTAAAGTGCCTTCTGCAGATGTATCTTGAGGTCAACAAGAAAGCAGGTTTTCAACTAAAGGCCTGAATTTTGAGTACATGTTTTTGCAGAAGCCTGAGGATTTTCTGTTGGAGGCATGAGCCTCCTAGAACTCCAAGTCCAGTTCTAAGTTTATTTTACAAGCAATATCCAATATTTACAGAGATGTTAATATTTACAGTGGTTAATATTTACAGTGGTTAATATTTACAGTGGTTAAGAGTGGTGGACTCTAATTGGGAGAACTAGACTCCTCCACATAAAGCCAGCTGTGTGGCCTTAGGATAATCACCATCCTCTTAGAGCTCTCTCAGCCCCACCTACCTGATAAGGTGCCTGCTGTGGGGAAAGGAAGGGGAGGAGATTCTAAGCTGCTGTCATGTGCCAGCCTTTGAATAAGGAGGTATCTAAAGAATCAGGCCCCGCACCAATCGAGTCCACACCTGAGGAGATAGTGTAGCCAAGATGTGCTGCCTAACCATCTTCAAGTCCTTGAAGGGCTGTCATCTAGAAGATGGTGTGGAATTATTTTCTGTGGCCCCAGAAGGTAGGACCAGAATCAATGGGTTGAAATTAAATCAACAGGGTTTCTGGCTCAACATTAGGAAGAACTTCCTGACTGTTAGAGTGATTCCTCAGTGGAAGAGGCTTCCTTGGGAGGTGGTGGGCTCTCCTTCCTTGGAGGTTTTTAAACAAAGGCTAGATGGCCATCTGACAGCAATGAAGATCCTGTGAATTTAGGGGGAGTTTCCTGCATTGTGAGTTGTGCAGGGGGTTGGACTAGATGACCCTGAAGGTCCCTTCCAACTCTATGATTCTATGATTCATGGGAGCACCTCAATTGTAATGGGGTCTCCATTTCCTGATCTGAACCAGACACCCAAAAAGACAAGCCAAATGAAGACACTCAGCTTGAGCCAAGAGCCAGCCAAGGCTCCAGAAAAGGGTTTCTGTCTGAGGTAGGATTGTTAAGTCTACAGAAAATATCTGGGAACTTTGGGGGTGGAGCCAAAAGACTTTCACATTCCCTGAAATAAATAAATAAAAATACAGCAGTGCAGTTCCCCTGAATACAGTCTTCATTTCCTCATCTCCCAGCAGCTGCACATCCTCTCTCTCTCTCTCACACACACACACACAGACAAAGTAGCCGAAATAAACAGTTTGCAATTCACACTTTTATGATCTTACTGGGGCAGTTTACTTGCAGAGTTATTTAATGTAACCAGCTGCTGTATATTCAACCAAGTTCTTCAGACTAACACAGGGAAACCAAAGGTTCCAGTTTACTCTTTACTCTCTATTTTAGTGTGCAAACAACTTCTGTAAGGGTTGTAAAACAAACCCTCCATTTGTTGTGCTGGTTTCCCTTCCTTTCTAGCAGTTCACTGGGAGCAGCCATGTTGCCTTGCCTCCATTCAGCCTGGCTCCTACAGATTTAAAGGCACACATGCCTTCTAAACAGAAAACAGTTTCTAAGCTTCTTCTAGTGGCTTTTGTAGCTTGTTGGAGCAGGGCTTCCGCCTGTTGACCAGCTGACTGGGGGTGAAAAAGAGCCTGCAAAACCAGAGGATCCCCTTCTGGGACTTGGCGATTGGGAAGTTTAGTCTAAGGTTCTAAAAGATATCCTCGGGGGCAATCTCCAGTGCTTTCCCTCCACCCTACTATGGAATGACAGCAATGAGTTCCACCAGGTAAGTATCTGCATACTCAAAAGCTGGCTGGCAACATCTGGCTAATCCTCTTCTGTCTCTAGGACCTTACCCGATACCTTTTGTGTCATACCTAAGCTAGTGAGGACAGACCCACTCCTTCCTGCCATATTTCCCAGGATACCAAGATAAAAATTATTACAACCACTAGAAACTATCACAGCGCTTCCTGACACTCATTAGCACCCATTTCCCTCTTTTGCCTATACCTCGGAACCTATTCAGTTCACCTTGGAAGAGCCATTAACAGTCGTTAAACCCATCATACTTCAGGAGGGGAGTCCACCCCTCAAAATAGTATAAAAAGTGGAGTCTAGCCACACCCCAGTGTGCAATCTGTTGGGCACCTAGACAGGTCACACCCCCATTACTCTAGTTTTAGGCATCTTTAAGTGTGTCACACTGGCCATGCACGCTTCTCTCTGCTACTCCTTCACAGATGTCTGCACATTTGGACAGATAAAATTATGCAATAACTGCTCCTAGATGTTTCTATTTTCTACTCCTTATTTTCTTAGTCCTTGATTGTGTTTATATTTTGATTGCTGAAGTGGTGTGATTATAACTCAACATATTTTCTAAGTAAAACTTCTTACTGAACTGGACCTTGGTAGACAAAGGTGTGTGATCTTTGTACCCTTCAGGTTCTCCCTGTCCTATAGCTAATTTTCCCAATACTGAGATGGGACCATTTCAGGTAACAATGGATCCAGCAGACCCAATAGGAGAAGCATCAGGAATTGAGAATGCTTCCCAGTCATGGATTGGCTGCTCAGTGTTCCAGGAGAAGAAATGCCACAGAGGCTGACTTTCCCTTCAACCTCTTCAACCTCAGGAGAAAACAAGGAGTGCCCACGTAGCTGTTCAGCAATAGTCAACATTAGTTCCTGAAGCAAAACTCTTGCAGGACCAGGACTGACAGGCTGATATTGAAAGAGTAAAAGATCTACACCTGTAGGAAGGTGATTGCAACTGTAAGCAGCATCACCTGGCCCTTGATGGATGAGCCAGCAAAAGGTGTAAATAAATAAATAAAATATATGCTGAGCAAGGCTTGGTGTAGAAGCAACCTGCCTGCCACACTATCCTGTCCCTGCTGCCTTGTATTGTCTCCGGTAATGCTTGCTCTTGAAGCCTGAGATCCAGACCCTATATCCTGCACTCCTTTCCAAGTCTTGCAACAGAACCCCTTGACCCTCTTACCCTGACGCTTAGACTGGACTTTTGAATATCCAAATCTGGACTGGTTTGTGGACCTTGCTCCTGAGTATTTCTGTACTTCTTGTCATTGCATTTGTGCAGGGGTTTTTGTGTAGAAAAAGTCCAGCAGGAACTCGTTTGCATATTAGCCCACACCCCCTGATGTCACCATTGTTTCATGCAGGGCTTTCTGTAGAAAAAAACCCCAGCAAGAACATATTTGCATATTAGACCACATATATATATATATATATATATATATATATATATATATATATATATATATATATATATATATTGCATTTGTGTATCCTGGAAACCCTGGGTAGAGCAATAGTGCCAAGCTTAGCCTTAAATGAGACAGCTGCTTTGAGACTCCTTAAAAGTTGGAGAAAAGCAGGGTATAAAAACTAACTCTTCTATTCTGAATGCTGACAACCTTGAGTGCAGTAAAATCCCAAATATGTGCATATGTTAGTGTGTGAGTGTGACAGTGAGTGTAACAGTCACACTTAAGTGACTGACAGCATTTATCATTTTTTAAAAAAACCCTATCCTGCTTTGTCAACATTCAAGTGAATACGAACTTGACAAGGGATGGATACAAACCAGCTCATGAACAAAAATTTGTGATGAACTGAAGTTTGCTGCAGATCAACATGGGTCAGCCAGGGCTCAGTGAGAGTGAGGACTCCTTAGGAGAAGAGATTCCTCAGGAGAAGAGGAGCCTCATGTAGCCAGCAGAAGCTGGCAAGCAGGAAAATGAACTGCAGGCTTGTCGGGATTCACAGCCAACAGCTAGTGCAGAACCACAGATTCAACAGATGAACCTCAGTTAATTGTTTCCAGCCCTCCAGTATCACCCAAACCCTTAGAACACTGAAAATGCAGGCTATGAACAGAACTACAGAAGAGATGACAAAGTGCGTGCCCCCTGGCCCAATGTCAAATGCTTGAGTAGTTGCAGGATTACTTCTGAGCAGTTGTCTGCAAGCATGACCCTTAAGCATATGGCTATAAAAACCAGTCAAAAGAGGCTGTTAGGCATGGCAACAATGAAATCTGCTGGGTAGGATTAGACAAGCTGGTCGCTCTAACAGTCCCTCGGCTTTTAAAAAGTCAATCCAGGCTGAAGTGAGCTGCATCAATCAGATGATGCCAGCCCAGTGGCCAAGACAGGCACAGGCCACACACATGCAGGGTGGAGTGTTCACACCACTCCTGCACATACATGGCAAGTCTGGGCTGATCCCATGGCTGGAAATGCCCCACAAAACTGCAGCAAGTACTTAACATACAGTATATGGGAGTTGTCCTATGATGAGATAAGAATGAGCAGGCTGTGGGGAACAGATGTGTGTGTGTGATTGCACACACTAAATCTGGGGGTAGGGGGTTCATGCCCTTCCCTAACCTCAACCAGGAATTTCAGGCAAACACTGGCAAATCTAAGATATTCTTTTTTTTCGGGGGGGGGGGGCGGGTTAGTAATGAAGGTAGTCCTAATATGAGCCAGGATTCAGGATGGCATAAACCAGGTATGTCCAACAGGTAGATCGCGGAGGCGTCAGAGGCAGATTACCAGCCCCACTTGGTCTCATGGTTTGCTGGACAGGTGTTTGGGGTTTTTTGATGATTGTTTGGTGTGGTGGTATTTGATTATTGGTGCCAGTATGATGAATTCTTATTTTTACTTTTAGAACTGCATTTGTGGTTTTGGCATCATCCAGAGGTCTTCAGTTCCTGTTGATCTTTAATACTTTGGGACAGTGACAGTTTTGGACCAGATTCAGCCAGCGTTAACTTAGTACCTCAGCCACCCCAGCATAACAAAGATGAGTGTTCCAAAGAAGAGCAAAACCTACCACTTTCATGATGAATGGGAAATGGACCACTTCTTCATCATGGTGAAAGACAAATGTTGTTGTCTACTTTGTAACGCCTCTGTATCCTTGCCCAAAAGGGGTAATCTGGAGCGTCATTATAAGGCTCTGCATAGCAATAAGTTTGATACTGATTTTCCTCCCCAAAGCGAAATTCATAAACTGAAGCTCAAAGAACTTAAATCTAAATTGGCTGCACAGCAACAGTTGATGGCGAAGCCAAGGTCACATTCGGTCAATGCAGCCATGGCATCCTTCAAGGTCAGCAACCTGATCACAAAGAAATACAAACCTTTCAATGAAGGAGAATTTGTAAAAGATTGTTTTCTTGAAGCAGCAGACAATCTTTTTGAAGGATTTAAGGATAAGAAAGATATCATAGCTGCTGTTCAAGACGTACAATTGTCAAGAAACACCATCATGCGGTGAATAGAAAAGATGTGCAGAGACACAACTGAACAATTGTTGGATGATGTTTCAATTTGTGTTGCTTTCTCACTCCAATTTGAAAAATCTACAGACATAAGAGACATAGGCCAGTTACTGGTCTTTATCCGGATGGTCTTTGAAGACTTCAGTGTTAAAGAAGAACTACTTGGAATGATTTCTTTAAAAGGGAGCACTACCGGTCAGGAAATATTCAGCTCTTTCCATTCTTTTGTGACAAAGTGTAATCTTCCATTGCATAAACTTGTTTCCATCACTACTGATAGAGCAAGAGCAATGACAGGTGAGGTTAAGGGTTTCATAGATCTCTGTAGACAGCATGATGACTTTCCAGATTTCCTTTCTTACCATTGCATCATTCACCAGCAAGTTTTGGCAAGCAAGAGACTCAATACAAAGACTGTCATGGACATCACTTTCAAAATTGTAAATTCAGTTTGTGGAAGATCACTTCAAAGATGGCTTACTCTTGATGAAGGGGCAGCGGAAATCATTTTGCACACAGATGTAAGGTGGCTAAGTAGGCACAAGTTTCTGCAAAGATTTTGTGATGTGCTGGATGAAATAAGAAGGTTGTTGAAGGAGAGGGGAGATGACAAAGCAGTTGGAAGATGAAGAATGGTTATGTGATCTGGCATTTCTCGCTGACTTTACAGGCGAACAAAAGTGATATGAACATTGAACTTTGGGGAGGGACGGTGGCTCAGTGGTAGAGCATCTGCTTGGGAAGCAGAAGGTCCCAGGTTCAATCCCCGGCATCTCCAAAAAAGGGTCCAGGCAAATATGTGTGAAAAACCTCAGCTTGAGACCCTGGAGAGCCGCTGCCAGTCTGAGAAGACAATACTGACTTTGATGGACCAAGTGTCTGATTCAGTATAAGGCAGCTTCATATGTTCATATGTTCAACTACAAGGTAAAAACAAATGCATTGGTGAGATGATGAGTACAGTTTCATCCTACAAGAGCAAATTTGAGCTGATGATGACTGACCATGCAAACAACACTTTTGATCATTTTCCTAATACGCAGGACCATCTGGGACAATATCCAAATTTTGTTTTTCAGAACGAGAAGTATGGGACAGAAATCTACTCTGTTATCCAGGAATTCAAAAAAAGATTCTGTGACTTCCAAAGAATTGAAAAAGTTGTGGAGTACTTGTCATATCCATTCAAAGCAGATATGGACATTAAGGAAACTGCAGCTGCTATCAGTAAAAATTACTCATTGAACAAGGCATTTCTTGAAAATGAAATAGTAACCCTTAAAAATGACATTTTTCTCAAGATCCATGCTGAGCAAGAATCATTTTGGAAGCTAGTACCTAGAGACAAATTTCCCAACTTGAGAAGATGCAGTGAAGCTGTACACTCCTGTTTTGGTTCAACTTATTTGTGTGAATATGCGTTTTCCCATCTGAAAATGACAAAGAGTACACAGCGTTCCAACATGACAGATGAACATCTCCAGGATTCCCTGAGACTGGCCCTCATGCAATATTCACCCAAAAGCTGGTGGATGAAATGCAGGCTCAGACGTCTCACTAATTAGCAAGAGCAAAGTTTTAAAGATTGGGCAAGATCAGCCTGGATCAATACTTGACCTACATTTAACATAAATTACTCAATAAAAGTTAAAGAAAGTTATTAAGACAGTTAAAGAAAGTTATAACAATAACAATTTAAGAAAAAACTGTTTGCAGTTCTTTCTGGATCTTCGTCTCTCTGTTTTGTTTTTGCTTATTTTGCTTACCAGTAAATGACAGAAGGTGCATTGTAAATTGGGGGGGGGGGCGGTAGAACCCAACTTTGGTGGGTTAAAAACTAATTCAAAACTAATTTGAAGCTTAATTTTTATGGTGGTAGATCACCAGCACTTTTGTCCGGAAAAAATAGATCACGACCTGTTCAAAGTTGGACATGCCTAGCATAGACCATGATTCATTCTAGCAATTAATAAATCAGTTAAACAAAAATACTTCTTGATAGCTGGGATTCTCACCATGAATATAACTCAGTTGTTGTAAATGATTTTCCAGCTTTTCATTGCTGAATAGTTTACTCTTGATTTTTTTTTTAAATGATGGTCTGTAATAAGCTCCATATCGTTGAGGAAATCCCATTTAAGCAGCCCAGAGCGCTTAGGTTTATTGGAAAATCATCAGCAAATATGAGAGTCACAGTACTAAGTAAAAAAAAACTATCTATCTATCTATCTATCTATCTATCTATCTATCTATCTATCTATCTATCATCTATCTATCATCTATCTATCATCTATCTATCTATCATCTATCTATCATCTATCTATCATCTATCTATCTATCTATCTATCTATCTATCTATCTATCTATCTATCTATCTTCTATCTATCTATCTATCTATCTATCTTCTATCATCTATCTTCTATCATCTATCATCTATCTATCATCTATCAATCATCCATCCATCCATCTACCATCCATCCATCCATCCATCCATCCATCCATCCATCCATCCATCCATCCATCCATCCAAATTAAATTAATTGAAAATCAGCCTAACATATTTGCTCAATTTTGTTAATGGAAAGCAATTCATATATACTCTATTTGTGATACAGAATGATTTAAGCCAAAACTCCATCTGTCAATACTGTTTTTTTCAGAGACAGGAAAGAGTTAGCAGCTTTAGCCATCAGAAAGGAGTTAACAGCTGCCAGTTCACAAAGGCTTGCAAATTACTAGATCTCACTAGAAAGAAGAGAAGAAAAAATACTTATTGTACTAAAGCTGCATCTACAGGCCTAGTTTTACTGTAAAATGGACAGTGATGGTTTTAACAGACTTTGATTGAAAGGACATTCCTTTGGGGGGGATCTTTTAAATGCAATGTTTCAAAATGAAAGGATTTTATTTATGTAGATCTGGAATAATTATATTTTAATTAGGCTTTGAAATCAGGTCAACATAGTATTTTACCCACTAATTAATGACACGTCAATTAAAGTATGGATAATAGAAGGAAGTCCGCGAAACCATAATTATATGAGTGTTTTGAATAGCAAACTAAAGCTCTTTCCCAGCAATTCTGTGCTGCCAGACCTTTCATAGTATTTCATATTTGTAAAATGTATATTTAATTGTGTAATTATATGCTTGCTTACTTCTGTAGAGCTATTTTGAATATAATAATCTTAGCTGCAGTAAAATAAAATCTGTCAATAAAAAAAAGATGTATGGTTTTTGTAGTGGGAAAAGAATCTTTACACACGGAAACAGTGTTGGAAGGGATCCAAGGAGAAAACAGTGCTGGTATAATCCCCAGAACTAGTAGGGGCAGAATCCATGGAATGGAGGTTAGCAGCGGAAGAAAAGTCTGTTTAGTGTAAAGACAGACAATATTTTCAGGGCTTTATCACCTTGTATAAGGTTACTGAAAGTCATATGTGTTAACTGGAAAATTTAGTTAAAAAGGGGAGATAATATTTAGTATGACTGTTATTATCATAATACCAGGGCTGCAGGAAGTGGAATGGTGTAGTGCAGCCCCATCTTGTCAGATCTTGGAAGATCAGTACTTGGATGGGGGACCACCAAGGAAGACTCTGCAGAAGAAGAAAATGGAAACCCATCCTGCTTCCCATTTCCTTTAAAAACCTATTGCTGGGGTTGCCTTAAGTTGTCGTGACTTAAGAACACATAAGCGCATATTTATTGAGCTGAATACTGTAGCCTAGTTTCTGTGTTGTCTAGTTTCTTCTTTCCAGCAAGAAAAGTGCATTGGAAAAAATCTAACATTTGGTGGACTTGGTTGTTACAAGCTAGAATCAATAAAAGCGACATTGAGGACCAGGTTTCTAAAGTCAAGACAAACAATATACATTTTTAAAAATATATATGTAGCAAGAAACTGTAGCAGGAAAAGTCCTGTGTTGCCCAATTAATATTAAATCATACTTACAAACGAGGTCTGAGGCGAGATCAGGAAAACAGCCAAGCTTTATTTAACGTGCACACGGGCCCTTGTACACGGGCTTCAGACCCAGGGTCTGAGCAAAATCACAGAGGCCCACTGGTCTTATATACCCCTCTTGCACAATCCTTTGACCAATCAACTTCTGTATGATCTCATTTCTTTCCCCCTTTTACAATTATTTATGACAATTATTTATGACAATTATTTATGACAATTATTTATTCTCCTTTTTGCACCATTTTCCTCCCTTCTACTTCACCCTTGACCACAGCCTTCTGAAGAACCTACTTCTGCTTTTGCGGTTTCCGTTTTTCTACAGTTTTGCTTTGCACCTGTTCCTTCTACTGTAAGCTTCTCTAGTCCTATCTAGTCATAACTGCATCAAGCTTAATTATGCTCTTATAGCCATATATCTCATTGATCCTTTTATTAATATTCCTTATTGATCTCCTGTCTCATTCCCCTCTTTCAAGCAGAGCTTGACTCTTATTAAAACATTCACAATCCACCCCACATACTAAAATCAATCCATTAAAACAACAAGGATTCAAGACCTATCTGGGAGTCAGCCTGGTAACCCGGTAGTCTTCCTTCCCCAAAATGGTGAGGGTTTTATTGCATGCATAAAACATAAAGCACAAAACAATTTCACGGCCTTGATCAGCTGGTTGCTCCTTTGATGGCTTTTGTCTAAGTTGCCTGTGAGTGGGGTGCCCGTTTCCGGTAAGTGGGGCCCAGAGAAGTTGCCTGTGAACCCTGCCGTGCCGGTGGGCAAGGGTCCAGAGGTCGATCTGTGGGTAACCTTTCAAACTCAGGAGCAGGCTGCACCTAGAAAGGGGAAGTTTCTAACATATTTAGACACAGCATGCATAGCTCTTTTTAACAATTAAAATCTCAGGTCTTTTTTTTTTTCTTCTTCTGTGCCATAGGAGGGCCTTTTACACTGAAGTGTTAAAACATTACATTTTAAACATTTTAATTTTAGGGTGATTTACGAATTTTGGTCTACTATTGCCATGTGACAACATAAAGGCAACAAAATCTTACATAAATTAAATCTGCTAGGAATAGTGGCAAGACAAAAGCAACTATTCCTTTCACAAAACTCTTGGGAGAACTCACTTTCCTAATTCTTTCCTGGGTAAGCATATCAGTATGAACAAGGCACTAGGCAATGTGTCAGGCTAAAACTAGTCCTCTGACACATTTTAGCTATCCAATTCTCCTAATGGACCACCATGCTTTCTCTCCTTCTTCTAGGTCCAATATCTTAGAGGCTTTCTGGGCTCTGATGGAAAAGACCTTATTTCAATTTGAGTAAGCACACAGAGACTAATGGGTGTTCAGTGATCTGGGCAACTCAGTAAAATCAGTAAAAATCACTATCATAAACTAAAATGGGGTAGTTTCTACATGCTGCACCCCAAAGGCCAATTTAGGCTCTGTCTTGGGTTACTTCTGGCACAGGAAACATATCTGGTTACAGCTGTAGCACACTGTCTACCACAACTGACTCAATGCTTATTCTAGCAAGCTTCTAGTTGCTTTTTCAGATTAACTTCCTCTTTTTACTGCCTTACGCTGCTCTTCTCCTACTTTCACAATCTTGAAGGATTATTTCAGAAACATCTAGCAGGCACTTTTAAAATCTTTTTGTGTTCTGGTCAGGGCAATTGGCTCTGCCATCACAGGATGACCACAGCATATCCTGCCTGGCGCACTTCACTTGGTACAGAATTCCAACTTCAGTCCCATATTCTCAAAAATGAGGAGGGTGTCAGCCTTACTGACATCAGTAGCCCTAGACCGGAGTCTTAACAACAGTCTTTACCTTCTTTAAGGTCTGACATTACTCAGTGTCTTACTTCAAAGGGCCCTTGCTCACCCCTCTTTGTAACTTCATATTAGGGCTTAACAATTTCGACTTTCTTCCGGGCTTTCTTCTGCCTGGAGAGGCTCTTGTAGGCTCACACCCTGTTCTGGCACTGGGCCAGCTGCTTCTTCCGTGCTTCTACTGTTTCCTTAGCCGCCCCTCTGGTGCAATTTCGGCCTCAGCCTTCAGGCGCGAGACTTCCTTGATGCCAGTCAGTTCTCCTTTTCGGATCTGGTCGATCTGCTTTCTGCTGGGCAGCGTTCCTTCTGCCAGCTGCTTGGCCTTCTTGTGGGCACCCAGGAGCTCAGGCATCGCAGACATCGGGACCTTCAGATGACCCTTTGCTTCTCCATCTGGACCGGCACCTCTGCTAGGGTTTTCTCTCTTATCTTTGGCAGCAATTGCACAGGAAAAAGGCTATTGAACCCACGGCTTCCTCTGTGGCCTCCCACTTCTTGGACCAGTTGTTTGGCTTGATGCCCATAGCCTTCCATCTTCTGGCAGAACGGCAACTCTCTAATCTCCTTCAGGCTCGACTCAGCTTCCTGCTGCCTTCGCCTGATATCTGGAGCCGACTGAGCCGCAAAGACTGATCACCTGCGACTTCGTGGTGGGCAAAATAAATTTGGTGGGCTGCACACAGGCACTTCAACAAGACATCTGGTTTCTAGAGGATTATTATTACTTCACACGTCTTAATGGGTTCTGTGCCTGCCGGTGGAGCCTGCTGGCATCGGCTTACTCGGCAGATGGGAGCCTCGATCTGCCGGAGGGACATCACATGGCTGACGGGGATTTCTTCTGAGAAGGTAAGCTGGCCAGAGGCAAGGGACTTGCTTCTGGAGTACTTCTCTCTGGGAGAGCTCCTAGATCTGGAATTCTTTGGTTCTAACCGATGAAGGGGGCGAGGGTGAAATCTAAGTGGCAAAAGAGGAAGAAGCTGGGAGCTTTGCGTTGGGCTTAAAGGACCAGCTCCCTGCAAGGGGCAACAGAGACACTGCTCTATGTCCTAACATCTGATTCCTGGGGGTGCCTTGCCTAAGATTGCCTTGTCCTGAGACCGAGATGCCTGTCCAGGAACAGTATATCTGGCACATCAACATAATCAATCAAAAACACAAATGGGACATAGTTAGTTCTTCTAGATGCTGTTCATACATGGCCCTATATGGCAATCATAAAATAAACTACAGCACAGTTTTCCTGGTTAATAAACAACATTTTGGGGTTGTCTCCAGGAATTTCTCCCGGGTGGAATATATAAGGTTCTCATTTTATAAACTGCATGTCATAACATCAGTTCTGCTAGCCAGCTTAACCACACTCGCACTTCCCGTTTCTCTCCAGGGCTTTCTGAGCGAGGCCAAGCTTATGCAACATCACAGAAATATTTCACACTATTTGAAGCAGCTTTTACACTGCCTTGCAGACAAACTTCTCTGCCTTTCGCGGCCTAACCCGCTCTGATCCCAATCTTTGACCCACTAATGGTCAATTTTTATTTTTGACCCTTAATTACCCCCTAATTAATGTCCACAGTGCTTTTGTCACTGTGATGACATCAGTTACTATGCACCATATATAATCAGTGCAATTTGAAAAATTTTCAAGAGTTATGTGATCTTTTTGCCTCCAGCATTTTATTGTGGGTCAAAGCATACCTAGTCGTCACACACCAAGTATGTGACATCTTGAAATTTATAAACGGTTCTCTCTCCCACACAGTGATATATGAACTTGTAAATTAAAGCTTGAGCCACTTGCTGAGCTCTTCCAGTAATGGTTACACAAGCAAAGGGGCAGAAGCTGCTGTGGCTCATACTAGGGCCACCATTGATCATACCAGGAGATAGATGGCATGTTATTTCCAGGGTCCCAACATTCTGGACCTGGGTCATCTCCGGGGCGAGAACCAGCTATAAATGTACAATTATTACACACTCTTTCTCCCCAATATTGCGGGTTAAAAAATTTGGCTCCCTGAAATTTAGTAGTTCCAGGAGCCAATCCCGTGGTAGTGGCCAATTCACTATCAAACCACAAGGTGGGACCTTGGGGGCTCCAATCAGTAGCCTCCCAGATCCTCCAAGACTTTGACTTAATTCTTTGATCCGTAGCACAAAACTTTGCTTTTAATCAATACTGATTCCATGAAGGGTCAAAGATCCACACTGACCCTGCAATGAAATCATAAAGGTGTCTGGGGTGTTTTGATTCTAGTGGTGTTTCACCAAATATATATAAACCTATATGTGCACACCACTTCCCTTTCCAAATTATTATTTCTTTTACCGCCTCCGGCAGCACCCAAGCATTAACAACCGCCTCTAGCCGTTGCTCGGGGGAACAGAATAAGGATTCGGGGTCACCCAGAGTCCACATCTCGCTTCCTCCGGTTTAATTATATAAGGCGAGTTGGGATCCCAGGGGCACTGGTGGCATCGATACCGTCCCCAAAACTGAGGGTCCGGGGCCCACTGGGCTGGAACTGACCCTCTTATTCCAAATGGAGAGGGAATCCCTTCTTCGTTAGTCTGTAGAAACCACAAGACTTTCTGGGGTATCTGCGGTCTTTCAGGATTTTCCCACCTAATATCACCTCTGGATAGACCCCCAAAATACAGGGTCCATACCAACTCCCCTTTCTTCTTGAAATCTATATTCCATTCCATATTCCTCCCAACTCCCCTACCTCTAAATAATTTAATTTGTATAATTAAATGCTCACACACTGGACCTGACAAATAAACTCTTCCCCGCATTTTTTTTTTAACTGCCACCAAATATGATGGGCTCTTCTCCACGGCTGGACAAACAATATACATTTTTAAAAATATATATGTAGCAAGAAACCAGACAGAGAAGCAGTGGGGTCTTTGGAGGATGAATAAAGGAATTGCTAAAGGAAGATGGGGAGATGGCAGAAAAAGCTCAATGACTTTTTTGTTTCTATGTTCATTGTGGAAAGTACGGGGTACGTACCCATGCCACAGCCTGTTTTCAGGAAGGGAGTTTGAAGAATTGAGCCAAATTGATGTGATTAGAGATGAAGTTTTAGACCTACTGGGGAAATTAAAACCAGTAAGTCTCCAGGTCCTGAAAGCATACACCTGAGAGTTCTTAAGGAACTCAGATGTGAGATAGTTGGTCTACTAACCTGTATTAATTCAGTCACCGTACCAGAAGACTGGTATGTGCCACCAATTTTTAAAAAAGGGATTCAGAGGGAAACCAGAAAATTACAGGCCAGCCAGCCTAATGTCTGTCCCAGTAGAAATGGTAATCAAAGAGTGATTACAGACCAGCACTTTGGGCCGACTCAGAGATGCCTCTGAAATCAACTCAAAAAATCCTCCCAAACACAAACATCTGCCACCTATCCTCATCCTGTCTTCACCCTGTCCTCCAGCCTCCACAGTGCAACTCAAAAATGTTTGAGCCACATGCCAGTTGCCTCCTTGGCATCTGGAAGCGGAAGGGTGCAAGTGAGGCACCTTGGCAATGTGAAACCACCAATCCACCCCAAGTTGCATCCGGCTTTTTAAAATAAAAACTGTTCAGTGTGCATGAGCGTACATGCACATATATGTCCATGCATGCTCATGACTACTGAAAATGCATGGGGAAACTTCTCACAAAAATTGTAGCAGGGTATGAGCTCACTTCTTCAGATAAAGCTAGAATGTGGGTCCGTCTGTCCAATATATTGAAAAGTGGAGTGATTTCAGATGTTGAATGACATTAACAGGCAAATGACAATAGCAGGCTTGATTGCATTAGGTATTATATGCAGAGGAGTACTAGGCATGGAAAAGTCAGCATTGGTAATGAGACAGGAAACCTAGGTCTCGGTTAAGACCAGGTAGATGGAGTTGTCTTGAGCTTCATTATCAATTGTAATTCAGCAGTCTCTCTTTCTAACTTCTTTTTGAAATTCCCAGAGCCGGATTAACCATTCGGCAAACTAGGCACTTGCCTATGGGCCCCAGGTCTTTGGGGGCCCTGGGCCAGCTCCACCCTCCCCCCATAGCCGGGGTGTTCCTCGTGCCTCTTTCTCTAGCCGAGCAGAGCTCCTTGCTGCCCCTGCAACAGCACCTGGTGGCCTCCTTCTCTGCCTGTGTTCCTCCTGTGTGTGTGAGAGGGGGGGGGGTGGACTGGGCACTTGTCTGGAAAGGCGGGGAGAGACAAAAAGATGTCAGAAGAGCACTAGGACCCAGCGCCTGGCATGGGGCGGGTGGAGGGACACAGGAGCTCCCCAGCAGCAAGTTCCTTTCAGGTGTTGTGAGGAGGAAAAGCCGGCTGCTTTTCTGTCCTGGACCCCTCCCTCCGTTTTCTTTGGCAGCTGCTGGCTCCCTCGCAGTGTGCAAGGGAAATTTACGGAGCCCTTTCTCCCCAGTAGGGATTCAAAACTGACTCACAACATTGTTCTCCCCTCCTTCATTTTTATCTTCACAACTTGTGAAGGTAGGTTAAGCTGACAGTGACTCTGGGTCTTAAGCAGGTCTACTCAGAATCCTACTCTGGTCTATTCAATTGGACTTCATCCCAGGAAGTCTGGCACCATCAATGTACATATCCTCCATGGCAGCTGAAAACTCTGCCTTTCTTCCTTCCATTCTTTATTTTTATTTACTGCAAGTGTGGAGTAATGGTTAAGAGTGTCAGGCTAGGTTCTGGGAGGCCTGAGTTCAAATCTCCGCTCTGCCATGGAAGCTTGCTGGGTGACCTTGGCTTGGCCCAGTTACATTCTCAGCCTAACCTACTTCACAGGATTGTTATAAGGATAAAATGAAGAAGAGAAGAATGATGTAAGCTGCTTTGGGTCTTTACTGGGGAGAAAGATGGGATATAACTTAAGTAAATAGATGATAAAAAATATGTGAGCTTTTGAGGTTCACTGATGAAGAATTCAGGAGAAAGCTTGAGCAATATTGGGAGTCATTTGGGTTTAACCTAATAAAAGGTATAATGTGGCTATTGTTTTTGCACCCTAGATGAGGACTGTCATCTAATTTAAAGATTCCTTCCTTCCTTCCTTCCTTCCTTCCTTCCTTCCTTCCTTCCTTCCTTCCTTCCTTCCTTCCTTCCTTCCTTCCTTCCTTCCTTCCTTCCTTCCTTCCTTCCTTCCTTCCTTCCTTCTCCCAAACAAGTTTGGCCACCCCTGCTTTATAGTCATTAGTAAACCATGTTAAAAGGCTAGGAGTCATAGTTAGCATTGTGATGCTGAATATCTGAAAGACATCAGCCTCTGTGAATCCACATGTCATCAGTGTGCTTCTAAGATCAATACTGGTTAGTGTTCCCTTCCCTGAGAGTGACAGAGCTGGCAACCAGATGCTCATGAACTTTTTCTGTACTGGCTCTACTTCTGTGGAATAAGCTCTCTGTGGAGCTAATAAGGATCACATTGCTGTTGGTCTTCAGAAGGACAAAATTGTTTTGTTTCTGTGGACATTTTAAATGAAGTGTTTTTTGGTGTGTTTTGACACCTGACAGGTTTTATGTAATATGTCAAGTTCAAGGTCAGACCTTTATTGGCATAAGTATGTAAGATGTCTTTACTGATTGCCTTAGGAGGAAAGGTAGGATATAAATTTTTAAAATACAAATAGAAAGTACCCTGTAGTACATAGAATACTCTCACCTGAATATGAGGCACCTTTTACAAGAAATGGGGCACATGTGACCCATACCAATATGAGAACCAATGTTCAGTGCAGTTTTAGAGCACCTCCTTCCTATAGAATATATATGCATGCTTATCTTTAAATGGGATGAATATCTTTTGAAGGTTATTTCTACTTGCAGTTGCCATCAGGGTAGTTAAAGAGTCACAAAATGGTTGATGCTCTGTCTTCCACACTTACTTTCCAGTGCATGCCAGATATTGTGAAATCTGTTCTGTGTTAGTCACTTTGTGCTAACTATTCATCTTCATCATGAAATATAAGCATATTCTCATAAATGTGGCATATGGTAAATTTTAAAATAACTTTCCCAGTCCTCACCAGCCATAGAGTTATAGAGTTGGAAGGGACCTCCAGGGTCATCTAGTCCAACCTCCTGCACAATGCAGGAAATTCACAAATACCTCCCCTTAAATTCACAGGATCCACATTGCTGTCAGATGGCCATCTAGCCTCTGTTTAAAAACCTGCAAGGAAGGAGAGCCCACCACCTCTTGAGGAAGCCTGTTCTACTGAGGAACTGCTCTAATGGTCAGGAAGTTCTTCCTAATGTTGAGCCAGAAACTCTTATGATTTAATTTCAACCTATTGGTTCTGGTCCTGCCTTCTGGGACCACAGAAAACATTCTGCACCATCCTCTCTATGACAGCCCTTCAAGTACTTGAAGATGGTGATCATATCACCTCTCAGCCACCTCCTCTCCAGGCTAAACATCCCCAGCTCCTTCAATCTTTCTTCATAGGACTTGGTCTCCAGACCCCTCACTATCTTCATTGCCCTCCTCTGGACCCGTCCCAGCTTGTCTATATCCTTCTTAAAATGCAGTGCCCAAAACTGAACACAATACTCCAGGTGAGGTCTTACCAGAGCAGAGGAAAGCAATACCATCACATCACGTGATCTAGACACAATACAGGCAATATTGCATTTGCCTTTTTGGCCGCCAGTGCCTGCAGGCTGCTGCAGGGGCAGCGGGATGGGTGCTCCAACTCTTGAGCTAATTTGTGAGGGGGGCCTCAAGATTTCAACTGCCTAGGGGCCTCCACAAGGTTTAATCCAGCCCTGGAAATTCCTGTGTAAGAGAATTGCCACTCTTAGGTTAGCAACTGAATGTCCTGGATTGGTATTAGGTAGTGGGGCTGTTACTATTTAATTTATTCATAAATGATCTTGCAATAAGTGTTCTGTTTTTCAAAAGTTCCCTTGCTGATTTCTATGGATCAGGCTGCCAGTAAAGGCACAGGTGCAAATCAATCCTCTTTCTTAGTCAGCTGGTAACTTTATCTGGAACTCCCACAGTTTTTTCGACATTGGTCTTTTTCCTGCAATGTTCATTTTGAGTAACTGCCTGGAAACCATTTTTGCCTCTCCAGCATCAGAATGTGAACCTGAACAGCCCTGCCTCCTCCATAATATTCTTCTCTGATGCATCCTGTTCTTGTGTAGAAAAGCTTCTTGATGCAGCTCAGGAAATGGGAAAAGGAATGGAGTAAATGGTGGGGTTTTACAAGGCAGATCATGCAACAGGAGGAGGGACTGGCTGCTTCCATGCAGATCATCATACAAGAGAGATGGATAACAACATGCTGCCTTCCCAGCATTCAGAGTGCGAGGCCTGCTGGCTATGCAGGTGTAGGAAGTGGACAGCCAATGAAACTGAGCCAACCCCCTGCATTCATCTCTTATTCTGTGTCAGGGATGGGTTTGTGTGTGAGAGAGAGAAGCAGAGAAATGTTGCAGCAGAAAGGGCACAGTGCAGGCATTCCAGGGGAAGCTAAACAACTGTGCTGACTGTCCAAAAGCCCCAACTGGGACTCCTCAAGCTGATGTCCCTCCCTGAATTTAACACCCCCCCCCCCAGTTTCCCTTGATCAGTGGCTTTGCAGGAATCGTCTAAGGCTTTGTAATAAAATAGGCATAAAACTACCAAAGGTTATTCAGCCACACCAAGTATATTATTAGTGATGAATACATTATTGACAAAGTGTCACTTCAAATCTCAAACCAATTCTATTGCTTAGAAGCAATAAGTTTAGAGAGAACTTGTACACAAGAAGTAATATAAGACTCTATCATCTTTATTCCTGAATATTTAACCCAATCAGGAAAATAGTAGCTTCCCAGGGTGTATTATTGGAAGATGGCTTGATGATCCTATCAGGGCAAAGGACAATATGTAAAATCAGAGGAAGATTTTTTTTGCATATTATATTCTATATGTAAAAACAAAGGAACTAGTAAATAAATCAGTTCAAGTCCTTGTGTTTCAGTCTATCTCAGTTGAGGATTGGTCTGTTGTTTCATTGCTCAAAGCAATTTATCCACTTTTTAAAACTAATCCATCCAATAACAAAATCAGCTTGGTCCCTAAGCTGCACTTGACAATGCCATTGCCATTTACCACAAATGTATAACACTATGTGGTACGGTTGACCTTGCAAATTTGCAACTCAAAAATTTTTACAAGTTGGCTTTCAAAGTACTCATGATTACTATTACAGTCCTAGAGAGTTTGTGAGTGGATATTCACAATGTGTAATTGTCACATGTTGAGCATTGTAGTTTTTAGCTGTGGAGATTTTCAGATTGATTTGAGAATGAGGAATGTGCTTGCAAACTGCTGATTGTGAGCTCCACTTCAGTGGAAAGGATAAATATTTGGAGCCCTTGCTTTGCTTTAATAACATTTACTCACCTGGCTGGCTGAATGCTTTGAGTTGATGCTATCCCTTGATGTAGGATAGGAATATTTATTACTCACAGTACACTTTGTCAAGGTGAGAAGTAGAAGCTATGATGATTTTATATAGCCAGAGAGTAAACTGTAATGTCGCAGGATTCATTCCACCATATGCTCAAATGTATTATACAGGATATAAATACACACAGAGTATCCCTTCCTGCAAAGTCAGCTCCATTCATTTAAGTTGTAACAGCTGGATCCACATGTACCAAGGAGTGTCCTTGCCACTCAGCTGAATCCGTTCATATAAGCAGGGACAAAAGAGCTATATGTGAGCACTAAAAGAAATATCATGCATTCAAATGCAATTAAAGAATTCTAGTTACATATTAAATTATCAGCATTACAAAAAATGAGGATTTCACAAATAGTTTTTTTTTATTTTATTTATTTATCTAAGATTTATATCCCGCCCTTCCCACTAGGTGGCTCAGGGCGGCTTACAACATATAAAACTAACGTAAAATCTAAGATTAAGCATTAAAATTAACATTTCATAATTTACAGTTAAAAATCTAAACATTTGTTATATACTTACCTGCACACATGCATGAAGCCATACGGAACATACACTGTGATTATTATATATATATTTTAATCTGGTCTTAATCAAAGATTATAATGCCCATATTTTGCTTTACAATGTTGTTAGTAATAAAGTTGTCTGGATTTTTATGTATTATTACTGTTTTCTGATCTTCTAAAATGGTTGGACTTTATATATTATTTATAAAACTTACAAATATCCCCTCACCCCCAAACTAGTGAAAGAAAGTTAATCTGGGCTTCAGGTTATAAACTCAAGGATTCTCAGTTTAGTAAATTTCTGATATTTACAAGAGATTAATGAAAATTTTTGAAAAGCATTGTTTCCTAGCCAGCAGCCCTTATGGTTACTGGCAAGGTACTTTTAAAGTTTAAAATGTATTTAGGTAACAAGTTAAAAATAATAATATCCATATATTCCTATTCCTCAGAGGATCAGGATATAAAACTACAACTATGTGAAAACTTTTTGAACTACATGTGGCTTCATGCAGGGTTTAAACTTATTTCTTTTTATTTTTCACCATATGATAATGCATGACAAGTTACCCACTTTTGTAGGAAATCTTTTCACCACAGTAATATAGGAGAGGTCACCAAACTAAACTGGGTACTAGGCTTCTGATTGTGCATATGCACAAGCAAGATACTAGCTGTTTTCCATCCATGATAGGAAAAAAAAAAGAATCCACCATAAGTGTCAGGGAAATGACTCTGTAATAGAGCATCTGGGGGCTGAGCTTGAGTCCCCAGGAATCCGGTAGTAGTCACAGTCTCTCTACTGTGATCCTGGAGAGCTGATGCCAGAGCAGAACGAAGTTTGAGACCCTTATCTTTAAGGCCAACAAAGTTTTGTTTCAATGTATGAGCTTTTGTGTGCATATACACTTCCTCAGATACAATGAAATGGAACTTACCAGTCCATACATATAGGCAGAGGGTGGGCAGTAAATTACCATGCAACATAATGAAGATATTGATCAGATTCTGGAATAACAAACTTAGGTCGTTTTCCCACAGAGCTTACCACGGAGCAACGTCCCTCTTCACCGCGCAGCATCTGCGTGGATTTCCCACCAACTGCTCCACATAACCAGGAAGAGCTGCGGCTTTTGCGTCGCTAACGTAAACTGGTTTTTAGCGGTTTACATCTGCGATGCAAAAGGTCTGGCACTTCCTGGTTCTGCGGAGCAGTTGGTGGGAAATCCGCGCAGACGCTGCGCGGTGAAGAGGGACGTCGCTCCGCGGTAAGCTCTGTGGGAAAATGGCCTTAGTTTACATGGTTACCATTTAACATAATGAAGATGCGAAGCAGCCCTGCAGCCAGGATTTTTTTTTATGGGAGGGCACCATATAACAGATGCGAAGACCAAACAAGAATAACAAGCTAAGACTACATGGACACCACTTGTTTTGATTCAAGTCTGGGGAATCAAAAGAGAAGCAAATATGTCAAAATTGAGGACTGATATATCCTTCTTAATTGTGAGGTGTTAAGAACAATTAACTGATACCCTGTTGTTACACTCTATTCATCCACTCTCAAGCATGGGGGTAGCTAACAGAATTCTTTTCTTTGAGATGGGGTGTTTTTTTGAAACAGATTTTATTGAGTTTTCCAAAGGGCCTGCTTATATGGAATAGAAGATTGAAAGAGTGATTGTAATGTGATGCAATGGAATGTATGTCATTTAGAATGGTAGACTGAAATGCATAAAAAAAGTAATAAAACAATTAAAATTATTCCAGTTCAGACGGAAGACAGACTAGCCAAACCATAATACAAACAGATCTGGAACCAACAATACATCAATACATCAGTAGGCCCAATAGAAAATAGAATACAGTGACAAGGGAGTCCAGACTTGATGTACTATGGAGTATGGACGCCTGCTGCCTCACATGAAGGCCTGGTGGAGCAGCTCCATTTTATAGGCCCTACAAAAGGTAGTAGATCAGGTAGGCCCTGATTCCTAATGGGGGGATGCTCTACCAGGCTGGACCCAGGGCAGAAATGACTCTGGTTCTAGTCGAGGCAAGGCAGATGTCCTTTGGGCCGGGATAACAAGCAGATGTTGATTGGTTGAGCATAAAGTCCTTTGGGGCAAACATGGGGAGAGGCAGTCCTTCAGACAAGTTGGTTAGTTAGTGTTGGCCTTTATTGACAAAGCCCTCCAAAAGACTGAGTAATCAGTCTTAGAAACATATTGTATTTAATTTTATATTTTATCTACTTCAAACAGTGCATTACTTTGTATTACTGTTCTATTAATTAAAGACTTTTCTTACACCAAATGGTGGTCATGAGTTGAGGTAACGCAAGACTTATAAGCAGCCCTGCAGCCAGGATTTTTTTTTTTATGGGAGGGCACCATATTGAATTAAATAAGTTCACAAGATTTCATGGTTGGAGGTTAACTTTTATATCCCAAAAAGGTGGTAGTGGGGGCTTGGTATATAATCACAAATTGCTCCATCTTTTCTGCCATTTACCTGTTAAAGGTTCAGGTTCACAAAAGAAATCCTGGTGAATGTTTGCTAATCATGAAGAAGCTTCAGAAGTGGTTTGGACTCCCTGGCTACCCCTACCCCTTTCCTGGTATGCTTTAAAGGGGTCCATTGAGTCTGACAGTACTGTAGCACCAGCCTACATCCATGGCAGGAGTTGACTGTGATCTATCTGGTGGCTGCTACAAGTTCAGGTGCAACAGTGGAGAATGAGTTGGCAAGTTGGCCTGGTTCCATGGCTCAGAGTTTGGGAGTGACCCGGGCAGTGGAGGAGGTGAATCGGCAAATCAGCCTGGTTCTGTGGTGGAGCACAGCTGCTGCCACTGTGTGGAATTGAGAGCAACCCAGGCAGAGGAGGTGGCAGATTGGAGGAGAGCGTGCAGAAAGTGGTGGTGCATGGTGGTGTGCAGCAGAGTAATTGGCAGTGAATGGTGGCTTGCGATTTGGAGTGCGTTTGCTCATGGCGTGGGGGGAGACTTAGGAACTGGACCCAACTGCAGCTGTTGTTTGTGTAGGGGTTGTGCCTTCACATAATCTGACCAGAACTGAGTACATTCAACAGTTTATCTAGGAAACCTGGGTGGGTCTCAACTCGCCCTGGATTTGCTGTGGTGGTGCCTAATATTCTGCATGAACTAGATACTGGCAAACAAAAATACAAGTTGCTTTGGCTGCTGAGAACAACTGATAGCCAGAGAGCAAAGAACTGCCTGAAATCTGCTGCTCACACCAGCACTTTAAGATGCATTAAGGTACTATTAGACGCTCTAGCACTTTAATGCACTTTAATATGCCCCAGCACTAAGCATCCGCTGCTAGAACATCTGCTTTTTGCACTAGGACTTTATAAACTGTTCTCAATTCAGCTAACCATCTGCTACTTAAATTGTTGTTTAACATGTGTCTTCCAATTATTGACCCTGCTCAAGTCCAATGCTGCTACCCTTAAAATTTCCCTAACTGGGATTAGCTAGAATATTGGGTCTAATTGATGAGATTATTATCTACTGAATAAATTGGTTTAATTGATGACATTTATTATCTACTGAATGAATTTGTAGTTTAATTTTGCTAATTGATTGGGTGGATGAGAGAGGGGAGGTGATTCTAAATTGATTGGCAAAAACTGAAAATTTAGTAGTAGGAATTGAAAGTTTAGTAGTGGGAATACTGCATTAATAGATCTAAAATAGTGTTGGATAGAGCACTGGATTGAGCGGGAGGGAAGGGCAGGATAAACTGTAAATTGTATGCATTGTATTCTGATGGTGATCTGAGAGTCAGCGGAGATCATCAGGGGGAGATGTCTGGTCAGGGGATTCCAGTGCTCCAGGGAAGGGGAAGGTATAGCGGTGGGAACAGGCAAATTGGGAATGGAAGGGGACTGAGACATAGGAAGGCTTGCTCTCCTTCCAGCCAGTGTCCCATCCCCAGAATAGCAGATATGGGGGCCAAGTGGAAGTATTTGTCTCCAGCCTTATTATTTATTTATTTATTTGTTCGATTTATATCCCGCCCTACCCCAGCGGGCTCAGGGCGGCTTAAAATACAGAATGCTAACAGTAAATCAGTTTAAAATACATTAATGATTATACAATAAAATACATAAACTACATAAAAATACATAAAACTCACATCAATATACTATGCTGCCTCTTCCTTAAGTCAATTCTTCAAGTATTCCAGTGTTCAAATATTCTGATGTTCATAAGCAAGATGGCGGCGGCAAGATGGCGGCGGCAAGGAGGAGCGGGACGCTGAAGCTCCCTGCATAACAGCATTTAGATGCCGATTCCATCCAAACAACCTCCTCAGATTCCATCAAGGACATTGTACCAATTATATAGTTGCTGGGGGAGGCAAAGGCGAAATCAGAACTGCCTCCCTTGAAAACAAAGTGAAAATAGCGAAAGTACTCACCAGCCGGGACGATACCGAGGACGGCGAGGGCCGCGGCCGGGAAACGCCGGGCGCGGGCGGAGGGCCGCGGAGGGCCGCGGCGGGAAAGTGCTGGGTGCAGCGGAGTGGAGTTGGAGTGTGGAGCGCTGAGGTCGGTGAGCGGGCGGCGCCGAGGTCTGAGAGCAGTCGGCGGAGCGTGCCACCGGAGGAGAGAAGTGCCGACCGGGGAGCTGGGGAGCTGGAGGACGCCGGAGAGAGGTTGGAGGCTGCGACATTTGTGCAGCGGCGGCAGCGGCGTCCGGGAGTTCAAGACGGGGCGAGGTGCCGGCAGGACGACGGCCCTTCCCCCCCCCCCCCTTCTCCCACTACGAAGACCGGAGGCCTGTGGACTGGAGTGGTGGGGAGTGGAATGAGTGGACGCCGACGAGAGGCTAGAGGTAGTGGCGACGGCGTGAGAGAACTGTGGGACAGGGCGAGGTACCAAGGCAGCGGGTCTGCCGGTGGGACGACGGCCCTGGCTTCTTCCCCTCTCTTCCTTCCCCCCCTCCTCCCATTGTCAGAACTGAAGGTCTCCGGGCCTTCTGGATGGCGTGTTGTGCGCCACCTTCATGTGAGATCAACGCCTAAGACTCAGACCAAGATACCCGCACCTTACAGACATTATTGCACTTTAAATTAAGATCATTTGCACTCCATTGTCACCAGCACTTTAAAACACCTGGACTTAAAACCAGCAGCACTTTAGTCAAATAAGGACCTTTAAGACCATTTGCACTTTATTGTCCCCAGCACTTTATTTGGTACAAACTGTTCCCTCCTACCCATTGGATCCTATCTCCCAAATTATTAAGATTGGTGTAATTTATTGGTTATTTAAACTGTTAAGACTGGATTAATTATTGGTTATTTAAATTGTTTTATTGACTAGCTAATTTAATGGAACTATTTATGGCAAATTAATTGGATAGGGGATAATAATGATTGAAGAGTTTTAATTAAGAAGCCAATTGGAAATATAATTTATTATTGTTAGCTAGTGGATTGGATGGGTTACGTGGGGGGTAAATTAAATAACTATTAGATTAAGTAATTATTAGATAAAGCAACTATCAGATTAAGTAACTATTAGAATATTAGTGGGTAATTTATTTATTGATAGGCCAATTGGAGGTGGGAGGGTTGAGAGGAGATACAGTCAGTGGAGGAGCTGGTGGCACCAGTGAGAGATGATTGGTCTGGGGATTCCGGTACTCCTGGGGAGGGGAAGGTATGACGGTGGGAACAGGCAGAAATGGAAGGGAAGGAGATCGAGACGAGATAGCGCTCGACCACCTTCCAGCCTGCGTCCCATCCCGATGGTGACAGGTAAGGGGGCAAGGCGAGATTACTCGCCTCCGTCACTGGTGTTATGTAATGCCAGGTCCATTAATAATAAGACCTCTATCCTTCGGGAATTCCTGCTCGAACAGGACACGGACCTGGCATGCGTGACCGAGACCTGGGTCCGCGATGGGGAGACCGTAGCTCTCTCCCAGATCGCGCCCCCGGGATACTCGGTCTTTCACCAGTCGCGGACTAGCGGGCGGGGGGGAGGGGTGGCCCTGTTCATTCGAGAGGTTTACTCCTTCCGGGCCCTCCCGGCTCCGGAGATCAAGGGCATTGAATGTGCCGGCCTGGCGTGGGATGTTGGGGAGGGGTTGGCGATCTGGCTGGTGTACCGACCGCCTAACGCACCGGCCAGCGCCTTACTATCACTGATGGAGGCTGCAACAGGGTGGGCATTGAGGCACCCGAGACTTTTGATTCTGGGTGACTTCAATGTCCATGCCGATGACGTGACCTCCAATCAGGCGATGGACCTAGTGTCTTCCATGGCGACACTAGGACTCTCCCAAGTAGTTACGACACCCACTCACCAGGCCGGTCACATGTTAGACTTGATCTTCGCGTCGGGAGTTTTAGTGGACGATCTTGCTTCTATAGCGGTGCCATGGTCGGATCACTATGCCCTCAAGGCTCGTGTGGACGTCCCACCCCAACCCCGTTTGGGCGGCGAGCTTATTTTAGCTCGCCCGCGGAGCCTGATGGACCCGGAACGGTTCCTGACGGCTCTGCGGGATCCCTGCCCCCCTGGCGATTCCCTCGATGACCTGGTGGAGTCCTGGAACAATAGGCTCACCGGAGCCATCGACGAGATCGCGCCTAGGCGTCCTCTGCGCCCTCGCGCAAGGCCGACACCCTGGTATAACCAGGGGCTGCGTCGGCTGAAACGGGGACTCAGACGACTAGAGAGGCAATGGCGGCGTACTCGAGACGAAGCGACTCGAACATCTTATAGAGAGGTTATGAAGTCCTATGAGATGGCAGTCAAGGCTGCAAAGAAAACTTACTTTGCGGCGGAGATTGCGTCCGCAATTTCGCGCCCGGCACAACTGTTCAATACAATCCGGACCCTTACAACGCTGCCACAGGGCAGACCAAATTTTAATGAATTGGAAATTGGCTGTGAGGCTTTTGCGGATTTTTTTGCGGATAAAATCGCATCGCTCCGTTCCGACTTTCCTGCCATATTAGATACAGTTAGCGAACCTGAGGCTCCGTGCCTGTCTTCGGATCGCGTCCTGGACGGCTTCGGCGCGCTCAGCCTGGAAGAAGTTGACAGGATCCTCCTATCTGCACGCCCAACAACTTGTAAATTGGATCCATGCCCCTCCTGGCTTATTAAGACCTGCCGGAGGGAGCTAAGATATCCTATACGGGATATCATAAATAGATCCCTACTGGAGGGGCATTTTCCATCAGCGCTCAGAGAGGCGGTGGTCCGTCCCCTCTTGAAGAAAACATCGTTAGATCCGACCGAATTGGCACACTATCGGCCGGTATCGAATTTGCCCTTTTTGGGCAAACTTATCGAGAGGGCAGTGGCGTTGCAGCTACAGAGCTTCCTGGAGGACGCTTCTATCCTTGACCCCTACCAGTCTGGTTTTCGCCCGGGCCACGGGACGGAGACGGTGCTGGTCGCCCTGGTGGATGACCTTCAGCGGCATCTGGATCAAGGCGGCTCGGCAGTGCTGATGTTGTTGGACCTATCGGCAGCGTTCGATATGGTCGACCATCGGCTTCTGGCGCGCCGCCTTGCCGACGCAGGGATTCAGGGGTTGGCCTTGCAATGGTTTTCCTCTTTCCTTGACGGTCGGGGACAAAGGGTGGCGATTGGGGAGGAACTGTCCCGGAGACACACGCTTGATTGCGGGGTGCCTCAAGGGGCGGTGCTCTCCCCGATGTTATTTAACATCTACATGCGCCCCCTTGCCCAGATTGCCCGAAGGTACGGGCTCGGGTGTCACCAATATGCTGATGACACCCAGCTCTATCTGCTTATGGATGGCCGGCCCGCCTGCGCCCCAGAAAATTTGGACCGAGCGTTACAGGCAGTGGCTAGGTGGTTTAGGCTGAGCGGGCTGAAGCTGAATCCGGCGAAGACAGAGGTCCTGTGCCTTGGTCGCTGCGGCCCGGGAAGGGAAATCCCCCTGCCAGTTTTTGACGGCGCGCCACTAACAGCGTCGGGCAGGGTTAAGAGCCTGGGGGTGCTGTTGGAGCCTTCACTGACAATGGAGGCCCAGATAGCAGCCACTGCCAAGTCCGCGTTTTTTCACCTTCGGCGGGCGAAGCAGTTGGCCCCCTTCCTGGAACGTGACGACCTGGCAACAGTGATTCATGCTACGGTCACCTCGAGGTTAGACTACTGTAATGCCCTCTACATGGGGCTACCCTTGTGCCGGACCCGGAAACTGCAGTTGGTGCAGAACGCTGCTGCCCGGCTGTTATTAGGGCTCCCAAGACGGGAGCACATTCGGCCGGGGCTCCGGGATCTGCACTGGCTGCCAGTAATATTCCGAGTCCGGTACAAGGTGTTGGTTATTACCTTTAAAGCCCTATATGGCCTAGGACCTGTCTACCTTAGGGACCGTCTTTCCCCACACGTTCCCCAGAGAGTACTACGCTCGGGTTCACAAAACCTGCTGATAGTCCCCGGGCCAAAGGAGGCCCGTCTAAAATCCACCAGGGATCGGGCCTTCTCAGTAACGGCACCTTATTGGTGGAACCAGCTGCCGGAGGAGGTGCGGGCCCTGCGGGACCTAGGGCAGTTCCGCAGGGCCTGTAAGACAGCCCTCTTCCGGCAGGCCTATAATACTGACTGACAAGGAAATCTTTTGGATGGAACAAAATGCATCTGTAGACCGCCGGTTTTTATCTATCTTGCTTTTATTAATTTATGGTTTTAATTTTACTTGTAAGTGTTTTAAATTGTAGTATTTGTATTATCATGTTGTAAGCCGCCCTGAGACACTTCGGTGCGAAGGGCGGGGTATAAATCCCAATATAAATAAATAAATAAATAAATAAGTTTAAATATTCAGGCATCCCGGTATCGATCAGTTGTATGCCAACCGGAAGAGGGCTGTTTTACAGGCCCTGCGGAACTGTTCAAGGATCCGCAGGGCCCTCACCTCCTCCGGGAGCTGGTTCCACCAACAGGGGGCTGCAACTGAAAAGGCCTTGGTGTTGTGCAACACCAGGTCCATAAATAATAAGACCTCAGTCATGCAGGACTTCCTGTTTAGGCAGGATATAGACCTGGCCTATGTGACTGAGACCTGGGTGTGAGATGGGGAGACAGTAGTTCTCTCCCAAGTTGCTCCTCCTTGGTTCTCAATCCTCCACCAAGCATGGATTAGCAGTTGGGGGGAGGGCTGGCTTTCTTCATACAGGAGGCTTACTCCTTCCAGGTACGCCTCCCTCCAGAGATCAGTGGCATAGAGTGTGTCGGTTTGCTGTGGAACGTTGGAGAGAGTTTGGCAATCTGGCTGGTGTACCTTCTGCCTAATGCACTGGCCAGTGCCTTACCATTCCTGATGGAGGCTGTAGCAGGCTGGGCTTTGGAGTACCCTCAGTTTACAATATTGGGTGACTTCAATGTCCATGCCGAGGACGCAGCCTCTAGTGGGCTGGTGGACCTAGTGTCTTCCGTGGTGACACTAGGACTCTCCCAATATATAACAAACCCCCCCCCTCCACACACACACACCAGGCTGGGCTAGATTTGACCTTTGCAATGGGAGTTGTAGTGGACCAGATTTCTGCAGATGTGGTGCCCTGGTTGGACCACTATGCCCTGTGTGAATATCCCATTCCTACCCTGTTTAGGCGGTGAGCAGGTTTTAGCGTGCCCTTGAAGCCAGATGGATGCTATGCAGTTTCAGATGGCTTTGCAGGATCCCTGGCCCTCTGGCAACTCGTTGGATGATCTTGCGGAGCCCTGGAACAACTGGGTCTCTGCAGCTATCGATGAGATCGTTCACTAGTGTCCTCTTCGTCCCCTCTCACAATTGACACTGTGGTATATCCCAGAACTGTGATTGATGAAATAGCAACTAAGACAACTAGAGAGGCAGTGGCAACGTACTCATGCTGAAGTGACAAGAACATCATATAGGTCATTTATGAGAACCTATGAGATGGCAGTCCGGGCCACAAAGAAGGCTTACTTTGCGACCCAGATTGCATCTGCGATCTCACACCCAGCACAATTATTTAGTATTATTTGGTCATTAACAACCTTATCACAAGGTAAACAAAATGTTAGGGAATTGGAAATAGGCTGTGAGGCTTTTGTGAGTTTTTCACTCTGACGTGACCTGCCCACCACACTTGATACAGTGAGTGAACTTAAAGCACCGAGCAAGTCTTCTGGTTCAATTCTGGATTCATTCACTCCACTCAGTCTGGAAGAAGTCGACAGGATCCTTCTTACTGTGTGCCATACCACCTGTGGGTTGGATCCGTGCCCGTCTTGGCTAATGAAAGCTGGCCAGGCGATGCTACATGAAACACTACAGGTGATTATCAACAGATCTCTTCTAGAGGAGATCTTTCCCACACCTCTTAAAGAGGCTGTGGTACGCCCCCTCTTTAAAAAGTCAACTGCAGACCCAGCTGAATTGGTGAACTACCAGCCGGTGTTGAACCTACCCTTTCTGTGTAAGGTTATAGAGCGGGCTGTGGTGATTCAATTGCAAGGGCTCCTGGATGACACCTGCACTGGACCCATTCAAGTCCAGTTTTCATCCAGGTCACAGGATGGAGATGGTTTAGGTTGCCCTCATAGATGACCTCCTGCGATATCTGGATCGAGGCAGCTCAGTGGTGCTGTTGTTACTAGATCTGTCAGATGCATTTGATATGGTTGACCACCAGCTACTGTGGGGATTTGGGGGTCCGCCTTGCAATGGCTGGCCTCTTTCCTTCAAGGTCAGGGACAAAGCGTGGTGATGGAGGAAGAATCATTTCAGAGGCACCCACTCACATGTGGTGTGCCGCAAAGGGCAGTTCTGTCCCCGATACTATTTAACATCTACATGTGCCCCCTTGCCCAGATTGTCAGTAGGTATGGGCTGGGGTGCCATCAATATGCGAATGACACCCAGCTCTATCTATTGATGGGTGGTTGATCCGGCTTCACCCTGGACAACTTAGACCTGGCATTACATCTTGTCTCAGGCTGAGTCGACTGAAGTTGAATCTGGCGAAGATGGAGGTTCTCTATCTGAGTCATCTGCAGTGGGTACAGCAGTTGGTCCCTTTTCTGGAGCACTGCGACTTAGCAATGGTGATCCACGCTATGGTCACCTTGAGAATAGACTACTGTAAAGCCCTCTACATGGGGCTGCCCTTGACTCTGACTCAGAGATTGCAGCTAGTGCAGAATGCTGTAGCACAGTTGTTAACGGGGCTCCTTCGATGGGAGCACATTCAACCAGTGTTGAAAGAGCTGCACTGGCTGCCTATTGTGTACCGAGTCTGTTTCAAAATGCTGGTGTTGATCTTTAAAGCCCTATATGGCCAAGGACCTGTGTATCTAAGGGACCGCCTTTCCCCATATGTTCCCCAGAGAACACTGCATTCGGGAACTCAAAATCTGTTGTCCATCCCCAGACCAAGGGTGGCCAGACTAGGTCTACACGGGCCAGCACCTTCTCAATAGCAGCACCAATGCTGTGGAATGCTCTCCCTGAGGCCATAAGAGCCCTGTGGGGCTTGTAAAACTGAACTTTTTAAACAGGTCTATCGTAACTAGTGGGAGAAGGCTGCCACTTCTATGCTGCTGGGCAATTCCACCAGCAGGATCACCAACAGATAAATAGAAGATCTAATATAATCTGATCCACCTATGCTTTAAGATTCTGTATAGCACCAATATTTTGCTTTAAATTGATAATGTTTTATCATTTTATAACTGTAATTGAGATTGTTGGTTTTGTTATGACTGTTAGCTGCCCTGAGTCCATTCTGGAATGGTCGGGATATAAATTGAAGGTAAACAAATAAACAAACCATGTTGAAATGTTTAATGATTTTATTGTACGTTGATTTTAATATTATGTTGTTTTAACTGTTGTTAGCTGCCCTGAGCCCATTAGGGGAGGGAAGAATATAAATGCAATAAAATAAAATAAATAAAAAATAAACCATGTGACAGGTGCCACCAGCCTCCCCAGCTCAGACCATTTTTGTTGTTTTTAGCATCTATCATTAGCCTAAGCACATACTGAGCTTTAGCTTTTCTAACTCTTTCTCTACAAGCACTCTTATTTGTTTATATTCATCCTTTGTTATAAGGTCCTCCTTTCATTTCTTAAATGTGTCTTTTTTATTTTTTAAAGTTTTTAGAGAGCTGTTTATGGAGCCACCTTGGCTTCTTTAGGCTCATCCAATTTTACCTTCTCACAGGAATTGTTTGTAATTGTGGCTTCAATATTTTGCTTTTAAGAAACTCCCATTCCTCTTGAATTCCCTTCTCCTTAAGTGTTTCTGACCATGAGATTTTACCCAACATAACTCTGTCAAAATTTCCTTTTTTGATGTCTATACCAGGAAAAGCTTTAGAACAAATAATTGAACAGTCAGTCCTGGAACATTTAGAAAGGATGACTGTGATCACTAAGAGCCAGCATGGGTTTCTCAAGAACAAGTAATGTCAGGGTCTTGAGCCATTTGGAGCTGTTGCCAATTGGAAATTATATTGAGACTTTGTGTCCATTGTTAATGTACTTTATGAGATAATAATTATGTGTATGAAGAAGGAAGAACTTGGAGTTGTCTTCAATTTGGAATTGTCTTCAATTATTGAAGTTGTCTTTATTCAAGAGAAGAAAATAGATTGTGCCTTTGCTGGAAGAAACTTCAAAGCAGGATATTACGTCGACTTCCTGTACACTGGAACTCTGCATTATATTGAGACTGTTCTTTGTATTATATTGTGTATTTATGCCTATGAGCTATGTTCTGCCTGTAAATGTTGGTACTTTTGGAGTACATTATATGTTAGTAATCTTTGTCACTATAACCTGGGTTAGTAATCTTGGTTACTATAATCTTTTGGGATTATTTTTGTTATACAGTCTTGAGTGACCTCTCTCTTTTTGTCTCATATAGATTTTGTGAATTAGGCAGATCATGAAAAGAAGGGCAGGAAGGGTTGTATGGCCCTTTCTTACATGCCCAGGGAAATGCTGATTGCTACTTCAGTCAGAAATTTTTCTCCAGGCTGGTTTGGCAAGGGATCCTGGAGGTTCCCGTCATCTTCTTGGCATGAAGCAAGAATCACTGGGAATGTATATATGTGAGGGAAGTATTTGTGAAATTCCTGCATTGTGCAGGGGGTTGAACTAGATGACCCTGGAGGTCCCTTCCAACTTAGGGTTCCCAAACACCACCACCCCGCCCTGCCGGGGGACCCCTGGATTAGGAGCCTTTCCCCCCGATCTCCAAGAATGTGGAAGTGGGAGGGGGGGAAACGGCGCAGCCTCCCTTCGCGAGGTGCATGCTGGGACTCGTAGTCCTTGCATCCTCTCCGGCTGCTACAGGCGCCTCCTTGGGGAGTCTGGCCGGCGGAGGGGGGGTGAGCTCCGCCCCCAGAGGGCCATGTGCGTTTCTACCTCCAGAGGCTTCAGTCGCTGATTGAAAGGCTTCCTCTTGGGATGGGGTGTCTGTGTTACTTTGAAAAAGTTGGCAGCAACTCATGAGTAGAGAGGCCGATCCCCCTTCAGTGTTGCCAGAAATGGGGGGGGGGGAGTCTGCTGAGTACTTCATTATTCTCTATGTGGAGATCGATTTTCATAGAGTATAATGGGGAATTGATCTGGAGGTTTTGAGGGCTCTGGGGGAGCTGTTTTTTGAGGTAGAGGCACCAAATTTTCAGTATAATATCTAGTGACTCTCTCCAAAGTATCCACCAAGTTTCAAAACGATTGGACCATGGGGTCCAATTCTATGAGCCCCAAAAGAAGGTGCTCCTATCCTTCATTATTTCCTATGGAAGGAAGACATTTAAAAAGGTGTGCAGTCCCTTTAAATGTGATGGACAGAACTCCCTTGGAGTTCAATTATGCTTGTCACATCCTTGTTCCTGGCTCCGCCCCAACGTCTCCTGGCTCCACCCCCAAAGTCCCCAGATATTTCTTGAATTGGACTTGGCAACCCTATTCCAACTCCATGATTCTATGATTCTAAAGAATCAGGCAGCCATGCCATCTCCAGTGTCCTCAAGCCATTCAATGAGGACAAGTCCAGCTTCAAGCCTTATTCTAAACACAGCAGGGGAAATGGTGATCTGTGCAAAGAGGGTGACAGTGGTGACTTAAAGGAGACTTAATGGGGAAGTTTGGGGTGAAGCTTGGGGTAGGGACACTGATGATTCGATAGTGGGTACTGGCTATGGGCCTGCTTATGGGGGTCATTAAAAATAAAATTCCCCTCATTTTTATAATTTATTGTTTTTAATTGACTTTATAATGAGATCTGAATGGGAACATCTACCCTAAAATGCAGAACAATGTTTTCAGAAAGCTTGTGAAACTAGAAAGAAACTGCAGTGAGTTGCTGTCATGCCTTTCCATTAGATTTTAGTCAAAACATGTATGAGCTGACATACACAGTTGCTAACTTAAGTGTGCTTCACTAGAAAGTATTTGATATTTGCAGGCACTAGAAAGTACTTGATATTTGCAGGGTGGAAGTGTGTTCTTATAGTGTTAATGGACTTTGTTTGCTCCAAAATTGTTAGCATGAAGCAAGCAATTATAGCTTTAAAATGAACTTGCAAAGAGTGTTAACCACATTTTTTTTTTTTTGCTAGCTGTTCAAAATATTTTTCATTTGTGCCCTACCAGTTTCATCAGGCAGAATGACCTTGTACTTTAAAGGCATCATAGGGAAATAACTAAACAATTTAAGTCTCATGCTTTACAGCTAATGGATTTTATAAAGTACTACATTAATATAGCAAATTAAAATGTGTGCGTGCCTGTGTGTATGTGTGTGCGAATTTTACATATTGTATGAGTTGTTTCATTCTCTTGATCCACTAAATGTCAAAACTATATGTTCTATTATATTGATTACTTATAGTTGTGAGGAAAGACATTTGCACATGTTCAGAGAGACTTTATTTGTTGTTCTCTCAAGTACTGATAAGAGCCCCATGGCAGAGTGTTGAAGCTGCAGTACCGCAGTCCTAAGCTCTGCTCATAACCTGAGTTCAATCCTTGATGGAAGCTGGGTTTTCAGGTAGCTGGCTTGAAGTTGACTCAGTCTTTCATCCTTCCGAGGTCGGTAAAATGAGTACCCAGCTTGCTGAGGGGAAAGTGTAGATGACTGGGGAAGGCAATGGCAAACCACCCTGCTAAAAAGTCTGCCGTGAAAACGTTGTGAAAGCAACGTCACCCCAGAGTCGGAAATGACTGGTGCTTGCGCAGGGGACCTTTCCTTTCCTTTCAAAGTGCTGAAACCTCAGTTCCAGAACTAAAAATAAGCTTTGAAATATATGTTTAGCTCAACTGAAGTCCTAAATTATTTTCTGTCTTTCCAGCATCACTCACTTTGCCTCTACTGTAACTTCATTGCAGCTCAGCTAATTCTCACTGCAGAACTGGTCTGCTGTATGCGACTTCGGTAGTCTAGGCTGAGAACTACACATGGATTAGCTCAGTAGGAATTTATTGGCAATTAACACAGCAACAGTGCACAACCTGGTTAAACAGTAGATAAAGGTTTATTTAGGGATTAATATACTTGATAGGAAAGAGAAGAGACAGAGAAAGGTTCCTAACTACTTCTCTAGCTGTGAGAGAGTGTAAAATGAGTGTGGCACTTCTGAGAAGAATTGCCCTAAGATTAGCAATCTGGAGAGAGACAAAGGGTGCAGCCAGACGTACCATTAGTGGCAACACAGCTCCATCTCGCTGACAGATTAAATGTGTTCATTCAGACATCCACATCTGGCAATTGAGCGTCATCCAGGGTCATTCCGACTTGCTGTGGATCAGTGCTGCATTAATTTGACAGCGCAGAAAGTCCGGCCCTTTTTCAAAACAGCGGCACAAAATCGGCTTTTTCCTGTTTGGACAGTTCACCCGCAATACTGCCCCTTGGAATGTTTACCCCCCCTCCCACCTTTTTTTTTTTAAAAACCCCAGCAGACATGCGTATTGCCAGATCATCCAGGAATCTGAGGTGACGCTTCTGCTTCTCCAATCAACACAGGATCGGAGGGGGGAGGGGACGTTATCCCACTCTTCAGAACAGGAAAAAAATTCTTTTTTTTCAATGTGGAGGATTTCCAGATATCATTGTCACTGCCAATTTCTAGGAAATTAATTCCTGGCAGTTTCCTGGTTTGAATCCGCAATGTTAATTCTGAAAATTTCCCCCCTTCCCCCCCCGCCTCTGAAGCATTGTTTGATTTCCCACCTCCAAACAGTTGGGCGCATGTTCAATGGACCCCCCGCCTCCCAGAAATCAACATTTGATCACGCATGCTCCAAGAAAAGAGCGTGATAGTTTTGGATGTGTGATTGCTCAACAACGGAATGAGTCGCATTCTTGGATGCTTGTCTGAACAGCCCTGCATCGAATCAATATTCAGCTGTTCAAATTTGAGCGCTACACACCCGCTTTTAATGTGAGGTGTGGCCGCACCCAAAGAATGATACTTAACAGGAGAGAAGGTGCTGACCTCACTGTCCTATCTAATTGTCTTCTGTGTTTAAAACAATTTTATTCAGTAACATATGGTAATAATCAATTCTTGCATCATTAATTACTTCTTTTTAACTATCCCATATATTACTTTTCTAAGCCCTCCTCCCCCCCGTTACTTGACCCCCGCCAGTGTTATATACTTTAAAAATTCTAATATTTAAAGGTACCCTTAACTAATAAAATTTTCTATTTTTCTTTCTTTTAAGACTTAATCAATATCAAAAATTGTCCAATGTCCTTTTATTTTCCACTCTTTTTTCTATATAACTTCTAAACTTCTTCCACTCCAATTTAAAAGTTTCTAGATCATAGTCTCTTAAAATTCTTGTCAATTTGTCCATTTCACTCCATGTTATAACTTTTATAATCCAATACCATTCTCTGGTATTCTTTCTTGCTTCCACAACTGCGCATACAATGTCCTAGCAGCTGAGAGCAAGTACCAAATTATTGTTCTATCTTCTTTTGGAAATTTTTCCATATATAATCCCAACAGAAAAGTCTCTGCAACTTTCTTGATTTCATATCCCAAGATCCTAGATATTTCTTGTTGAATCATCTGCCAGTACTTTTTTGCTCTTTCACAAGTCCACCACATATGGTAAAAAAAACCTTCATGTTTTTTACACTTCCAATATCTATCTGGCATCTTATTGTTCATCTTTGCCAACTTTTTAGGAGTTATATACCATCTATACCATCATTTTAAAACAGTTCTCTTTAATACTTTGACATGTTGAAAGCTTTATAGAATGCTTCCAAAGATATTCCCAATTTTCCATCTGTATTTCTTTATTTACATTAATTGCCCACTTAATCATTTGAGATTTCACTACTTCATCTTCTGTAGACCATTTCAAAAGCAGTTTATATAGTTTTGAAATTAATTTCTCATTATCTCCAAGCAGAACTATTTCTATTTCTGTTTGTTCTTTTCTTATTCCTTCAGTTTTAATGTCTTTTCCCACCAAACTCTTTATTTGTTGCATTTGAAACCAATCATATTTATTATTCAACTCTTTCGCAGTTTTCAGCTCTATTTTACCACCTTGTATTTTTAATAGCTGATTATATGACAACCACTTTTCTTCACCCACTTCAGCCGTTATTTTATCACTTCTGCTGGCACTATCCATAACGTTTCCTTTCCTCACCATATTTCTTATATTTCATTCATGTATTCAACAAATTATTTCTTATATAATGGTGAGAGAAAAAACCATCCATCTTCTTTTTTCCATAGTACATATAAGCGTGCCAGCCGAATTTATTTCCATGACCTTCCAATGCCAAAAGTTTTCTGTTTATTAGCATCACCCATTCTTTTATCCACACTAAGCAGACTGCTTCACGATATAGTTTTAAATCTGGTAATTGGAATCCTCCTCTCTCTTGTGCATCTGTTAAAATTTTCATTTTGATCCTTGATTTCTTCCCCACCCATACAAATTCTGAAATCTTCCTCTGTCATCTGTTAAACTGTTTGCTGTCCTTCACAATTGGAATAGTTTGAAAAAGATATATTATTCTTGGTAAAATGTTCATTTTAATTGCAGCTATTCTTCCCAGCAATGACAAATTAAATTTATTCCATTTTATCATGTCTTCATCCATTTTACTCCATAGCTTCTCATAATTATTTTTAAATAAATCAATATTCTTCATTGTTATCTCCACACCCAAATATTTTACCTTCGAGGTAACTTCACAACTCATTAGCTTTTGTAACTCCTTTTGTTTACTTGCATATTCTTACATAAAATTTTTGATTTTTCTTTATATAAAATCCCACCAATTCTCCATATTCTTGTATTTTAGCTAACAGCAAGGGTGTTACTTGAGTTGGATTTTCATTTATAAACATTATATCATCTGCAAATGATCTATATTTATAAGTAAATCCTTTTATTTTTAATCCTTCTATTTCCTATGTCTTCTTGAATTTGCATCAACAAAATTTCAAGTGTCATTATAAACAACAGTGGAGAGAGCGGGCACTCTTGTCTTGTACCTTTACTAATTATCATGTCTTCTGTAAGGTCTGCATTTATACATAGTCTTGCACATTGTTCAGTATATATTGCTTTTATCATCCTTATAAATTCTTCTCCCAACTCCATTTTCTCCATTACTGCAAACATAAAGTCCCAGTTTAGATTATCAAATGCTTTCTCTGCATCCACAAAGAATAATGCTACTTACTTTTCTGGATGTCTTTCGTAATATTCTACAATATTTAGAACAGTCCTAATATTGTCTCTTATCTGTCTTTTGGGGAGAAATCCTGCTTGATCTTCCTTTATAAAGTTTATCAAATATTGCTTGAGTCGTTCTGCCAGTATTATTGTATATATTTTATAGTCATTATTCAATAATGAAATCGGTCTATAATTTTTTACATTCCTGACATCTCTATCTTCTTTTGGAATTAATGAAATCACTGCTTCCTTCCATGTATTTGGTATTTTACCTTTTAATCTTATCATGCTCATCAATTTTTGGAGCTTCGGTATGAATTCCTCTTTAAATGTTTTTAAATTTTTTGCTGTGTATCCATCTGGCCCAGGAGCTTTTCCAATTTTCATTGCATTGATCGCTGCTTCAGTCTCTATTCTTTCAATTGGCGCATTCAAAACCTTTTTCATATTTTCTGTTAAGGGTGCTATTTTAATATTTTGTAAATATAGTTCCATCTTTTCTTCCTTTATTTTAACACCCTTAAATAGTTTAGCATAATATTTTAAAAATTCTCTTTTTATTCCTTCTTGATCCACCATTTCTCTTTCTTCCACCACAATCTTACTAATAATTTTACTTTCTCTCTCTTTTTTCAATTGCCAGGCCAGGTACTTTCCAGGTTTATTTGCTCCTTCAAAAGACTTTTGCTGTAACTTTTTTCAAATTCAATTCCAATACTTTATTTAACAAATGTCTCATATGTGTTTGTAATATTGTGATCTCCCTCACAATTTTCTTTTTCCCTGGCCTTTTTCTTAATTCAGCTTCTTTTTTTCTTTATTTCATTTCGAATGTCCAGCATCTGCTTGTCTTTTGCCCTCTTATCTTTGTTGTTCAATGTTATCAATATTCCTCTCATTACTGCCTTATAGGCATCCCACACCATCTGGAATTCAATATCTTCTCTATCATTTATTTGGAAGAAAGCTTTGGTCTCATTTTCTAGAGATGTCACTATTTTTTTATTCTGTAGTAAATCTTCATTTAATCTCCATTTTCTTGATTTTTTCAATGAATTTGTAATCCACATTATTGGGTTATGATCAGCTCCTATTTTAGGCAAAATCTCAATTTTTCTTTGTTATAAGGCCCAAATCCTTAGTGCCCCACAACATGTCAATTCTAGAAAAAGAGTTATGTCTTGCTGAAAAGAATGTATAGTCCCGTACATCAGGATTAAATTTCCTCCATATATCTTCCAGATTTTCTTGTTTAACCAGTTCAAAAAAAGATTTTGGCAATTTTCCTTCTTTATTATTTTTTTGTCCAGATCTATCCAATACATTCTGAATTGTTCCATTAAAGTCCCCCATTATCAAAACTTGATCATACGTCAGTTCATCAAGTTGTTGTGTAATATCCTTAAAAAATACATCTTTCACTCCATTTGGCACGTACACTCCCAATAACATTTTTTTCCCATTCAAATTTATTTCTACTGTTACAGATCTTCCATTTTTATCTTTAAATATTAATTTCAGATCCAATTTCTATTTCACATAAAAAATCACTCCCCTTTTCTTCTGCTCAGCCAGGGAAAAAAATTCTAATCCCAATTGTTTATTCCATAATTTATAATCCTTCTGTTTTATATGTACTTCTTGTAGACAAACTATATTACAATTTTGCTTTTTAATCCAATAAAATGTTGCCCTTCTTTTTTTGTGGTGAATTTAGTCCATTAACATTCCAAGATAATAATTTGTAATCCATCATGGTGCAAATTCTTTATGTTCTTCACAAAATCTACGCAGTTCCTGTTCATTTGTAATTGTGGTTCTTTTTCCCTGAAGTTCAAAACTCAAAGCTTCAGGTATTATCCATCTATACCTCATTTCATTGTCCTGTAATTTCTCTGTGCATTTTTTGTATGTTCTTCTGTCATTTATCACTTGCCTTGGTAATTCTTTCATGATTCTTACTCTACCTGCCACAATCAATGTCTTTTCAATTTTTTTGTTCATAATCTTTCCCACCATTTTTTTGTTATATATCTTATGACCACATCTCTTGGTAAATTATTATTATTATTTTTTTTGCATAGAATGAGTTCACTCTGTACATATAGTCATACATATTTTTGGACTCTTCAGGATCTTCCTCCAAAAATTCTGCAACTATTTTTATTATATATGAGATCCTCAGTATCTTTGTAAATCTCTTCTATAATTTCTTTCTTAGAGGCAGTTATCATGTCTATCATACCTTTCATCATTCTAGCCTCCATTGCCTCTAATTGTTCCTGCATTTTCTCTAGAGAGGTAGCCCTTGTACGGGTTTGCTTATGCTCTGACATTTAAAAATACCAAAAATTTTGTTCTCACCAAATTAAAATTCAACTATCATTTCAAAAGATTAGAGCTTGCTTTTTCTAACAAGCCTAATTTTGCCATCCTCAGAGCCTCCTAGGCTGAGATATTAATTTTTAAAATTTGTATTTCTTTCAAAATGGCGGTCATGACTTTCTGCTTCCCTTTAAAAAAAAATTCCTTTAAAAGCTTCTGAAGTCCAATCTTGACAATAATGTCTGATAGTATTTATTTTTTCATCACCATCTCAATTGTTTCCAACAATTATTAATGTCCCGAACGCCATAAAATTATTATTTTAATTTTGACCTCCTTGCAATGGCTGCCGATGTTTTTCTATAGTATTATAGTCCTAGAGTAGGCTTTTCATCTAATGCTTCCTGCTTTACTTGCCACCAAATCCCGTTTTCGCTGGTAGAGAGATCTCACGATACTTGATGTATTTCCTGTGTTGACTGTGTATGCTGCAGTTCTGTGACGATGGTGCTCTTTTTTCAAAACCGCAAGTAGACCAAACAATAAAGTCCTTCTCACTTTTTTAGCACTGTCCTTTAAATTTAAAAAGTCCAAATTTCACCTCTTCATCCCTTCTTCTTCCAAGCTTTCTAGATTTCCATTTCCCACCTTTTGAATTTATTCTGTTAAACTTTAAATAATCCCAGAATGAAAGATAGTAATCTGTACCTTTTCTACAAGTTATCCAGATCCACACCAGTTTTGTGTAGTTTTAGATGTTAAGTAATGTCCAAGAAGGTTAGGATTCTGTCAAGCTTATGTCAAATAAATGACTCTGGAAACTTCTGCAGATGATGAAAATGCAACTCTTCTCTGGAGACCCCTCAAAACCTCAAAGGAGCCCCACCCCCGGGACTCCCTTTTAGCCAAGGTAAATCTCCTCAAAGTTTCCTGTGCATATTTTGGACTAATCTCTGACTGAGAAAAGTAGGCAGTAGGCATTAATTTGCCTTCCACTACCCCGAACAGAAGTTCCAGCCTGCTTCCTTTATGAGAAGCAGCTCAGCTCAGCATTTTCCTGCCCCGGAGGTCCTATCTACTTGTCTTCTTGCTGCTCCCAGTAGGGTCTTCTCTTCTTTGTACACCAGATATTGCATTTTCCAACACCCCTTTTCAAGTTCTAGTGTACAAAATCTACAAGATTCATCTTCTTATGTATACTTTCAAACTTTTCTCAAGGAAGTGACTTGGTGAGTACATCGGCAATCATTTCATCTGTAGGACAGTATTCCAATTTAACAAGCCCTTCTTCTTGCATGTTTCTTACTAAGCGATGCTTCACATCTGTGTATTTAGTTCTTGAGCAGTGTTCCCTCTAAGCATGAGCTAGCTCAGAGATTTTTAGCCTCCAGCTCACACCTTTCTGTCTTATTTGTTGTTGTTCAGTTGCACAGTCGAGTTCGACTCTATGCAACCCCATGGACAAAGTCACACCAGGCCCTCCTGTCTTCCACCATCCTCTGAAGTCTGCTCAAATTCATGTTTGTTACATCAGTAACACTGTCCAGCCATCTCATCTTATGCTGTCCCCTTCTTCTTTTGTCTTCTGTCTTTCCTAGCATCAGGATCTTCTCCAGTGAGGGCTCCCTTCTCATTTGGTGGCCAAAATATTTGAGCTTCAACTTCAGCATCTGAACTTCCAGGGAACAGTCTAGGTTGATTTCCCTTAGGGCTGACTGATTTAATCTTCTTGCAGTCCAAGGGATTCTCAAGATTCTTCTCCAGCACCACAGTTCAAAAGCATCTATTCTTCTGCGCTCAGCCTTCCTTATAGTCCAGCTCTCATAGCCATACATTACTACTGGAAATACCATTGCTTTGACTATACAGACTTTTGTGGGCAGGGTGATGTCTCTACTTTTTATTATACTGCCCAGGTTCGCCATAGCTGTCCTCCCAAGAAGCAAATGTCTTTTAATTTCATGGCTACAGTCACCATCTGCAGCGATCTTGGATCCCAGAATTGTGAAGTCTTTCACTACTTCCATGTCTTCCCCTTCTATTTGCCAAGATGTGATGGGGCCGGATGCCATGATCTTGGTTTTTTTTTTTTTTATGTTGAGTTTCAAGCCTACTTTTGTGCTCTCCTCTTTCACCCTCAACAAGAGATTCTTTAGGTCCTCCTCACTTTCTGCCATTAGAGTGGTATCATCTGCATATTTGATGTTCTTCCCAGCAATTTTAATTCTGGTTTGTGCTTCAACAAGGCCAGCATTCCACATGATGTACTCTGCATATAAATTGAATAAGCAGGGTGACAATATGCATCCTTGTCGAATTCCTTTTCCTATTCTAAACCAATCAGTTGTTCCATATCCTGTTCTGACAGTTGCACTTTGACCCTCATACAGGTTTCTCAGGAGACATGTGAGGTGATCTGTGTCATGCTCCTTCCCCGTCGGACCCTGAGAGGGGCTGGGTGCACACTCCAGGATGGATTAACCCAGGAACCAGACATGCCTCAGACCGAGCAGGGAGGGTTAAAGTTTAACGTCACCTAGGCACCCCCCGGCTGCCCTCGTTCTTGTCATTCATTCTCCTCTCTCTCTGTACCATCCGAACTGACAACACCGAGCTCTTCCTCCCAGGCGTGTATTACTGACTCCTCTTTTATCCTGACCCTTGCGGTCCCCGCCCCCTCCCAGCTTAGCTTCCCCACTCTTATTAAGCCCAGTTGTGTGTGGTTGGTCTCTGACAATGCCCACTTCACCAGAGGGTGGCTGAGGGTTCACCAGCCCATGGCTGGGACTGTTGGCCTTCAGGACAGAGGCCGGAGGGTCACTTCTTGTTGACTCCTCTGCTGATGGTGGCTGCAGGCAAGAGGCCGGAGGTGGGCTGGGAGGCAAGCCCTCCAGACACACCCCCTCTCTTCAGTCTTCCTTGTCCCCCGGGCTGTCCTCGTAGAATTGGGACATGAAGTCTGCATTGGCGTGGAGGCTCCCCTTCTGGTACTGGACACAAAACCTAAAAGGAAGAAGGGACAGGTACCAGTGGGAGACTCTGTCATTATGATCCTTTATTCTACTGAGCCACTGCAAGGGGGCGTGATCAGTGATTAAAGTGAACGGGTTGTTGGCCAGATAGAATTTAAGAGCCACTATGGCCCATTTGACTGCAAGGGCTTTTTTCTCTACGGTGGAATACTTTAGTACGGGGGGGGGGGGTGCTGCTTCCGGCTAAAAAAGAGGATGGGGTATTCTAACCCCCCCCCCCCTGTTCTTGCAAGAGTACGGCACCGAGACCTGAGTCAGAGGCATCCATTGCACCAGGAAGGGTACTGCAAGGTCCGGGTTATGTAAGGCAGAGGCATCGGCTAGAGCACCAGCCAGGTCTGTAAAGGCGGCCCTGCATGGGGGTGATCATGCAATTTGGTTGGGCTTTTTGAGGGCATCCGTGAGCAGGAGATGAAGTGAGGTACAAATCAGCCGTAGTAACCGCTAAGTCCAAGAAAGTGCCTAAGGTGTTTCTTTGTGCGGGGTAATGGCGTGTCGTGGATCTGGACCACCTTTGGTGGCCAGGGCTTTACTTGACCATTTCCCATGAGGAACCCAAAGTATTTTAATTCCGAAAATGCCAGTTTACTTTTCTATGGGTTAGCCTTAAGGCCAGCTTGGGCCACCGCCCATAGGACAGCCTGTATGTGCTGTAGGTGTTCCTCCCATGAAGCGCTGAAGATGATGATGTCATCAATGTAGGCTGCCATGAACCCCTGGCATTTGGCTAAGGTGATATCTACCAGACATTGAAAGGTGGCAGCCGCCCCATGGAGCCCGAAAGGCATATGATGGAACTGGTATAATCCCGAGGGGGTCGCAAAGGTCGTCTTCTCATGGTCCTCAACTCGCACTGGGATTTGCCAGTAGCCCTTTGTCAAATCCAGGGTGGTAGAGGTAACGTGCTGCTCCCAGGAGGTTGAGCAGATGATCCACCTGTGGCACAGGATAGGCGTCAAACCAGAAGACCTTGTTCACCTCCCGGTAGTCAACACAAAAGTGGGTGGAGCCATCCAGCTTAGGCACCAGCACTATGGGGCTTCGCCAGGCACTTTTGGATGGTTTGATGATCCCCATGGCTAACATATCCTGGACCTCCTGCTCCACCTGTTCCCATAGTTTCTGTGGAACCTGCTTCCACACAGCCCTGGCCACTTCCTGGGGCTCCATGTAGATGCAATGTTCAGCGAGCGGAGTGACTCCAGATGTGCAGGAGAAGACCCCTGGGATCCGGGCCACTGCCTCCCGTATGGCTTGCTATTGTTCTGTTGACAAATGGTCATTGTATGGGGTTCTTCCATCAGGGCTGCTGGGATTCATGGAAGTACCGGCGACGGCAACTCTTCTGGGTGGTGGCTGAGGACACACCAGGGCCCTTCATGGGCATACCACCATTTCAAGAGGTTGATATGGAGAAGGTGGAGGCCCCAGGCTCTCTGCCCGCATCAGACTTCATATGTGACTGGTCCAACTTGGCGGTGGACTGAGAAAGCCCCTCCCAGGTGTCCGGGCCACTTCCGGGAATGGCACGGCAGTGTACCAACACTTGGGCCCCGGCCTGTAGCACCCTTCAGTGGGCCCCCCATCATACTACTGGCATTGTTCTTCTTGGGCCCATGCCAAGTTGCAGCAGGCTTCCTCATGGGTGGTGTGTAGGTGGCTCTGGAGGAGCTGGACGTGTTTGGTAGGGGTGCAACTGGGGGCTTCCTCGGCCCGGCGGCACTGGCCCTCGACCAGGTCGAGTAACCCACATGGTTGCCACCCAAAAAGTAGTTCAAACGGGCTGAAACCCATGGAGGCTTGGAGCATCTCTCTGAGGGCGAACAGCAGAGGATTTAAGAACAAATTCCAGTTGTGAGGGCGGCCAGGAGTGAGGCGGCGGAGGCCTGCCTTTAGAGCTTGGTTGAACCATTCAACCAGCCCATCAGTCTGGGGAAGATAGAGGGAGGTGAAGATCTGCTTAATGCCCATGTAACGGCACAACTCGTGCATTAGGCGAGAAAGAAACCTGGGCCCCTGATCAGTGAGAATTTCTTCTGGGAGCCCAAAATGGGCAAAAACATGGAGAAGCACCCTAAACACCAAAAGGGTCTCCAGGGACCGCAAGGGGATGGCCTCTGGGTATCTAGTGGCGTAGTCTACCATCACAAAGACATAGCAATGGCCTCAAGGCGTGCGCTCTAGGAGCCCTATGAAATCCATGATCTATCGTTGGAACGGGTTCTGCTGTATGGGTAGTGGGTGCAGTGGGGCTTGTGGGGGCGTCTGTGCTGCGACCGTTTGGCATAACGGGCACAAGTGGAGACCTGTTGGTCATCTGCATATACAGAGGGCCAAAAAAACAGGGCCAATATCTTGGCGAGGGTTTTCCACGGACTCTGATGTCAGTCCATGGGAAATTGTGAGCCGCTTTCAGGATTGTGGCCTGGTAAACATGGGGTATAAGGAGCTGAGTCCTCTCGGACCCTTCCCTGGGGGCCTCAGGGACCCTATATCAAACACCTCCCCTCTTCTCGATGCGGGGCCATTGTTGGGCCCTTTGGGTGTCCTGCACTTCTCCCTCACTTACCGCCACCACCCCTCGCAAGGCCTGCAGGGTGGGGTCGGTCTCCTGGTTGCACCAAAACTGTGGGTTCACATGGACTATCTCTTCTGCTTTGTCCCCCTCAGTCTCGGACACCTTGTTCAATGGCCCCAGGTCGTCGGTATCACAGCCGTTGGTTGAGGGCCCAGTGTGTGGGACATCTCCCCCTAGCAGATTACTTTTGTCAGGTGCAGTGGCATGGTAGAGGAGTTGTTTGAAGCCCGGGAAGTCTCGTCCGAGCAGGACCGTTTATGGGAGGTGGGGAACTGCCACGACTGCCACCTATTTGGCCCATCTGGCCACTTCCAGCACAACCTCCACCACCGTCCACGCGTGTGGTTCATCCATGAAACATACAATTTCTGTCCACTGCTGCACGTGGAGTTCCACAGGCAACAGGTTCCGTCTAACCATCGAAATGGTGCTGCCTGAGTCCAGCATTGCTTCAACTAGGTACCAACCCAGTTTGGCATACACCATGAGAGGAGGAAAGGCAAACCGGCGATAGATAGCTGGTAGGGCTCAGGCGCGGGAGAAGTCGCACTCCATGGTGGTACAATCACGTTGTAAATGCCCCCACTGCCAGCACATGTAGCAAGGGCCTAAGTGCGGGGACTGTGCCTCCAGACGTTTGTTGCTTCTGGGGCATGGCAGAAGGGCCAGAGGGTCTCTGTGAGTGATTGGTTCCTGTGGCCGGCCCCGCTGGAAGGGGCGAGCTTGCCCTTCTCTGGTGGTCAGGGGTCCCGGCATCTTTTGTCTCCCAGGTATCCCCCATCATAGCTTTTTGGTGGTTTGAGGGCTTTGCCAGTCGGGTCCACCGCCGTGTAATTCTCCAAGAGAGTAACCAGGGTCTTCAAGTTCGCGGCTTTATTTCGCATGACCCAGAGGCGGACTTCTCGTGGCACAATTTGCAGAATCTGTTCCCCCACAATCTTCTCAATTACCACTTCCTTTGTGGTAGTCCCGAGCGCTAGCCAGCGCATTGCTAACTACGTCAGCTCTGCCACCATTAGGCGGGGCCGGTCCTTGGAGCCCCAATGCCGATCTCAGAACTTACTCTGATACGACTCTTTGGTGACCTCGAAGCGGTCTAACAATGCGTTGCACACCACGTCATAATCAGTCATTTGCCCACGCGGCAACCCCCGAAAGGTAACCTGCCCCCCCCAGTCAAATACGGGCCCAAGATATAGGCCCACGGGGTCCTGGGCCACTGGGCCATCTCCACTGTGTGCTCGAAGGTTTCTAGGGAAATTTCTATGTTGTCTTCCACAGTGCGCTTGGTCAGTAGTGGCGGTGGAGGGAGCACGGAGATCCCGGTGGAACCCAGATGCGTGGCCTGCCAGGCTTCGCACATATCTCTCACTAGGGTCTTTTGGGATTCCCTCTGTTGTGCCATCCACTCCCGCATCATCTGGTCATCTCTCCATCATCCACTGGGTGAACTGGGCCACGTCGAAGGCCGGAGCGGCAGGGTCAGACCTGTTTGGAGATAGCGACATTGGGCGAGGCCCCAGGAAACGCAGATGGGCCAAAACTGGCCTTCAGGGCTGCCAGCCAGGGGGTGCAGGTATGGAAGGATGGGGACAACTCTTCCCCGTACAGGCCACCAATTTGTCAGGCTCTTTCCCCGTCAGACCCTGGGAGGGGCCGGGTGCACGCTTCAAGATGGATTAACCCAGGAACCAGACACGCCTCAGACCAAGCAGAGGGGGTTGTAGGTTAACGTCACCTAGGCACCCCCTGGCTGCCCTCGCTTTTGCCATTCATTCCCCTCTCTCTCTCCGTACCGTCCAAACGACAACACCCAGCTCTTCCTCCCAGGCATGTATTACTGACTCCTCTTTTATCCTGTCCCTCACAGTCCCCACCCCCTCCCAGCTTAGCTTCCCCACTCTTATTAAGCCCAACTGTGTGTGGTTGGTCTCTGACAACGCCCGCGTTGCCAGAGGGCAGCCAAGGGTTCACCAGCCCATGGCTGGGGCCTTGGGGACAGAAACCGGAGGGTCACTTCTTGTTGATTCCTTTGGTGACAGTGGCCGCAGGCAAGAGGCGGGCTGGGAGGCTAGCCATCTGGACAGTCTGGTACTCTCATCTATTTAAAGACTTGCCACTGTTTGTTGTGATCCACACAATCAAAGGCTTTAGCATAGTCAATGAAACAGAAATAGACGTTTTCCTGATACTCCCATACTTTCTCCATAATCTATCAAATGTTGGCAATTTGATCTCTAGTTTCTCGACTTCTCTGAAACCCAGCTTGAACTTCTGGTAGTTCCCAATCTACATACTGCTGAAGCCTAGCTTGTAGGATCTTTAACATGACCTTGCTGGCATGTGAAATGAGTGTAATTGTGCGATAGTTTGAGCATTCTTTGGCATTACCCTTCTTTGGGATTGGAATATGAACTGACCTTTTCCAATCCTGTGGCCACTGTTGCATTTTCCAAATTTGTTGACATAATGTGCATCACTTTAACAGCATCATCTTTTAGGACTTTGAATAGCTCAACTGGGATACCATCATCTCCGCTCACTTTGTTGTTAGTAATGCTTTCTAAGGCCCATTTGACTTCACATTCCAGGATGTCTGGCTCATGGTCAGCAATCGCACTGTCATGGTTGTCAAGGACATTGAAATCCTTCTTGAACAATTCTTCTGTGTATTCTTGCCACTTCTTCCTGATCTCTTCTGCTTCTGTTAGGTTCCTACCATTTTTGTCCTTTATCATGGCCATATTTGCATGAAACGTTCCCTTGATTTCTCCAATTTTCTTGAAGAGATCTCTTGTTCTTCCGATTCTATTATTTTCCTCTATTGCTTTGCATTGTTCCTTCAGGAAGGTCTCCTTATCTCTCCTTGCTGTTCTCTGGAAATCTGCAATCTTTCCTTTTCACCTTTGCCTTTAGCTTTCCTTCTTTCCTCAGCTATTTGTAAAGCCTCATCAGACAGCCACTTTGCTTTCTTGCATTTCTTTTTCTTTGGGATGGTGCTGATTGCTGCCTTCTGTACAATGTCATGAACCTCCATTCATAGTTCTTCCGGCAATGTCTATCAACTCTAGTTCCTTAAACCTATTCTTCACCTGCACTGTATATTCATAAGGGATGTGATCAAAGTCAAACCTGAATGGCCTAATGGTTTTTGATAAGGTTCCACATACTTTTCTTGTTGACAAGTTCTTAAAATGTGGTTTGGATCCTGTTAGGTGGATCTGTAACTGGTTGACAGATCGCACCCAAAGAGTGCTTGTGAATGGTTCCTCATCCTCTTGGAGAGGAGTGACAAGTGGAGTGCCTCAAGGATCTGTCCTGGAGCCTTTTTTGTTCAACATCTTTCTAAATGATTTGGATGAAGGAATAGAGGGAATGCATATTAAATTTGCAGATGATACTAAATTGGTAGGAGTTGCAAACACAGTAGAAGACAGAAACAGGATCCAAATGATCTTTACAGGCTGGAAAACTGGGCTGAAACCAATGAAATGAATTTTAACAGGGACATATGTAAAGTTTTGCATTTAGGTAGGAAAAATACCATGCATGGTTATAGGATAGGGGAGATTTGTCTGGGCAGCAGTATGTGCGAAAAGGATCTAGGGGTCTTAGTGGACTATATGTTGAACCTGAGTGTGTTGCGGTGGCTAAAAAAGGAAATGCAATATTGGGCTGTATTAACAGAAGTATAGTGTCCAGATCACGTGAAGTGATGGTATTGCTTTACCCTGCTCTGGTAAGACCTCACCTGGAGTATTGTGTTCAGTTTTGGGCACCACATTTTAAGAAGGATACAGACAAGCTGGAATGAGTCCAGAGGAGGGCAACAAAGATGGTGAGGGGTCTGGAGACCAAGTCCTAAGAAGAAAAGTTGAAGGAGCTGGGCATGTTTAGGTGGAAGAGGAGGTGTCTGAAAGGTGATATGATCACTATCTTCAAGTACTTAAAGGGCTGTCATATAGAGGATGGTGCAGAATTGTTTTCTGTACCCCAGAAGGCAGGACCAGAACCAATGGGTTGCAATTAAATCAAAAGAGTTTCCAGCTCAACATTAGGAAGAACTTCCTGATTGTTAGAGCGATTCCTCAGTGGAACAGGCTTTGTCAGGCAGTGGTGGGCTCTCCTTTCTTGGAGGTGTCAGGTGGTGGTGGGCTCTTCTTCCTTGGAGGTTTTTAAACAGAGGCTGGATGGCCATCTGACAGCAATGCAGATCCTGTGAATTTAGGGGGAGGTATTTGTGAATTTCCTGCATTGTGCAGGGGGTTGGACTACATGACCCTGGAGGTCTCTTCGAGCTCTGATTTTATTATTCTATCCCCACTACTAGCACATGCCACAGTATAATAGGGACAGGACCTGCTAATGCCTTCATTCTACTACTATTTCTCCATGATGTTATTTCAAAATCCTTATGCTAAAAGGGGGGGAGAAGTTATGTTACATGTGAATTATTAATTTTAGAAATCTGTCAGAATACATATCTGCATGTATTCAAAGGGATTTTAATGAATTAAACATAAAAAGGTATGGGTGCATTTGTGTATAAAACTCTTCAGCCCCACTGACCAATTTTATTGATTGGCTGAAAGTAACTTTTAGAGCTAAGATAAAGCTGGACTTCTGTACACACATAGTCCAGTATATTCTGCTTATTTAAAACAATTGAAGACCCTTTACTTTTGTGCCTTGATTTTCATCCTCTTAATGAAAGTCAGATCTACAATGTAACACAAGTATAAATAGGTCCTTGCAGAAGATACTCGCTTGCCATGATATGCATTGAATGATTAAGGAAGCCAATCATCATTCTTTATAGTGCTACCAAATGATGAGGACACTAGACAAGAGGATCATCAGCTTAGCAAATAGTTATGGATATTCCATGGTATTGTCACTGGGTAAGTGGTCAGATCAGTCACCACAATGCAGGACAAACTGGTGAACTAGAGAATAATAATTTTGGAACTCAGTTGGGTCCATTAGTCTCCACAGGCAAGCATAAATCAGCTCATTACTTAGACAAGACAGCCGGGGCATCCAACTGTGCCTTCAGGACAAAGTGATCCAACCACAGCATTTCTTCCTTAACAATTGGATCCATATCCTTCCCCATACCAAAGATCAAATCTAATGTGTGACCTGCCTGGTGTGTGGAACCTGATACAAATTGGGAAAGTCCTAGTACTGCCATGGAGAACACCAGGTCCAATCCCTGCAAGGAAGTGGCAGCATTGGCATGGATGTTAAAGGCTCCCAGAACCATCATGTTTTCTATTTGTGCTAACCATTATTTTCTAGGACAAAAATATTTATTGATTTCATTTATACCTCACCTTTCTCTCCAATGGGAATGCAAGGTGGCTCTCATAATTCTCCTCTCCTATATTGTATTCTCACAACTACCTTATGAGGTAGGTTAGGCTGAGAGAGTGTGACTGACCCAAAGTTATCCAGCAAATTTCTATGGCAAAGTGGGAATTTTAATGTGGTTTTTCCAAACCCTAGTCCATTACTCTAATCCAAGGGTTTCAAATGTGCAGCCCGAGGTCCAGATCAGGCTCCTGCAGGGCTCCTTTCAAGCCCACAAGCACTTCACTGTCATCTGCTTCCTTCTCTCTCTCTTGTTTCCTTCTGCATCTTAGGTTGCTTTGCCATAATTGCTGAATTACACAGGAGCTACAGAGCAAAGCCTCTATTTTCTTCATTGGCTGATCAGCACATGAAACAATTTGCTGTCAAGTCCCTAACAGTTCAGTGATCACACCAGACCATTCAAAGAATACACTTTTATTGACTTACTGACAGGTTAGGTTCAAAAAGGCTCTTGTGAAAACTGGTTTTGGCGGGCAAATGCTCTCTACTCATACCTTATGTGAAATCCGTTACATAATCAAACCCAAAGCACGAAGCAAGCAATCCCTTCCCCTTGTTTTTTCCCAGTCCCCTTGCAGGTGCACACGGCCTTGGTTATCCCTGAGATCAGGCAGAAGGAATGCTTCAGTTGTTACACAGAGATAGGAACCAGCTAAGCGAGAAGTGAAAGTAGCGTTCTGGCTAAATGGTACTCTTGACACTTGCATACAAAAGCTCACAATGCCCAGCCATTTCATGTTCTCCCCTGAGTCTTAGGCTCAAAGTATTGACCATGAAATTTCTGTAATGAATGTCAATAAATCAAAAGTAACTTAATTAACTGTTTTTTATGTTTAATTTCTTTTTAATTGTTAAATTTAAAGTTTTATCTATTTATGTTAATCGTGTGAAATGCTGTTAGCCGCCCTGAGCCGCCTAGGCGGGGAGGGCGGGATATAAATAAAATCTATTATTATTATTATTATTATTATTATTATTATTATTATTATTATTATTATTATTATTATTATTATTATTAAGGTAGGTTTTCAGCTTACAGACACATACCTGAATAATTGAATAGCATAGACAAGATTGCTACATCACAGAAATTGCCTCCAGATTTTGATGCAGTAATTCAGAGCAGAGATTTTAGTTATCAGAGACTGTTAAATAAGCAAAATATTGCAAGAGTGCTAATCTTTTAAGCATGTTTTATTTTAAGGTTTGTTTTTTTAAAAAAGAATATTTCACTGTGTTTGTCTGTGTCCTTTATAAATATCTCTGCTACCTGGCATAACATTTTATGACACACATGGCCTGATCTGACAAGGTCTCATTTATGTCAGATCTGGCCCTCTAACCACTACACTGCACAGCATCCAGCCATAATGAAATAACTGAAATTTTTGACCCATATTTCTCTGAGTCAAAAATTTGCTCTCATAGGCAGAGTTTCTACTGGGCATTCCAGTGAAGGTATGGATTTTCTTTTCATTAAATTACTAAAATGAAAATTGTATTTCCCACCCCTATTCTTTAGCCTGCTTCATAAAACATAAGTACCCCTATATTTCAGGCTCTCTTAACAGTTGTTTTCCATAAATTATATTCTGAATAAAAGTGAAGAATGGACATAAGTGTTATAAATGAGCAATCAGAATATGCAAATAATGTTTGAGATGGAATAACAGATTATGGGAGTATGCTATTTTTAATAGCCATATAATTTATAATAATAGGCAAGATTCATGGAAAAGATAATTCCTGTAACTTTTACAAAATTCTGTTAGATCTGAGACTGCATTTTGAAGGCAGAAAGGTAACATTTACATCTTGGCAATCATCTATAGTGGAAGTGCATTTCTCTCATACTATTTAGTAGAGTGTATTTTTACACATGTGTAGTTTTGGACTGCTGCTTAAGATAGTTGCTTGATTATATTGGGGTCCACATCTAAAGTGTAACTGAACCCAATCCCCCCTTTTTTGTTCATCACTTTCATTTTCCTTCTCTCCTACTTTTGTTTCTCTCTGTCAAAATGTAGGACCTCAAAAGATGTGACAAAACTCACAAATCTTCATTCCTCCAAAGAAAAGACAAATCCTGTCCCCCCACAGCAACACAGAGTCTTAGAGCCAAAACACACAATGAAGATCAAATCTCCCCCATTTGCCAAATGAAAACTGCACATGGCTGCAATAAGGATGGAGACTGCAAAGGGGAGGGAGGGAAGATCAACCCTTCAACCCCTGATCCATACTTCACTGGCACTAGTTGATCCCTTACTGGAGTCCATAGACTAAGTATGGTAAAATACAAGTGATTGTTACATGTTTATTTATAACTCTCCCATGTATTAGAATGCCCCCTTCTTGTGCTGCTGATGTATGAGCCAATGCAATCCCTACTATGCTGATCATAATGTGGGATGCATGTCTTTCCACAGCCCAGTGTCATCCCAGTTAAGGAATAGTAGCATAGTGTATATCGATGTGAGTTTTATGTATTTTTAGGTTTTTATGTATTTTATTGTATAATTTTAATCGTGTTTAAATCGACCTCTGTTAGCTTTTATTGTTGTAAGCCGCCCTGAGCCCACCTCGGTGGGTTAGGGCGGGATATAAATCGAATAAAGTAAGTAAGTAAGTAAGTAAGTTTGTAGGACACATGATTCTGGCATGGAAAGGAACTACAGAACAGGATTCTCTTTGCGTTGGCCAGACTTCTCTTATTAGCAAGTGACAATGGATTCCACATGTTAATCACCCTTTGGGTGAAGAAGTACTTCCTTTTATCCGTTTTAACCTGTCTGCTCAGCAATTTCATCGAATGCCCACGAGTTCTTGTATTGTGAGAAAGGGAGAAAAGTACTTCTTTCTCTACTTTCTCCATCCCATGCGTTATCTTGTAAACCTCTATCATGTCACCCCGCAGTCAACGTTTCTCCAAGCTAAAGAGTCCCAAGCGTTTCAACCTTTCTTCATAGGGAAAGTGTTCCAGCCCTTTAATCATTCTAGTTGCCCTTTTCTGGACTTTCTTTAATGCTATAATATCCTTTTTGAGGTGCGGCAACCAGAACTGCACACAGAACTCCAAATGAGACCGCACCATCGATTTATACAGGGGCATTATGATACTGGCTGATTTGTTTTCAATTCCCTTTCTAATAATTCCCAGCATGGCGTTGGCCTTTTTTATTGCAAACGCACACTGTCTTGACATTTTCAGTGAGTTATCTACCACGACCCCAAGATCTTTCTCTTGGTCAGTCTCTGCCAGTTCACACCCCATCAACTTGTATTTGTAGCTGGGATTCTTGGCCCCAATGTGCATTACTTTGCACTTGGCCACACTGAACTGCATCTGCCACGTTGACGCCCACTCACCCAGCCTCAACAGGTCCCTTTGGAGTTCCTCACAATCCTCTCTGGTTCTCACTACCCTGAACAATTTAGTGTCATCCACAAACTTGGCCACTTCACTGCTCACTCCCAACTCTAAATCATTTATGAACAAGTTAAAGAGCATGGGACCCAGTACCGAGCCCTGTGGCACCCCACTGCTTACCGTCCTCCACTGCGAAGACTGCCCATTTATACTCACTCTCTGCTTCCTATTACTCAGCCAGTTTTTGATCCACAAGAGGACCTGTCCTTTTACTCCATGACTCTCAAGCTTTCTAAGGAGCCTTTGATGAGGAACTTTATCAAAAGCTTTCTGGAAGTCAAGGTAAACAACATCTATCGGGTCTCCTTTGTCCACATGTTTGATCACCCCCTCAAAGAAATGTAACAGGTTAGTGAGGCAAGATCTTCCCTTACAGAACCCATGCTGAGTCTTCCTCAATAACCCATGTTCATCAATGTGCCTACTCATTCTGTCCTTGATAATGCTTTCTACCAACATACCCGGTATTGAAGTCAGACTAACTGGCCTACATTTTACATTTGGAGCTGGTTACATTTGGAGCCAAGGTAGACTTCCAAAATAGATGGTGGCCAGTCAGCTGCAATGCATGATTGAATTTATGGTTTGATAGTATAGATCAGACATTTATTTAATTAAATAATAAATATTAGGGGGAGGGGCAGTGGCTCAGTGCTAGAGCATCTAATTGGTAAGCAGAAGGTCCCAGGTTCAATCCCTGGAATCTCCAACAAAAAAGGGTCCAGGCAAATAGGCATAAAAAACCCACAACACTGCCAGAGAAGGAGAGCCACATGTGGCAGAGTGGGCAATGGCAGGCCCAGCTTCTCCTGGGAGGGGGCATTCATGGGAGGCTCTGTGTCTCTTGCTCTCTTTGCAAGCCTGTTAGAGGTTGGAGGTGGCAGAGAGGGTAGAGTGTGCATGGCTGCCTAGTGCCTTCCCTCTGCTGGATACCTTTTTTTGAGCCACAGCTCTGGCTGAGCCAGCCAGAACTGCCTTCCTCTTTTTAAATTTTTAATACTTTATTTAAATCTTCTATATAATACAAAATCGAAAAACAAAGTATTAATTAACTTTTTTTACAGGTAGAAGGAGTGATAGGTACATAAAATAACATAGGTAAGTGTTTTCAATTGTACATTATAAACAGAAATCTCTGAATAGGTAGAACAAAAAATACAGCAATTTTTTTGTAGATTATCCTGCGTGGAAGAATATTCCTGTTCAAAGGAAGCCCTGCCTTCAAGAATTAAAACTTATTTTAACTAACATGCAACAATATATCTTTTTTTCCCCCTATAGAATAATTGGCTCGAATTCCATCTTCTCTTAATACAGGCATAAAATACGTAAGTATATACTGTATAATCAATCACATACTTCCTTCCTAGCTTCCTGTCTTGTAAGAGCTCTTGGCATCCTTCAATTGGACACCTATACCTGCCTAACAAGCCTTTGACTGCAGGGGGCATTCATAACAGCCTGCTTGAGTCTATCTGCTGCCTTTGGACACCTCTCTGCTGTCTTTTTGATCAGCAACCACCAGTGAAATTGCCCATTGGGTAGGTAATGCCTTCTAGGCACTACATGTCTATTACGCCACTTCAATCTCTTTGCCCCACTGCTTTTTCCCCTCCCTTGGGGGTGCATATTGAATGTCATTACTTGTCAAAAGATGAAATGGAAATAGATCCAGTGGAAATAATGACTTGCACAATCACATCCTGTCAATGCCTCTTCCAGAAAAGCACTCCAGATTTCACAACAAGTGTAATATTAATCTGCCATCACTTCAAAGATAGAGTTTTGAGGTAAAAGCACACTTGGTAAGTTTTGGCAAATGCATTCCAATAGCAGGCTAATTTAGTTATAGTCCACTTCCAGCTGGACAAATTTTGGCCTCTGAAATGCACATCCCATACCTGGAGATTTATGAAATACATTGCCAGCACTTTGGAGGAAACTTTAGAAGAAATGAATGAGTTTGCCCATTTGCACTGTGGCACATTTTTAATATGCTATTTTCCTTAAAAAATACAGCTAAAAGCTTGTTATTCTTGGAAAGTTGTCCTTTAGTTAGTTGTTTCCATCATTTGTGGCTAAGTACCCATCATTTATTTATTTTATAGTGCAACACTGTGCAGCAACACTGTCCTGCAACATTAACTGAGAGAACTGGGTTTTCAACAGCAACGTGGATCTTTAGAGAAGTGTTATGTATGCTTATCAGTGAATATGTTTTGCTTATTTTGCCATGGTTTGTTAACAATTGCATTGTTCGTGTTACTATGGCCAAAAGTTTGGGAGACCATGCTCTCTTCTCTTAAACTGTAGAGAGAATCTGATTAAAGTAAAGTACTTTTGAATCTTATTGCTTTCAGGCGGACAGTTATTTCGGGGCCCTGGGGCCGTCCGGGGGTCCCCAATGTGGCCGTTGCCCCTAAAGAGCCCTGTCCCTTAGTGGCCTTTAGTAACTAACCCAGAGGTCTCAGAATTGGGAGGGGGCTGGGTTACTTCACCCAGTACCTCCGCTCCCAGGCTTTGCTTGGGCTCCAGTCTCTCTCTCTCTCTGTTTGGCAGCCCTCTCTCAGCAGCAGCCCACTTCCTCCCTGATCGCTCCATGGGCTCAACCTTTTATGCTCCCTGGGGCTCCCTCCTCCTTCCCAAGGTCCATTCCCCAGCTGACGCCACCCCTCCCCATAAGACTGGACACCGAGGAATGGCATCCTGGGGCATGCCTGCCCCAAGAGCTGCTGGGGCATCTGAACCCGGGGCAGTGAGGCTTGGCTGGAGGCCCTCACCACCTCCCGGCGCCCTGCAGCTTCCTGGCCTCCTGTTCTTCATCGAGGAGGCCAGGACCACGCAACGACCCATGAGGCTTGGGACAGGCGCAGATAGCGCCAGGATTGCCGGGCTTCGTTGCTGGCAGAGCACGGCTCCCTGGCTTGCAGGTGGGTCGGGCTCCATTGCGGTGGCGGCCGCCATCCTCCAGGGTGGCCATGGGGTCAGCATCGGGGGCAAGGGGGGTTGTCGGTTGTGGGGGGAACCCCTGGGTGAGTCCCGGCCCAGGTGGGGCAGGACAAGTTATATGTGGTCTTAATTTCCAACAGGATTTCAAAGTACCTGATTTTGAATAGATTGTGCTTTCCATTCTTAAACACAAGGGGAATTTTAATCCTAGGTATGTGTGTGAAGGTGTAAGTGCCATTGACTAATGTGACTTACTTCTGAATAAACTTGTTTAGGATTGTTCTCTAAATCAGGTGTGGAATTCTAGCAGGAACTTCTTTGCATGTTAGACAACACACCCCTGATGTAGTCAATCCTCCAAGATCTTACAAAAAAGAGCCTTGTAAACTTTTGGAGGATTGGCTATATCAGGGGTGTGTGGCCTAATATGCAAAGGAGCTCCTGCTAGAATTCCACCCCTGCTCTAAATATATAATGTTGACATTAAATAATTAAAAAGGCAACATGCTAAATGTTAAACATAATAATAAAATGACCAATGTTTATTGTTTTTGTTGTTGTTATTAAAATACTTCTGATTTTTAAAAATGTTTTCCTACATTTTTAAAACATCTGTTTAATTTTATGAATAGCCATGTTGTTTACTTTAGCTATTCTTCTCTCAAAGAAAAAAGTCTCAGAAGCTCTGAAGTGGACAGATATCTAAATCCTATCTAAGCCAGCTGAGTTTACACTGGCTCTCCCTTCCCAGCATAGTTAGACACTATGTGCGTGCAGGCTTTCCACCCAGTTTTTGAAATGAATATATGGATGTGCTTGCTTTCCTCTTCTCTCCACTGCCTCTTTTTCATTTTTGCTTTTACACTGTAAGACATTATTCTGTCAAAGAAATGTCTGCACTTTCTTTATGCAGTGCTTTATACAGTGCACAATAGTGAGTCAGTCAATTCTTTATTATGGTCATTTGACCAATTATATAACATATTTACACATTAGAAACTATTAAAGGCATAAATAACCAGATAAAACTATTTAAAATTAAGATCTAGTTACAATACAGACTCTAAGATCTAAAAATCACCAAACAGAATCTGCCTTCTTGATGAGTATTCTTAGCATTCTTATCTGAGAGATAATCGTCTAACTTTTTCAGTGAAACCAAAGATTTTATCAAACAATGGAATAATAATCTCATTACATGCTTCCTTATAAAATGGGCAACTAAGAAACATGTGGTTTCAGCCTCTCTTAGTGGACAGAAACAGAGCATATCCAGGTCAGGAGCTTTGTTATGTCTGCCAATACTCAGAGGAGAGGGCCAGGCACCTTGCCAAGGTAAACACCATTCTGAATACATTTTTTTTTTTTTAAAAATGTTAAATAAGTTGCTGGCTTCACAATATTTTGAAAATTTGACCATACATACACATTTTGTAGACTGGCAACATCAATTTGGCATTCTATGTCTTCAATCCTCTGTTTAAATAATCTCTTTGCCTGATCATAGCCACAGAACAGGTGAGCATGAAGAGAGAAACCATTTTGACAACATGCTTCTGAACAGATTTAAGCCAATTAGATAGAAAATTGTCTATGATTGTTAATAGAAATTTCAAATATTATATAAATAACAGTAACTATCCAGTCCAACTGAAACACTATATGGCTTGGGTGCAACTGGAAGTCAAGGCTTTGGACCCACAGATCTCATTGCATGCCTTTGGATGAGCAGGTAAATGAATTCAGAACCAGCACAAGATATCGTTTGTTGGTTTTGTTCTCTGATATTATCTCACTGTGTGTTTATAATATCTATCTATCTATCTATCTATCTATCTATCTATCTATCTATCTATCTATCTATCTATCTATCTATCTATCTATCTATCTATCTGTCTGTCTGTCTGTCTGTCTGTCTGTCTGTCTGTCTGTCTGTCTGTCTGTCTGTCTGTCTGTCTGTCTGTCTGTCTGTCTGTCTGCCTGCCTGCCTGCCTGCCTGCCTGTCCGTCCGTCTAGCTATCATCAGTTGATGCAAGCTACTTTGGTTCCCTTTGAGAAGAAAAGTGGGGTGTAAATACTCAAATAAAAATTAAAATTGATTTGCATTTTATTTATCAAATATACGTGTGTATCTACAGCAGTGTGAAACAGCAGCACATACTTGTATTTATTTAAAACATTTGCTAACCACCTTTCTACCTTGTGCAATTCAAGGTGGCTTACAATAAAGAGGGCTGTACAAGGAAACTGAGCTTGTTTTATTGTATGCCTACATATATATTGTTGGCATGATGTGAACAACGATTTTCTTTCCACGGTGGAAAGCAGACAGATTTTATCACATAGAGATTAGTATTCATTAACAGCTCTTTATAAGGCAAACAAATGTGACACAGATAATAGGTCAGCTGCCCGTGTAAAGGATGTAAACCGCTTGCTGTGACATTCTTATAATTCAATGCAGAGATATAATCTGTGTCTCTTCTCTGATGGCGATATTCAGATTTGAACTATTGCATAAATGTTTCCCATGCATTTGACAAAAATAATCCTTTCTGTTTGTTTATTTGGTCTTTTGTTGACCTATATTTATACTAACTCAGAATGTGTTTGTTAATCAATGGTTTGTGTGGTCATGCTAGTTCCCCGGATGCTAAGATCATTGAATGTCATCTTAAATCTGTATTGAAATGAGCACATGATTATTTTAAACAGCTTAATGCTTTTAATGTAAATGTTTTTATTATAAGTTATGTGTTGTGATATCCATGTGTAGAGTCACCTTTTAGCTTGTTGGAAGAGGGTGTTTGCTATGATCAGCTTGTTCTCTTGATAGAGCTCTATTAGCCTTTGCCCAGCTTCATTTTGTTCTCCAAGGCCAAACTTGTCAGTTCTTCCGGTTACCTTTTGACTTCCTGTAACGTACTGAGACGGGAGACGTTGGTAGGGCAACATGCTTTAATGGAGGCACGTTACGAGAGAGAGAACACGAGGGCCGGGTCCCGCTTATATACAACTCCCGGAACAACCTTCCTAGCTGGCCAACCGAATCCTGGCCAGTTAAACTTCCCGCCACTGCTGGTGATTGGCGGGGTGTTTCGCGCCCTGTGCAGAGTCACCTGGGGCATCCCAGTCGCCTCTGCACAGGGCCGTGCGTGTCTGATCTAACATCATTGTGTTATATCATAATGGCATCCTAGCGATACACTACACTTCCTACTTTGGCATTCCAGTTCCCTATCATGGATTGCTGCTTTGATGTGGCGAAAGGGCTTGCGCAGTTCAGTGAGGCTGTGGGCTATGCCATGCAGGGCCACCCAAGATGGACAGGCCACAGCTGAGAACCCAGACAAAATGTGATCCACAGGAGAAGGTGTGAGGGAGCTGATTAGAGCCTACTTGGAAGGGTGACCACTTTAAATTTCTCCCCAGTCACCTTCCCTCAGCCCCTCAGTAACACTCACAGAAATCCTGTCAGACTCCCAAAGTAATAGTCACCAGATGGTTTTAAAATTCAAAACCACAAAAATATTTATTAGATAACAAAAGGCAAGGAAGAGGGATAAAAATATTAATTAAAACTAATCAAAAACAAAGAATCAGTTGGCAGAAGAACATTGGCAAATAATTACTGAAAGTAGAGATTTTGTCAGGCTGAGGTAAAATATAACAAATAACACTGGCAGAAGATCTTTAAAACACTAACGAACAGGCAGGCTTCAGAATTCAACTGAATTCTACTTCAGGCAGGCTGTGCCTTCTGGGTGCTTAGAATGCTGTTAGTTCAGTTGTAATAGCCCTGTTCTCTAGCTACTTAAATCATAAAAATAACAAACTACAATCACTCCTCACACACACATATAGAACTCCTGACTGGTGCCAGTATATTCTCCCTCAGAGACATTCCACTAGTTAACTTCCAGGACTCACACCCCTCAATACTGCTGCGTCTCAGCCCCACAGCTAAACTACTGGCCTGAGTCTTGGGTAACCCTGCTGGTCACTAGTATCCAGTTCTCCCTTCAGTGTGTCTTTGTATGATCTAGTTTGTACATGGAGATTGCCTGATGCACTGGCAAAATCTCCCTCAGAGAGTTTCAAACTGCCTGAAAACTCGCTCTTTCAGACAGAGACTACCTAGCTCTGTCTCCCACAAGGAGCCCAGCCTCTCTGGCTGCTTTCAGCCCCCTTGTCCAGTTGCCTTTACAACTGACCGGCCTAAGCCCACAGTCTTCCCTTCAGACTCCTTCTCTGAAGACCTAACTCGAAGACTCCTCAGCTAAAATTCAAATCCTGATGTGCTTTTCTGCTAAGCAAACCTTATGTTACTTTTTTGTTGGAAGGGCAATGTTCCAGCCAATAGCTGCAAGCCTGTTCCCCAGCTCTCAGGCTAAGTTCCTGATGTGCTTTTCTGCTAAGCAAACCTTATGTTACTTTTTTGTTGCGAGGGCAATGTTCCAGCCAATAGCTGCAAGCGGCAAGCCTGTTCCCCAGCTCTCAGGCTAAGTTCCTGAGTCTGTCACTTTAAGGACATTGTAAATGGGTATAGTTAACAGACTTTTCTCAGAACAATGGTCTATCTCTGTCTATCTCTGTGAGGACTGGGTTTTCTGCCCTCCCTTGGATTTCTCTTAGTTTGAGTTCAAATAACTCCTTTTCTTGTTCTCTCATCCTTCCCCTCACTCTTTCTTCCCTTTCTCTCGCTCTTTCCTGCCTGCATTTTTCCCACTCTAATTCAAGTTTCTCTCTCTCTAATCTCTCCATTCTCTCAGCCTTTTCTCTCTCTAATCCAAGTTTTTCCTGCTCTAATCACTCTGTTCTCGCAGCCTCTCTCTCAGCTGCCTCTATTTTAGCCTTTTCTACTTGTAACTTCATTCTTTCTAGTTCCTGACTGGGGTTATAACCAGCAGTTGCCTCATCAGACTGGCCATCATTTCCCTTAGCTTTTCCCGCCTTTTGTGGTGGTGCCATTTCTGACAGGAATTTCTCCTCAAAAATAGTTCTGAGGTATAAAAATATATTTTTATTTCCGTGGGTATTTATGGATCACGGTGCTGCCACCAAATGTGAGGGAGCCAGTCAGAGCCTACTTGGGAGGGCAACCACATTAAATTTCTACCCAGTCACCTTCTCTCAGTTCCTCAGTCACACTCACAGAAATCCTGTCAGACTCCCAAAATAATAGGCACCAGATGGTTTTAAAATTCAAAACCACAAAAATATTTATTAGATAACAAAAGGCAAGGAAGAGGGATAAAATAATATTAATTAAAACTAATCAATAACAAACAATCAGTTGGCAGAAGCACGTTGGCAAATAATTACTGAAAGTAGAGGTTTTGTCAGGCTGAGGTAAAATATAACAAATAACACCAGTTGAAGATCTTTAAAACACTAACAAACAGGCAGACTTCAGAATTCAACTGAATTCTACTTCAGGCAGGCTGTGCCTTCTGGGTGCTTAGAATGCTGTTAGTTCAGTTGTAATAGCCCTGTTCTCTAGCTACTTAAATCATAAAAATAACAAATTACAATCATTCCTCACACACACATACAGAACTCCTGACTGGTGCCAGTATATTTTCCCTCAGAGACATTCCACTAGCTAACTTCCAGGACGCGCACCCCTCAATACTGCTGCGTCTCAGCCCCACAGCTAATCTACTGGTCTGAGTCTTGGGTAACCCTGCTGGCCACCAGAATCCAGTTCTCCCTTCAGTGTGTCTTTGTATGATCTAGTTTGTACACGGAGATTGCCTGATGTACTGGCAAAATCTCCCTCAAAGAGTTTCAAACTGCCTGAAAACTCTCTCTTTCAGGCAGAAACTACCTAGCTCTGTCTCCCACAAGGAGCCCAGCCTCTCTGGCTGCTCTCAGCCACCTTGTCCAGTTGCCTTAACAACTGACTGGCCTAAGCCCACAGCCTTCCCTTCAGATTCCTTCTCTGAAGACCTAACTCGAAGACTCCTCAGCTAAGACACAAATCCTGAGGTGCTTTTCTGCTAAGCAAACCTCATGTTGTTGGGGTTTTTTTGCTAGGGCAACGTTCCAGCCAATAGCTGCAAGCCTGTTCCCCAGCTCTCAGGCTAAGTTCCTGAGTTCATCACAGAAGGAAATGGCAAACCACTCCAATATCCTTGCCAAGAAAACCCCATGGACAGTAACAAAAGGCTGAAAGATATGGTGCTGGAAGATGAGCCCCTCAGGTCAGAAGATGCCCAATATGCTACTGGGGAAGAGTGGAGGGCAAGTCCAAGTAACCACAGAAAGAGTGAAGCAGCTGGGCCAAAGCCGAAAGGACGCTCAGCTATGGATGTGTCTGATGGTGAAAGAACAGTTGGATGCTGCAAAGAACAATACTGCATTGGAACACGGAATATAAGATCTATGAATCAAGGTAAGCGGGATATAGTCAAACAACAAATGGCAAGAATGAACATCGACATCTTGGGAATCAGTGAACTAAAATGGACAGGATAGGGTGAATTTAACTCAGAGGATCACTGCATCTATTACTGTGGGCAAGAGTCCCATAGAAGAGATGGTATGGCCTTTATAGTTAACAAGAGAGTGAGGAAGGAAGTAATGGTATACAGTCTCAAAAATGACAGAATAATCTTGGTCCGTATCCAAAGCAAACCATTCAGTATCACAGTAATCCAAGTCTATGCCCCAACCACTGATGCAGAAGAGGCTAAAGTGGACCAGTTCTATGAAGATCTACAACACCTTCTAGAATTAACACACACAAAAAATGTCCTCCTCATTATAGATGACTAGAATGCCAAAGCAGGAAGTCAAAAGTTAACCGGAAGAACTGACAAGTTTGGCCTTGGAGAACAAAATGAAGCCAGGCAAAGGCTAATAGAGTTTTGTCAAGAGAACAAACTGGTCATAGCAAACACCCTCCTCCAACAACCTAAAAGGCGACTCTACACATGGACATCACCTGATGGGCAACACAGAAATCAGATTGATTATATACTCTGCAGTCAAAGATGGAGAAGCTCCTTACAGTCAGCAAAAACAAGACCTGGAGCTGACTGCAGCTCAGATCATGAGCTACTCATTGCAAAAGTCAGGCTTAAACTGAAGAAAACTGGGGAATCCATCAGGCCATTCAGGCTTGACCTTGATCACATCCCTTATGAATATACAGTACAGGTGAAGACTAGGTTTAAGGAACTAGAGTTGATAGACAGAGTGCCGGAAGAACTATGGATGGAGTTTTGTGACATTGTACAGAAGGGAGCAAAGCACCATCCCAAAGATGCAAGAAAGCAAAGTGGCTGTCTGATGAGGCTTTACAAATCGCTGAGGAAAAAAAGGAAAGTGAAAGGCAAAGGTGAAAAGGAAAAATTCACCCAACTGAATGCAGATTTCCAGAGAACAGCAAGGAGAGATAAGGAAGCCTTCCTGAAGGAACAATGCAAAGCAATAGAGAAAAGTAATAGAATCGGAAGGACAAGATATATCTTCAAGAAAATTGGAGAAATCAAGGGAACGTTTTATGCCAAGATGGCTATGATAAAGGACAAAAACGGTAGGGACCTAACAGAAGCAGAAGAGATCAGGAAGACATGGCAAGAATACACAGAATTGTACAAGAAGGATTTCAATGTCCTTGACAACCATGACAGTGAAATTGCTGGCCTTGAGCCAGACATCCTGGAGTGTGAAGTCAAATGGGTCTTAGAAAGCATTACTAACAACAAAGCGAACGGAGATGACGGTATCCCAGTTGAGCTATTCAAAGTCCTAAAAGAGGATGCTGTTAAAGTGATGCACGCATTATGTCAACAAATTTGGAAAATGTAACAGTGGCTACCGGATTGGAAAAGATCAGTTTATATTCCAATCCCAAAGAAGGGTAATGCCAAAGAATGTTCAAACTATCACACAATTGGTTATTTGAATAAGCAAGCTTGGTTATTTGAATCAAAGTTGCATTTATTGTATACTCCAAAGTTACTTCAGCATGATAGGCATTGGAACTGATGGCAAGCAGTTCAAATCATTGGTATTTAACATTCTACATCAAAGCAATTGCAACTACCCCCCAATTCCTAAAACAAAGGCTGCTTTTGCATGTGAGACTTTTCACACGGTTCCCCCTTATCTCCTACAGTTGGTGGTTACATTTCCTGGCGGCAATGTCCTTGCTGCCTCTAGGGGGGAGGTGAGAATCTGCCAGGCATTCTCCACTTCAAGGATGGCCTAACAACCTTTGATATTCCTGGGAAGCTTCTCTTTGGCTATTCCCTACTTGGCCCCATTTCTACTGTCCTACTAGCATAGGTTAGTGAGCATATATGTGCATTAATCAATCTGGTTAGTAATCAGCATTCAGCAATAGTATCAATGAACAGAGCCTGACACAGCTATGGAGAACCTGGGCAGTATAATAAAAAGTAGAGACACCACCCTGCCAACAAAAGTGTATAGTCAAAGTGATGGTATTCCCAGTAGTAATGTATGGCTGTGAGAGCTGGACCACAAGGAAGGCCAAGTGCAGAAGAATAGATGTTTTTGAGCTGTGGTGCTGGAGAAGAATCTTGAGAGTTCTTTGAACTGCAATAAGATCAAATCAGTCAATCCTAAGGGACATCAACCCAGAGTGTTCCCTGGAAGGTCAGATGCTGAAGCTGAAGCTCCAATACTTTGGCCACCAAATGAGAAGGGAGCACTCACTGGAGAAGATCCTGATGCTGGGAAAGACAGAAGGCAAAAGAAGAAGGGGACGGCAAAAGATGAGATGGCTGGACAGTGTTACTGATGTAACAAACACGAATTTGAGCAGACTTCAGAGGATGGTGGAAGACAGGAGGGCTTGGCTTGACTTTGTCCATGGAGTTGCAAAGCGTCGGACTCGACTGTGTGACTGAACAGCAACAACAAATGTGTTGTGAGCCACCCTAGCCTGCTTCAGTGGGGAGGGTGGGATATAAATCCAATAAAATAAAATATAAATAAATAATTTTTTTTCCTTACCAACATTTGCCTTTTCAAAAGAGAAACCCATTGTACAATCCTAAATTGAGATAAACCCCTCTAAATCCATTAAAGTCAATCAGTTTGGAAGGACTCACTAGACTCAAGCTAAGAAAGTGTAACTGTGTTTAGGAGGTCACTGATAATTTCCTCTCAGGTTATTTTGAAGTTAAGAGACAAAGTGTTGGATCACTTCCTCTTTCCCAGCAACTGTCTGTGATATACCCCCAATCTGAGAGTTGGTGACTGTCATGGGCAGAATCTGGCACAACATAAAAGGGCAACATTGGCCAATTTTCTCTCCTCTTCACTGCAATATCCATGTTCTGTGGGAGATTTTTTTTTTGCATGAGTCATCCAGGTCTTGATAAGAGCTTTGGGGGGGACTCACATGGACTATTGGAGGAATGAAAAAGCAGGCAAGATCCTCCTCTATGAGCGTAGGCTACAATTTGGATATTTTCTGTTTGCTCTGCTTGCAGGATATTTATTGCCATTTACAGAAAATAAGTGAAGAATACTGTTTGCACTTTTATATCATGCCTTTTTTTCCCAAGCTAATCAGGAAGGCATATTAAGGAGGACTGTTTTTATTCTCATAACAACAGTGTAAAATAGGATAGGCTGATTACCACTGATTCAAGCTAGATCACATGCAGGGCAATCCTCCATATGTTGTTCAAAAGTAAAATTACATTGAGCTCAATAGGACTTACCATTTACATAGAATCATGCAGCCATAGGCTGCTGTCTTGAGAATACTGTCCTGTGAAGAAGCCTCATTGGAGGATATTGGGCTTACTTCTGATCAAATGTTATGGATCACTCCTTTAGGATGCTTTGTGAATGAACAGGAAACTGACCCCAGAACTCCTTTATCCAAATCCTATACTGTAGGCATTACGCTGCAGTATGTATTCCTGCTCCATTAATGCCTCTTGTGTTTTCTGTAGTAGGTCAGCAACATCAGAGGGTCCAATATATTTTTGTTACACTCTAAGCTTCTCTTTAACTTGCAACACAGTGACACCTTTAGTTACTCTTTCTTCCTTTTTGACAGCTCCCCTCATCCCCAGTCTTATTGGCTCCTTATCCTTCTGAGTTTCTGATATAGTGGATTCTTCCTGGTATCCATTTTATTGCTGCACTATGCAGGAACACATATCTTGTTGTAGCAGACTTTAAAAATAACTATAAAGAAAATAAAAATATATTCCCAAATGTCCAAACCACTATTCTGTTTTTGTTTTTTAACCACAGTAAAAGTTACTCAGCTAAATCTAACTGAAAATGTTATTTCAGTTACTGTTTTTCACAACTCAACTATAAAAATAATCACCAAGTGCTATTAACATAAAATATTTTAAACCATTTATTATAATTAGATACACTTAAGCAACCTCTGGCTTGGCTCACATCAAGGCATGATAGACTGTGATCTGCAAACTAAACTGCAATGCCTACACTTTTACTATATGTGTAATTACTTTTAAGTGAACTAATTCTCTTGAAAGAGAAAGTAATACTGCTGAAATACTTTTAGTATTAATTGTAAAACCACAGTATGGGACAAGAGTGTCAGCTTGATGTAGTGGTTAAAGAATAGGACTAGGATCTGGGAGGCACCAGTTTTGTCACCACACTGCCATTACACTTGCTGGGTGACATAAAAGCCCTGCTAAATCAGGCCAATGGTCTATCTAGTCCAGCAATCTGTTTCACACAGCCAACAAGCAAGGCACCAAAGCTGAGACTTTTTCTTGATATTGCCTCTTGCCAGTGGTAGTTGGAGTTTTGCTGTCTCCGCCAGGGATTTTTTGGTAGAAAAAGACCAGCAGGAACTCATTTCCATATTACGCCACACACCCTGATGTCAAACCAGCCAGAACTGTGTTCCTGTGTGTTCCTGCTCAAAAAACGTCCTACTGGTTTCCATGGCTAGCTTGATGAATCTATCCTCTAGGGCTTGGCATCAGGGATGTGGCCTAATATGCAAATGAGTTCCTGCAGGTCTTTTTCTACAAAAAAGCCCTGTTATCCCCTATGACACTGGTCTAGTCAGTCTTTTTTAGGGCTGTTATGCAGGTAACATTGGGAAAGGGAGACTGATGTATGTTGCCCTGAACTCCTAGAGGAAGGATGAGATAAAAATGCTGTAATAGAACATTACTAAAAGAACACCCTGGAAGGTAAAAATTAGCAAAGTGTGGATACAGTCCTGGGACACTATTTATGATGTCATTTCCAGCATAAAGAAGAAGCAACGTGGCAAATTGAGCCTGAAAAGGAAAGTGGGGGGAAAAGCCTGTTCATATGGTTTGACAAACATTATGCATTACCTTCTTTATTTGTCCTGTTGAATTGTTCCTTCTAGTGTTCTGTTGTGCATATTTCCATTGATCCACTGTAAATTTCTGTGAACTTAGGTTGTGAGGAAGCTCACATGACTTACAAATCAATAGGTATTGTGTGTGTTTTATTTGCACTGGATGCATGTTGCAATTCAAACTACTATAATGATAATACATACAGTCAGCTGCTTCCCAAAGCTTGAATACTAAAATGCAGAACTAGAGAAAAGAAAATACATGATGCTTTGTTCTGCACCACTGGAAACGTGGATTGGAATGACATAATAATAATATAATGTCCTAGCAGCTAAAAGCAAGTACCAAATTACAGTTCTATCTTCTTTTGGAAATTTCTCCATTTGTAATCCCAATAGGAAAGTCCCTGGAGTTCTCTTAAATTCATATCCCAAGATTCTAAAAATTTCTTGTTGAATCATTTGCAAAACTGTTTCGCTCTTTCACAAGTCCACCACATATGGAAGAAAGAACCTTCATGCTTTTTACATTTCCAACATCTATCTGGCATCTTATTATTCATTTTTGCTAACTTTTTAGGAATCATATACCACCTGTACATCATTTTATAACAGTTTTCTTTGATACTATAACATGTCTCAATTTTCATAGAGTTCTTCCACAAGTATTCCCATGTTTCCCTCTGTATTTCTTTATTAACATTAAATGCCCATTTTATCATTTGAGATTTTACTACTTCATCTTCAGTAGACCATTTCAGTAATAGTTTATATAGTTTTGAAATCAACTTATAATTATCTCCAAGCAGAACATTTTCTAGTTCAGTTTGCTCTTTCTTTATTCCTTCATTTTTAATATCATTTTCCACCAAGTTCTTTATTTGTTGCATTTGGAACCAGTCATACTTACTATTCAATTCTTCAGCTGTTTTCAACTCTATCTTGCTACCTTGTATTATGACCGTTTTTGCACATAGCTTACCTCTCAGTCACAATCCTGTTCCCTCTGCAGCGTCTGGTCGGATTTCCCACCATCTGCGCTGAAGTTACAGGAAGTGCCACAGCTTTTGCGTAGCAAACGTAAACTGCTAAAACCCAGTTTACGTTTGCTATGCAAAAGCTGTGGCACTTCCTGTAACTCCGGCGCAGATGGTGGGAAATCCGAAAGATGCTGCGGAGGGAACAGGATTGTGACTGCGAGGTAAGCTGTGTGCGAAAACGGTATATATGACAACCATCTTGCTTCAACTGTCTCTGCCGATATTTTAATTACTTCTGCTGGCACTATCCACAACGGCTTCCTTTCATCTCCATATTTCATCCATGTATTCAAAAAATTACTTCTTATATAGTGATGAGAGAAAAAACCATCCATCTTTTTCTTCCCATAGTACATATAAGCGTGCCAACCAAATATATTTCCATGACCTTCCAATGCTAAAAGTTTTCTATTCAACAACATCACCCACTCTTTTATCCATACTAGACATACTATTTCGTGGTATAACTTTAAATCTGGTAGTTGAAATCCTCCTCTTTCTTTTGAATCTGTTAAAATTTTCATTTTAATTCTTGGTTTCTTCCCCGTCCATACAAACTCTGAAATTTTTCTTCGCCATTTATTGAATTGTTTACTGTCTTTCACTATCAGAAATGTTTGAAACAAATACACAATTCTTGGTAAAATATTCATTTTTATTGCAGCTATTCTTCCAAGCAATGACATGTTAAGTTTATTCCATTTTACCATATCTTCATTCATTTTATGCCATAGCTTTGGCTGAATAGATTTTTGAGCCAATTTTGGATGAGATAATTTTGTTAGGAAGGGTCTGAGAACCTAAAAGGAAGTCAGTTCTGGTATGGACTTGAAAGTGTGTCGGAAAATATGAGTAATCCCTGACTGATGGATTGCTGGTCCTCCAAATGTCAAAATATTGAAATTTATTCAGAATAGAGTGGAGTTCTGTTAATTGTGAGGACTGAGTTTTCTTGTTTAGGCTGCATTTAATTGGGTTAGATCTATCTAATGTGTGGTCAACTATGTAATTTAAGTCAGCACCTATCAAAGTATCACCTTGTGCAAAGGCCTTTAGGTGAGTAAATACTTCTTCTATGAAGGGAATCTGTTGTTCATTCAGAGCGTATATTGAAGCAAGTGTGGTGAGCTTAATATGAGTCTTGTAGTATAAAGGAACAGTTTTTTGAGATGATGATGGCTACACCTCTTGCTTTACTAGAACCTGGTGCTTGAAACTGGTGGGAGAATGTATACGGTGGGTTGAAGATTTTAGATGGGTCTCCTGTAGGCAAATAATTTTGGGGTTAAGTTTTAAGAGAGCTGACTCAAAATGTTTTCTTTTGATGGGGTTATTTAAACCGCGGCAGTTAGCAGTGATGATATTCAGTATGTAAGTCATTGAGGTTGTGGGTATAAAAATAAGCAGCTGCTAAGAGGCTTGGTAAAATGGAAAAGTTGCATGATTAGGACACACAGAGCATAGTATTGCTTTAAAAAGGCATGCATTTTAAAAACGTTAGAAAAAGCATTTATTGCTAGGTTTAAACATTGTGAGACAATGTGAAATAAAAAGAACACTTGGCTTATACATTCGAGTGTTAACTGACATGTAAGCAAAAAACTACAACAATAAAATCCTATAAACCCCCTCCCACCACCCCCAACCCTCTAAAACACCATAACTAATACCCTCCCCCCACCCCACCAAACACCCAGTAAAAGTCTTAACAATGCTATAAGAATTAATATTGAGTCTGCATAATAGAAAGGCTTAGCATAACTGCCTGAAGGTTGAAGACTCAAGCCTTGAGCAAGTATAATTACTGTATGTAAACAACTAAGAAAAAAGATTATTGAGGTAACTGCAAGCATAGGGTTAAACCTTACAACTAAAAAGGTCCCAGTCATCATTGACTTGGGAAGAGACCGACGTCTCAAAACCAGAGCGGCATACAGAAAAAAACTTAAAGTTGTCAGCATTAATATAATAAAACATGCCATTACAGGGGGCTGTAGACAAAGACTGCCCATTCCCTTTTCCCGCTTGCCAGATTACAAGAACTTGGTCAACAGTTAGGTTATGAGTAAATTAAAAGTTTAAGTATCACCCCTTCTGTCTTTTTTCTGGTCCAATTCAGCTCTTGGGGGGTTGTTTCTTTGCCATCGGGGAGGTGTGGAAGGCAGGTCGAGTTTTCTTTTAGTTGATTTGTGAGGTTTGTCATCAGGAGCCTCAGGTGGTAGAGCCTGGAGGAGATCACGTCCCGAGTCAATGTCAGATGCCAGTTAAGTCTTAGAGTCATGTCGGACTGCAAGTTTGCCCATTGGAAGCCATTTGTATTTGATGTTAGCAGAGATCAGTACAGTGGTAATAGGCTTGAGGGTGCATCTAAGTTGAAGGAGTTCATGTGGCAGGTCCGGGAAAGCCAAGATTGTTGTGGAGTTGTACGGCAGTCCTTTTTTTGATCTGGCTTCTTGTAGGATGGTATTGTGGGTGCAAAGGTCAACAAACTCAGCCATGATGTCTCTGAGGCCTCTTCTTGTTGTAAGCTGGGCAGGGCCAATTCAGTATGCTTTTATAATTAGCAGTGTGACGCTGTCTTCTAGGTGCATGATTGAAGCTAACCAGGAGGGTACGAATGAACTAAGGATGGTATTTCCTTCCACAGATTACTCAAATCCGTGAAATTTTATGGATCGTTTGCAAAGCCTTTGTTCCAGTAGTAGGATTTTTTCAGTAGCCCAGTCTTCATGTTTTTGGAATGATGGTATGCTTTCTTGATGAGTGATTCTGTTTGCCCCCCCAGTCGGAATGAAGAGCCAGACACAAGTGTTGGGTTTTAAAACCGGGCCGCTTTATTAAACAATTAATTAACCTGGAGACTGGCAGGGAAGAAAACCTAAACCAGACAAGCCCTGAGGTCAACCCTTGACCCCGCCTTGTCCAAAGGGCGAGCCACCCTGCCCCCAGCACAAACCCGCCGTATTCGGGTTGTAGCTGAGCGGCCAGGCCTCCAGCCATTCTCCACCTGGGCAAGCATCAATCCCCATGGAAAGATCCGCCCAGGTGAGGCTCCCCGTGATCTGCAATCCCCGCACTGAGCCGTGTAGCCCATCTACGGTTCATACAGACCACCGCACCGACGGTGCTAGGCCATAGGTGCTCCCCTGAAAACCTGTGGCCACACCTCTTCCAGCCACCGCCAATGCCAAGCCTCTGCTTAGGCATTAGCGCCCCAACAGATGGCCCAGAGCCAACTGCAAACTCTGCCGAATCTCATCTAAAAAGGCCCGGTTGCCCAACTCAGAAAGGTGAACACCATCCGGCCGATACAGGTCCACCTGCTCTACCCGTATGGCCAGATGCGGAAGAAAAATCCCTAGGCCATCCTCCATAGCTTTCTGAATGGCCCTATTGGCTTTGCGCCTGGCGCGTTCAACACCACCCGGAGAAATGGCATACCTCCACACCCTGCGCGGCAGAATTGCCGATCACACCAGGATAACCCCCGGCCACCTCCGTTGAATTTCACGGAGATCAGCCAATGCCTGCTGCGAGAGAGCCTTCCCACGCAGCAACCCCAAGTTGTTCCCTCCCAAATGAACGACTAAAATATGTGGAGGGGGTGCCTTCTGTTCCCTAAAAAGCAGGGGCATGATCCCGGGCCAACGCAGCCCCTGACGACCCAGCCACTCCACAGTAGCCCGAGCACTGAGGCCAAGCTGGGTGCCCACTGGAGACCATCTGGCGTAATGGGCAGCCCAGAAAACCATGCTGTGCCCGCAGATGAGAATACGACGTCTCTCACCACGAGCCCCAGCACCTGAAAAGACAAACAACTGTCAGCAACAAATAAAACATGGAACCTTTAACAACGTAAAACACCTACCCCTTAGGTAACGAGTGGGCGCACATAGGTTTTGTATGCTGCTGACCGCCATCGGCCAATGTGCCGGATGGCAGAAGGCGTGTAACCCAATGAAGCAGCTGTGGAGGCCGCTCCAATCCAGAATGAATGCGTCCCAAACTTGACGCCCTTCAAACCCAGCCTAGCCAGGGCCCTACTTGTCACCGCCCCAAACTGATATTTGGTAAGAGGGGAGCCGTCATCGTGCCGAAGGAAAGGACCCACAGCTTCTCCCCGAAGCTGGACGTAATGACGAACGGCCTTGACTGGACATAAGTCCGGCAAAGAGCACGTACCAATCGTTATGACGGATCCCCTCTGCCGCTGATCAGTCTTGGACCGCCGGATTGTCAGAACAAGCTGACTCTGTTCAATTTTGACGTCCCCGGATTGGAGCGCCCTCCTGGAAGTATCAGTTTTTGACTGAACAACCAACTCGCTCACCCGCAAGGCCCCAAAAAAGGCCAACAGCGAAGCTGCATGAAACAGCGCAGCCTCAAAGGGGGAAGAACAAACACTGGGCCAACCCCCAAACAACCCCTTAAGGACAGACGGGGATATGGGCTGTCTGTCATCCACCCGCTGGACGCGCTCCTGGGCCCAACCCTCCAGCATTTTCCTGACCCTAAAGTCACCTGTATACTCCGGGAAACTGCGGGCTTTACTAACGAAGGCCAACGCCGCCAGCTGGCCCCTGATAGTCTTCAGCCCCAAGCTTCTCCCCTTCTGGTGTACGCTGAACTGCATGATGTGGGCCGCCGGAATCGGCCAACAATCCGGCAGTGCAGCCAACTTCCTGAAACCCCGAAATTGTGCGACCGCTCTGTCGTACGCCCTCCTAGTACTAGGAGCTAATGCCAGCTGAATGGCCCTACCGGCTTCCGCTTCCCAAGATGCCAGAGGTCCTCGGGCATTTCCGCCGGCCATGGGTCCACTTCTGGGGCCAATTGCCGAAAACGCTCCATCTGTTGGCGAGATAGAGCGTCCGCCACCCCATTGCACACACCCGGTACGTGCCTTGCCAGAAATAGAATATTCAACCGAAGGCAACGCAGGGTGAAAGACCTAACCAAATTCATAACCAACACAGACTTGGAGGACAACGAATTGATAACATGTACTACAGCCATGTTATCGCACCAGAACAGAACCGAATGGTTGGCAAGCTGCTCCCCCCAAAGCCAAACGGCCACTGAAATAGGGAAAAACTCTAAAAATGTCAAGTCTCTGCAGAGCCCGCTGTCCAACCATTCGGCGGGCCATTGCTCCGTGCACCAATGCCCCCTAAAATAAACGCCAAACCCGCTAGCTCCTGATGCATCTGAAGAGATCTGTAGTTCTGCTTCAATCCTCAGATCCTCCCTCCAGAAGGAAACCCCGTTGAAGAACTCCAGAAACTCCTCCCAGACCTCCAGGTCCACCCGCATTCCCACAGTAACACGGACCCGGTGGTGGGCTGCCTGGGGCCACCACTTTGCAGGCAAATTTAAGGTGGCCCACTACCTGCTGTAATTCCAACAGCGAAACCTTCCGCTGCCCCCTCAAGGTGGCCAACCGGACCTTAAGGTCCGCAACCTTATTTTCCGGCAAACGGGACGCCTGCTGCCGGGTGTCCAGCTCAATGCCCAAAAATGTAAGCACAGCGCTGGGCCCCTCGGTCTTCTCGTGTGCCAGAGGCACCCCGAGTTCACAGGCTAACTCCTGGAAGGAGCTCAACAACCTGGCGCATTGTCCTGACCCCGCTGGACCGACAAAAAGGTAGTCGTCCAGGTAATGCGCAGTATCGCTAATCCCCGTCCTGTCCCTGAGCGCCCATTCCAAAAAGGAACTGAAACGCTCAAACACGGCACAGGATACTGAGCAACCCATCGGCAAAGCCCGATCCATGTAGAATTTTCCTTCAAAGGAAAAACCCAGGAGCTCGAAATCATCGGGGTGTACAGGCAGGAGGCGAAATGCTGACTTGATGTCGCATTTTGCCATCTCGGCCCCAATCCCGCAGCCACGAACTACTTTGACCGCCTGGTCAAAGGAAGTATATCGCACCAAGCATAACTCCTCGGTATGGCGTCGTTCACCGACGCCCCCCTGGGATAAGATAGGTGGTGAATAAGGCGATATTCACCAGACGCCTTCTTGGGTACAACACCCAACGGGGATACCCGCAACGAGGGTACTGGGGGCAAATCAAAGGGTCCAAGGACCCTACCCTCCTGGCACTCCTTAGCTATTTTGGCCCGCACAACATGCTCAAGACCGACTACCGAATGGAGATTAGGAGCAAAGAAGGGGGCCCTTGTCCCCCGATACGGAATCCGAAACCCGAAAGTAAACCCGTCCCGGAGGTACCGGCCATCAGCCTCACACGGATACGATCTCAATAACCTATTGAGTACCGTCAGGTGGATGGGACTGGGCCCCTATACTAGGGGGCTGCTGGCCACCGCCACAGCCTCCGGGGCGCTTACCCCCTGCCTTGGGCTTTGACCTGCTACATGCGGAGAGTGCGTGAGGCCCGCTACAGAGCGGGCACTCATGTCTGAACTTACAGGGTTTCCTGGGACACACGCCTTTAGATGCGAATTCCCAACACAACAGCCGGGTTTGAACCGGCTGGCCCGCGGAAACGCGGGCCCCTGTAGATGACTGTTGTTGCTGTTGTTGCTGCAGCTTTTGCACCAAGTGGCCACTGTCGGACCTGTCTCCGGTGTTCGGTCTTGCCGGGGACATCAACTGCAGCCACAGCATCCCAGGATTGACGGCGGCCCTCGTACAGAAGGCCTCGTCATATTGCAGCCATGCTGCACTGATGAAGTCTGTATATGCCCGATAGACTATGTCTATATACTGGAAAAGGGCCGCCGCACGAGCCGGCTGTGCTCTGGCAATAACCCCGGCATAAATCAAAAATCCGGGCAACCAGTTTGCCCAGGACCTATCAACCTTTCTGCGCTTTAATTTCTCTTTCTCCTTCTCATCAAGCTCGTCTTTACTCTTTTTTTCGAGCTCCCTGAAAAGAAGGCTGAACACATCAATGTACTCCCTGCGAAGGATTTTTTCACGTGTACCAGCAGTCAAGTGATCCCCCAAAGGCAAAGAAGTGTCGCCATAAGGAAGGATGTGAAAAGGAATATTGGCATAAGGGTTTGGGGGTAGAACCACCCACCACCCTGAGCACCCGGCCACGCCCCCTGAATTTGGGCGTATTGCTGCCCGCCCCAAGGCAGAATGCCTGGGGAGGGCGGGACCGCAGGAACAGCGGGCGGCACCACAGACCCCGCCTGCTGGCCCACAGTGGGAAAAACTGGACTGGCAAGAGGGGATGCACCGTGAAAACCCCAGGCCCACGGCAGCCCAGGGCCCTGCTGTTCAGCCACTCCAACCTGCCCGGCACCCCAAGCCACTCCTCCCGATGCTGGCGGCGGGGGGGAGGCATTTGAATAGGGCCCCACGGCCACCCCTGTACCGGCGGAAGGGGGGGCTTACCACCGTCGCCCGGGAAAACTCCAACCCCACCGGGGGTGTGCTGCACGCCGCTGCCGGATACTCCGCCGCTCGTAGCCGCACCCGACGGACCTTCTTCTGGATCCTCCTCCTGGTCCGGTTCCGGTACTGGTTCAGGCCGGGATGGCCCCCCTGTAAGGCAGATAAACGTGCCAGCACTTCTGACTCGAAAGTCAGCCGTGCTGACCTACCGGTGGCACGTCAACGCCCCTCTCAAATGGGAGCGCCCGAAGCCGCCCTTCCCTGCTCCAGGGCCTCCAGCTGTGAAATAATAGCAAGCCGCACCCGCTCGCTTTCACCAGGGTCTGCAGGAGGATTCGTTTGTTGGCCACGGCCACGTGGCGGGCGAGCGGGCTGCTTGCCCTTAGACTTGCCCTGGCCTTTCTTGGGCGCCATTCAGTATGCACCTCAACACAACCGGCCAAAACTAAGCACCTGCTATACCCTACCTATCAACACCCTTAAAAAACACTCCCTCAAGATGATGGCACAAGCCACAAGGGGGTGCTATGCAATACAAAAGTGGGGGTGGGGGGCAACACAGCCGCTCCCAAACAAGCCCAGCGCCTAGCAGGGCCTTCTACAGGAGAAAGGGAATGGAAATGAAGTGGCCAGTTGGAGGAATGGTGGCGATAGCTATAACCCAATGACCACCAGGTCCAGTTATGAATATCACGACGTGGCCCACCAGGCCAGCTGCAGCTATAAAATGGCTGCCACACTCCTGCGGGCCCTTGCGCAACCCCAAAATGGCCACCGAAAACAGGCTGCGCTCTAGCCGGCCGCAGCACACTTCCCCCTGTCCCAGGGGACGAGATACCAACGCCGGGCGCAACGCGCGACCCCCTGATATGGGCCCCTCCAATCCCCAAAGCCGATGGAAAAACAGGGCCCGACCCTCAAATGGCCGCCGCCCGCCCTCCCGCCTAAGCGGCCGCCGCAAGCACCACAGCCGACCAGCACCCGGCCCCACGCTTCACCAAGCACGAAAAGTATCCCAGCTGAACGCCTGCACTACATAGCCGCCGCTCGCGCTATTGCCGTCGCTCGCGCCGACTGCACGCCGCTCGCGCCCAAAGACAGTCTCCCGCCGTGCCGAGGCCTCGTCCCCACGCCAACACACGTGGCTCTCAGTCCAGAGAGCCAAGGAGAGCTGTGCTGCCCTGGGCGGGGCCGGGGCTTATATAGCCCCGACGCCGCGCCCAGCCAAATGCCTGTATGAACGGGTGAACGCTGCTGCTCCTCCCTCCTACCGAGGGAGCAAAGACGGCCCCCAGCCTGAACGCCGGGTAGAGCCGGCTGGGCTGGGAAGGGGCCGAACCTTTCTAGTGTCGTGTCCGCTGTTTTAGCCACCTTTTGTAAGGACGATTGTATGGCGTTAAGTTGTTCAGACATTGGTTTCAGTAGTTGGTGGATTTGGGCTATTTCTTTAATGATATCGACTTTAAAAGAGATAAAAAATGTCTGGCGTACCTTTTTTTGATGGCGAGGCTTGAGTTAGTTCCATTTCTTCATTTTCAGCAACCATGTTGGAAGAAAGCCCTGTTTGTTGTGTAGTTTTTTTGTTTATGGATTCTGTTGTGAGGTAGTGGTGTATGGCTGGGTGTTTTTTGGTGAATCAGGTTGGATTTTCGGTCTCACCTTCTTGTGCATGGTTTGAAGTGACCAAGGTGATTAAAAAGTAAGTTTTCAGGTGATGCGAGTCCAGGGGAGTGGGAGCTCAGCTATTCTGCGTCCACCATCTTCATAGACAATGCCACACCCTGTCCAGAGTCATCATTACTCATCAATTTGAGCTTAGTTCAACCCTTCTACCCTCTGAGCTGGCTCCCTTCCACCCCCTGAGCTGGCAGCAATGGAGGGCAGGGGCCACTTTGCCCATTCAGAAGGAGAAGGAGGCAGTGCCCAGCTGAATGATCCTATGCATCATGTAGTGATAAGGGAGCAGAGTCAGTGAGAATTTAAAGCACAATTTTGCCCCAGCACACTATCTTTTGCATTATTCTTGGCCCACGCTCCTTCCTTGTAAGCACTGCAGGCTTTTGCTGCTCACCTTTTCGGAACCAGGTAGGAATTTTTCACACAGACTCCATAACTGGTTCATGGGGGTGTTTTCACTTGCCTTGCACTGTTAGCAGCAGAATATGGGGAAATTGGATGTGGTGATTCCATTTGATTAGGTTGGTCTCTTGACAATTTAGTCAGGGTAAGAAATGTGGATCCTGTGAGCAGCATAGAGTATATTCCTTGGGGAATAAGAGGTCCACCAAGAACAGCCTTTGGGTTTTGCAGTCCAGGGCTGGGAATGGGGGCTCCCATTGGGACTGCCCTGGCTAGGTTCCTTCCTACAAGTTTTGTGATTTCATTAATGGTGCTGTATGGTGGCTGCAAGTTTGCCAGGCCGCTGGTCACAAGCCAGGGGATGGCTCAGAACTGGGGCAGGTGGCACCCAATGGAAGGCAAGGAGGTGGTGCAGGGTGACATTTGCCTTGCCTGTTCCACACCTGAGTTTTCTCCCCTTGCCACACAGGTTCTAAGTAGTTAATAAAGTAGTCCTTGTTTAAATCCAAGATGGTCTCTTTCTCCTAACTGGGTGGGGCAAACATATTACAATTTAATTATTTGTTCCATTTCTTGATAAATTCAGTTTAATTTGTTTTGTTTACAGATCCAGATCTAATATAGACTTCATATTAATTTCAGAATCTGTATCTCCAGTGTTGGAAACAGCCATTTGCAGAATTGCTTGGCTGTCTTCAGCCACTAAAATTTGACTGTGAATTTATTGTTTTTAGTTGTGAATGCTTTCACATGCATATGAGATCCATGCTCATCATGGCTGATTGTCTCATACCCTCAATTTAGTGGATTTTCTGGCCAAGATTTATTAATGCCTTTTGTAAGGATGTCTTGTTCCCTGTAATATTAAAGGGGAAATTTATTCATCACCTTTAAAACAAAACAGTAACTGTACAAAAAACAGACTGGAATGAAACCATCCTTTTCTTAGAAAGATAATATAACATGTAGTGGCTGTAGACTAAATGTTATCTTTTCCCTTGACCTCAATCAATTTGACTTCAGATATTTCTATGGAAAAGGCTGTATTAATATCTCAGGTGGATTATTTTCATTTGCAGATGGACAAGGATAAAACCTATCTGTCTCTTGTAAACTGCTTTGAACTTAGGAAAGAAAGCCTGAAATGACTAAATGAATAAAAATGCATACATACCGTTCAGAATCTTATTGTTTAGTAGCCATGAGCTGAATGTTAAAACTACCTCCCTTGAAAGCACTGTTTTTGAGGTATTACAAAAACTTTTACTGTGCAGTTTAGAGTCTGATCTGTGATAGATGATTCACAAAAAACCTGATATTGCATCCATGATGAACATGTATTGGGGCACTCAAATATTATCCACCTGTATGTACAAATCTATGGTACTTCAAACAAAGCAAATCAGTTGAAATACATGGATCCCTACCTAGACATGTCAGTGAGGTCTGCCAGTCCTGCCATCCATTCTGTATACATTTATCCAAACTGCCTGGCATATGAACTACTGGGGTGCTATTAAATGAAGAATGTTCATCTCCAAAACAACCTCTCAGCAAAGAAGTATGGTCTGCTTGGTTACAGTATGCCAGTGAGTGTGGGAAGAAAAGTGAGCACTTGGTGTGAGAATAGGGTTGCCAGCTGTTACCTACATTCCAGCAGCAGATTTTGGGGGTGGGCATTTTGGGGTGGGTGAAGACATTGTAATGTGGATGTCATGAGCGATGCTCTGGTGTTTGGGTGAAACTCCATGGTTTTTCCACCCTCAAAATCATAGAGTTTGCCCAAATACCAGAGAATCCCCACATGATCTCCCCAATGTGATGATGTTAGTTCTGGGTGACATGATTGCATTGGGGAGGTAACATGATTAGCAGAGGGGCTTCCCAACCAGCCAGCTGGTCCAAGGTGGAAAGAAGCCCCTGAAAGTGGGGTATTCCTTGTGTGGACCAGGGGCTGGTAAGCCTATGTGAGAAAGTGTCATTGCTCTCTATATATTTAAAAGAGATGAGACAGGGGGTGATCTGTGACTGCCTGACCTACTTGTTTCCCTGAACATTTGTGATAGAGGTAATGGGTAACTAGTGTCTGTCATCAATATGCTGATGACACCCAACTCTGTATATCTTTATCCAAATAATCAGGTGATGCTGTAGAGGTTCTGAATTGGTACCTAAGAGCTGTGGATAAATGGCTAAGAGTGAAGAAGTTGAAATTAAATGTTGACAAGGTGGAGATAATGTTGACTGGAAAAGGTGAAATCCTGATATTGTACTTTCTATTTTTTTTAAAGAAAATTTCTTTATTTAAACTCCAAAATCAGGGGTTTCATATCTAACAATACTAGAGTATACATATTCATACTTTACAGTTAGTGATATATAGATATAGATATATAGAGAGAAGCACACAGACAATTACATAAATTTTAAAAATAATTCTTTGTAAAACGCATATTTTGGTACTAAGGTACCAAACAACAGGAAACCATATTGCCTGAAAAGAATTATTACCTAACACTGGTGTTGACAAGTTATTTGCAGTTTTCCCTATTAAGAAATATTCCCAAACTTTATTCTGCCACAACTGACGAGAAGGTGGGTTATTGTACCTCCATTTAGCTGAAATAACTATTCTTGCTATAGCAAGCAAAAAGGAATTTAAAATATTTAGGTTTTTGTTGCAGGATGAATCTGGCCAGGAGTACAACAGAGCAACTTCTGGCTGAGTGGAAACTACCACACCAGTTATTACCCATACCTGTTGTAGAGTTTGTTGCCAGAAATAGTGTATGTGGGGGCAAAGCCACCAACAATGTATAAAATCTGCAAACTGCCTGCAATTTTTCCAACATTTTAGCCAATGTTCATTCAGAATTCTAAAGATGCAATCTATTTCCAAGCCTTTTGAATAAGCTTATCGACTGCTAATTAAAATTTGATATAATTTGGATATCAAGCCTTTGATTTCTCCTATTTGAGTTTTTAAAAGCATCTTAAAAGGAGTTAATGGGATCTTAATTTGTTCAGTATGTCCTTGTTTTTGTATCATGTGCTGTAGCTATAAAATTGAAACCAGGGTATTTTTTCTCCAATCTGTGATTCTAATTCCTGCTTATTAATACATATATCCTTATTAATCAAATCTATTAGATTTGTAATTCCTTTTTGCCTCCATTTTTTATATGCTAAACTATTTTGCCATGGAAGAAACCAAGGCTGATTAAGAAAGGTGGTTATAAGGGAATTTTCAGGAAGTAGAATTTTTCTCTTGGTGTCCCATATTTGTAGGGAAGATTGTTACAAGGGGTTATATTGAGTGGTTTTGGGCCTGAGATTTGGTTGTCTCCAAAATAATTCTAATGCATTTAGTGGTATTGCAAAGGAGCATTCTATAGTTTGCCAGGTTGAGACATTATCGGCAGTCAGGCATCTAATTGTGTCTGCCAGATTGCCTGCTTCATAGTAAGAAGCTAGGTCTGGGAGTTCTAGGCCTTCCTTTGCATTACATCTGAGAGAAGAGAATTTAATATGGGGTCTTTTGTAAGCCTCCCCAAAATTATTAAGATACTGTTGCCATTTAATAAGATCAGATTTTAGAATTAAAATGGGTATTGTGTGGAATAAAAATAAATATTTGGGGACAGTAAAATTTTTAATTAAACTAATTCTGTCAGTCTATGATAAAACCATGGCATTCCATTGCTGTAATTGTTTGCTTGTGTCCTAATAAAGCTTTCCAAAATTGCAAGGCTACAGAACTTTGAGGTCTAGAGGTATCCGCACACCTAGACAATGCCAAGGAGTAGTCTTCCAAACATTTTGTTTCTTTCTGAAGCTTAAGTGCACTAGAAGCATCAAGGGAAATTGGGATAATGCTAGATTTACTAATATTCACTTTTAAGCCTGAAATTGCACTGATTTTAGAAAAAAGAGACTCCAATTGTCTTATGGAAGAATCTGGGTTTGATAAGAAAATCACTAGATTGCATAAAGGCTAACTTTATGAATATGACCATTTACTTCAATTCCAGCTATATTTTTTCTAAGCGTATGGTCTCTGCTAAGGGTTCGATAGCCATCGTGAAAAGCAATGGGGTGAGCAGACATCCCTGATGAGTCCCTCTGATTTTTTTATTTTGTCACTTTAAAAATTGGGATTTTTTTTTAATTCTAGCCATAGGATTGGAGTAAATAGTTGAGATAGTATTATAAAATTTGTCACCAAAATTCATAGCCTTCAAAAGATATGTCAGATAGTTAATCTCCACATTGTCAAAAGCTTTCTCTAAGTCTATTGACATTAAAAGAGATTCCACCATGTTTTGTTTACAGTAAGAGATAACATTTGGCACCTGTGAATATTGTCAGTCAGTGATCTTTGAGGTATAAAACCCGTCTGGTTTGGATTAATGTAGTTTATAATGATTGGCCATTACCTTAGGGGAAAAATTGCATGGCAGTTTAACTAGGTGATTGGCCTGTATGAAGCTGGATAATTTAAATTTCTAGCTTCTTTGGGAAGAGGAACTAAATGGGCTGTATTCCAAGAAGCTGGCATTTCCAGGAGTCTAACAAGTGATTACAGACTTTAGTAAAAGTAGAAAGAATTTCAGTTTTAAAAAGTTTGAAAAAAGTTTGAAACTTTTTGTAAATCTTTTTAGAGTCTGTCAATTTGTGCTTCTATTCTAATTCCTGAATTTTCCACTGTAGTTCTGTGATTTGTTGATTCCTTGCTTTTTAATGAGATGATAAGGCAATTCTTTTACCATGCACTACCACCTTAGACACTTCCCATAGTATGGGAATTTTAACATCCCCTGTGTCATTCTCGCTGAAATAATCACTGAAATATTGATATTTCATCAGTACAGCTTTGCCGCATTAAAATAAATTTAGGTAGCTTCCAATGAAATTGTTTTAGAGATGGGTCTGTTTTGGCTATAATACATTCAACAAAAGTGTGGTCTGAGCACATAAAGGGACCTATTTCTGCTTCTAAATTTTTTGGCATGATGGAGTCTGAGCATAAAATATAATCTATCTTGGTATAGGATGATAAACATGGAGAAAAATAAATGTAATCTCATGTGGTTTTATGAAGCTATCACCATGTATCACGTAAGTGATGTTTTGTCATCAAGTCATGTAATTTAGTTACCGTTCTACCTGAACGGGTTGTTTTCTTTTTCTTTTTGGTTTGATTGTCTAGAGTGTAGTCTGTTATCAAGTTTAAGAGTGCAATCCAGAGGAGGGGGTGGAAAGGGGGGTCTTTTGGAAGCAGGCAAGCCAGTACGTGGGCGCAGGAAGGGTTTGCGCCGACATATGACCAGCGCTGCCAGAGTGGAGGGGAGGTACATGGGTGGGGGGCTGCCCGATCAGCGCTCCACCCAAGGGCAGCGGTGCCTGAGGGTTGTGCCTGAACGCGGGCAGAAGTGAGGCGGAGCATGGTGTTCAGGTAGAGGAGGGGGTGGAGTTGAGGGCACAGCCAGGCTTAGGCGGCTTCCAGAGTAGTTTGGCCCATGACACGCTCCCACCGAGAGGCGCAACTTTACGCCTGCAAAAATGGCGGCAAACTATAGAAGACTCCTTTGCAATACCACTAAATTCATTTGCTGACCCCACTCCCCTTTGCTGCCACCTTCCCTTGGTCTGCCCTCTGCTGTGACCCCAAGCCCTGGCAGGGCATGGAGCGTATGTGTGGCAGCTGCCCCATTGCGGGGAGGTGGGTCTAAGACTGTCCCTTTAAGAGAGCGCCCGGCTGAAACACAGCCTGCTATTCCAGCTGCCGCCCCTGCAGGTGCTCTTGATCTCAGTCTCCGTTTTGCAGGTGGGACTCCAACACAGAGGCTTCTGCGGTTGCCACTCCACCCCCCCACTCCCTCAGCTGCTTCTGCCCGCTGCTCAGAGCAGAGCCCCACCCATGGCTACACTGCCCAGGGAACCTGTTGCACTCTGTTCTGGAAAAATAAAGTCTGAGCTGTGCCCTCTGTTGTCTCTCCTGCTTGGCATATGCTGCACATTCCTGGGGCAAACCCCCCCCCCCCTCTGTCAGTGGCTTCTCTGAGGGTGTGCCTGGGAGGGTGGGCAGACTTGGTTCTTGGGGGCGGGGATTGGGCTTTAAGCCATCACGCTGCCCCCATGTGGCTGGAATGGGGAGGGGGTGTACCGCCCCTCAGCCTGCCTGGGCTGATGGCCTTCCCGACTGCACAGGGCTGCTAGGCACTTGGGGGGGAGGGTTGCTGACATGGATGCATGCCCAGCGGCTCACAATCTGAGTTCTGCACCCCCCAGGGGAGGTGTTCCTTGCACTTAGTGGGGGGTGGCAGCAGATCAACACTGGGGGGGGGGCTCTGGGTGGTGGTGTCTTTTGGACTTGGTCTGGCCTCTCCCAGACCCACATTCCAGCTGCTGTCTAGGACAAGGTACTCCTGCACTTGGTGCTTCCTGCTTCTCTGCGCATGCCCCTGGCTGCCAGCCTGCCATTGGCAGAGTCTCTGACAGCAGGAGGGAGTGGGGGGATTGACGGCCTCTCAGGCACAGGCTTTCCTCCCCCTTGCCCGGTCACGTGCAATGGGCTGGCCAATCCTGTGGTCCTTGAGCCTCCCCCATCCCCGCCTCGGAAGCAGGCAAATGGCGTGCGCCTGGACGGAATCACCATGGTGACGGGTTCTCTCTCGATCGTCGGGCCCCTCTCCCAGCATGGCACACCGACTCCCCTTCGGAAGACAATGAACGGTGCTGTAGATCCGCCCATGCCTGAGCGCCTGCCCACCACATATGTCTGGATTGGTCTGCCCGTCTCCTCTTATAATCAAATGCCCCTGAGCAAAAGTAATTAAAGATTGAAAAGTTTTATCCTAAAAATGTTCTTGGTGGTTGTTAGGTGCATAAAGCAATGCAATCGTATAAGTGACATTGTCTAGGTTTCCTTTTATAAATAATAAATGGCCATTTGGGTCCAATAAAGTGTCTGTACATGTAAAATGTATTGTTTTAGTTAAAAGTATGGCTACACCTCTGGCGTTAGAGGAGCCATGTGCATGGAATTGCTGTGTATTCCATTTAGTTTGTAATATAGGGTCAAAGTTTTTCCTCAGATGTGTTTCTTGAATTAAAAGTATGTCAGGTTTGGCTTTTAGTATGAAGGTAGTCATTCATTTAGATTTTATCCTGTTATTGAGGCTATGATCATTAATTGTACGTATTCTATACTGATCAGGCATATTTAAACTTATAAAAAAGGAGCTTAAGCCACAGTTGTAGACTTCAAAATGAAAATATAATCTCAGTCCTGTGTGCAGTATAGTAGCACTAAAACATAGAATTTACCGCATATATTTCAAATTTTACCAAATTTTAGTTTTTCTACAACTCAAAATGCAAAAAACACCCCCAAAAAGTTCTACTTTCAGTGTATTCCTGCTATGTTCTTAATCTCCTACTTCTATACCTATACTAACCACACAATACTGTGCACTAGCCTAGCTCACTGTCATACTACTAAACTTAATTAAAACCTTTTTACCTACGCTATCTAAACACTATTCTACGTAATTCACTGTCCTAATCTTGCACCTATTTTTAATTAACTAAAAAACCCAGTTATCCACAGGGCCTGAGTAAGACCCCACCAGACTATAAAAACTAAATCCACTTCTCCTGGGATACTAACAGATAATTCTCAACTAAAAATTGTACCAATGTTTCGAATAAGATTGAAACAAGATAAAAAAAACAAAATAAAACCCAAACCGTCCCCTCCGACTAGGTATAGAAAATGTTTAACCAGAGAGTTGTACAATTACAGAGAAAATAAGAAAAGAAGATCAAAACTGCAAAGCCTTTCAGTTTGATACTAGAAGCAAGTCTGTTGATATCTTGTATCATTTAGTTGTAGGGACTAGGATTCTGCTGGATTTTTGTGGTGTCAGTGGGGTTTGTAGTTTCCTTTTGGATGACAGCCTTTCTTCTTCATGTTTCATAGGAGTGTCTATGTCCAAAGCTTGTAGAAGATCCTGCCCAATGTCTTTGTCCCATGTAAAAACAATTTTATTATACTGTAATATACTGTATCCACATATCAACATTTATCATTAAATGTTAGCACACATATATAACTTTTTCACCACCCCACCCCTCCCCTTTTGTGACCCCCAGCAGTGCATACCTCTTAATAATCGTCCCCATATTGTTATTTAATCTTATTTGTTATAAGGTAATAAACTGTATCTATTAAAGAATCTTTTTCCAAAAAATCCAAAACACCCCAAAGTTATAATAATAGTCCATCATCATATTTCTTCTTAATCATTAGGAAGTAAAAAAAGAAAAAAAATACAAAAAACAAAAACGGTTATTATTCATTAATCCAATAGTCCAATAACTGTAATCCATATATTACAGTTATCTGTAATCCATGTTAATGGGGCTGCTGCGATGGGAGCACATTCAGCCAGTGCTGAGGGAGCTGCACTGGTTGCCTGTTGTGTTCCGAGTTCACTTCAAGGTGTTGGTATTAACCTTCAAAGCCCTTTATGGTCAGGGACCTGCCTATCTACGGGACCGCCTTTCCCCATCTATCCCCCAGAGAGCACTGCGATCAGGGATAAAAAATCTGTTGTCTGCCCCTGGCCCAAAAGAAGCCAGGCTGTGTATGACAAGATCCAGGGCTTTTTCGGTGGCAGCACCAGAACTTTGGAACACCCTTCCAGAAGCCATAAGGGCCCTGTGGGATTTGTCTGCGTTCCGCAGGGCCTGTAAGACCGAATTGTTTAAACAGGCTTTTGAGGTTTGATTGAAAAAGGGCTGCCACCGGACATCTTACAGAATGCTGGCAATCATAGTCGAGAATTCAATACCGCCTATACTGTACTGAAATAGCACTATAGAATGGTTTTAAAGCTGATATACGTAAATTATGGTTTTATATGTTTTATTGGATTGATTGTATTTTATGATGTTGTAAGCCGCCCTGAGTCCGCTTGTGGAGAGGGCGGGATATAAATTGAAAGTAATAATAATAATAATATATTGTTTCTTTAAATGTTAACCATTGTCAAAGATCACCAGATGTCCTTTAACATTCCATTGTTTTTCAATATACTTTTGAAATTTTCTCCAGTCATTTTTAAAGTTCTCTAAATCTTTTTCTTTTAAGATTCTTGTAAGTTTGTCAATTTCACTCCAATACATAACTTTTGAAGTCCATTCCCATACTTCTGGTATTTTATCTTGTTTCCACATTTGCGCATATAAAGTCCGTGCAACTGAAAGCATATACCAAATTATTGTTCTATCTTTGTTTTGGAATTTTTCCATTTGTAATCCCAACAGGAAAATATCTGGTGCCTTCTTAATATTATATCCCAATACTTTCGAAATCTCCTGCTTAATCATTTGCCAAAATTGTTTCGCCTTTTCACAAGTCCACTACATATGGTAGAAAGAGCCTTCATGACATTTACATTTCCAACATCTATCCAACTGATTATTCATTTTTGCCAGTTTCTTAGGTGTCATATACCACCTATATAACATTTTGAAGCAATTTTCTTTGATGTTATAACATGTAGAAATTTTCATAGAGTTCTTCCATAAATGTTCCCATGACTCCATTTGTATTTCCTTATTTATATTTATCGCCCATTTTATCATTTGTGATTTGACTACTTCGTCTTCCGTGGACCATTTCAATAATAATTTATATGTCCTTGAGACCAGCTTTTCGTTTTCTCCAAACAGCATTCTCTCCAGTTCTGCTTGTTCTTGTCTTATTCTGTGATTCTTGATGTCCTGTTCAAGCAAGCTCTTTATTTGTTGTAATTGAAACCAATTATATTTATATTGTATTTCCTCAGCTGTTTTCAACTCTACCTTTTTTCCTTGAATTTTTAAGAGTTGGTTATATGTTAATCCCTTCTCTTCTTTGATATCTGAATACAATTTTATTACTTCTGCTGGTACAATCCAAAGCGGTTTCCTTTAGTCACCATATCTTTTATATTTTGACCAGGTATTAACAAATTACTTCTGATATAGTGATGTGAAAAGAAACCATCCATTTTATTTTTCCCTTGCCCAATGTCTTCGTCCTAAGCATATAGTTCCTTGCCCATGTGAGAAACTAAAAGCTTTCCTGAGGGTAGCCATCTTTATTTCTATTGCACCTCACAAAGCTTCTGAATTACAGGTTTTAAAATGCATCAAATCTGGAGTGCAGCCTTAGGTAAGTCTGGTTAGATATGCATTTCAGCTCCTTCAAAAAGAAAGGATCCAGCTTATCTCACCTCTTTTAAAATGTTTTTTCCAAACTTGAGCTTCTAAGATGGTAATGACAATGTCCCTTGGGGGCTGTTTTTTTGTAGAAGATTGATAGCCAGCTCAGAAGGCCAGGGTTATATTCCGACAGAGTTCTGCCTCTAACTTTAAGCTTTTTGCAATCCAGTTAGTCAGAAATAGTGCAAGGTCTGCATTTTCTTCTGCCCCTTCTCTTATGCTTCTACATTTTAAATTTACATTTTTAACTTCATATTCTAGGGTGGCTAAGCGCTCTTTTAGGTCTGCATTTTCCTTTTGCAAAGCATTAGTTTCTCTTTGGAGCATTTTACCTAAGTCCCAAGCCATGTCTGCTTCTTTATTTAAAGCTTCCAAAGAGCCTTTTATTTCATCCAGTTGGGCAGATAGAATAGTCATGCTGTCTAAAAGGTCCTTTCCCATCAATTTTAGATGTTGTAGTACTTACAATTCTGAAGAAATCTCCATCGCAATGTTTTCAGCTGCCATTTCTCACCCGTGGTACGCTGCTTTCCACCATTTTTTTCAGGCACAAGTAACTGTTTTAAAGACCTTTGCTGTTTTGGTGATAATTTCCCTTTGTGCCTGTCGCTTTTGCCCATCTCCTGAGTTCATGCAAGCGTTTTAGGTCAGCATTTAGTCGGGGAGAGGAGGATTTCAAGGGAGACCACAGAGCTCAGGTATCCACCATTAATGCTGCGTTGCCATGCCCTTCATACTTCCCACTTTTGATGAGGCCCAGCTAACATTGCTCACTTGGTTATAAGACTAATTTAATGCAGTTTCATTGCTGGAGAAACAAGGTACTCTAGCTGCAATAAAGACATGTTTTTCAGCTTCACTTCACTTGGAAAATGGTGCCCTACTTTGATTTGGTTGATCTGACCACATGGATCCATGCTATAGAAACCCTGAGGCTGGACTATTACAATGCACTCAACATAGGTCTGCCCTTAAAGACTTGGAAACTCCAGTTAGCACAGAATGCCAGGGCCCAGTTACAATTGTGTGTGAAACAGAACCTGCATGTCACATCCATTCTGTGGAAATGCCATTGGTTAATGATCAGTTACCAGGTTCAAAAGTTGTGCCCCCCTCTACACAACATATTCCCCCACAAAGCACAAATAAGATGTTTCCCCATCCCCACTAAAAGCACTGCTTCTTTTAAGCCAACTGATATTTTCCAGCAGTGTTGTTATGTTAATCTTTTCCATGTGTCCAGAAGGGGAGAAGCACGGAGGGCCTGCAGTGCAATCCACAACTGGCATGAAAGGACTAACAATGGTGAAAAACTGGATTACCTGTGGGAAATCTGTAAGGAAAATGAGAAACTATTGAGAAGCAAGTGCAGCATCAATGTGACCAATGGGGGAGGGGGACAACAAAACCTTTTTATATAATCTGCTTAGGTTTAGTAGTGGCCTCCAAACTATCTAACACACTGTGGCCATAGCAAGATCTGAAGCATTTGGTCCTTTTTGTTGTTTTTATTCTCTCCCTCCCTCCCTTCCTCTGAACAGATAATTGATTAGCTCTCTCTAGTTTATTCCATCTTCTCTTTTAAGTGAAAAGTTCATGAAACTTTCATGAAGCTTTGCGGAGCAACATGCTAGGATGCTGTGACTCCATTGGCATAAATAAAGGCCCATTATGAACTGACAACTTACTCAGAGAATCCAAGCAATTTTAAGCTTGATTTTGGATCTGTGTGCCTGACATATGCATGTGTGTTTTTTTCTCTGATGTATTTCTTTTTATTTATTCTGCAGCTGAAACCAAAAAAACCCACAATTTTTCTTAATTGGGGTTGTAAAATCAACTGTGATGGTGGTGGTTTCCAAAGGTTTTTTTTTTTTTTTTTTTTTTTAAATCATGACCTTGATAAACTCCACAATCTGTATTTTTAGGAATGTTGAGCAAGGCTGGCACTTTTATGGCCAAAAACTAGAGCAGTCAGCTCTAAATCATCATGTTATAGCTATCAATCACAACGGGCATTACTATGGCAAATGAGATCAATGTGGGCAAGTGTGGTGCATACTGGGGACAAAAACCTCAGATTTCACTTATACTCTGATGGGATCTGAGCTGGCCATGATAGACCAAGAAGGGATCTTGAGGTGACATCTTTGAAAAAAGCAAATTCCAAGCTGGCCATAAAACTGCTGCTGAGATACTGCCCTTAGACATATCTATGGTGATACTGCACTTGGAATACTGTGTACAGTTCTGGTCATTATACTTGGAAAAGGATATCACAGAGCTTGAAAAGCTGCAGAAGAAAACAACCAAAATGATGAGGCAGCTAGAGCATTGGTTAAGCTAAGGATCAATTAAGCTAAGCAGGGTCAGCCCTTGTTAGTATTTGAATGGGAGACCACAAAGGAATATTGGGGTCCTTAAATAAAGGCAGGTAACAGCTATTCATCTCTGGAGGTCTCTAGCCTTGAAAACTTTATTGGGTTGCAATGAGTTGGCTGTGATTTGAGGTGGGGGGCGGGAGTTAGAAAAAAGGTGAGATATTTTAGTTGTCTACAAAGTAATGCATGGTGTGGAGAAAGCAGATAGGAAGAAGTTTTTCTCCCGCTCTTATAACAATAGAACCTTAATCATCATTCACTGAATCTGAAGGTTGGGAGATTCAGGACAGACAAAAAGAAATACTTCACACAGCACATAGTTGAACGGTTGAAGTTGGTGCTGCAGCATGTGTGATGGCCACCAAGTTGGAAGATCTTAAAATGTGAGGGGACAAATTTGTGAACAGCAGGGCTATCCATAGCTATTAGTCACGATGGCTACTAGTCATGTTGGATATCTATTTCCTCCAGTATCTATATCAGATGCTGGAGAGCATGGAGGGGACGTCATCCTGTTTGGGGATCCCGTGAGGCTGTTGGTTGGCTGCTGTGTGAGACAGAATGCTGGACCAGATGGGTCTTTGGTCAGATCCAGCAGGGCTCTTATGTTCTTAATGGGCTTTTAAAAATAGGAGATGTTTAAATAGCCTTTACTTTTACATCACCTCTTAATATAGACAAATAATGTTTTCCCTTTTGTCAGTCTAAAAATTGGCAATATAATAGTATTCTGTAGCCACAGCAAAAGTAAGGTAATGGTTGCATTTTTCAGTTCTTAGTTTATGAAATCAAAGTTTATCAAGTTTTTATCGCTGGTCCCCAAATGCGCCAAATTAATGCTATTGTTACAATATATTCTGAAAGCTTTATTTCATGTGGAGAGTTTTAACAGGTATCTTTGAGTGCTATGGTTCTTGATGAAGGGATGCTCACCTGCTGAGTTTATTGAAGGAGGATTAAAGTGGCATTAAAATCATGAAGCTTTTAAAATAACCCCATGGACTACAGGAAAAAAAGCAGCTGAGTACAAAAACAGCAGGTCAAAATCTACAAGTTTCCTCTCCTTCCCTTCCCAGTACAGGACATCAAATAGTATCGGCAATGTGCACTATTGAGCTGTACATCTGCAGACCTAAACGTGGCTACAGAGTTAAGGTCATCACTAAGGTCTCTTATATAAAATGATCAGTAAGTCTCAGCCCTTTAAGGTACCAACTGCTGTGCACCTCTTACCTCAACTGGACCTGAGAGTACACAAAATATATAAAACACATGGTATTTTTGTAGGATAGGTCTTAGAAGTAAGCAGTGTCCAAAAGAAATGTCTCCAAGTTTTTTCATAGCTTTAAACTTCCCAAAACAGCAGGTGAGAAGTTACTTTGAGAGGTCTACCACTTTGTAGTGAAGCTTTAAAACCTGAACAGAGTCATGAGAAAGGAAACAAAATTTGGAACTCACACATCACAACCAAGCACAGTTAGGGACATGTAAACCTAGTGGTCTTAAACATCTAGCTCTATATGGGATTGGGGCCATAGAATTTGGGGTTTACTCTTCCACATAATATTGTCAGTTGTATATTCCTAAGAAATCAATGTACACTGATTCCCTATCATATCCTTTCCCCATGTTTTGTGGAACACCAGTGTGTGGAACATAGTGACATATGCAAGTACATCTCTCACACTACACCCCTAAACAGAGTTATGCTCTTATAAACTCGCTGACTTCAGAAAACTTAGAAGGACGTAACTCTGCTTAAGACTACCATGTCAATCAATTTTGCTAACTTGCAGATACCTGTGCTGAAAATTATTGTTTGTGAGGTGATAGCAAGTAATATTGTTTTACTATTGAGCTGTAGTAATAGCAGCTCATGTGTCCATTACAACATATCAAATGAAGTTCAGCATTGGTAAGTGTAAATTGATGCTTACTGGGACAAAAAAAGAATCCCAAGTTCAAGTATAGGCTAATGGGGCTGAGATTGAGAGGCTGAGACTGAGAGGAGAAAAGATCTTGGGGTCGTAGGGACTGTACAATGAAAGTATCAGCCCAGTGTGCCACACTGGTGAAAAAAAGCAAACTCACTTTAGGGATTATAAGGAAAGGGACTGAGACTAAAACAGCTGATTTGTATTGCTGTATAGATCTAAGTTGCAGCCTCATTTGGAACACCGTGTATAGTTCTGGTCAGTATATCTCAAAAAAGGACACTGCAGAGCTGGAAAACATACAGAGGAGGGAAATGAAGATGATTAGGGGGCTAGAGCATTTTCACTATGTGGAAAGGCTGAAGAGTCTGGGACTTTTCAGTTTAGAAAAGAGATGCCTAAGGGGGGAGCGTGATAGAGGTTTACAGGAGTAATTATATAGAAAAAAAGACATGCAGGAGCTCATTAGGGGTGTGGCATATGTAAATGAGTTATACTAATGAGATAATCAGAGAGAGAGAAAGCAAATAGATGGGGGAGAGAGGTGGAGAAGGAAGGAACAAGAGAAAAAAGAGAAACGAAGGGGGAGGGTGGGAGGGGAAACAGGAAAGAAAGAAAGAAAGAAAGAAAGAAAGAAAGAAAGAAAGAAAGAAAGAAAGAAAGAAAGAAAGAAAGAAAGAAAGAAAGAAAGAAAGAAAGAAAGAAAGAAAGAAAGAAAGAAAGAAAGAAAGAAAGAAAGAAAGAAAGAAAATAGATGGGGAGGGAGGAAGGAAATAAGGAAGGAAGGACTCTGCAAGAGAAGCTGGGGCCAGTTCCCATGAAAACCCATGCCACTGCATTCTGGACCAGTTGCAGTAGCTTGGCATAGAACAAATTACAGTACTCTAGCCTGGACTTGACTATTGCATGGATAACTGTGGCAAAGTCAGACTGTGACAGTTAAGAGGACCAGTTGCCTGTACTGGTGGAGTTGAAAAAATGCCAGTTCTGGCAACATTTATGATCTGGGCCTCCATTGATAAGGAGGCATGCAGAAACACATTTTATTTGGGTGCATTCAGCTACACTGAGAAGGCTTTCAAAGGGATCACAGTCTCTTTAAATGCCTTCTCCTCCATGTCCTGCAGTGGCAGTGGGATTCAGCTAGTGACCTTGGAAGGCATATATGTTCTGAGTTTACTTGTTCAGTTGTGCTGCCATGCTTAGAGAAGACAATAGGCATTTAAAGAGACCATGGCATAGAGAAGGCAATAGGCATTTAAAGAGACCCTTTAAATACCTTCTTCTCCAAGTCCTGCAGCAATGGCCATGGTAGTGCAACCTGGTATCCTTAAATGTGTTTCCACCCCTCCATTGATGGACCCCCTTGCTCAATCTTTTGGCCTCTTGGGGGTGGGGTACCTTAAAAAACAGCCCCCCCCCTCCAAGTCCCAGATGCCTCTGTATTGATTCTCCGTTATAATGGGGCAAAAAAATTTCAGTTCTCCCTCAAAACCCCCCCCAAAATCCCATGCCATACAGATATTTTTCCTATTCAATGTACCTGAACCCAAAAATACCAAACATTTTTGCACACCCCTAGCATATCTTTTCTTTGCCTGCTGATATGTATTGTTCCAAACCCAGTCTATCCCCTCAGATGTTTCCTCCTTTGCTATGGTTATTTCATCTCATCATATGTGAATTTGGGAGCACATGTTTGCCTTGATGTGGGTTTTTTTTGTCCCAAACCACCATTCTGAATAACAATACTACCAGTGATAAAGTATCTTGTAAAATGTTATAATGCAGAATAAATGTGCTTTCATACATGTTTTGACAGTAGGAGAAATTATGATAAGAAATGAACATATTACAGTCTTCTAGAAAAACAAAATAAAACTGTCATTAAATAAACTATAATATATTCCATTAAGCATAATTCAGTAATCATGCAAACACTGGGAGATGAGTTAACTTCGTCTTTAGTGTCGTTGCCATGACTATAGCTTTAACTACCACTTTAAATTACTGCTGTGCCATTTAAAATGTTCACTTTTCATTTGGTTTTACTAAAATATCAGAAGTGGCATCTGACTTTTTAATTGGTATTTAGAGGCAAGGTGAATCTTGTTCACATTTTAAACATTAAATCCACTGAATATGAAATATATTTTTAAATATGCTGTCAAGATAGCAAAAGCTCATAACCTGTAATAAAGTTATTTAGTATTATTATTCAATATGGAGGAATGTCTGTATTCTAACACACACAAAAGTAGGAACTGAACTGTCATCGTGGATTATCTCATTCATTCTAGCCTGCCATCACCCCCCTCACATGCCAGCTATTCCTAGTCATAGCACTCATTCATTTGCAGAACTACTCACAATGTTTTCAAAATAGCTTCAGCATTGAGATAGCTTCGGCACTGAGATACAGGTGGTGAGGGACATATTCTGCATGACCCTGTCCCCACACCACTTGCTGCTGCTGCCACCTCCTCAACTACTAACTGTTCCTTGTGATTCATTACTGTACTAAAGTTAAAGGTAATCTGTGCAAGCACCAGTCATTTCCAACTCTGGGGGGACATTGCTTTCACAATGTTTTTATGGCAGACTTTTTACAGGGTAGTTTGCCATTGCCTTCCCCAGTCATTTACACTTTACCCCTTAGCAAGCTGAGTACTCATTTTACCAACCTTGGAAGGATGGAACACTGAGTCAACCATGAGCCGGCTACCTGAACCCAGTTTCCGCTGGGATCGAACTCATGTCGTGAGCAGAGCTTGAACGCAGTACTGCAGCTTACCACTTTGCACCACTAATATGCTTGTGAGGTCTTTACCCTCAACCCTTGGTCTTGCTATGACTCAAAACAGATTGTGTGTGGTGAAGAGTCATTAAGTCGCAACTGATTTATGGTGACCCCACCAAGGAGCTTTCAAGGCAAATAAGAAACAGAGGTGATTGACCACCGTCTTTCTCTGTAGAGTCTTTCTTGGTGATCTCTGTCCAATTACTGACCCTGCTTAGCTTCCAAGATCTGATGACACTGAGTCCTACCATGCTGCCTTCCCTCCCTCAAGGCAGAAAGTAAATCAATGCAACCAACAAAATAATGCATCTAATATGTAATGTGATAGGACCAGGATTGCAGAAATCTGAATAAAGCATAAATATTAACATATTAAAAATACAGAACAGGGTGCTACAACAATGCATTTTCCTGTAGCAATCTGTCATGATGTAGTCCTATTTCTGTTATAAAAATGCCTTCCTTTTTTGTCAAAATCACTTTTATTATTGCAATGTATTGTAATATATATATATATATATATATTTAAAAAACCATCAAAGAAAGCAATAATACAAGAATAATACCAATACATTACTTTTCACCCCTTCCATCCCCCTTTTTCTGATTCCCACCAGTGTTTACTTAAATTGCTAAAAATACAAGGTAATAACTCTAAAAAAACCCTATACTCTAATTTCTTAACCTTTATCAAAAGAAAAAAAATACTATTAATCCTGTAAAACCCCCCAAAAACCAAAAGAAAAAACCATTTCTTCTTTTCTTTATAACCATTCAACTGTTTTCAAACATCACTAAATGTCCCTTTACTTTCCAATGTTTTTCAACATATATTGGAAATTTCTCCCAATCTATTTTAAACTTCTCCAAACCATAGTCCTTTAAGATTCTTGTAAGTTTGTCCATTTCACTCCAAGACATAACTTTTAAAATCCAGTCCAATTTTTCTGGTATTTTATCTTGTTTCCATAGCTGCACATATAATATCCTTGCAGCCAAAAGTAGATACCACACAATAGTTCTATCTGATTTCGGAAAACTTTCCATTTGTAATCCCAACAAAAATACATCTGGAGATCTCTTAACATCATAACCTAAATTTTTTTATATTTCTTTCTGAATCATTTGCCAATATTCTCTTGCCTTTTCACATGTTCACCACATGTGGTAAAAAGAACTTTCATGCTTTTTACATTTCCAACATCTGATTGTTCATTTTTGCCAATTTCTTAGGTGTCATATACCATCTATATAACATTTTAAAGCAATTCTCTTTCATGTTAGAACATGTAGATATCTTCACAGAGTTCTTCCACAAGTGTTCCCATGACTTCATTTGTATTTCTTTGTTTATAATAATTGCCCATTTTATCATTTGAGATTTAACTACTTCATCTTCCGTAGACCATTTTAATAACAGTTTATAAATTCTTGATATCAATTTGTCATTATCACCAAACAGCATTCTTTCCAATTCTGTTTGTTCTTGTCTTATACCTTCATTTTTAATGTCCTGTTCCACCAAGCTCTTAATTTGTTGCATTTGAAACCAATTATATTTATAGTCCAATTCTTCTACCGATTTTAGTTCAACTTTCTCACCATGCATCTTTAACAATTGTTTATATGACAACCACTTCACTTCGGAGGTATCTGAATATAACTTTATTACTTCCGTTGGCACAATCCAGAGTGGTTTTCTCTCATCCCCATATCTTTTGTATTTTAACCATGTATTCAACAAGATTCTTCTTATATAGTGATGTGAAAAAACCCGTCCATCTTATTTTTTCCCAAAATACATATAAGCATGCCAACCAAAAACATTTCCATGACCTTCTAGTGTCAGTAGTTTTCTATTTAATAACGTCATCCATTCTTTAATCCACACCAAGCATACTGCGTGGTATAACTTTAAATCAGGCAATTGGAAACCTCCCCTTTCTTTTGCATCAGTAAAATTTTTCATTTTAATTCTTGTTTTTTTTTCCAGCCCACACAAATTCTGAGATCTTTCTTTGCCATTTACTAAATTGTTTGTAATCCTTCACAATTGGGATTGTCTGAAATAAAAACATAATTCTTGGTAGAACATTCATTTTGATTGCAAAAATTCTGCCCAGTAAAGACAAGTTCAATTTATTCCATTTTAACAAATCTCCATCAATCTTGCACCAAAGCTTCTCGTAGTTGTTTTTATACAAATCTATATTTTTCATAGTAATTTCCACACCCAGATACTTTACTTTTGAAACAACTTCACACTCAGCTACATGTTGTAATTCTTCCTGTTGATTCTTTGTCATATTTTTTACATTTTTTTAATTTTTCTTTGTTTATATAAAAACCTGCCAGCTCTCCATATTCTTGTTTCTTATGAAACAGCAATGGTATTACACAAATAGGATTTTCATTGATAAACATTACATCATCAGCAAACACTCTATATTTATATGAAAAACCTTTCAATTTCAATCCCTCTATCTCCTTATCTTCTCTTATTTGCATAAGCAAAATCTCTAAAGTCATTATAAATATAAATGGAGATAGAGGGCAACCTTGTCTCGTACCTTTGCTGATTATCATTTTTTCCGTTAAGTCTGCATTTATACAAAGTCTTGCTTGTTGTTCTGTATATATCGCCTTGACCATTCTTATAAAATTTTCCCCTAGCCCCAATTTCTCCATCACTGCAAACATAAAGTCCCAATTCACATTATCAAAGGCCTTCTCTGCATCAGCAAAGAATAATGCCACTTCTTTTTTAGGTGCTTCTCATAATATTCAACAACGTCTATAACTGTTCTAATATTGTCTCTGTCTCCTGGGAAGAAATCCTGCTTGCTCGTCTTTAATGAAATTATTCAAATACTGTTTGAGTCTTTCTGCTAGTATCCTAGCATATATTTTATAGTCGTTATTGAGTAATGAAATTGGTCTATAATTTTTTACACTTGTGGTGTCTCTATCTTCTTTTGGTAGCAATGAAATTACTGCTTCCTTCCATGTATTTGGCACTTTCCCGTCAGTTCTTATTATATTCATCAGTTTTTGCAGTTTTGGTACTAATGTCTCTGCAAGGACTTTATAAAATTTTGCTGTAAAGCCATCTGGACCCGGTACTTTTCCCAATTTCATTGAGTTTATTGCTGCTTCAACTTCTATTTTTCCAGTTGGTTCATTTAAGACCTTTTGCATGTTTTCTGTTAAGGGATTTACTTGTATTTTCTGTAAATAAACATTTATTTTACTCTGCTCCACCTTTTACATAGGAACAACTTAGCATAATATTTATAAAATTCCCTTTTAATTCCTGCTTGGTCCACAATATCTTTGCCATCTGATACAATTTTGTTAATAAATTTACTTTCTCTCTCTTTTTTTTCATTTGCCAAGCCAGGTATTTTCCAGGTTTATTTGCTCCTTCAAAAGATTTCTGTTGCAATCTTTTAAGATTCCATTCTACTTCTTTATTTAGCAGATGTCTTAGCTGGTTCTGTAATATTGTGATCTTCCTTATAATTTTCTTTTTCCCCAGTCGCTTTCTGAGTTCCTTTTCCTTATTAGCAATCTCTTTTTGGATAGCTAACATTTGTTTTTCTTTTGCTCTTTTGTCTTTATTGTTCAATGTTATTAAAATGCCTCTTATTACAGCTTTATACGTATCCCACACAGTTTGAAATTGTATATCCTCTTTTTCATTTATTTGAAAGAAAGCTTTAGTTTCTTTTTCTAGAGACGCCACTATATCTACTTTCTGTAGCAGATCTTCATTTATCCTCCACCTCTTAGTCTTTTTGGCATACTTTGCTGACCACATTATTGGGTTATGATCTGCCCCCACTTTAGGAAGAATCTCTATTTTTTTCATCATAAGTCTAAGATCTTTTGTAGCCCATAGCATATCAATCCTTGAGAAAGAATTATGTCTTGCTGAAAAAAAGGTGTAATCACGTACTTTTGGATTAGATTTCCTCCAAATGTCTTCCAAACTTTCTTGATTCACTAAGTCAAAAAAGGACTTTGGTAATTTCCCTTCTTTGTTTCTTTTTCCAGATCTGTCTAAAATATTTTTAACTGTTTCATTAAAATCTCAGATCACCATTATTTGTTCATATACCACTTGGTCCAATTGTTGTACAATTTCTTTAAAGAAAGAGTCCTTTGTCCCATTTGGGGCATACAATCCCACTAACAATGTCTTTTTGTCATTTAATGACACTTCCACTGCTACATATCTTCCATCATCATCTTTAAAAAACAGTTTTGGGTTAAGTTCCTGTTTCATGTAAAAAATATCTCTCCTTTTTTTTCTTTAGCCAATGAAAAAAATTCTGTACCCAATTGCTTGTTCCATAAAAATTTGTAATCCATTTGTTTAATATGCACTTCTTGTAAACAAATTATATTACATTTTTGCTTTTTTTATCCAATGAAATGTAGCCTTTTTTGTGTGTGTGGTGAATTCAGTCCATCTACATCCAAAGATAATAATTTGTAATCCATAATGATTCTTCACTTATTCTGTATCCCCAAAATCCCTATGTTCCTCAAAAAATCTCCTCTGGTCTTGGACATTGTAAATTATAATCCTCTTTTCTTCCAATTCAAAGCTTAGACCGTCTAGTAATATCCATCTGTATCTCAAACCTTTGTCACGTAGTTTATCAGTTAATTTCTTGTACAGTCTTCTGTCATTTATTACCTTTCTTGGTAGCTCTTTCATAATTCTTACTCTGCTTTCTTCTATCTCCATTGTTTTTTCAAATTGCTTACTTAAAAGTTTTCCAACCATGTCTCTTGATACAAATCTTACTACCACATCTCTTGGTAGCTTATTATTTTTTTTTGGCATACATTGAATTAACCCTATATATATATAGTCATAGGAATAGCTAGATTGATCAGGGTCCATCTCCAAAAATTCAGCAATTATACCTATTATATATGTCTTCAACTAAAATTCTTCATTTTCAGGAACTCCTCTCCGACGTACCAGGTTCTCCATTATTTTACAGTCTTGTAGAACTACTTTCTCCTGCAACTTAGTAATCATGTAATCTTGATCTTTTACTTTATTTTCAGCTACATGCACTTTATTTAATGTTGCTTGTGAGTCTTTTCGGATATTCTCAATATTTTGAGAATTCTCAATGGTTTTTTACAGAAACCACAAGTATTGCAAAGATAAGTTGTTGTTTTTTACTTTTAACTTGGCTTCTTAACTCTTAATAGTCCCAAAATTACCCCCTTCCCTTCTTCTTAACTTTAGAAAGTTGTAGTTAGTTCCAAATTTTAGTCCTTATTTCCCAAATAGCTTGTATTAATCCCAGAGTGATAGACAATGATCTTCCTATCTTGGGATCAAATATATCCTCTTTAACACCGTCCTTGCTGAAGATAAATGAATAGATACTAAAACAGTCCAAAGAAGGCTTGAATCATGATGGGTTTAAGTCAATTTAATAACCACGGAACCTTTGTAGATGCTGGAATGCAATCCTTCGTTGGGGATCCTTTAAAGCCTTGGAGAAGCCCCACTGGAACTCCTCGTCAGCCAAAGTAAATCCCCTCAGAATTTCCAAGGCATGTCTTGGCCTTTTCCCTGTCTGAGAAAAGTAGGCAGGTGGCGTTGAAATCACCTTCTCTGCCCAAAAACAAAGGCTCCGGTCCGCTCCTCTTTGGAGAAGCGTCTTAACTCTCCATGATTCAACCCCGGAAGTCATAAAAATGCCTTCCTGAACAATACTGTTTTACAGTTTGTGAAAGACTAGGAACTTGAGAGTCTACCTGACCTCCTTGAGCAGCCCATTCCACACATTGGGGGACATTACAGAAAAGCACCTGTTGTTGATCTTGCCTATTAGCAGAGTGGCACCTGCAGAAGTGAAGTTGTCATGGTGGATCATGGGGGGAAGAGGCAGTCTTGCAAGTATGAATGCCCAGGGCCATGAAGGGGTTTTTAACAGCCAATGCTTTGAATTGAGTTCCAAAACTGATGGGCAGCCAACAGAATGACTGCAGAATGGGTGTGATATGCATGTTGCACCTAGCTTTTGATAATAATCAAGCTGTGACAGCATTCTGCTGAAGTCTCTGAGTTGATTTGAAGAGGAGACCTGTGTAAAGACCAATTGAGATACAGGGACTTCAAGCTAAATAGTGAACAACTGCCATTTACCAGTATGATGGCTTCTATGTGAATCTGAATGCTGAGACCTGGAATTGTTATAGCTATCAAATGAACATACTGTGCAGTGTTCAGCTTTTTGTTCCAAGAGAGCTATCCCAAGCATTTCTACTCAGAATCCTACCAAAATCTGTCCTGTGGTGCTTACTCCCAGGAAATTATTCTTATTATTGCATTGTAAATATCTAGGTTGCCCCCAGATTTAAACTCAAGGTCAAACTATGTGTTTTATATTTTGGCAAGTTGGGTTGGGGTTCCCTATATTGTCACATTGCAGTTTCAAGAAAAAGCATGTTAAAAGTCCCCTGGAGCCCAATCCTGCTCAAAAAAACTGTTGCCCAGAGGAAGAAGGGCTCATACCTTCTTATCATTTCCCAAAACCCAAACAGCCCCAGTAGAGAGTTATTTTCTTAATTTTGTGCAGTTCTATTCTTAATAGTAACACAACAGCCACTGACCACCAACCATATTCATGTATAGTCTGAAATTCTCAAGTTGTTTGTTTTTGTGAGGCATTTTTGCTTGCAATATTTTTAGTTCCCCCTTTTTCCTTTTTTATCCCTTTGCTTTGAAAAATAATAAATTACAATCTAGCCAAAAGAGCTGAAGCTAGAAGATTTTTCTTTCAGATGCACAGCCAGCAAAATATACTCCTGCAGAAGGCTGATAAGTACTTCTATTATTATTTTTTTACCATAGTAAGAGTTGTGCCCTTTCCACTTTAGCCTTGGAAAGGGTTAGGATTTAACAAATGCTTGTATGATTAGATTGTCCTTGGGCAAGCACATCTAATAATTTGCTCAGCAGGTCAATGATCATTCTTACATAAGGGAAAAAGAGAACAAAAACAGCAAACATTCATAATTCATAGTGACCAGACATTTTAAAGTGCTTTAAGGAGATCTGAGGGTGATGCCAGGTTATTCTGTGGCATTTCTACTGAAGTTGACTTTTCATGTAAAGTCATTATTAAATGCTTTTAAAAAAGCAGTTTAATTTTTTTTTTCTGGTTTTGTGTATAGAATCTAAAGTCTATAAAAAGAAAAGGCTTTTTATCTTTAGGGAAAATAACCCAGAAGATAATACTGTTTGGGAGCAGAAAAAGCCACAGATTGTGGATTCAGTTGCAATGCCAGTATGATATGATTTGCTGAAAATTATGAACAGAACATTCTGGACTGTAGCTATTTGAACAACCATTTAGTATACTCAGTCATTAAGCCTGAAAGGACAGTCCTTGTGTTTAAATTTCTTCAGACTGAACCAAAGGCTAATAAATGTGCCTTGGCTAATAACATTAGGAACAATTTAGACTTAATTCAAGAGTGGCATGTTTGTTTATGTAGCCATTTTTACTATGATTTTCTTTCCAATGGGGAACTAAAGTGGTTTATGTAATTCACTCTTCTTCCATTTTATCCCCACAACGATGCTGTACCGTAGGTTGGGCTGAGAGACAGTGATTGTCTGAAGGTCAGACTTCTATGGCAGAGTGAGAATTTGAAGTGGAGTTTCTCCGATCCTAATCCAGCAGTGTAACAGCTGTTTACCATGCTGCCTCTCGTGTTAAACAAGCAAAACAAAACAAAACAGAGCCAGCATCACATTTAAAGTCACTCCATGTTAGCATACTAGTGCTCTATATCACCAGGCCAGTTGTATGTATAGATAGGCACCATAACCCAGCACATGAAGCCTAACATGTGAAACTCTGCACAGGGCAGAACTAGATGATGCCGTATCTCTAGGGAAGCCCTGCCATTTTGAAGCAGTGAAATTCCACTATGAAATTCTTTTTAATTGCTCTACACGGGCCAGTTCTGGTCAAACCACAAGAGAGAAGGAGCTGTTGCCCTCCCCCATTTTCCTTTTCTGGAGCAGGGAAGTATTATTTGCCTGTATGCCTGGTGTTATTTCAGTTCCTCCTGCACTATGGTGGTGCCAGTCAGAATTAGGGATGTACAAGGGAAAAATTGGTAAAATTCAGATTTGGGTACTTGGGACCTGAAAACATTTGGTATCTCTGTATATCCCCAAATGCCAGTATCATTATTGCATTGGTATTCAGGGGGATATTTGGGGAACTGAATATATTTGGCTCCATGGTAGCCTATTTGGCCCTTTCCCATAGGGTATAATGGAAAGTTTCACTCTCCGTTGATCATTTGTTAGGGTTAGGCTAAATGGCCTAACAGCTGAGCTGCAGATGGGAATGAAATTGACCAATCGGGAAGGCATGTTGATATGCCTCTCTTTCCCTTCCCCGGGAGCTCTGCCACAGTGGGGCACCTGGGAACCCAAAGGACAGAGGAGAGGCATCTTTAAATGCCTTCCTTGGCTTCCCTCGGTGCCCTACCATGGCAGGGAGCCCAGGTAAACTTGGAGGGGGGCATTTAAAGACACCTCCTCTCTGCCTTAATTCACCATTTGGATGGCTGAAAAGGCATCTAGCCCAACAGTGGAGTTGTGGGCTAACGCCTCTGTTAGGCTGGATACCTTTCCAGCCACCAAAAATTTCAGTCCCCTTCGCTTCCAAGCTTGAAATGATCCACTCTCCCTCCCCTTTGCTTTCCCAGCCAGCCCACTCTGACAGGCCAGTGTGGGGAGCAAAGACACCCTGTGAGGTGGGTGGGGCTGAGAGGATTCTCACAGCAGCTGCCCTTTCAAGGACAACTCCTGTGATAGCTGTGGCTAACCCAAGGCCATTCCAGCAGCTGTAAGTAGAGGAGTGGGGAATCAAATCCGGTTCTCCCAGATAAGAGTCCTCACACTTAACCACTACACCAAACTGACTTAAATAACCCCTTTCTCTTTCAAGCCATGCTGCAGGGGCAGCACAATCTCTCCATTGTACCCTATGTCCCCACAGGGTATGCAGCATGACTCCTGGGCCTTGCTGGAGAAAGGAAGTGTAAGCAAAGGCCCCCTTCCATTCTATAAATGGACATTGTGATCTCTGGCTCAGTGGGTAGGGTGATTTAACACATGCAGGACTCTCAAGCATCTGCACCAGGCATACGCCTTGTCTGACCTATGCCTGACCTATGCCAACTGTTTTCAGGGTTGTATCATTCAAAAAGCCAGCACAGAGCTTGGATACCATCACAGCTACATGGACTCCCAGCAGACATCGCATTCCAGTCCCGGCTATGGCACAGACGGAAAGCGTGCTTGTCCTGAGCTGTCCAGCCTCACAGTTTCAGCATAGCTGCTCCACCCTCGATGTACCAGCCTCCTGATGCAAGGGAAGCCATTGCCTGGGCCTTTACAAAACCGAAGGAGCGAAGTGGGAGACCCATGTACATAGGGTGTACCTCGGACTCTGTATAATCCCCTTAAGTTTGCTGTAAACTGCATCCTGCCAGCCATCCTAAACCAGACGTTAAACAATGAACTGTGCAATACCAGATGTGTTAAAGACAGTAGATGTTCCAGAGGAGGAGACCATCACCATTGTGTTTGTTGGGTGTCATTCTAAGATAATAATTTGGCTCTATTTTGACCCTTTTAGATAACCTTATCTAAGAATGTTAATCCCATCACCCTTAATCACTTTCCAAACGTCATCCCGGAGCATCCCACTTTCCACGTCATATCCCATGTGACCCTGTGTCACAGCCCACTTGACCCCATGTCATAGGTCATCTGACCTGCTCACCCTGAGGGTGCCAGGTAGTCTTTAAAAGGTTAAGCACACCTCTCCTCTAGTGTGCTTCAGACAGTTACCCTACTCTGCTGTCTGATTCGCCCCTTAAACATGATTAGTTTCAGGTCTCCAATAGCAGGAAACGCCGGCTGTGTCTTCCTCCCCCATTCCCTTTTGTTGCTATTGGAGCTTCAGATGAAGACAATGATGGGTAAAGTATCCCCTTGTCTGTGTTTTATCCCTGTGTTACCCCTATCAATTTCATATCTATTTTCCTAGGTCTGTATGAGTGTTGTATGATTTTATTGCCTTGTATGTGTGTTCTGTTTTTCTAA